>NC_060918.1:15741024-16941024 GCF_021234035.1 Daphnia pulicaria
TGTTTTTAGGTGATCTTAACACACGAGAATCTTATAAAACTACTCTTTTACAGATATATTTCTGAGTTCTTACCAAACTAGTACTGCATCGACCGGGAATCGAACCCGGGCCGCCCACGTGGCAAGCGAGCATTCTACCACTGAACCATCGATGCGACATTGTTCAAGTCTACTGTGCACAAAGAAATTTTTAGAAAATACATTGCATCATCAAAAAAACATTTGTCTAGCAGAGCGTAGTTTCGATCTACGGACCTCTGGGTTATGGGCCCAGCACGCTTCCGCTGCGCCACTCTGCTTATGTTTGTTCTTTAAAAAATAGAAACTGATTCCAAAAAATGTGTACTTCTGTTGAACATTGGCGATTTCAATTATCGCCTAAGATGTTAACCCACACGATTGACATGGTTTTTTTAAAATTTACTTTTGATTTGATTCCTCAGTGACTCACGAGCTTTAAGTCGCTTTGTTTTTAGGTGATCTTCACACTCGAGAATCTGATCAAACTACTCTTTTGCAGAAATATTTCTGAGTTCTAACCAAGCTAGTACTGCATGGACCGGGAATCGAACCCGGGCCGCCCAAGTGGCAAGCGAGCATTCTACCACTGAACCATCGAGGCATAATTCTTTAAGTCTACTGTGCACAAAGAAATTTTTAGAAAATACATTGCATCATCAAAAAAACATTTGTCTAGCAGAGCGTAGTTTCGATCTACGGACCTCTGGGTTATGGGCCCAGCACGCTTCCGCTGCGCCACTCTGCTAATAATTAATCTTTCAAAAATAGAAACTGATTCCAAAAAATTTGTACTTCTGTTGAACATAGGCGATTTCAATTTTCATAATTATCGCCTTAGATGTTAACCCACACGATTGACATGGTTTTGTTTTAAAGTTACTTTTGATTAGATTCCTTAGTGACTCACGAGCTTTATGTTGCTTTGTTTATAGGTGATCTTCAAACAAGAGAATCTGATGAAACTACTCTTTTGCAGAAATATTTCTGAGTTCTAACCAAACTAGTACTGCATCGACCGGGAATCGAACCCGGGCCGCCCACGTGGCAAGCGAGCATTCTACCACTGAACCATCGAGGCATAATTCTTCAAGTCTACTGTGCACAAAGAAATTTTTAGAAAATACATTGCATCATCAAAAAAACATTTGTCTAGCAGAGCGTAGTTTCGATCTACGGACCTCTGGGTTATGGGCCCAGCACGCTTCCGCTGCGCCACTCTGCTTATATTTATTATTTTAAAAATAGATACTGATTCCAAAAAATTTGTACTTCTGTTGAACATTGGCGATTTCAATTATCGCCTAAGATGTTAATCCGCACGATTGACATGGTTTTTTATTAAAGTTACTTTAGATTTGATTCCTTAGTGACTCACGAGCTTTATGTCGCTTTGTTATTAGGTGATCTTCACACACGAGAATCTGATCAAACTACTCTTTTACAGATATATTTCTGAGTTCTTACCAAACTAGTACTGCATCGACCGGGAATCGAACCCGGGCTGCCCACGTGGCAAGCGAGCATTCTACCACTGAACCATTGATGCGACATTGTTCAAGTCTACTGTGCACAAAGAAATTTTTAGAAAATACATTGCATCATCAAAAAAACATTTGTCTAGCAGAGCGTAGTTTCAATCTACGGACATCTGGGTTATGGGCTCAGCACGCTTCCGCTGCGCCACTCTGCTTATTTTTATTCTTTCAAAAATAGAAACTGATTCCAAAAAATTTGTACTTCTGTTGAACATTGGCGATTTCAATTTTCATAATTATCGCCTAAGATGTTAAACCCAAACGATTGACATGGTTTTTTATTAAAGTTACTTTTGACTAGATTCCTTAGTGACTAACGAGCTTTATGTTGCTTTGTTTTTAGATGATCTTCAAATACCAGAATCTGATCAAACTACTCTTTTGCAGAAATATTTCTGAGTTCTTACCAAACTAGTACTGCATCGACCGGGAATCGAACCCGGGCCGCCCACGTGGCAAGTGAGCATTCTACCACTGAACCATCGATACGACATTGTTCAAGTCTACTGTGCACAAAGAAATTTTTAGAAAATACATTGCATCATCAACAAAACATTTGTCTTGCAGAGCGTAGATTTGATCTACGGACCTCTGGGTTATGGGCCCAGCACGCTTCCGCTGCGCAACTCTGCTTATGTTTATTCTTTCAAAAATAGAAACTGATTCCAAAAAATTTGTACTTCTGTTGAACATTGGCGATTTCAATTTTCATAATTATCGCCTAAGATGTTAACCCACACGATTGACATGGTTTTTTTAAAAGTTACTTTTGATTTGATTCCTTAGTGACTCACGAGCTTTATGTCGCTTTGTTTTTAGGTGATCTTCACACACGAGAATCTTATAAAACTACTCTTTTACAGATATATTTCTGAGTTCTTACCAAACTAGTACTGCATCGACCGGAAAACGAACCCGGGCCGCCCACGTGGCAAACGAGCATTCTACCACTGAACCATCGATGCGACATTGATCAAGTCTACTGTGCACAAAGCAATTTTTAGAAAATACATTGCATCATCAAAAAAACATTTGTCTAGCAGAGCGTAGTTTCGATCTACGGACCTCTGGGTTATGGGCCCAGCACGCTTCCGCTGCGCCACTCTGCTTATGTTTATTCTTTCAAAAATAGAAACTGATTTCAAAAAATTTGTACTTCTGTTGAACATTGGCGATTTCAATTTTCATAATTATCGCCTAAGATGTTAACCCACACGATTGACATGGTTTTTTTTAAAGTTACTTTTGATTTGATTCCTTAGTGACTCACGAGCTTTATGTCGCTTTGTTTTTAGGTGATCTTCACACACGAGAATCTTAAAAAATTACTCTTCTTTTACAGATATATTTCTGAGTTCTTACCAAACTAGTACTGCATCGACCGGAAAACGAACCCGGGCCGCCCACGTGGCAAACGAGCATTCTACCACTGAACCATCGATGCGACATTGTTCAAGTCTACTGTGCACAAAGCAATTTTTAGAAAATACATTGCATCATCAAAAAAACATTTGTCTAGCAGAGCGTAGTTTCGATCTACGGACCTCTGGGTTATGGGCCCAGCACGCTTCCGCTGCGCCACTCTGCTTATGTTTATTCTTTCAAAAATAGAAACTGATTCCAAAAAATTCGTACTTCTGTTGAACATTGGCGATTTCAATTTTCGTAATAATCGCCTAAGATGTTAACCCACACGATTGACATGGTTTTTTATTAAAGTTACTTATGATTAGATTCCTTAGTTACTCACGAGCTTTATGTTTCTTTGTTTTTAGGTGATCTTCAAACACGAGAATCTGATCAAACTACTCTTTTACAGATATATTTCTGATTTCTTACCAAACTGGTACTGCATCGACCGGGAATCGAACCCGTGGCAAGCGAGCATTCTACCACTGAACCATCGATGCGACTTTGCTCAAGTCTACTGTGCACAAAGAAATTTTTAGAAAATACATTGCATCATCAAAAAAACATTTGTCTAGCAGAGCGTAGTTTCGATCTACGGACCTCTGGGTTATGGGCCCAGCACGCTTCCGCTGCGCCACTCTGCTTATGTTTATTCTTTAAAAAATAGAAACTGATTCCAAAAAATTTGTACTTCTGTTGAACATTGGCGATTTCAATTTTCATAATTATCGCCTAAGATGTTAACCCACACGATTGACATGGTTTTGTATTAAAGTTACTTATGATTAGATTCCTTAGTGACTCACGAGCTTTCCGTTGCTTTGTCTTTAGGTGATCTTCAAACAAGAGAATTTGATCAAACTACTCTTTTACAGATATATTTCTGAGTTCTTACCAAAGAAGTGCTGCATCAACCGGGAATCGAACCCGGGCCGCCCACGTGGCAGGCGAGCATTCTACCACTGAACCATCCATGCGACATTGTTCAAATCTACTGTGCACAAAGAAATTTTCAGCAAATACATTGCATCATCAAAAAAACATTTGTCTAGCAGAGCGTATCGATCTACGGACCTCTGGGTTATGGGCCCAGCACGCTTCCACTGCGCCACTATGCTTATGTTTATTCTTTCAAAAATAGAAACTGATTCCAAAAAATTTGTACTTCTGTTGAACATTGGCGATTTCAATTTTCATAATTATCGCCTAAGATGTTAACCCACACGATTGACATGGTTTATTATTAAAAATACTTTTGACTAGATTCCTTAGTGACTCACGAGCTTTGTGTTGCTTTGTCTTTAGGTGATCTTCAAACACGAGAATCTGACCAAACTACTCTTTTACAGATATATTTCTGAGTTCTTACCAAACTAGTGCTGCATCGACCGGGAATCGAACCCGTGGCAAGCGAGCATTCTACCACTGAACCATCGATGCGACTTTGCTCAAGTCTACTGTGCACAAAGAAATTTTTAGCAAATACATTGCATCATCAAAAAAACATTTGTCTAGCAGAGCGTAGTTTCAATCTACGGACCTCTGGGTTATGGGCCCAGCACGCTTCCGCTGCGCCACTCTGCTTATGTTTATTCTTTCAAAAATAGATACTGATTCAAAAAAATTTGTACTTCTGTTGAACATTGGCGATTTCAATTTTCATAATTATCGCCTAAGATCTATTCTGTTAAATATTCTGTTGAACCCACACGATTGACATGGTTTTTTATTAAAGTTACTTTTGATTTGATTCCTTAGTGACTCACGAGCTTTATGTTTCTTTGTTTTTAGGTGATCTTCAAACACGAGAATCTGATCAAACTACTCTTTTACAGATATATTTCTTATTTCTTACCAAACTAGTACTGCATCGACCGGGAATCGAACCCGTGGCAAGCGAGCATTCTACCACTGAACCATCGATGCGACTTTGCTCAAGTCTACTGTGCACAAAGAAATTTTTAGAAAATACATTGCATCATCAAAAAAACATATGTCTAGCAAAGCGTAGTTTCGATTTATGGACCTCTGGGTTATGGGTCCAGCACGCTTCCGCTGCGCCACTCTGCTTATGTTTATTTTTTAAAAATAGAAACTGATTCCAAAAAATTTGTTCTTCTGTTGAACATTGGCGATTTCAATTTTCATAATTATCGCCTAAGATGTTAACCCACACGATTGACATGGTTTTTTTATTAAAGTTACTTATGATTAGATTCCTTAGTTACTCACGAGCTTTATGTTTCTTTGTTTTTAGGTGATCTTCAAACACAAGAATCTGATCAAACTACTCTTTTACAGATATATTTCTGATTTCTTACCAAACTAGTACTGCATCGACCGGGAATCGAACCCGTGGCAAGCGAGCATTCTACCACTGAACCATCGATGCGACTTTGCTCAAGTCTACTGTGCACAAAGAAATTTTTAGAAAATACATTGCATCATCAAAAAAACATTTGTCTAGCAGAGCGTAGTTTCGATCTACGGACCTCTGGGTTATGGGCCCAGCACGCTTCCGCTGCGCCACTCTGCTTATATTTATTATTTCGAAAATAGATATTGATTCCAAAAAATTTGTACTTCTGTTGAACATTGGCGATTTCAATTTTCATAATTATCGCCTAAGATGTTAACCCACACGATTGACATGGTTTTTTATTAAAGTTACTTTGGTTTTATTCCTTAGTGACTCACGAGCTTTAGGTCGCTTTGTTTTTAGGTGATCTTCACATACGAGAATCTTATAAAACTACTCTTTTACAGATATATTTCTGAGTTCTTACCAAACTAGTACTGCATCGACCGGGAATCGAACCCGTGGCAAGCGAGCATTCTACCACTGAACCATCGATGCGACATTGCATAAGTCTACTGTGCACAAAGAAATTTTTACAAAATACATTGCATCATCAAAAAAACATTTGTCTAGCAGAGCGTAGTTTCGATCTACGGACCTCTGGGTTATGGGTCCAGCACTCTTCCGCTGCGCCACTCTGCTTATGTTTATTTTTTAAAAATAGAAACTGATTCCAAAAAATTTTTTCTTCTGTTGAACATTGGCGATTTCAATTTTCATAATTATCGCCTAAGATGTTAACCCACACGATTGACATGGTTTTTTATTAAAGTTACTTATGATTAGATTCCTTAGTTACTCACGAGCTTTATGTTTCTTTGTTTTTAGGTGATCTTCAAACACGAGAATCTGATCAAACTACTCTTTTACAGATATATTTCTGAGTTCTTACCAAACTAGTACTGCATCGACCGGGAATCGAACCCGTGGCAAGCGAGCATTCTACCACTGAACCATCGATGCGACTTTGCTCAAGTCTACTTGTGCACAAAGAAATTTTTAGAAAATACATTGCATCATCAAAAAAACATTTGTCTAACAGAGCGTAGTTTCGATCTACGGACCTCTGGGTTATGGGTCCAGCACGCTTCCGCTGCGCCACTCTGCTTATATTTATTATTTTAAAAATAGATACTGATTCCAAAAAATTTGTACTTCTGTTGAACATTGGCGATTTCAATTTTCATAATTATCGCCTAAGATGTTAACCCACATGATTGACATAGTTTTGTTTAGGAAAGTTACTTTTGATTTGATTCCTTAGTGACTCACGAGCTTTATGTCGCTTTGTTTTTAGGCGATCTTCACATACGAGAATCTTATAAAACTACTCTTTTACAGATATATTTCTGATTTCTTACCAAACTAGTACTGCATCGACCGGGAATCGAACCCGGGCCACCCACGTGGCAAGCGAGCATTCTACCACTGAACCATCGATGCGACTTTGTTCAAGTCTTCTGTGCACAAAGAAATTTTTAGAACATACATTGCATCATCAAAAAAACATTTGTCTAGCAGAGCGTAGTTTCGATCTACGGACCTCTGGGTTATGGGCCCAGCACGCTTCCGCTGCGCCACTCTGCTTATGTTTATTCTTTCAAAAATAGAAACTGATTCCAAAAAATTTGTTCTTCTGTTGAACATTGGCGATTTCAATTTTCATAATTATCGCCTAAGATGTTAACCCACACGATTGACATGGTTTTTTATTAAAGTTACTTATGATTAGATTCCTTAGTTACTCACGAGCTTTATGTTTCTTTGTTTTTAGGTGATCTTCAAACACGAGAATCTGATCAAACTACTCTTTTACAGATATATTTCTGATTTCTTACCAAACTAGTACTGCATCGACCGGGAATCGAACCCGTGGCAAGCGAGCATTCTACCACTGAACCATCGATGCGACTTTGCTCAAGTCTACTTGTGCACAAAGAAATTTTTAGAAAATACATTGCATCATCAAAAAAACATTTGTCTAACAGAGCGTAGTTTCGATCTACGGACCTCTGGGTTATGGGTCCAGCACGCTTCCGCTGCGCCACTCTGCTTATATTTATTATTTTAAAAATAGATACTGATTCCAAAAAATTTGTACTTCTGTTGAACATTGGCGATTTCAATTTTCATAATTATCGCCTAAGATGTTAACCCACACGATTGACATGGTTGTGTACTACTCGCGTCACAGCGAACGAAATAGACGTTAGAACAAGAAACAAGTTTTGTATTTCACGGAACTTGAACACGACAGGGAGAAATTATATCAATCAGAACGAGAGAAAACGTGATTCTTCTTGAGGTTTTTTACTCTCGACTGCCCGTCATCTGCTGCTCTGCTTTCTCATCCTCTTCTCTTTTGATGTTGCCAGGTATCATTGTGCCGGTGCACAACACTCCGGCCGCCACGATGGATCGATTATTCCGGTTGCGGATTACTTTCTGAAATGACACAAAGTTTAATTACAGGGCGTAGGTATTCACCGGTTTTGGTTTTAACAACGGCCTTTCGGACGACGCCTTGATTGTCGGGGAGGGTTTTTTTCACTACTGTAATGCGCTGCCCAGCGCTGACCAAGAGTGCATACCGTTTACTATGTATCGTCTGTATCCCCGCCCCTTTCACGCTCTTTCCCCTTTTGACAGCCACGATCATGTTGTCCCCTCATAAATAACTTCCCCCAAGACAGGATCGTTTCGTCCCGCTTGGAACGACGTTAATTATCGATACCTACAACCCCTCCCAAATGGCCGTGCGGGGATGAGTATATAAACTCCCGCCGCACCCTCCAAGAGTTAGACTAGTCATCTCACTCATCCTCAACAGATGTAAGTTAAACTCTCTCTCTCTCTCAGTTTGTATTCTGTGCTATGTAGCAAATAAACTAGTTCGGCCTAAATGTTTGAACCGTTCTTCGAAGTAAGCGCGCCTTTTCGAGCCCCCAAAAAGCGCCTTACATTTGGTGAACGTGCCAACCCGAACAGATTAAATGTGTGATGCACAAAATACCAAACTTTTTTCGTAAGCCTAAGACAGAAGAAGGCGACTCTGTGGTTTCCCCGACTAAACAAATTTTGACCCCCGAAGAATTAGAAAAACTAAAAAATAAGATTAAAACAGAAATATCAACAGCAGAAATCAGGATCCAATACCTGTTAAACAGAACCACCCGACCAAAAGAAAGAGACCCGGAAGAAATAGAAACGCTAGAGAACGACATAAAAAGTTTAAAAGCCAAATACGCAGAATTGATAGACCCAACAGTTACCATATATAAAAGAAAGAAGCAAGTAGTTGAACAATCTGACCGAGCAAGCTCACAGGGCCCAGACAAGCCCAATCCACCTAAAGTTGCCCCAGCAAAATCACCGGTAGTAACCTTGTTCGATTCAATCGACGAAATTGAAGAAGGAGCAACAGCCCTTCCAACTCAGGTGAAGCAACGAACGACAAAGTGCACAAAGTGTCACGCCCCTATAACACTCTCGATAACAACTGACAAAGAACAGTGTAGACAGTGTAATAACACACACAGAGACACACGCAACGCGGAAGAGCAGAAACCGAACACCAGCCAACCCCTGAAAACAGACCAGCCAAAAGAAAATATAAGACGAGTTGACCCAAAAGAAGAAGTACCACCGCAACCTCCCAGACGTGTAAACCTGCCACCCACGCAGCACCTAGCCCAACCTCATCAGCAAGTAGCAAGAATTGGAGCACAAGCCCCCACACTCGGAAACATTTTCGACGACGACGACGACGACGAAATGGCCCTAACAAACGCAGCCGTAACTGCTTGGCAAGAAGCAGTAGATAGGCAAGCTGAAATTCTAGAAAACGGACTAGTATTCATAAATGCACAGAACGTAAAGAAAGAAATACCAGCTTTCACTGGAGAAATCGATGGAAAAATGGCAATCGAAGAATGGTTTAAAATAGCCGAACGCATAGCAACACACGCAGCTTGGACAGACGAGCAAAAGCTACGTTTTTTCCAAGAACGAATGAAAAAATCAGCCGCAAACTTCAACGACTCACTAACAGCAGCCGAAAAAGCAACTTATGCGGTATGGAAACAGGCACTACTAGACGGCCTTACAGATAATACAACAAAAGCAAGGAAGAAGGAACAACTGAAGACCCTCAAGCAAAAAGAAACAGAACGAGTCAGAGATTTTAAAATCAGAATCGACGACACCTACAGAATTGCATACGGCGTAAACGCAGCAACAAGTCGTCACGCAGACGTAGTAGCACTGCGTAATGAAACATTGAAAGACGTGTTGCTTAACGGACTAAAACCGCAAATAGCAGATCTAGTCTGGAATAGGCCCAATTTGAACGACAAAACATATCCAGAAACTGTAGAATCTGCCGAAGAATGTGAAAAAGTTGTTGAAATGAAAAAAATAACGGAAAACAATGACTTGTCCACTGCCATCATGTTAGCAGCAAAGGAAAGTAAGGAAATGTCGGAAGAAGTCAACAACTTGAAACTACTACTTCAGAAGTTGGAGAGTATGTTATTCAATCAACAGAAAGCCGAAAACTAAAAAAAACAACCATCAACAGCTTGTAGTATATATAATCGTAGTAATAGAATAGCTGCATCAAAGAAGAAAGTTAGAAAAAAAATCGCAAAGTAATGAAAGTGCAAGAAAATTATATGTATTTTAAAACATGAAGAAACCAAGTGAAAAAAAAAAGAAGATGCAAGATAAGAAAAACCAATAGCCAATAAATCTGTCTCCTCAGACTAGCCAGAAACATAAAATTTTGCTGAAAAATGCTCACCACAAAGAAGAAGACACGGAAAAGTAATCCGTAGTTAAAGGGCCCGAAGAAAAGAAAGAAAAAGAAGGAAAAAAGGAAATTAAAAAATCTTCCCAGTTATTTAACGAAGTGCCTGATCAGCCCACCAATCTTACGCTATCCGAATCTTTTCGCGAGAGATTCATATTCATAATGATGCGACAAGAATTACGGTGTAGTATCAGTTTTAAATAAGCCAAACGCACACAAATTGGCGCGAAGTGAAAATTTTTCGCCATTGCTTATAACTCCGTGACATTCCAGATAAATGTCGAGAATTTTAAAAGAAAAGCTTACGAAATTGTGCAAGCGGTATAGCTAATTCCCCGTAGAGAAACGGAAGAAAAATCAAGCATTGAGCAACTACAAGCCGTTAAGAAATGTATGAAGAAATAAAAGAAAATTTGCAAAATTTGCTAGATGGGCTTTATGCCTGCAAGTTTGTGATATTGTCATGGACTGAAAAATAAAATCTGGAAAACAAAACGAATAACGAACGGAACCTACAGAACTCCAGATTCCAATCGACAAACTGAAAACGCAACCTGAGCAGCCGCCAGCGAATAACGCGTTATCAAACATAAACTTCGCAGATGAACAGGAAAAGTTTAAGTACTGTTAATGCGCGCGCAAAATATGAGAAATTACAAAGAAGAATAATAATGAAACAGAAACGTCGATTAAGGACAATGCAATCGATGACAGCCCCTGAGACAGCGACCAAGTACATCTTTCAGTTATCGACGTCTTCAATGACAACGATTAAATCAATGAGCTTGACAAAAATTTAATCGACACACAAACTGACAGATTACTGGTACAGGAATCCGTAAAGAAAAATAAAAGAAAAAGATAACGGCACGGATTCAACTTAGATTTTATTGGAAATAATTGGTAAATAAATCAAACAAAATCGTGGATACAAGATCAGCATCAAATAAAAGCAGAAGAGCAATCCAAAACCACTTTTACCCGATCCCCTCCCCCAGATGATGTCTCTAACCAACTTTGTTACAGACTCATGGGACCGTTAACGGAATCGAAAAAAGTGATAAAATAATGTACAGCAGTACTTTAATGCCCACTTCGGATGGCCGCCCAGTGATTGCTAAATAAATGTGACGTCATGAATGTAACTGCCGTGCAGGATCCCAGTGCGTTCTCCCTTCTATTCTACCTCTTGCTCCCCCTCTCATTCTCCCTCTTATTCTCCCTCCCATTCTCCCTCTTATTCTCCCTCTCATTTCTCCCCCTCTGTATCTCTCTTGTACTACCGCTCAAGAGTAGACGCCGTAATACCAGACTTCAGACTAGTCGGCGTTACTCTTTCTTGGAAAGAAGAGTACGTATCCGTATACATCAGTACTTTCCTATCGGCGGAGAACCACGGACACCCGCTACATGAAGACAAGACGATCTCCACGCAAAGCATCGCGAGAACAATTTGTTTATGCATTTATACTCGCTAATAGTAATAATTTTTGCTTTCTCGTTGATCTTGTCGTAAGTTCCCAAATATTATGAAAAATGTGTAAGAAATTTGGTATAGACACGAGGGCGTGTCTTTTTAAAGAAAGGAGGTATGTAATGCGCTGCCCAGCGCTGACCAAGAGTGCATACCGTTTACTATGTATCGTCTGTATCCCCGCCCCTTTCACGCTCTTTCCCCTTTTGACAGCCACGATCATGTTGTCCCCTCATAAATAACTTCCCCCAAGACAGGATCGTTTCGTCCCGCTTGGAACGACGTTAATTATCGATACCTACAACCCCTCCCAAATGGCCGTGCGGGAATGAGTATATAAACTCCCGCCGCACCCTCCAAGAGTTAGACTAGTCATCTCACTCATCCTCAACAGATGTAAGTTAAACTCTCTCTCTCTCTCAGTTTGTATTCTGTGCTATGTAGCAAATAAACTAGTTCGGCCTAAATGTTTGAACCGTTCTTCGAAGTAAGCGCGCCTTTTCGAGCCCCCAAAAAGCGCCTTACACTATTCCAACTGGCCATTCTCCGCGGCGATTGTTTTCATCGATTATGATGACTTCGTCTCCGACTTCGAGGCGCTTTGTCGGACGGAACCATTTTTGGCGCTCGATTAAATTTGGAACGTACTCGCGCATCCATCTGGCCCAATACTGGTCTACGATGATTTGCGTTTGCATCCAGCGGCGGCGAGTAAGTTTGTGCGAGTCGTCTGTGATGTTTGGTGGAATGTGGGGCTCGTGACGACCGAGAATAAAGTGGTTGGGCGTGAGAGCTTCTGGTTCGCGGGGGTCCATATGGACGTTGGTGAGTGGACGGCCGTTCAACAAGGACATGACTTCGCTGAACACAGTTTGAAGTATTTCATCGGTGACTGACTGATCTTGGAGGACTGCGCGGAGTGCTCGCTTACTGGATTGCACCATCCTCTCCCAAACTCCACCAAAATGCGGTCCTGACGGTGGCGAAAAATTCCATTTGATGTTTAGCTCGGCCGCGTGCGTAGTGACCTTTTCTGAATTGAGTTTGTCGATTCCTTCTCTTAATTCTTTTTCTCCTGCTACTAAGTTGGTCCCGTTGTCGCTGAATATGGAGGCGGGTTTTCCACGGACGCTTATGAAACGGCGAAGGGCGTTGATGAAAGCGTCGCTTGTTAGTGACCAGACTACCTCTAGATGAACAGCTCGTGTTGCAAGACAAGTGATTATTAGACCATATCTTTTGTCCGTTTTTCTCCCGATGACAACATAAAGTGGGCCGAAGAAATCTAGTCCTACATTTTTAAATGCTGGTAAGAATGCTTGAAGACGTTCTTTTGGCAGGCTTGCCATAATGGGCGGTTTTGGACGGGAGCGAGACAGGCGACATTCGCGGCATTTGTACAGCATTTTTCGGATTTGGCGTCGACCACGGGGCACCCAGTATTTCCATCGTAGCTCACTTAAAGTCCATTCTACACCTGAATGGTGTACCTTCTGATGGGCGTCGGCTATAATGAGGGTGGTTAGGTGGTGATTAAGTCCTAGAATTACGGGATTGCGAGCCTCGGGGGAGATTTCAGCGTGTTTGAGGCGGCCTTCGGCTCGGAGGAGCCCATTCTTGTCGATAAACGGATTCAATTTTCGTAAAGGAGAGGTATTTTTTACGTACTTTCCGGCGGATATGGCGGCATATTCTTGAGGGTATGCTTCGCGACATGCTGCTGACAGACATAAAGTAAGCGCTTGGTCTAACTCATCGGCACGGAGTGGCGTTTTGTCTTCGGCGGGGCGATGTAGCTGGGCTACGCTGCGTTTCAAGTCGTTGAGAGTTTCGTGGTGGCGAATTATTTTGTTAATAGGCGCTGATTGCTGGGACGGGATTGGTTCTACATTTACGTGGCCGACTGTTCTTTTTGGGCACCACTCGGTGTCGTTAGTTCCGAGTGGTAGTAGCTCGGCCTGTCCTGATTCGAGAGACAAAGGTTCCGTCAGAAATGCTGGTCCACCTAACCATTGAGAAAAAGATTCTAGCTTGGAGGGGGACATTCCTCTCGTGCAGTCGTCGGCGGGATTTTTTGATCCGGATATGAATCTCCATTGTTCTGGTTCTGAATGCCGGAGAATTTCGCCGACGCGATGTGAAACAAAGCTGGAATAGTTGCAGTGGGAAGAATGGATCCAGCGAAGGACTATTTCTGAGTTCGTCCAGAAATAGTATTCTGCAATGGGCAATCTTAATTCGCCCTTTATCGTTTTTGCTAGTCGAACAGCGGTGACTGCGCCTTGGAGCTCGAGGCGGGGGATAGAGAGTAACTTTAAAGGAGCCAATCGGCCTTTAGCAAGAACAAAGCTCAGATGAATCTTTCCTTTGGCGATGGTTCGAAGGTACGCTACTGCGCCAAATGCGTCGGACGACGCGTCTGAGAAAAGGTGCAATTCGAACTGGCTATCTTTAAGGGGGAAATCTGCCGTTCTGAAACATCGTGGGATGGAAATTTTTTCTAACGATGGTAGCTCTTTGGACCAAGAGTTCCATTTCAGCAGGATTCCATCTGGCAACGTTTCGTCCCAACCTAATGCTTTAAACGAGAGCCTGATTTTTGGGCCGGTACGCGTTCTTGGGTTGTTCGCCATGTCGCTTGAAACAGAATTTTTGCTTGAGTGATAACGGGTAGAAGGATGCCTAATGGGTCGAAAGTGCGGGACATTGCGGACAGCATTTGACGCTTCGATGTGACCATTTCCATTGGCCGGATTCGGATACGGTAGCAATCGACGTCGCAAACCCATACGAGGCCGAGCAAGTATTCAATCGGCAATTTGTCGAAATCTAAATTGAGTGACTCGATCGTTCTGAAGGTGGAATGGAGGCTAAAAGGCGTCGGGATGAGGAAGCAAACGCCGTTAGACGGAAGCCTCCGGACGCGAGAGACTTGACGGCCTGTTTTGAGAAGAGGATGGCTTCCTCTTCGGTTTCGAACGAGTCGCTTAAATTGTCTGCGTAGAAATTGTCGACGAGTTTTTTAGCTACGGCTGGGAATTGCGAATTGCTGTTTACTGCGTGCTGCAGGACCCAAAAAGACGAGGAGATGGCTCCAAAAACTTGCGTCGTCATCTGTAGTGTTGGGAGCGGTTCGTCACTGCCTGGAGTGCGCCATACGAAGCGTAATGCGGATTGGTCTTTGGGGGTGACTCCGACTCGGTGATACATGCTTTCTATATCTGCAGATACAGCGACTAAATACTGCCGCGATCGGAGCAGCACGCCGGTTAAGTTGGAGAGTAAGACAGGGCCACGTAGGAGAAAGTCGTTAAGGCAGACGTTGTTGAATTTAGCTGAACAGTAAAAAACCACACGGATTTTGTTTGGTTTATTCGGATTAGTGACGACGAAATGGTGTGGGAGATACCAAACCTTTCCGAAAGGGAGTTGCAGCTGGTCGTACGGGACTTCGATGGCGTAGCCATTTGCGAGATGACCTTCAATGATTTCACGATAACGAATAGCGTTGACTTTGTTTTCTTGGGACAATAAGCGACGTTCGACAGCGTAAAAACGCGACACTGCATGTGCGCGGTTGTTTGGCATGTTCGGGTTTGGTGATTTGAACAAGAGATCGACTTGCCATCCGCAACGAATATTTAGGATTGACGATTTTAGGATGCTGATTGCTAAAGCGTCTTCGGGGGAGCTGGGTTTTGTCGCCTGAATGTCTACTCCGAACGTTTCTGTGCTGTAGAATTTTTGTACGAGGTCGATTAGCTGCAAAGTGGGGGATATTCCATTGACGTTTACACTTCGCTTTGCGCTCGGTCCGCGGATCAGAGAGGGTGGAATTTTTCCTACTACCGCCCAACCAAATACTGTTAAATTAGGGCGTGGTTCGTTGTGGCTGGATATTCGAGAGTCTAAAATTTCGTGCGCGTCTACTATATCAATTCCGATAAGCAATTCTACTTTAGATGAGTCGATAGGAGGCAAATTTAAGTCGGAGAGGTGGGGCCATTCAAATTTTTCTGTATGCCAGTTGATATTACGTGGTGACAGCTGGATATCTGGGACGGTGAAGGCATCGGTTACTTGAAATGTCCTGGCTTTATCGGCAGAGTCGAGTAGAACGGCGTTATGGAATGACCCAAATCGTATTTTCTGATTAGCTCCTTTGAGGCGAAGCCTTTGTGCAAGACTTGATTTTATAAGAGTGGCTTCACTACCAGGATCAAGAACGCCGAATGTAAGGATGGTTTCTTTGTCACTATAAACGACTATTGTGGTTATGGCGAGTAGGACGGGTTTCGGCGACGTTTTTGGTGCGTGAACTAATAAAATCTGGAGAGTTGCTTTACCTTTTGGCTGAGGCTTTCCAGGAAAAACGCGTTCGGCTCCATGAATGAGAGAGTGGTGCTTGCCGGGGCAGGCATTACACGCCACGTCGGTGTTCCTGCAGGATCGCCCATAGTGTCCGGGAAGCAAGCACTTGAAACAGTGGTTATTTTCTCCGCAAAGGGCTGCTCGCTGAGACGGCAACATTTTTCGGAATATGCCGCATGCTTCGAGACGATGGCCAGGGTTATCGCTGCAAGCTGGACATGCAGGCCATTGGTTGTCTGCTCGATTGGGTCTCTCGGATGGGCTTTCGACGGAATTTGGAATCTTGAACGCGACGGAATTTTTTAGAATTGTTGGCGGGAAAGGTAGTGCAGGGCGCGGTGGCGGGTTTTGCTTCGGTGTTACGTAATTGTTGAGTTTGGCGCCGCGCAACTCTTCCGCTCCTACAATGGCGTCAATCCAGCGGTCAAAGTCGGCTAAGGAAGAGACCTTTGGACGTAGATTGTAAGCATAACGTCCCCAGTCCTGTTGCAAATTGAAAGGCAACTTAGTGGCGAGCTGGTTGACGACCGTTGAGTGCGTGAATTCGTTCATACTTGGGTCTCCGGCTACGCTAGATACTGCATCCCGGACGAGAGAGGCTAGGTCGGCGAGGGACTTGAAATCGCCGTTACGGAATGATTGCACCATTTGCAAGTGCTGGATGTGGGCTTGAATAATCAATGCGGGCACACCATATTTGTCCTTTAGCTCGCTCCAGGCTTGAGCATAAGTGTAAGAGCCGTTGAAAAGATTCGCCATTCTCTTCTGAGTGTCTTCAGTAAGGTTCTCGCGCAAAGCTAGCACTTTGTAAAGGTCTGGTAGTGTAGTTTCCTCTATAGTTGCTCTCATCACCTGGGCGAAAGCCGGCCAGCGGCGGCAATCGCCATTAAATTTTGAAATCGCTATTTTTGGCCAATGAGCTGGTGGCGGATAGTTGGATGGCCCTGAAGATGGATGCGTGTACTGCGCTTATGGCGACTGTTGCTCTCTGTGAGACGTGGTTGTATCGAACTGTAGGAACCTTCTTGGCTGCTGGTTGACTTGCGTTGTAACCGCTGATGTTATAGGCGTAGAGGCGAATGGATGGGGTGGTTGTAGAAGATTTTCTGGACAGACGCCATCCCGTTGATTGATCGCCGCTTGAATTTTGCTTAAGTTTTCTTCTCCTCTTTTTTTAATCTCGGCGAGTGTGCGCTCGTGATCTTGCTTGGCTTGTTGCAATTGAGCTTCTAGATTGATATTTGCATCGAGCGGTGGCTGATGTGAGCGTATGCTTAGGTCCGGTGTTGTGCCTTCATCTGCGCGGCTTCTATGCTGGCTTACACTCCAATGACCGGATGTATTCTTTCCCTTCCAGGCTGAATTTTGGTCCAGGGAGGAGAGGTACGACTTCATTCGGTTTAGACAGCTCCCGTTTGAATCTTGAACGTTGTCGAGCCATGTGATTGCAGCTGCCGTTTCCTCCTCTGATAAAGTTGGCCGGCTGGCGTAGCGCGTATGGAGCGCTACTACTCTTCTCAGAGCAGTTTCGAGTTCGGATATATTACTCCTTACATCGTCGGCCTTCGGCTTCTCGTTCAGAAAGTTGCCAATACGGGTGATGAGTTTCGTGTGAAATCTCTTGGCTACTGTGCGTTGAGCAAATAGCACATGCTTGTCGTTCGCCAAGTCATTTTCGTCTTCATCCATTGCTTCGATAGCTTGATTGGTCGGATAATGTGACGAGGCAAGGCAATGTGCTCCTATAAGAGCCGGATTAGTTTGTGAACGAGAGAGACATGATAAAAATTAAATACCCTTTTTGATGTTATTTGTCGGGGGTTCGTAGGTCGATGTTCGGTTCTGGGTGTTCGATGTTCGATGTTCGATGTTCGGTATTCGATGTTCGGTGTTCGATGTGCGGTGTTCGATGTTCGATGTTCGAGGTGCGATACAGTTACATACGGCTAGAATCGCTCTATCAGATGAGAGGGACATAAAAAAAGACAATTGATTTCGAGTGCTTTTGGTAATAAAGACTTAATCGGGCAACTATATTCATTCGGGCAGATGTGTTGGGCATATTTGTCAGAAATTCGGATACGTAAATGAAGTGCTTGCCGAACGAGAGACTTACCGAAAGAAGCATATGCTGCTGAGTCGTTGTCGGCTTCCTTCACTAGCCTTTATCCCGGGTTTCGGCACCAAAATGTGAACTACTCGCGTCACAGCGAACGAAATAGATTAGAACGAGAAACAAGTTTTGTATTTCACGGAACTTGAACACGACAGGGAGAAATTATATCAATCAGAACGAGAGAAAACGTGATTCTTCTTGAGGTTTTTTACTCTCGACTGCCCGTCGTCTGCTGCTCTGCTTTCTCATCCTCTTCTTTTTCGATGTTGCCAGGTATCATTGTGCCGGTGCACAACAATGGTTTTGTATTAAAGTTACTTTTGATTAGATTCCTTAGTGACTCACGAGCTTTATGTTTAGGTGCTTTTTGCTTTGTTTTTAGGTGATCTTCAAACACGAGAATCTGATCAAACTACTCTTTTACAGGAATCCCTACTAACACGGCCCATCCTCTTTATGTAAGATGTAGATAAATATGGGATGGATAGATCCAGGTCGCAATTGTGGGGCGGTAGTATAGCGTAGGTATAAATTTATTCGGATCTAGGATGGGATCAAATAAAGAATATTCATCGTAGATCCACCAGCGTATATTCATTAACATACTGATTGTACATCAAAGTAATATACTCGGGGGTATGATTTTGTTGTGATACCATTTGGTACATACACAGAATGTGCATCACAGTATAACCATATTAGGTACACAGTGGACGAAAAAGCTAAAAAATATCTCAATTTCCATTACTCCCAAACGTTTGTTCTTAAATTGTACGAACAGTTGGTCAAATGGTTAGAGAGGCGAGCTACGGAATTGAAGGTCAATAGTTCAATTCTCGGGGTAGACTTTTATCTTTTAATTTCTGACAGAAATCATATCCAAAGATGGATGTTATTTAAGGATACTGTGTATACACAAACCGGTATATTCAAGGGACATACAAATGGTACGTGCGGGGAAGGGGAAATAAGGATAAACATGAAGCATTCCATGGATATGCTGTTTATATCTCCCTTATCCTTGGGAGTACGCTTCAGTCATATCCATGGTACATCGCTGTGTTAGTAGGGATATTTCTGAGTTCTTACCAAACTAGTACTGCATCGACCGGAAATCGAACCCGGTCCGCACACGTGGCAAGCGAGCATTCTACCACTGAACCATCGATTGGACATTGCTCAAGTCTACTGTGCACAAAGAAATTTTTAGAAAATACATTGCATCATAAAAAAAAACAACATGTCCTCTCCGACTTAAGACAAGGCTTTGTCTGAAACTTTTTCATGTAACAGACAAAGACATGTCTTAAGTTTTTCTTATTTTTATTACATTGCCTCCTTATATTTGTTATACATTTATTTTATCCCTTTTCAATTCACAGCATAAACGTCCAAACATTTATATTCCCTTTCATAATTTTATAAAAAAAATTCTGTTTTAATGGTATGGGTGACATAAAAAATTTCAGACAAAGACTTGTCTTAAGTTTTCCTTATTTTTATTACATTGCCTCCTTATATTTGTTATACATTTATTTTATCTCTTTTCAATTCATAGCATAAACGTCTTAACGTTTATATTCCCTTTCATAATTTTATAAAAAAAAATCTGTTTTAATGGTATGGGTGACATAAAAAATTTCAGACACAGCCTTATCTTAAGTCGCAGAGCATGTTGAGGGTTGCACATTTTGAGAATTTTTTTTCTTTTTATCTTAGCATTTCTTTAAAAAACTTAAACCTTAGCGTAAAGCAATTATCAAGTTTACTTCAAGATTTGAAAAAAAACATTTTTTGAAAATTCTTCCCATTTTCATTGTTGGAGCTTGGATACGTTGCTTAAAAAGTCGGTAAATTTTTAATGTGTAGATATTCACAAATGGCCTCCGGTGGTAAAATTTGCAGGGTAGAGGTTTTGTTATATTGACTCCGGCGGTAAATTTGCAGGATAGAGGATATTAACGCTTTGCCTCCGGCGGTAAATTAGTAGTGTAGAATTTTTCACGCATTGCTTCCGGCTGTTTTTTTTTCAATGTGTATATTCTTTTTACTGTTTTACTTTCTTATTTTACTGTTTAGTTTTGTGTAAAAATTTTTTTTTTCGCGAAATTTGGACTTGTCTGAGTCATGGCTAACAAAAGCATCCGTAAAAAAAAATTTATCCTTATAAAAAGTAAGACTATAACTAAAATTGAACCATCAATCTCTATATTACAAAGCCGGTGCTATAACCATTATGCTATTACAGATTACAACTTTTATCATTTAAAAAATAAATATATTGTTTTGCGTCAACGCCGTGTTTTTTACGTGAAAAATTTTCTATTACGATATATCGTCGGTACCACATCTTGGCTGCGCATACCCATACCCTGAAACGCCGTTATTCACGATAAACGATGTAGGCGGGAGTGGGCTTGAACCACTATACTTGACATCTTGAATCCAGAGCCATAGCCACTACACCGTCAGCTGCTGTGATTGTGTAACCTTTGCTAGATTCAATTGGCCTCCGGCGGTAAATTTGTAGGGTAGAGATGTTCACGCATTGCCTGACATAGGATATTCACGCACGATTGAATTAAACGGACGCGACAACGAATACGATTGCGGTCACGGGGCAGACGAGTAGCGCACGATCGTTCATTATTTTAGTGCTTATTGCGGGTCCGTCCGTTATTTTAGCGCTAAGCGAAATCCGTCATCTGTTTTAAGCGGCTCGCACAGCAATAAACAGTTTCGTTGAATATTTTGTGCTAGATCTAGCACTAATCTAAGCGTGCGTGGCGATAATGATTGAATGATAATGATTTTTGTTTAACTTTTGTGAATTGCGCTAAACGTAGCGCAATTAAGTTCATTGATAGCATTTACGAAACGAGGAGAACCAGCTAAAATAAATATTTTCAGCGAAAAATCGATAAGTCTCGACGAAATATTTATTTCGTGCTAGATCTAGCGCTATGTAAGCGCGCTTGTCGAAAATGATTTAATTGAGATTAACGCACGCGCGATGCGCTAAAATGCAATACATTTCACATATAATTTACGAAACGCTTAGCGCCACTTAACGCACATCGCATTTAAGTAAAATGAACGGGCGCACTTCTCGTAAATTTTGGCTTGAAATTAATGGCGCTAAATTTTGCGCATCTTGCAGACGCATACACATAGGCTAAAAGAGCGCCTGTAATTTGATCTATTGGCCTGTATAGAAATGTACAGTCACGCCCATGTCTATTTTTAGCGATTATTGCGGGCCGGTTCGCCATTTTAGCGCTAAGTACCGCCTGTCTACTGTTTTGGGCGGCTCGCTCTAAACAAATAATTAATTTAATAATATCGCGCTAGATCTATAGCGCTACTAAGCGCGCATTGCGCTAATTTTTTTCTTCTTAATAACTTACGCGCGATTAAAAAAATTTTGTGTGCTACTTAACGCGCATCACACTAAACGAGCTCTCTCATCAATTTTCATATGAAATTTATCCTGCTAATATTTTAACCATAAAATTCACTTGCTGGCGACGACACGTACACAGATTAGTCCGATTATGGGTTTCACGACGGTCGATCTGTCCCGGTTGATCGGCTACCCGTCGTTGACGGCTTTTCTTTACGGCCGAGTGACCTCGCTACTCAATAAATAAAACAAATTATAATTTAAAACCAAAATTTGCGAGAAGCGCGCTTGTTGAATTTACTTAAATGCGATGTGCGTTAGCCTTAAGTAGCGCAGAATATTTAATTTAGCGCTTGCGCGTTTCGCTAATAAAATAATGAAAATAACCGCGCTAAATTTCGCTTATCGTGCACAAGTTTATCACAAGTAAATGACAAGCGCAATGCGAGCTTACATCGCGCAAGATCCAGTCTAGATCTAGCGCGAAATATTTGACTAATCTATATTTCGCGCTAAATATTTTTTTACCTGGATATCCGGGTTTCGTAAATTATATAATGAACTTGATAGCGCTACGTCTAGCGCATCCCGCAAAAGTTAAGCACAAATAAATCATTAGCGCCATGAGCGCTAAGAAAGATAGCCCTAATTCTTGCTCGAAATAATTGACTTCGTTATTTTTCGTGCAGTGAGCCGCCAAGAACGGGATGGGTGACGATTACGCTTAAATAACGGACGGGTGCGTGTGCTACTCGTCTGACCGCTGTCGCCACAATCGTTTTCCTTGTCTCGCCTGTTTAATAAATTTTAGTGCGATGCGCGTTAGGTAGCGCAATAACATATTTATTTAATCGCTTTCGCGTTTCGTAATAAATCTGACGAAATGGATTTTCCATAAAGTATAGCGCATCCGGCATCGCGTGCTATAGTGAAGCGCAAGTAAATTTTTAGAAGCCTACTACGCGTTTAAAAGTGTATGCTGTTATTTCCGCTTTGCCAGCAGCCTGAAATAGCGGACAGGCGACATAGCGCTAGATCTAGCACGAATTATTTGACTTTTTTAGCGCTAATGTCCGTTTCTGAGCGAAGAACCACCTGTCTATACTGTTTTAGGCGGCTCACTCCGCGCAAATAATTAATTCAAAAATATCGTGCTAGATCTAGCTCATAAGCGCGCATTGCACTAATGATCTGGATAACTTGCTTAAGATAAGCTAAATAGCGCACGATAAATATCATCATAAAATTTAAGAAACGAGGAAGTGCTAAAAATAATATTTTACCCTTAAATTCCGTGCTGGCCAGACTAGTGAGACTACCGCTTGCTTGCAACGACACACATGTGATTCATGTAGTCGCAAAGGGGCAGTACTGCAATCCCGGAATTAAACGGCGAAATATTACCGCAATAAATTTCAGCCCAAACTTTGCGGGATGTGCTTCCGTTGTATTTACTTTAATTCGATGCGCGTTAAGTAGCTATATGAATTAATTTTTTAAATAGAATTGAATTTTTTCTTTAATATTATGATAAAATTCATGGCGAAGAATAATAAATAACAATAAATAGCAAATTGTGCGTAAGTTAATCTTAATTAAATCATAAGCGTCATGCACGCTTATTAGCGAGAAATCTAGCGCGAAATATTTAACGTAATTATTTTCATGGAGCGAGCTTCTGAAACAGTGGACAGGCGACGCTTAGCGATAAAGTAACGTGTGGTGCTCAAAATTTGGCGCAATTTATTTCAGCCGGAAATTTGCCAGAACTGCGACAGTTCAATTTAGCCTACTTGATTATGATGCCCGGTAAGCAGCGTTAAATATTTATTTCAGTGCTTGCGCGTTTCATAAATAATAGGATGAAATAAATTAGAATAAATTTAGCGCAACGTGCGCAAGTTAATCAAAAAAACATTAGCACAATTCGCGCTTACATAGCACTATATCTAGCACGAATTAGCCTATTTGACTTCGTAATTTTTCGAGCTCAAGATTTTTTATAGCGGTTTATCTTCGTTTCATAAATTATACTATATTAAACTTGATTGCGATTAATTTATCGCATCCCTCAAAAGTTAAGGAAACATTTATCGTTATTAGCGCCATGCTCGCTTAGATAGCAATATAGATCTAGCGCGAAATATTTGACTTTGTTTTTTTTGTTCACTGAGCAGACGGGCGGCACTTAGCGCTAAAATAATGGATGGCCGGATCCGTGATAAGCACTAAAATAACGGACAAGCGTTCGGTACTCGTCCGACAAGTCACCGCAATCGTTTTCATTGTCGCGCCCATTTAATAATATTTGATACGATGCGCGTTTATTAGCGCAAACTATTTATTTCAGCGCGTGTGCGTTTCGTAAATTTACGAATTTAGCGCTTCGTTCACAAGTTAAGTACAAATAAATAATTAGAGCAATTGACTTGATTGCGATGCGCGTTATGTTTGTATGATATGTAGCGCTAAATATTTATTTTAGCGCTTATATCGCTCTTTTATAATATGATGAAATTAATTGCGCGTAATTTAGATCATCGCGCGAAAGATAATTTCAATTTATTTTTTAGCGCCATGCACGCTTAATATATAGCGCTAGATCTAAAACGAATATATATATCTAAAACAACTTTCAGCATTCATAAATTTTCTCATAAATAAAATATATCTAAAATAAATCTGACTGGATATAAAATATATCGCACATATGTAATCTTCGCGTTTACCTTTCGGTTAGTAGCGCTATATATAATAGTCCCTTGTCTATAAAGCGCAAAGGGCTAAAATGGGGAGGAGTTTGTTTGTGTTTCTGTCTGTTTGTTTGTCTGTAGGTGTGAATGCACGCTGTGATTGGTCGAGCTTACCACCGGAGGCAATACGTCATCACATCTATCTTACAAGGATACCGCCGGAGGCTATGTCGCTCTACACTGCGAATTTACCGCCGGAGGTCGTGCGGGATTTCTCTACCCTACAAATTTACCGCCGGAGGCCAATTGAATCTAGCAAAGGTTACACAATTTTAGCAGCTGACGGTGTAATGGCTATGGCTCTGGCTTTAAGATGTCAAGTATGGTGGTTCAATCCCACTCCCGTTTACATCGATTATCGTGAATAACGGCGTGTCAGGGGATGGATACGTGCAGCCAAGGTGCGGTCCCGACGATATATCGTAATAGAAAATTTTTCACGCAAAAAACACGTCGTTGACGCAAAACAATATATATATTTTTTAAATAGTTAAATTTAATCTGAAATAGCATAATGGTTTCAGCACTGGCGTGGTAATAAAGAGATTCATGGTTCGATTGTTATGATAGCCTTTTTTTTTATAAGGATAAATTTTTTTTTACGGATGCTTTTGTTAGCCATGACTCAGACAAGTCAAAATTTCGCGAAACAAAAAATTTTTACACAAAACTAAACAGTAAAATTACAGAATATAAATATTGAAAAAAAAACAGCCGGAAGCAATGCGTGAAAAATTCTAAACTACTAATTTACCGCAGGAGGCAAAACGTTAATATCCTCTATCCTGCAAATTTACTGCCGGAGTCAATATAACACAACCTCTACCCTGCAAATTTACCGCCGGAGGCCATGTGTGAATATCTACACATTAAAAATTTACCGACTTTTTAAGCAGCGTATCCAAGCTCCAACAATGAAAATGGGAAGAATTTTCAAAAAATGTTTTTTTCAAATCTTGAAGTAAACTTGATAATTGCTTTACGCTAAGGTTTAAGTTTTTTAAAGAAATGCTAAGATAAAAAGAAAAAAAATTCTCAAAATGTGCAACCCTCAACATATGCTCTGCGACTTAAGATAAGGCTGTGTCTGAAATTTTTTATGTCACCCATACCATTAAAACAGAATTTTTTTTATAAAATTATGAAAGGGAATATAAACGTTTGGACGTTTATGCTGTGAATTGAAAAGGGATAAAATAAATGTATAACAAATATAAGGAGGCAATGTAATAAAAATAAGGAAAACTTAAGACATGGCTTTGTCTGAAATTTTTTATGTCACCCATATCATTAAAACAGAATTTTTTTTATAAAATTATGAAAGGGAATATAAACGTTTGGACGTTTATGCTCTGAATTGAAAAGGGATAAAAAAATGTATAACAAATATAAGGAGGCAATGTAATAAAAATAAGGAAAACTGAAGACATGTCTTTGTCTGTTACATGAAAAAGTTTCAGACAAAGCCTTGTCTTAAGTCGGAGAGGACATGTTGAAAAAAAAAACATTTGTCTAGCAGAGCGTAGTTACGATCTACGGACCTCTGGGTTATGGGCCCAGCACGCTTCCGCTTCGCCACTCTGCTTATGTTTATTCTTTCAAAAATAGAAACTGATTCCAAAAAATTTGTACTTCTGTTGAACATTGGCGATTTCAATTTTCATAATTATCGCCTAAGATGTTAACCCACACGATTGACACATGGTTTTGTATTAAAGTTACTTTTGATTAGATTCCTTAGTGACTCACGAGCTTTATGTTGCTTTGTTTATAGGTGATCTTCAAATACGAGAATCTGATCAAACTACTCTTTTACAGATATATTTCTGAGTTCTTACCAAACTAGTACTGCATCGACCGGGAATCGAACCCGGGCCGCCCAAGTGGCAAGCGAGCATTCTACCACTGAACCATCGATGCGAATTTGCTCAAGTCTACTGTGCACAAAGAAATTTTTAGAAAATACATTGCATCATCAAAAAAACATTTGTCTAGCAGAGCTTAGTTTCGATTTTCGGACCTCTGGGTTATGGGCCCAGCACGCTTCCGCTGCGCCACTTTGCTTATGTTTATTTTTTTTAAATAGAAACTGATTCCAAAAAATTTGTACTTCTGTTGAACATTGGCGATTTCAATTTTCATAATTATCGCCTAAGATGTTAACCCATACGATTGACATGGTTTTTTATTAAAGTTAATTTTGATTAGATTTCTTAGTGACTCACGAGCTTTATGTTGCTTTGTTTATAGGTGATCTTCAAACACGAGAATCTGATCAAACTACTCTTTTACAGGAATATTCATGAGTTCTTACCAAACTAGTACTGCATCGACCGGGAATCGAACCCGGGCCGCCCACGTGGCAAGCGAGCATTCTATTACTGAACCATCGATGCGAATTTGCTCAAGTCTACTGTGCACAAAGAAATTTTTAGAAAATACATTGCATCATCAAAAAAACAATTGTCTAGCAGAGCGTAGTTTCGATCTACGGACCTTTTTTTTTCATCTTCCTAATTCATTTCATCTTCCTAATTCATTTCATCTTCCTAATTCTTTTCATCTTCCTAATTCTTTTCATCTTTGAACTTTTCCTGACTGAACTTTACCCGGACTGAACTCCCTGGGGACTGAACTCCCCTGCTTATGTTTGTTTACGTTATAAATTTAAAAACCATGTTTTAAAATTTGGGTGCTGTTGTATATTTCTTTCTGATTTTTTTAGTGAATTCATAAAGTGCATCATAAAATTGGCTTTCTTTCTTTTTTTCCAGACAATAAGACTTATATTTGCTGCTAAGAATATTGCCTGGTTCTGACTGGTTTTAGGGTTCGAAGGAAAGTCAAGTAAATAGAATTGTTGGGTCGTTGGATTAAAATTTTGTTGGTAATAGTTTGAGATTATCTTCTTAATAAAATTTACTGCTGGTTTTGTTATTCTGCATTCAAATAAGTGATTTACGTTTTGAATTTCATTACATTGGTCACATTTTGGGCTGATGTCTTGCTTGCATTTAATTAGCCTGTCCTTTATTGTAAGAGCTTTATGTATTTGTTAAAAACAAATGTTCTTTTAGGTAAGGAGATAAAAATGGTTTTGTTGTTGCTATAAATCCAGGTTTGAAATTTGTGTTTGGATATTTTAAAACGATTTTAGGTATTTTTTGCTCTTCTGCAATGAGTAAAGTATAAATTTCTTTGGATGTTATAATCTGGGTTATGTTTCTTTTCTCATTTAATTTTTTAATTCTTTCTACTACATTTGCTAGAAATTTAGGTGTATTTTCACAATTTGGGCTTTTCCTTACTGGGAATATCTTTCTTAGTCTCAGGCCAAGCCAATAATACATCATTTTTCCATTTTCACTGGGATTTTTCTCGGTTAGATTATTTAGAATAGTTTTTAAAAACAGTGATTGATATTTGGTTTTAGCATTTGTAAAATTCAATCCTCCTTCATGTATTGGGAGGTACAGTTCATTTTTTGCTAAACTTTCCAGTCTTTGTTTCCAAATAAAATGATGTCCTAATTGCTGTATTTTGTCTGTGTGTGTTTTGGGAATTGGCAAAATCTTTGCTATGTGTAAAAATTTTGTTACAATAAAACTATTGAAGAAAATGACTTTTTGTTGGATGGTGAGGAGGCGGTTGAAAGTATTTATAATGCTTTTTTCCATTTTTTCAATAATTTTCGTGCAGTTTTTGTCGATTGTTGTTAAAATATCTTCATACCAGTGTATTCCAAGCATTTTTATTGATTCTTGAGATGTTATCCATGTAACTGGCCACTGGGTTTCAGTTTTCCATGCTCCCAATTTTAAAAGATATGATTTTGTTCTATTAACTTTCGAGTTTGTTGCTTTCTCAAATATTTCTATACAATTTTCAAGTTTTCCGATGTCTGTAAGGTTTTGAATAAAAATAGCTATGTCATCCACAAAAGCACTGATTTGATGATTAGATTGTGATATTTGTGTTGAATTGATCTTCTTTTTTATGAATTTTAAAAAGGGGTCTATAAAAAGTATGTATAAATACATAGACAAAGGGCATCCTTGTCTAACTCCCCTTTTTAAATAAATTTTTTCTCCGAATTCGTTGTTGATAAAAACTTTGCTGTTTGCTTTTTCATAAAATGTCTTAATATAATTGATAAAAGTTTCTTCAAAGCCTAGTTTCCTGAGGACTTCAAATAAAAATGTTCTATCGACCATGTCATATGCTTTTTCGAAATCTAGAATTACAATTGCTGCCCCTCTGTTTTTATAACTCTTAAATTCTGAGATCTCTTCATATTTCTTGTAGTGATTCTGTGATGAAAAATATTCTATAATGTTTCTATATGTTATAAGATTTTGGGTAATGTCTCTATTTTGGATTCCCCCGTCTGTTCTTCACTAATAATGTTAGGTAATATGTTTTTGAGTCTTATGGTTAAAACTTTTGTTAAAATTTTATAGTCAGAACATAAGAGGCTTATTGGTCTCCAATTTCCCAACTTTTCCTAGGATCCTCCTTTGTGTAACAGTGTTATAATTCCTGATGATTGTGTATTACTAAGGTTTTGAAATTTTAAAATATGTCTGTACATGTTTGTAATTTCTTGTTTTAAAAATGGCCAAGCCTTTTTATAAAATTCTATTGGTAGGCCATCTATTTCTGGGGATTTACCTTCTTGAAGTGATTTGATAGCATCCCATACTTCTTCTTCGGTAAGATTTTTTGTAAGTTTATCATTCATTTCTGTGTTTATCATTTTGCCAATGTATTCTAAAATTTCATTTCTTTTTAATGGGTCATGGTTGTTAAGAGAGTATAAATTGTTGTAAAATGAATGAATAACTTTATGTACATCTGGGTTAAGTTTTCCATTTTCTTCTAATTTTTCAATTTTTCTGTTTTCTCCATTTGATTTTTCTTTAATTAGATTTGCTATTGTACAAATTTCATTATTCACTGGGTAGTTCAATTTTCCTCTGACTTGTTTTCCTTCTTCTTCTTTTTTATGAATAGCTTTTAATTTATTTTTCAAATAATAGTATTCATCCATTTCTTTTTTACCCTCATCAATTTCTTTTTTTACTTGTTCTAAACACTTGCTTAAGAATATTTTAACTGAGTTTTTATCGATATTTTTTTTCTTGCAGTATCCTTGACTTAAAATTTTAAAATTTTCCTTTATTTCTTTTTCCCACCATTCTACTATATTGTTGTATTGTGGTAAAAGTTGTTTTGCTTTTAAAATGAACAATTTTATCTCCTCCTGAAATTCTGGGTCTTCTAATATACTGGTGTTTAATTTCCAAATATTCTTTCTATTGAGTGATTGAAGGTTACTGTCTTTCAATTCCAATAAAACTGCATTGCGATCACTGTAAGGAAAATTTAGATGCATACATTTTTGAATTTGATTTTTATTTACTTCAGGAATGTATATTCGATCTATTCTAGATTTTCCATTTGGGCTTATGTAGATGAAGGAGATTATATCTTCATTTTTTGTTCTGAATGCATCAATTAATTTTAGTTTTTCAATCAAAATTTTTAGTTGGTAATTTATTTTTTTTCGAAGTCCTCCTCTGTCTCTTGAATCTATAATGCTGTTAAAATCTCCTAATAAAATTAAATTTTAGTCGCTTGCTTTCAGGAATTTGGGTAAAGTGTGAAGAAAGAATAAGTGCCTGTTTTCTGCCTTTTCATTTTGTGTTGGTGCATAAATGTTTACGATGATAAAATCTTTAAATTTTGCTCTGATGATTCTTCCATCTTCAGCTTTTTCGGTGGAAATCATTTCTAGGTTTTTCTTGTATACAATAATTGTTCCAGATCTGTAGTTTTCAGTATTATTATTAATAATTATATTGTAATCTACGTGTAACGTTCTAAATTCATTGATGTTTGTTTCTTGTAAGGCTAAAATATCTGGTTTATTTTGACTTATAAATGTGTTTAAAAATTCTTTTTTTGTGTTTGTTTTTATTCCATTGATATTTAATGTGATAATTTTTACCATGTTTTTGTGTGTGATGTTGAGATTTTATAATTACTGGTTTTGTTTGTATAAGTTTGTAAGTAAGATGTAAGGTTGTATAAGTAATATGCGGTTTATATTTTAGGAGGGGTGTTGTCCTCCTCGACTGATTTTTCTTTATTATTTCTATGATACTCTGACATTTCCCTTCTTTTCTTTTTTTCGTTTTCTTCATTTTCCTCCTCCTCAGTTGAGTTTTCCCCATCATCTTCCACTGTGACAATTTTTTGTTTGACTGAAGTTTTAGAAGGCCTTTTCTTATCTGGCCATTCTTCGTTTAAAATGGATTCAATTTCCATTTCATCACATTTATCCAGATCCTGAGTACCTGGAATCGTTTGGGAATTTGGCCATTCATTGTTTATGGCTTCTTCGGAAGGGGTTCCAAAATCAAGTATGGGATTGCTCCCTTTCTCTAATAATCCATTTTCCCCGCTGCATTTTTCAGTGGCATCATCTTGATCGCCTATTTTTTTCCCTGAAGCCCTTTTTCTTTCAGCATTTAAGTTTGGTTTTAAACTATGAAGTGTTTTTTATTTTTTCCATGCTTTGTAAATTTGGTTTGATTTTTCTTGATCTTCTGATTCCTTATCTTTTCTTGGGATTTCTTCCCTGTTCTTCTGACTCTTTCTTCTTTTCCTTTCTTTAGTTGTCCATTTCCCTTCTGGGTCTGTTTCTTCGTCATCAGTTTCCACCATTGAAACTTTTCCTTCGTGTTCCTCAATCAAATTTTTCAATTGCTCAAGTGCCGAATTTGCTGCAGAGTTCATTCCTACTGCCTGACTGTATGATTTCCTTCCTGCTTCACAGTTTCTGGCTTCATGTCCCTCTAGATCACAACGGGAACAAGTTTTTGTTTGTCCTGAATATGAGACAGAGTATCTGTTACCCATAACTGTAATAAATGATGGGATGTTTTTTTCGATCATCATTTCTACGCAAAGTTTTTCTCTCTTTGTTTTGAGTAACTCAAATATTGGAACTTCAAATTGAACACTTTTTATTTTTCCATATTTTTCTAGAGTTGATTTAATTTCGTTAAGATCAGTTTCGTCTGGCACATATTTTAATTGCACTTTCTTCCAAGGACTTCCAGCAATTGATACTGGTATGACATGTATTTTTCCATATTTCTCAAAAGGTATTCCATGGGAATGTCTTTTGAAGAAATTTTCGAAATGTTGCTGTTCTTTAAATTTTGCAACAACATTTTTTGTGTGAAAGTGAAAATCAATAACAGTAAGTTGGTCTTCAATAATTCCTATCTTCATAAACCATCTATGTATTTCGATTTCAAGAGGAGTGAATTCCAAGTCCTTGAAACTAAAAAACAGAGTTCTTTCTCTTTTGCATTCCATTTTAAAGATATTAGACGACAAAAATTGTGAATGTGCAGATTTTTTTTTTTTGTTTTTTTTTTTTTTTTTGTGTGCAAAATATTAAGGGCTAATATGAGTCTGGGTGTGAGTGAGTGAGTGCAAAAAAGTGATTTTTTATTTTATTTTTATTTTTTTTCTTTTTATTTTTCTTTTTCTTTTTCTTTTTAACTCAATTTTAAAACAGGAAATTTAATGAATTAAAGATGATTTTATGAATCAAAATGATTAAAGTTAATTGGGAGAGATTAATTTCGAATTTTGGAGAGCTCTAGAAAACCATCTGAACTCGAGTTAAGCGCTCTACCAACTCGATCTACGGACCTCTGGGTTATGGGCCCAGCACGCTTCCGCTGCGCCACTCTGCTTATGTTTATTCTTTCAAAAATAGAAACTGATTCCAAAAAATTTCTACTTCTGTTGAACATTGGCGATTTCCATTTTCATAATTATCGCCTAAGATGTTAACCAACACGATTGACATGGTTTATTATTAAAGTTACTTTTGATTAGATTCCTTAGTGACTCACGAGCTTTATGTTGCTTTTTTTTTAGGTGATCTTCAAATACGAGAATCTGATCAAACTACTCTTTTGCAGAAATATTTCCGAGTTCTTACCAAACTAGTACTGCATCGACCGGGAATTGAACCCGGGCCGCCCACGTGGCAAGCGAGCATTCTACCACTGAACCATCGAGGCATAATTGTTCAAGTCTACTGTGCACAAAGAAATTTTTAGAAAATACATTGCATCATCAAAAAAACGTTTGTTTAGCAGAGCGTAGTTTCGATCTACGGACCTCTGGGTTATGGGCCCAGCACGCTTCCGCTGTGCCACTCTGCTTATGTTTATTCTTTCAAAAATAGAAACTGATTCAAAAAAATGTGTTCTTCTGTTGAACATTGGCGTTTTCAATTTTCATAATTATCGCCTAAGATGTTAACCCACACGATTGACATGGTTTTGCAATAAGTTACTTTTGATTAGATTCCTTAGTGACTCACGAGCTTTATGTTGCTTTGTCTTTAGGTGATCTCCAAACACGAGAATCTGATCAAACTACTCTTTTACAGAAATATATCTGATTTCTTACCAAACTAGTACTGCATCGACCGGGAATCGAACCCGGGCCGCCCACGTGGCAAGCTAGCATTCTACCACTGAACCATCGATGCGACTTTGCTTAAGTCTACTGTGCACAAAGAAATTTTTAGAAAATACATTGCATCATCAAAAAAAAATTTGTCTAGTAGAGCGTAGTTTCGATCTACGGACCTCTGTGTTATGGGCCCAGCACGCTTCCGCTGCGCCACTCTGCTTATGTTTATTCTTTCAAAAATAGAAACTGATTCCAAAAAAATTGTTCTTCTGTTGAACATTGGCGATTTCAATTTTCATAATTATCGCCTAAGATGTTAACCCACACGATTGACATGGTTTTGTATTAAAGTTACTTTTGATTAGATTTCTTAGTGACTCACGAGCTTTATGTTGCTTTGTTTTTAGGTGATCTTCAAATACGAGAATCTGATCAAACTACACTTTTACAGAAATATTTCTGATTTCTTACCAAACTATTACTGCATCGACCGGGAATCGAACCCGGGCCGCCCAGTTGCCAAGCGAGCATTCTACCACTGAACCATCGATGCGACTATGCTCAAGTCTACTGTGCACAAAGAAATTTTTAGAAAATACATTGCATCATCAAAAAAACATTTGTCTAGCAGAGCGTAGTTTCGATCTACGGACCTCTGGGTTATGGGCCCAGCACTCTTCCGCTGCGCCACTCTACTTATGTTCATTCTTTCAGAAATAGAAACTGATTCCAAAAAATTTCTTCTTCCGTTGAACATTGGCGATTTCAATTTTCATAATTATCGCCTAAGATGTTAACCCACACGATTGACATGGTTTTGTATTAAAGTTACTTTTGATTAGATTCCTTAGTGACTTACGAGCTTTATGTTGCTTTGTTTTTAGGTGATCTTCAAATACGAGAATCTGATCAAACTACTCTTTTGCAGAAATATTTCTAAGTTCTTACTAAACTAGTACTGCATCGACCGGGAATCGAACCCGGGCCGCCCACGTGACAAGCAAGCATTCTACCACTGAACCATTGATGGGACTTTGATCAACTCTACTGTGCACAAAGCAATTTTTAGAAAATACATTGCATCATAAAAAAAAACCTTTGTCTAGCAGAGCGTAGTTTTGATGTACGGACCTCTGGGATATGGGCCCAGCACGCTTCCGCTGCGCCACTCTACGAATGTCTGCTCACCGGATTTACCTTCCATTACGGAATTGTTTCAGCTGCCTATGAAGACTATACAGGATGCGAGGAACTTGAAAAAGCTACTGAAAGTTCAACATAATGCATCTAAAATGGTAAATTTCAAACATTCCTCTAATAAATAATGATCTAAATTTTATATTCATCTTGGTTATTGCAGAAGACGTTCGTCATTGGGATAGGAGGGACTACGAATTCCATGGTTGGAAGGGTCATGAAGTCAATCATGACCTACCGGTGTGGCAGTTGTTTCTGTTATCTAGGCCTGAATGAAGATAAAGTGGCTTTCAAGTCAACCACTATTTGTGAGATTGTAATTGGTGAGTGCTTAGTATTTAGAATACATTTTTATTTTAACATTTCTTCCGTCAATTTTTTAACGTTTTTCATACTTTTACCATTTCAGATGGAGTTCGTGAAGCACACAATTCTTTGACAAGAGATGCAGTTGAAGCGAAGATAAAGAACTGGCTACGTCACTGCCCAATATATGCGTCGAAACAAACTGACGATGGAAGCCAGAGTGGAGAAGACGAGGAACAAGAAGAAACCTACTAAACTAAAGACTAATTTTTCATTGTCTCTGCGAAGTAATTTGACTATTTTATGTTTCTGTTGTATATGAAGAATTAAAATTAATTTGAGTTTGTTTCCAAAATATTACTGAGTCTCTTGATTTTATAATAAATTGAGCGTGGTTCATTCCTATTCAGCCATGTATGCAGCCGCGATGAAATTTAAAAAGAACGAGGATATTATTCGTATAAAAGACGTTTAAAATGCATCTCAATGGTTCCATTTACATCTAAATCCCGTCCAAATCCCGTCCAAGGTTCATCTAATGGGACCGGATAGGAACCACTATCGGATCTCGTCGAAGCGGACATTGGCCATACGTAAAAGACGTCCAAGGCATGTAAACTTGGGAATCTGCTATGTTCCGAGTACATCTCAGACGTCTCAAAGTGACGTGTTTGGGACGTCTTTGGGACTGCACTGTGCTATCTGGGATGATACGGAGAGGAAATGACATCCAGAATCGAAGAAGAGAAGACGTCATTCTGGGCTTTCGGGACCGGTTTAAACTTTGTATATGGGGCAAAGAAACAATGAACGATAAAATAGACCAACATGTAGCATTCCCAAACCCCCCTGATTGACAGGTCGTATACATCCGACCTTTGTGGTCTTTCTACTTTCCCCATCCAAATGTAGTTCATGACCACTGACAAAATTCGGTAAGCCATCTGGCTATTACACTGAAGAATTTGGGCTATGCATACAGTTCTGGAGAGAGCCCTCGTCTTAATAAAATTCACCCTCTGGTAGAGAGTGAATCGACGAAAAGCACTCTCTCGCAGAATGCCATGAAGATAACCAAAGGCATCCTTCCAAACCCTATCAGCAGTCTCTACAATGGACGGAGAAAACTTGATACCTAACAGGGACAATGTCGATGGTGATTCAAGCCATGGCAGTGGCCACTGTGATTGGTGTTTCCAGTTCCCAAGTCCTAGGGCTTTTGTTTTCTTTTTGTTCGTCCTTGCCCTTGTCCATTGACAGAAGAGGTCTAAGACCTCTCCAGCCTTGACAACGTCATCATCACAAGACAAAAACAATGTGACGTCATCGACAAAGGCTTTGACAGTAAGTTTTTGATCAAATACCCTTATTCCCTGGAGAACATGCGACAAGCGAACAAGCAAAGGCTCGATGTACAGAGCAAAAAGATGCATGGACAGGGGACATCCCTGTCGGATTGACTGAATGTCACAGATTGTATCCGCCACCTCCGAGCCGTTGAGAATTGAAATATCTGCTACCGAGTACATAGTTTGTAGCCAACGGACGAAGATAGCTGGATAACCCATGACATCCAGGATCTTCCAGAGGACATCCCTATTAACCAGGTCATAGGCTTTTTCAAAATCGACTGCTACTATAGCACCCCCCATCCCCGTAGTTGGAGGGTCGGAATCATGACATCCCCGGTCATAAACGAATTGAATGACGTCCCTGAATAAGCAAAGATTGTCAAAAATAAGTCTACCAGGTACCCTACCTTTTTTATGAGGCCCTATATTAGCTGACAGGGACTGCCTCAACCGTTTCGCTAAGATAGATGCCAGGATTTTGTAATCACAGTTCAGAAGAGAAATTGGTTGAAATTCCCAAAATTCTACATGTATCAGAAGACTTGGGGATCAGTCTAATTGCCGCTTGTCCCTGTGATGGTGTAAGGGAATCCCTTTCCAGATTATGGTTAAACATATCCAGGAAATGAGGGGCAATCGCGTCCAAAAAATTCAAGTAAAATTTGTAGGGAATGCCATCGATACCACGTTGTTCTTTTTTGTTTCTAAATGGGCAGATTTAATTTCAAGGATGGAAATTGGTGCAGTAAGGTTTGGAGCAGGTTTACAGCAATCTCTTACTTCCCCAAGAAACTCAGTCCCTGCTAGCATGTCAGAAGAAGGTTGGTTCTTGAAGATTGACGTAAAATGTGAAATCATCTCTCTTGAAACATACTCTTTGGAGGTAAGAACTCTGCCATCGGGGGCAATGATCTTCTCAAAGCTACACTTACCAAAGTTATCTTTGGCACGGTTAACATGGAATATGTTTGCTTTTTCTGTGTCTGGGCAATCAAAACAGCGACAACGGATTCCAAAATCCCTGAGTGTGCTCTCCTCCTACGACTTTGAGTATTTCCTCAACTCTTTGGAGGCAACCCAGTCAAAAGGATCTATTTGTGAAATCTCCTGAAAGCAAGTTTGGTAGAAAGACCTTGTCTCCCTGATCATTCTTGCTCTTTGCCTGCAATAACCCAGATAGCACAGTGCAGTCCCATAGACGTCCAAAATACGTCACTTTGAGACGTCTGAGATGTACTTGGCACATAGCAGATTCCCAAGTTTACATTCCTAGGACGTCTTTTACGTATGGCCAATGTCCGCTTTGCCGAGATCTCATAGCGGTCCTTATCCCGTCTCATTAGATGAACTTTAGACGTACTTGGGACGGAAAAAGGATCTCAAGAAGTCATTAATAATAAATCTTTTTCTGGACTCTGAATTTCGTTCCTTTTTTCTTCGACATTTGTTCACGAACGCTGATCCGGATATCCGGACGACAAGTTTATTTGTCAAAGTATGCAAAGGGTTACCGGACACACTACATAAATCGACTGCATACTAATAGCATTGTTGAAGAAATATGGAATCTGAACCGGGGATCGAACCCAGATCGTCGTGGTGAAAGCCAGTACTATACAGATGGGCCACGAATTCATGTTTGCAATTTTGAAGATAAAGGTAATAATAAGATTTTAGAATCAAACTTTGTCGCGAAAAGACAAGGACAGTTTCTCCGAAATTTTCTAAGTATCAAGAAGGAGCCAAAAAATAAAAACGGGACGCATCAGAGACTTCTACGAGAGGGAGTAAAAATGACGTATCCAAAAAGATGAAAAATGAGTAACGTATTCAAATACGGGCTCGCAATGGGACATCTTAGAGATTCCCCTGTGCCCACCGCACCAGCCGCATGGCTTTGGTCCCGCCTTGGGACCAAAATTCCTATCTTAACAGTGTTGGTATTTCATCTTTACACACCTTCATTACAGTCATATTTTGCCCCAGATAGCTCTTTTTTCTGAAAAGGTTTTTAAACAAAATTGGTGGGGGATTCTTTACTACATCTGGAATATGAAGTCAGTGTAGTTGTCAGGATCAATAGCCCCTATCGCAGCTGGGTTCTTTTCATTTCTGCCAGTTTTTTTCTGGCTTTTTTATCTGTTCTTCAGTAGGCTCTGGAAACGTTGACCTTAGCTTTAAAGAAATCAATTTGTCTACCGAACATGCCTACTCGTGTAAATAAGCATTCCTATGAAATGTAATGATTATTCATGCAAACATATATTTAACAAAATTGCATTACTCTACCGGCTTAGAAGTGTTTTCAATGCAACCACATTTTTGCTCAGTGCACCTTTTGTTTGTATTGGCCGAAATTAATGCATGCAAAAGTGTGGCTAGATGCGTACACATGCATTTCACCTAGACTAAATCATATTTTACGTAGCACTATTTAATATTTATAATCTATTAAAAGATGAACATTAGGTGGAATTTTATCCTTCAGTGCATGTACAATGGGCAAACTGCACCATGCCATCTTTAGCACAAGTGACCCAAGGATAATATGTAATACTCAGCTGTTTAAGATGCTGGAACCTAAGAAAAGAAGAATGTAACAGTCGATTCAAATAAAAAAACATAAGCATTTCCTGATAACACACTTTTGCTTTAATGAAGACTGTGTTGCTGTAAGCTGCAATGCAGAAAAGTCTCAAAACCATTTGTTTTCTAGACTCTGCTCCATGGCTGCTTCAAAAATTGACAATTCTCACTATATTTTATAAATGAAATGGTATAAAACCCATAAATATATTAGTAATATTACTTCACTGTTTCTCTCTAACATCTCAACTGAAACCTCTGAATTTGATTCGTATGATGGTGACATCTCATCAGGGACAGGGAGTATTGCTATTGCTGGTATTGCCATCTCAGTGTTATTTATTTGTTGTTGTGAAGAAGAGTGAACTGATAGAGGTTAAGCAATCAAAATGCGCTTGATACCTGGTTTCAGGACACTCTCCCACCAATTTGCTACATTCGTTTCCCTAAGAGGATGCCATGGGGATTGTAAAATGAACTGAGTGATTTTATTTTGAAACAATTCTTCTGACAATATCAAGGTATTCAATTTCGATAAAAAAAAGCACTGGACGTTTCTCCTCGAGAAAGATCAAGATTGCATTTAAAACTGGAATGTATCGACTGGTGATCCCTAATCAGCACAGGTTTTAAGAAGATACATTTAAAATTATCTGCAAACATCTGACTAGCATAAATTCTATCAAGTCGTGATGAACCAGCATGATGATGGAAAGTGTGGCCAGGTTCATTGTTTTTTAGCTTTTTCAAGATGTCTACTATAGTTCTAATCCAGCAATCATCTCTTTTCAGGCAATGCTTATAATTTGGGATGGACGGGAATTTGATTTGGTTTGAGATCTATCTTGGATGACGTCGTCCACACAATTCAAATCACCAACCAACACAAGGGGCAGACGGAAGGTCAAAGCATAAGCAGGAACGGTACGTCTAAGAAAATTGTTTCGCTCTTCCTTTTCGTTTTGACCCGATGGAGCATAGATGTTTATAAATGTAAAAGATTGCAAATCAATTGAGACAAGCCTTCCATCTGGATCTATCAAAATAAGTGAATGGTTCAAGCCATGTTTTAGAAGAATGGCTGTTCCATTTTTGTTGGGATCCATGTTAGCAAACAAGTGGTAACGACTTTCAATAATTGGACAACTATGAAATACCATTTCTTGAAGTCCCACAATGTCAAAATCGCCGTCCCTGCAGAAATTAAATAGAAGTTGTCGACGCTCGACCGACTTCACCCCAGTATTTATTGAAGCGACTCTAAGATTTGTCATTTGGATTTGTTAATTGTTGCTTTTTTGGAGGGGGTGCCCTTGGTATTCTAGAAGGACGTGAGTTTCTACTAGTCAAAGTTGGTTTAAAAACTGGTCTTTTATGTCTCACAACTGTCTGCCACGATTCTTGTTCAGTTGAATTGTTTGCGGATTGATGAGAGTCTTGTGGGTTTACGTCAGTGTCCATGGATTCAAAGGTTCCAGGAATGGGACCCAAAGAATCCAACGTGTCAACAGGAGGTAAGGCCTGTTCAAACTGTGTTTTTTGGATTACTGTCGGGGAAGAGTGCAAAGGTGGAATTTGTCTGGGTGGAATTTCTGTTGAAATTACTGGTCGTTCATTTTCTGTTTCTGCCGTTTCTGTATCGTTAGTCTGAGAGTCAATCTCAATTGTGTCATTTTCTCCAGATGGCATATATTTCATAACAGCCTCTGGAGAAATAGTTGGGTTTTCTGTAACTTTCTCTGGGATGTTCGTTGGTCGTTTTTTTTTTAATTGTCTCGTCTTTTTTACTTAGTGAAACGACAGTCTTTTCTACCACAGCCTCTCTGTTTCGTCTGATCTCGGGACAGGTATTACTAAAGTGGGATTCGTCGTCACAAAGTCTGCAAGTCGAACGTTTACCCTCATACTTCACAATGGCACGGTAACTGCCAATGTTGACATAAACCAGGGGACACCATAAACCAAATATGCACAACCATATAATAAACAACAACAACAACAAATAACAAACCAAAACAAACAAAGCAAGTGACTTACAATTGGAAAAAGGACAGAGCGAAATCGAAACACGTCTGCACCCGAGAATACTAACAAGACATTTCATTTGATTAGATTCCTTAAGCCTCGCTTACAATAGGGTTTTTTAAGCTTTTAAGGTTTTAATTTTAAGAAATTAAGTTCTTAAGCTTTTAATTTTACAACTTACACTAGGAAATTTTCGAGGTTTAACTGCTTAACACCCTAAAAGTTTCATAGCTCAAATATCAAAACTGTTTAGATATTTTTGCTTTTAAGTTCTTAAACTTTCTGAAAGTTTAAGCTTCAGCCAATAGAAATAGTCGAGGGGTGTGTCTTGTTTCTATATTTTTCATAGAGTAGTACCACCTCAAGACTTGCTACATATGTTATTTGATTGCTGGTCTGAATTTGTCTGAGTAGTTTGTAATCGAGGGCTGGCTTTTTAAATATTTTATTAATAAAAATGTCAGGAAAAAGTAATGGCATCACTAAAAATGTGAATTCTGTCCCCCAAAAATCTGTTAACAAACCCACTAGATTCTCTCCTAGAAAGAACAATGGAAAAGGTCCATCAAAATCAGGTCCTAGTTATACAGTCAAGAAAAGGTGACTTTAAATATACTTAATATAATAAAAACTCATGTTTATTGTGTGTTATTCTAGGGTTTCAACATATTCATGGAGTGACGAAACAATTGAATTACTCATCCAGGGTGTTTCAGAGTACCCAGTGCTATTTGACATTACTCGTGCTGATTACAAAGATGTGACTGTGCATGCCCGTGCAAATGATGCTGTTCCCAAAGGATTGCCTAATAATTGTAGTACGTATTACAACTCTTAACTATATTGTAGAATACCTAGCATGTTCCACTTTTTAAAAAATGTTGTACTTGCAGCTGGTGCTGATGTCAAAGCAAAATGGGACTATTTGAGAAAACTGTGGTTAAACGAGAGAAGAGAACTCAATTAAGAAGATCCATCTGGTACTGGTTTGGAGAAATCCAAAAGAAACAGACGCAAACCATTTCCCTATTATGAAGCTATTGTTGTTATAATCGTCAACTACAGAAACCATCACTCGATGGTGCAAGTCTCTTGTCATTTTATGTTCCCTTCCTTGTCAGCAGACGAAGTATCTTGCCTTCTTCTTTCTCGCGTTCCTGCCAAGACAAGTGTGTCTTTCCTCCTGGCTCCATTCAGTTCACTTAAGTACAATAAACGCTTTTCTGTTTCTAACTAAAAAGGTATTTAATTATAAAATCCCACAGGTTATGGGCCCAGATTCCGTAAAAATTTCTAATACATGTAATTTATCTTTTTAGACTGAAAGCATGGCTTACAACGCTAAAAAGACAAGTCACATTGACAATTTTAATGGAACTGACTTCACATCCTGGAAGAAACAAGTTTTGATTGTACTGAAAGTACACAAATTAGACAAAGTTGCTGACGGCACTTTTCTTTGCCCAGTCCAGGAGATTGATGATGATGGAAATCCTCTATTGAACGAAGCTGGAGTACCAACACAGCAAGAAACCATTCAAGAATGGAACGACAAAGATTTGCAAGCACAAGACTTGCTTTTCAGCACTACTGATCCAGGTACAATCTCAACGAGATTCATTTTTCACAATCTTACAGAGATTTCTTTTCCACAATCTCTACGAGATTTTATTTGACACAATCTCATAGAGATTCTCATTGTACAATCTTAACGAAATTTTAATTCTTATAATCTCATAGAGATTTTATTCAATATCGCAGAGATTAACTTATATCTTTTTGCACAGGTGTTCGCAGAATTCTCTTAGAATGCAACACATCATATGAGATGTGGACAAGGCTCACACAGCAATATGAGCAAAATGCTGCTGAAAATCTCTTTGTATTGATTGACCGTTACTATCAATATAACTTCAACGAGAATGACAATATGATGACCCACCTCGCCAAGATTGAAGGAATGGTCGGCCAACTAAGGGACTTAGGATCCCCAATTGATGACAATCAAGTTGTCTCAAAAGTTTTAATGACACTACCATCAAAGTATGCAAACTTTAGAGAATCGTGGGGCCTTCTAGCAACTGCAGACAAAACCAAAGCTAATTTGATAGCTAAACTCTTACTGTCAGAATCCATGCTGGAACACCGACAAAATCAAGAAAATGTCGAAAAAAAGCCAAGAAAGAGATATTGCTCTGATTGCTTCAAGAAACGCCGGTCTCTCTCGAATGAAATGCTCCATCTGTGGAATGAACAATCACAATCATCTTGATTGCCGGAACAGAAATAAGAGAGAATTCTTTAAACCTCATGGGCCTCAACAATCAAAGAAGCCCCGAGTGAAATGTACGTATTGCCATTATCAAAACCATATATACGAAGATTGTCGTACCCGCAAGAGACATGAACAAGAAGCTTCTACGTCCCAAAAACAAGAACAAAACAACTCCGTGGCCCACTTGGCATCCAAGCAGAAGGAAGTGTCTGACAGCGAAATGTTCAATCTCGAACATGCTTTTGTTTCATTCCGTCTTGGAAAACTTCAGGCTGATGATTGGTTCGCAGATTCTGCCTCAACGGAACATATGACAGAACATCGTCATTACTTCACCTCTTTTGAGCCTATTTCCCACAAATGGAATATGAAAGGTGTTGGAAGAGATAATCAGCCACTAGAAGTGAAAGGAAAAGGCGATATTAAAATCAAAATCACTGTTGGTACAAATTTTCATTACGGGATTCTTCAAAATGTTCTCTATGTCCCTGGCATCGGTGTGAACCTATTCTCCATCGGCAAAGCAACAGATCGTGGAATTACAGCCATCTTTGAAAAATATTCTGTCCGTATGTACCGTGGAACCAACCTTGAACTCATCGGAACGCGTTCTGAAAAGGATCTTTATCAACTTAATCTGCTAGCAGTGTCGCCAGAAAGCTCAGCCACATCGTCATCATCACAGACTGTACCAGGTACAAATTCGTTTGTTTTCCCTGCTGTTTCTCTCAATATCTGGCATAAACGTTTTGGCCATGCCCATCATGCCGTTATTAAGAAAATGGAAGCAAAAAATTCAGTGATTGGACTTAGTCTATCAAACGACCCAATCGATCCTGAACCGTGTAAAGGCTGTGTCCTTGGCAAGAGTCACAGACAACCGTTCCCAACCAGTGGCCGTCGTCGTGCAACCAAAGTTGGTGAAATTGTGCATTCAGATTTTTGTGGCCCAATGAATGTTCAGTCCATTACTGGTTCCCTGTACTATGTACTCTTTCAGGACGATGCATCGGGTTTTTGTGTCATTTATTTTCTTAAAACCAAAAGTGAAACATTTAATTACTTCAAAATCTATGTTGCACGCATGTTAACTGAAACTGGTCACCGTATCTCAATTTTGCAATCTGATAATGGTGGGGAATTTTTGGATGGTAATTTTCAATTGTATCTTTCCACAAATGACATTCGTCACGAAACGTGTGCGCCCTACACACCAGAGAAAAATGGTGTGAGTGAACGTTCAAACAGAACGCTCATGGAATCGGCAATGAGTAGTCTATTTGATATGGATCTACCTCGTGATCTGTGGACAGAAGCAGCGAATACATCAGTGTATGTTAATAATCGTGTTCACGGAAGATCGACAAATTCCACCCCGTTTGAGATTTGGTATTGTCGTAAACCTGATGTTTCTTATTTTCGAATATTTGGGTCTTTCGCTTACGTCCATGTCCCGAAACAACTTCGACGAAAACTTGATGCTAAAAGTCAAAAACTTCTCTTCGTGGGGTACAGTGAAACCCAAAAAGCGTATCGATTCTTTGACCGTTCTTCTCACCGGATTATCGTGAGTCAAGATGCTATATTTTGTGAAACACCGACAACTGTCTCAACCGTTTCAGAAAATGTAGCAAAACCTGACCAGCCGATTCATTTACATGTCCCAGTCCCTTCAGTAAATTTAGTAAAATCTGACGGGCAAATTCATTTACCGCAATCTACTCAAACCGAGCCGACAAGTGACTGTGCTACTGAATCTAATTCACCTTTTGATCCTTATGATACTGTAAAAAAATTTCATGGTTTTGAGCCTCTTCTCCGTCGTTCTTTACGCATCAGGACGTCAAAAGTGATCCCCTCTTTCCTTGCAAAACCAAATTTTCCACTGCTAAACGATCCGGACAATATTTTCACTTCTAACGATGCAATTTCCGGTAGCAATAGTAAAGAGTGGGTTACTGCCATGGTGACTGAAATGGATGCTTTGAATCGCATTAAGACATGGTCATTGATGCCTTGCCCTTCGGATAGAAGGATTGTTAAATTTCGATGGGTTTATGCTGTTAAACGCTCCATCACTGGTTTGGTCGAAAAATTCCGTGCTCGTCTAGTCGCAAAAGGCTTCTCCCAAAAAGCGGGAATTGATTTTGATGAAACGTTTTCTCCTGTCGTAAAGTACCACTCCTTGCGTATTATCTTATCCATTGCTGCTGCGCAAAATTTAGATTTATTTCAATTTCATGTTTCTTCTGCTTTTCTCTATGGTGAACTCACCGAAGAAATTTATCTTGAACAGCCAGAGGGCTTTTGTGTTTCCGGTAGGGAAGGAAATGTTTACCGACTACACAAAAGCTTATACGGCCTTAAACGAGCTGGGAGAGTGTGGAATGCCAAGTTTGACGAACTGGTAACCACTTTTGGTCTAATTCTTAGTGCCCTAGATCCGTGTGTTTACCGTTACCAAAAAGACAACGTTTACCTCATTCTTTGTTTATGGGTGGATGATGGATTATTAGTATGCAATACCGCCCAACTTGTGTCCGATTTCTTTTCTTACCTTCAAACCCATTTTGAAATGAAACCAAAAAAGGTTGATTGCTTCGTTGGTCTTCACATTTCCCGTGACCATGCCAATCAGAAATTGTTTGTTTCACAACCTTCTTACACTGCAAATCTATTGTCCGCTTTTAATATGACAAACTGTGATTCAGTCAGCACACCAGCTGACCCGAATAGCCGTTTGTCTGTGTCTAAACTCCCTTTGGATTCTTTTGTAAAATTCCCCTACCGAAATGCTGTTAGGGCCCTCATACATTTGTGTGTTACCCGCCCTGATCTTAACTATGCCGTCGGGCAAGTTGCCAAATATTCTTCCAATCCTGATCAATCCCATTTCAATGCGGTTAAACGAATTTTTGCTTACGTAAATGGAACTGCAAACTATGTCATTTATTTCGGCAGTAACAAAGATGATTGTCTAATTGCTTTCTGTGACGCTGACTATGCGGGGGATATACACCAGACGATCAACGACTGGGTATGTAATAATGTTGAACGGAGGTCCAGTGACTTGGGAAAGTCGACAACAACAATCTGTTTCCCTATCGACTACTGAAGCCGAGTATGTTGCGGCTTGTGAAACATCAAGACAAATTGCCTGGTTGCGCAACTTACTGCAAGATGTTGGGATAGTTCAAAAAGCTCCAACGCCGTTATTTTGTGATAACCAGGGGGCATTCATCTTAGTAAAAATCCTGAAAACCATAAGCGTACCAAACATATTGATGTTCAGTATCATTATGTTCGGAAAAGCCACGCAGAGGGGGTAATTAGTACGCAATATGTGTTGAAAACAAAACAATCTGCCGATATGTTCACTAAAGCCTTATCCCGCCCCATTTTTGAAATGTCTCGTGACTCTATACCTGTATGTTCTATTCCAGGTCTGATTCCAATAACGGAATAATGTTTTGACTCACCTGATAAATTATCCCTTTCAAAGGAATCAAGATTCACGGTGCCTAAAAGAAAAATATCTCATAAAATCATAATTTGTGTTTCCCGTTTCCTCTTATTAAGTGTTGTTATAATCGTCAACTACAGAAACCACCACTAGATGGTGCAGCTCTCTTGTCATTTTATGTTCCGTTCCTTGTCAGCAGACGAAGTATCTTGCCTTCTTCTTTCTCGCGTTCCTGCCAAGACAAGTGTGTTTTTCCTCCTGGCTCCATTCAGTTCACTTAAGTACAATAAACGCTTTTCTGTTACTAACGAAAAAGGTATTTAATTATAAAATCCCATAGCTATGGGGTTCATTGCTCCATTTATTCGACCAAGAGTGTAAGTTTTAATAAAATATTCATATTTGAAAGTTTCACACTCGCCAACGAATGTTTTTACTTCATTAGGGGACGTCAGAGCAATATGCCGAAAAGTGAACTGGAGCAAGATGATGAGGAAGATTGTGATAAGTCAGATGATGAATCCGTTAAAAATGTTCATGAGAATGGGAATTCTGAGATTCAGATTGATGCCGAGAAGGAGATTGAGACTGAGAATAACAATTCTGAGAATACAGAATCAGTAGAACGCAAGACAGGTTATGATGAATCAACATGTAGCAGTGAATCACTTCGTCAAACGCAAAAAACAAGAAGAATACTGGATTCAGGAACATTCTACCCGTCTGACAACGAAGATTCTAATAACAGTGGAAATTTCAATGAATACATTGGTATAGGCTATCGCAAGTTATTTACCTTGTCCATTTTATTAATATTGTCTACATTATTATTGCCATTTAATAAAAACAAATTTAGATTTTGATGACGGTTTGGACGCTTCTGGAAGTCAACTTTACAAGGATTCCCCCCTATCTTCTTCAAGCATTATCTTAGAAAACATTGAAGTGAAAAAGGCTACAAACAATTCAGCTTCAGGAACAGCCTCTTCCAATAAGAAGTCAGCAGATGCATCCAAAGACAATCCTTCAAATAGAAAAGATGGTACATATATAAAGAATATGTTGTATTAAGTTGTCCTCATTTATTTGGTTTCTTTATTATAACAGATTATAAGGAAACGTCTTCAGAAACGTCATCTACAAACAAGTCAGCATCAAAAAGCAAGAAAGGAAAGAACACAATTCAAGATCTAGATTCCAAAATTGCATTTTTAGGAGACTCAATGAAATCTCTTGTGGAAAGCAAGCCTAAACAACCGGATCTTGACGACAATAAAAAAGACTGGTACAGTTATGCCGCCAATTTTGGAATTCGTGTTGCTGCCATCAAATGTGAAGATGCGCGTGACCAGATCAGATTGGGCATGGAAAATATATACACAACTTACAAAAAGTGGAAACCAACTGATAAATAATATTGATTCAAAGTTTTATTCGTTTGAAATATAAACTAATCCTGATATGCATTTCTGTCATCCATGACACATTTTTTTAATACAACAAACTCATCATCGCTGATTTTTGTATTTAAACTGTTACATCAGTTCTGCTAAACTGCACGCTTTATTATGAGCCAATGGTCATATTACAAAATATGCATGCGCAAAATAGCAGTATCATTGACAGGGAATACATTTTTAATACTTTTTTTCAACTGTTTTGGCTAGTATAGTTAACAATATCGTACTGCAACGGAACACTTCCTTCATTACAGAAATAATCCTTGTAGGAATCACGTAACTCCTTGCATTTTTCGATGCATTACGAGTAGAAGATGGTGCAATATTATTAAAAGTAGTAAAGTTATTACATAGTTCTTCATCTCGTCTCCATTCACTATCAATGAGACCACCATTTCTGTCAAAGTAGTCTGATTGTTCACTCCTTGAATAGTGTTTGGTTTCAGCAATCAACATGTTATGAAGAGCCATTACTGCACGAGTATAATGCTCTACATTTTCTGGTTTGGCGTTTATAGTTGTTAAGAAAATTCTCCACCTTGTAGTTATGATACCAAAGAGATTTTCTGACGTGCGCCTGGCTCGAGAATGCCTGTTACATGAAATGATACAATTTAACATTAGAAAAAAATGTCAAATTCCAAGTTAAGGTTATAATACCTATAATTGTAAATAGTTTGCTCCTGAGGAAGTATATTTCTCCTACCAGGAAATCTTTTCATCATGTATTCTGTTAGCTCACATGCGTCGTCACCAACGAGAACAATGGGGTGGATTAAAGATTCTTCTTTAGACAATTGAAGAGTACATGAAGGTGGAAGTGCTCATTTGTGGCTCCTGAATGCTTTTCTTAGATCGGATGATGCCCAAATGCCACTGTCAGATTGTCTTCCATATTCTCCAAGATCAAACATGAGAACTTCGTAGTTTGGCCCAGCAATTGCCACTAGAACAATACTTTTAAATCCCTTGTAGTTCTGGTACAGAGACCAACTGTTTGGTGGGGAAATAATGGCGATGTGTTTCCCGTCTATTGCTCCACAACAATTTGGATAGTTCCATTTTGTGTAGTACTCCATGGTAACTCTCTTCCATTCATCAGCCTTCGGCACAGCAAGATATGTTGGTGCAAGTTTCTCATATATTGCAATTGCTGTATTTCGAGTAATAATGCATGCCGCTACTCTGAATCCATATGCAAGAGAATGTAGATAATCTCCAGTGGCAAGATAACGTAGAGTGATTGCCAATCTTTCTCCTACATTGTACAATTATAATGAATTAGAATTAGGATTATTGCATAAATAAGATTTAAAAAATACCCGCTGTGATACACTTTCTGAATCTGGTGTGTGTCTGTTGCATTAATTTATTATCACCAATTCTTTACAATAATTTTTCAAAACACGTTGGTGACATACGCGTAAAATTATGAAAAGTATATGCATCAGATATAGCTGCCTCTTTCAGAATTGTAAAATACCAAGAGTGGGTATCACGATTTTCTTGTTTGTTATATGATCTAGTCCATGGTCGTCCGATAGGATGTCTTTTTTCTTCAACAGAGTTAAAGCAAGTAACATGGCTGTGATTCCGGCGACAAATTTACTTTTCCACTCGTATACTGACATTTCTAAATTGTAGTCGTCCATTTTTAATTTTTGACAAATTTGACTGTCACCTCGGTGCGCATTTCGTCTGCTTGCAGAAATTCACGCCTCTTTAATAAGTACCGCCTTCTTTTTTCATTAACAATTTAGTTCTTCGGTTTATAGTTTAAGTTGTAAAATTAAGAATTTGGTTTAATTTCTTAAGAAATTCAGAAATTCAGAAACTAAGAACTTAACAAAAACCCCTATGTAAGCGTGTAAGCGAGGCTTTAGTGACTCACGAGCTTTTTGTTGCTTTGTTTTTAATGTGATCTACAAATACGAGAATCTGATCATTCTACTCATTTACAGAAATATTTCTTAGTTCTTACCAAACTAGTAAGGCCTAGGAAGCCAGCACAAGGTTTTATCTATTGGCCTTAATTTTAGACCCATAGAAGTCATATCGGCCTTAATATTTAGTGGAACCAAGCTGGCTTCCGCAAGGGGCGCGACGGAGAGTACAAAAAAATGGCTGCCAGGCAGAGAAGGAAAAGGGAAAAATGAGCCTCTCAGTAAATTAGTCATATCTCAACCAATAAAATCCGGAAAAGAAATTCCTTTTGGATTTTGGTGGTTGAGATAGTAATAAACCTTTTTATAAAAATAGTTTTTGCTTTTGCTCCCCCGCTTTTCAGAAAAGCGATGTCAAAGCACCCCCCATTTCTGACAAAATTCAAAAAACCCTAACTTTAACACTTAATATCTCGTAAACGGGTGAGAATTTCGTCTTTTTGCAAACGCAGGTAAATCCGACGTGCAAAGACAAACATGATAAATTTTTTTTTTATATTTTTAAGGCCTTTTCCGGATTAAGATCTGGAAAACCGCTCCGGGATTTCGGTCTACTTGAGTCGTGGATCGCTTGTTAATGGATGGCTTGAAAATGGTTTCTCGATCAAACACTTCTCTGCCGCCGCGTTCCTTGAAATTAAGAGTGCCTTCGACTCTGCTTGGCACCCTGCCATTATTGCTGCTCTGTCTAAAAGATCTTGCCCCCAATACCTCTTAAAAATCGTAAGCAGCTTCCTAGCTGACCGCTGTGCAATTTTTTCTCATAATGGTTCGTCATTTGAAAAGAGAGTGGAAGTTGGATGCCTGCAAGGTGTTGGCGGTGTTGGTGGTGTGGTGTGGTGTGTGTGTGGTGTTGGCGGTGTTGATTGGTGTTGGAGGCCTGCACGTGTGGTGTCCTTTCGCCGTTCCTATGGAACGTTCTGATCGATGACATTATGCGCATCGTTTTCCCTTTTCCTTATAAATTTATTGCTTATGCGGACGATCTGACAATCATAACATCACACCCAAATCCGGCTGTGGCAATTGCTTACATTTAAAAAGCCTGTGGCACTATAAATGGATGGATGGAAGGAGTCAACCTCTCTCTAAATGCTGTTAAATCTATTGTCATTCTATTCTCTCGTCGCTTTGCCCCTCCACCCCCTTTCAAAGTGCTCATTAATGGAGTCTCGATCCCTTGCACGCAAACTGTAGCCTACCTTGGATTTTTTATTGATGCCCAGTTAAACTGGCAACATAATATAATTCAAAAATGTGCTGCTGTGAAGAGGGCTCTGTTTTCTGTCAACAATTGCTTGTGACTGACATGGGGTGTCGATAGAAAGAGGATTCTCTTTCTTTACGAAACTGTGGTTGAACCGGTTCTTTTATATGGCTGTGGCATCTGGATTTCTGCTCTGCGGAAGAAAAGTGTGATTAAGAAACTGCGCTCCTTCCAACGCTCAGTAGCGCTTCTCGTTACATGAGCTTTTAAAACTGCACCTACTTACTTACCCTTACCCTTATTATTTTGTCCAATCTACGACCTGTAGAGGCAAGGGCTTTTGAGTTAGCCTCTGTTGCTTTGCTGAGTCATTCTCATGCCAAAATGTTTTCACCTTCTTTTCTCCGTGTCGTTAATAAAAGGCTACCCTTGCTTGTGTGATATCCAAGAACTGAGCTGATAACGTACCCCCACCTTTCTAGTCATCCTCCCTGGAATATTGATCTTAGTCACATAGCCATTCCGTCTGATGGTACAGTCTCTCTCTATCCTGTTCGTGACAGGGTGCTCCGCTTTTATGTGGTTGCTTTATGCGACGACAAGCACTGTAGCTTCGGTGTCGAGAAGAATCAAGAACTTTTCATTGCTTGTATCTATTCAATCTTTATCTACAGTGTTTACTGGCCTGCGCTAGGAGTCCGACGGATTCCAGGCAGCAGTCTTGCTTGCCTGACCAGTGAGCCTAACTATTCCGAATTTTCACTAGGTGGCTAAAGCCAGGTCTCTAATCACTCAACCTCTAAGCTCTGAGTGGGATGAGGAATGGCTATCTTCCGCGCAAACTTGCACTAAATTGTTCTTTCCTGATGTGGCATCCGCTCAGGTAATTGGGGCTTTAGACTTGAAACATTTGATGGTGCAAATCATCACTGGTCACTGCGCCTTAAATGCGCATCAATATCGCTTCGGCTTTCTTGCTGATCCTGTTTGTTGTTGTGGTGATCAGTCTGAGTCTGTGGAACACTTTTTTTTCGTCTGTCCCCTTTATGATCGAACTGGTTTCAAAACACAGTCCATGGCTGAGCTCTCCCAGTGGCCGCCTCAACTGCATTCCATTCCAGTCCTATCTTGTGGGCTGAATTCACGCGTTTTATTTTTCGAAGCAAAAGGCTTCTTTTTAGCCGTGCTCGCGTTAGGCCACTTGAGTCTTTGAGCTGACTTCAGCAACCAGCAATACTGCTTCTTATATTATATGTCCGCCATGTCAATTATTCCAAATGCTTTCTTTCTTTATTCTTCTCCTCTTTTACTTACAATCCTCATTTAATGTCAGATTCCCCAAATCGGAGTGTGAAGGATTGGGGGCTTCAGGGTGCTTCTCTCTCTCGGCTGTACCGGCGACCACAACCGAGGCGGCCTTGAAGGTCTAACCATGCCGGGCAGACGAGAAATATGAGAGAGTGGTAACCGGGTGACCTTCATGAACTCTCACGGCCGATAGGCCCAGTTTCCCCAATCTTATGTATCTACCAGTTGTAAGGGTCCTGAGATGCGCCTTTCTATTTTGATCTGGTTCAAAGTTGATCCAAGTGCCTTTCTCTTTTGCGACCTGTTGTGACCTACCTATTTCCCTTTCTCTTGACCTATTATTTCTCACTTTCCCTTGACTTGTTTTCGGTGTAAAACCAGAAGCAGAGTCTCATTCTTTACTTCAGTATTTCTGACTCACCCGTCGCAGAATGTCACTGTATAGCTCAGTGTCTCACTACTGGCTCACTTGTCGCACCTCTCGGGTTTATTCTTCATTTCATTATTGTTTCCATATTCATGTATTCGCCCGTCTCATGCTAGAGAAGCCTTGCGCTTCGCATGTAGGCACGTAAAGCTAATGTGAACAATTCAATTCTTTTCACCTTCAAATTAATCTTTAAGTTGACGATTGATCGGAAACAGCCACACGGCCTATCCATTCAATTCGTTACACTGGTGGCAGCGAAATTCGAACTCAACGCTACGAGGAGATTGGAGAACCTTGACCAACCGCCCACCTACCACAAAGGACGGCCATACACTCAACAGCAGCATCATGACCATCCCTGACAGAACAACAAAAGAGGATCCGCTCAGAACTGACAATTCATTTTAGAGTAGACTGTATGAGTAATATTACAGTTGAATTAAGAATCAAGAAACGTGAAACAAGTTATCGACTAATTCAAGAAATATTGATAGGAGCGAGAAATAAATAAAATTTTCGCCAGCCATGATTAAACAAGACAATGCAATTTTAATGTGTAAATGTGTATCTCACTGTCAGTTCTGTGCAGTTTCATGCCTCTTTATAGGTTGCGGGATGCAACCTGTCGGGAGGGTGAGTAATGTAAGGGTTCTGAGATGCGTCTTTCTATTTTGATCTGGGTCAAAGTTGATCCAAGAGCCTTTCACTTTTGTGACCAGTTGTGACCTATCTATTTCCCTTTCTCTTGACCTATTATTTCTCACTTTCCCTTGACTTGTTTTCGGTATAAACCAAGACGCAGAGTCTCATTTTTTAGTTCGGTCTTTCTGACTCACCCGTCGCAGAATGTCACTGTGTTGCTCAGTTTCTCACTACTTGTCGCACCTCTCGGGTTTAACTTCATTTCATTATTGTTTCCATATTCATTTATTCGCCCGTCTCATGCTAGAGAAGCCTTGCGCTTCGCATGTAGGCACGTAAAGCTAATTTGAACAATACAATTCTTTTCACCTTTAAATTAATTTTTGAGTTGACGATTGAGCGGAAACAGCCACACGGCCTATCCATTCAATTCGTTACACAGTCTTGCCGACCCAATAAATCTTTGTAAATATAATGAATTTATATGTTGGCATTACAATTGGGCAGCGCTCTTGTCGAGTACGCCCATTTAAAATTTAAAAAAAAATACCTTGTCTTGTATAGGATGACGACCTGTCAATGGAAATCCGCTTCGATCCAACTCCAAATGGTCAATCCACATCAATTAGGGACTACTCCATGTCTGATTGGATTTGAGATTTAACATCCTCAAAATTGACTGTAAGCATAGCTACTGGTATTACTTTTGATAGTAGACTGATGAAAAAGATTTTGAAAGTTTTACGGAATTTTTCTTTCGGAAGTTTCAAGATCTTTCGTTTGTTCAGTTTGTTGTAAACAATTGGTTTGTTTTCAATTCGTACACGACACCTTTTTTCTTCAGTTCACAAAATCGTGCACCTGAATGTGCTGTGTTTCCCGTCAGCAGAAGAACATCTGAATTCTTCACATTTCGCCAAACGAAGTACAGCAAAATCTTTTAGATCATCAAAAATTTGACAGCATGTTCGTATTTGCGGAAATACTCTTCTGAAAAACAGGTAGAGCGCCCATACGATAAGTCACTGGCTCACAGGTATATTTTGTTGGCGTAAATAATTTTTAAAAAAGGAACAGATTAAAAAAATTTCTATTGGTTGGAAAAAAAAGATCTCTTGTTTTCAAAGAAAAAAAATCCTCTCTCTTTTGTGTTTTAACCAGCCTTCAAGTCTGGTCTCTTTTTGACAGTGTAAGAAATCTCTTCATCAAATTTTTCTTTCAAAAGGTATGAAATCAAGTTCTAAATTTAAAAAACCTTTTGCAGTTAAACACTTTTAGTAATTTGTCAGTTGATTTTGCTTTTTCTTGTGTGTGTGTGTTCCATGCTTTTACGGCTTTGACCCGACAATAATCTTAATTACCCAACATATTTTAAACCACCTCGATCTAACAATGATGTAAAAACAATCAATTATCATGAAATGTTTACACAAAATAAAAAATAAGTACCAAGATGTTTGACAAATCGCAGGTATCTTGCGTTGCTTGTCGGAGTAACAAGTTTTGAGTAACAATCAATTAAAAGTTTTCCAGTTGTATAATTTTATGGATGGCATATCCCCTTATATGAGCGGGCAAGACAAAGCATCAGGAATGAATGGAACGTGAACTGTCATAAAAACAAATTGTCTTGTGATTTAAAACAAAGTAGTTATTTCTGAAAAAAATTAATACCTGGAAAACGTTGAAGGAATCTGATTTCTTTAACACAGCCTCGGTGGTCAAAGGTGTGTTGCAATGCATGGATGTTAGTGCCAGTTCTGTTCTACTTATTCTTTATATGGCGCTGAGGCAAGTGCAGGATGATTATTACTTCCGCAATGATCATTACTTCCGCATGTGCGCACTGCACCATGAAAACGCTCAATGTTGTCTGTAGAAAATCGCCTGGTGAGAAAAAATTGAAGACCGTTGTTCATTAGATACTTGATGAAATTGGCTGTTAAACGTGAGGTTAATATTATTGCATCCAAAGTTTCTTTTGTAAAATAGTCGAGGGCGTTACTCTTTTCCTTATTCCACTGTTGAAGGAAATCTGGTATTTCAGATCCGAGTTAATTTAGCCTCTCATCACTGGGGTCAGAGAAGGGCTTCTTCACATCTAGCCTCTGTTTATAATGTTGGATAAGGTTGCAAACATCGTGATAATTGAACCACTTCCAAAAAATTCAAGAAAATTGGTCAATGGAACAACATTTTCAAATCCCATTTGAAACATATCCTTCATGCACCACAACGCAGCTACTACTTCAGGCTTGAAAATGTCCCGTGCATAAGCAACTTTCATTTTTTCGAAATTTTTTGGGGTCAATATGTCGCCTCGTTAAAAACGACATAATGGTAAACCGTCGATGAGTGTTTTGGCAAATAAAAGCTTAATTAACGAAAAATAAATCCTTTCTCCTTCCCATTTCAAGTTTCGTTCCAACAATTGATTCCTCACATTTTTCAGGATATGCGTGGGATCGTAAGAAACGTACAATTTCCTGGAAGGTTCAGCTAGATGGGTAACTCTAAAATCATCTTTATCAGCCGGTTTTTGAAAAAGTTTAAATAACTTCACGTTGACTTTAGCATTGTCGTCAACTATACGATCGACTATAAAGCCAACTTCTTCAAGTTTCTTAATGACGTGAATTGTTTAAAAATGCAATTGCCTCCCTTTTAACTTTGCGACGGGCCAACTACCAACTAATGCAGTAAACCTCGTTGTGAGACCTGTAACAACGAAATTAATAAAATATTTGCTAGAACTGGTGGTCCTCTAACTGGAACATGATGGTCGTCATGCCTAAAAGCAGCGTTTTCTGACATTTTACCACCGTCTAACCCTTGACCAACTGTTTCCTCTTCAACCTCGTCATCTAACTCTTCGTCTTCAAGTACTTCATTCAAAGGGTGGTCATCCATAATACCCCTACCCCTCCCCACGAATTGCTGTCTTGATTGTATCCAAAGTAGCAAAGATTTGCAGGCCATATCGTCAATTTCAACATTAACTCTTCATTCGTGTTGTTGTGTTAAACAATCAACAATCGTTTTCAATCGAGCTAAGTTCACGTTTGTTATACCAACTACTCTCTTTGTTGTACCGGTATAGGTTACAATCGCAAAACATAATAAAACTTTCAAAATCTTTTTCATCAGTCTACTATCAAAAGGAATACCAGTAGCTATGCTTACAGTCAATTTTGAGGATGTCAAATCTCAAATGCAATCATACATGGAGTAGTCCCCAATTGATGTGGATCGACTATTTGGAGTTGGATCGAAGTGGATTTCCATTGACAGGTCATCATCCTATACAAGACAACAATGATATAGTTCTCAATATTTAGTTACGCGTGAATTTGAATTTTTTTTTTATTTTCTTTTATTACTACGGCCTACTCAGACTTGAGTGTTGCCTGAATTTTAATGCTTACGGATAATTGTGAGTCTTCAAAACTACGATATGGAGGGACGTGGTATTTGATTGGATATACTTCGAAAGAGATGTTGAACAACCGGCATTTGAATCTGACGTCTAATTTATATTAAAAAAATTACTTTAACAATTGATACCGAAATATGATACAAAATAAAGAAATACTATTATTACAGTCAAATTGAGAATTCCAAATCTCCAGCACAATCAGTCGTGGAATAATCTCTTGTGTGTAATCTATCATTACAGTCTGCAGGTGGATCGAAGTGAATGTCGTCAATTGACAGGTCCATATCCTCAACATGACAAAAGTGTACATGAATAAGAATGCTTACGGAAAATCGCGTGGATTTTTAGTGTCGTATTTATTCTGATCATTTGTATCACCTAGGTGGGGAAAAGAGAATGAAAAAAAGGCATTGAAGGTTTGGGGAAAAAAACTGAAATCATAAAGTTTGCACACGGGGTTTTCAATTGATGAAGCCGGACATACTATTTATTATTCGCATACGTTTTTGGCAGCATCACCGGACGCCATATTCAGCTGCCCATGCCACGGAAGGGCAGTTGTGGAAAATAAATGCCCTTTTAAAGACGCAAACGCCTTCTCTCTCATGGAGAATAGGACGAATTTTTCGATTATTTTTTTAGAGTTTCCCATGGAACTTAGAAATAAAAGGGAGAAATAGGCCCACTTTGACGGAAAAATAGGACCGCTTTATAATTTTTTTTAAGTGGGTCTATTTCGTAGGGTCCCATTTCATCCGGTCCTATTTGTCGGGCCTATTTCGTCGGGGCCTATTTCGACCGGCCCTATATCTCCACCACTCCTCTAGGATGATAGTATACTGATGAAACAATAACAAGTAAAAATTTTAAAACATCATTCGTTTAGTCTCTAAAATTATTATCTTGATGAGAATGTTCTTCATTCAAACCGAATTGACCGGAAACTCAGAGACTTTCTAATTTTTCTAATTCGTTCTTTTCCTGTCGTTTAGCTTCTTTATTCGTTACTGTAAAAAATGAAGGTGTTTTAGGTAACCATTATGAAATACATTTTTTACAACTCACCGAAATTTTCCGTGACGAAATCAGTAATCAAATATTCGATGAATTTGATCGTCGAAAAGCGTCTTCGACTTAAAGACATATCACTCCAGTCTTGAGGGAAGGTACCACGAAGATGAAAATTCGGATGAAAAAAGAACATATTTAGAAGTGAGATTGATCCAGTAAATTGGAACAACTAAAACCCAATGCCCTAATGTGCCATAAAGATCTGGTTGATCAGAAACCAAAATGATGTGTTAAGAAAGATTTGTATCTAATGTAGATACTTGCTGGTCGATTGTTGTGTCACCGTAACTTCTCCTTCCACGTGCGATGTTTACGGTAATTTACCAGTGGGCCGTCCTAAAATCAACATAATATTCGCCATTCAACAATCAGTTAGACACACAACATAAAATATATTTACCTGATATTGATAGTAAGGCTCCTCCCCAGCAAATTATTCATAGTTTGCGTAATTCAATGCCATTTGCCACGATATTAGATAAACACTTTAACAAGAGAAAAAAGTTAGATCACTTGACGACCAACTAAAGAGCAGAATACACGTGAAAATTTATAATGACTCTCAGTAAAGGGTGCCAATTTTTAGCGTGCTGTCCTTAAATACATTCCCTAAATAGCTTTCGAGCGCGTAATATTTATTTGTCTACAGCGCCCCTATTATGTAACAATGAAATAGCTTTTGTTTACGGTAAAATCTATTACCCCCAGATTCTGGGGAGCAATACCATTTTGGCAATACCACCCATCTAGTGGCAGACGAGAAAAACTGTCGCTATTCATGATGTTGGTTTTGCCGTTTTGTAGTCCTGACTGCCAGTACAAATAGATTAACTATGATATTTACGTTTTGTTGTGCTGATTGAATTAGGACTAATAACGACTACGAAACCGCAAAATTATGAATAGGAGCAGTTCTTCTCATCTGCATCAGCTTAAACAAAAATAAGAATTGGTCGTCTTACTTGGAGATTTGTTCTAATTCTTAATTGTTCTATCTGAAATCCAGACTGATTTTCTTGCCGACAAAATCGACTTGAAAAGGAGCAATCTGTAAATCGTGACCAGCGCTTTAAAATAATGAAATATGACACTGATACGACCTGCTCACGAAGGATAAGGAGATGTTTGATGTTGAATAAAATGGCGTCTAGGCTTTTTTTTGTTTGTCATAATCTGGAACGCAGCATTTCCCAGTGCTACACAGGCTGCTGGTAGAACTTCCTTTTAGCATGCACAGAAAATAAAAGAGTAAATCCAAAACTTTCTCGATCACTTAAATTTTCAACTTTACCTGGGAAAGACCTTGGAATGTCGAACGATCAACAGAACTGTAAAGTTTGGATAAGCATAGGAAGGCTCTTTCCAAAGGGGTGTTACCAGATTTTGTGCAAATTGTCCGGCGAATCTGGAAAGAACAAAAAGAGTAAATCATAATGAGAATTTATCTGTTAAAGTTGAAGTACCCTACTGAGTTATGCCTTAAACGCATATAAACTTTCTTGCGTCTTACTGGAATATTTTGGATCAACCTCCTCGATAGTTCACTAAAGACCGGCTTCTGGCAGAAAAGTATGGTGCTAAAAATAAATCGGCTACAAGACCAAATTTAGACTGCAGCTAATAGTTAGCAATACCAGTATTCCACACCGTAAAAACATGTGAAATTCAAAAGATCTAACATGGAGAAGCAAAATGTGTCAGCCAACGAGTTAACTGATAAAATCAAACGATCCCAGAAATGAAGATACAAGAAAGAGGATGTTGGGCAATCGAGGAGAATGCCTTTTCTGCTCTTGGCTAGCATGTTCTCATTCATTATATAAACAAAGTAAAAACGAAATGATAAGGAAGCCTTAACAAGCTGACAAATGAGCTTACATTTTACACACAATGATTAGGTATTGGCCGGAGAAATACCTTCTGGTATATACAAGCTTTGAGGCCGGAACATGAAGCTGATGGATTGGGATGTTGCGTTCTCGGTGAAAAATATATATTACATTAATGAAAATATATAAATTAAGAAAGAATACCAAACTTCTTCTTTTCTATGCAGCACATTCTATGCACAAATGTTTAAAATGGGAATGTCACTTCACCACGGTAAAATACCTTGCTAACACTCTGTGCATGTATTCGAGTCAACACTTTGGTCCAAAAGATTGTTTAGTCTTCTGTTGTGCGGTTGAGCAATAAAGCAGCCATAATTCCTCCATTAAAAGAAGTGGAAGGAAAAAATATGAAATATCCTGCTAATATAATCTAAAAGATTCTTTTAATAAAAAATTGCAGGATGAAAAATTAAAAAGCATAACTGCTGGGATACATAGCCGGTTGCCTTTCTATCACCCATCTTGTATACTAAATTGTATAATAAAATTGTATACCAATAAAATTGCTTAGTAATACAATATACATTGATTGACAACATAGACGCAATTCCATTTCTTTTAATTTGTCCAATTAATGGTTCACAATAAAAAACCATAAACATCTACTTTGTCCGATATCAAGATGTCCCCACATCACACTGAACGGCTGCACTTGGATCCTGCTTGAAAACCGCCAAGTTAAGAATCTGTCGAATCCGAGCAAACCTGATTCGTCGTATAGCTCACTGTATAAGCTCCTGATCAATCAAAAGTCGACTGCTACATTGTCATAAACAAACTGATTCGTGATTTGTTTTGTTATTTCAGTGTACTACAACTCACAAGTATTAATTCAACAAATAAAGAAAATGTTCGTAATTTTAAACTAAAAATCTTGGGCTAGCATGTATACTGATTCCGAAGTGGAAAGCATTCTCATTGCTGCTGGCTATTCATGCCGACACCGAAAACGCATTATTAAAAATCTCGAACTGCGGTACCAGTCAAAGATCAGACGAACGGCAAATCATTCATGGGAATCAAATGGAGTACCTACAGAAAATTGGAAAGTTCTAAAACATTGCAAAGATTTAGTGGGCAAATATGGTCGCTAAGAAGCGATATCGGACAATAATGACACAGTGTGTGTGGAATTGGTAGGCAAATATTTTTTATGTAAAATTATTTCTTCCATTACGTGAGAAAGAAACTTTACGTAAATTTCCATGTTTTAATAGACTACTCCTAAAAATGAGAACGAAGGTGAATCTTGTTAAAACACAGTGTCATAGAATGGGACAAATTCAGTAGGGCGAAAATTACCTCAATTGTTAACAAAATGTTACATACTCATACTTCATTATGTTATGTAGATTTTTGAGCCAACCACAGACAAGTATTACGATGAAGACCAGACAATTCAATCTGAAACTGAAAATTATTTGGGTTTTAATGATACCCAGTCGCATCAAAAGCCAACCTTGTCTTTTTTTGCCTTATTGCAACATTTTGAAGTTAATACAAATCAAAATCATTGTGACCTAAAAGGCTAAAATATCTTCTGATGCTGCTAAAGTTTTATGAACCAGAAGCAATCTATTCAAAGCTACCAAATACAGGCAAAGAACTAGTAAAAATTGATGGACTTGATTGGCAACCGAATGAAACAGAAAATTCTAAAAAAAACGCCTCCAGCAATTCCGCTCGGGATGGAAAATATTTCCATTTCGGTTTAGAAAGCGCTGTTTGTGGTGAATTTATCGACATCATATACCGCGACGCTGATTTGTTTGAATTTGTCAACGTAAATGTTGATGACCCACATCTCCTGCCCAATGAGATCGTGAAAAGAGTACGTTTTATTGTATTTCCTAAAAAATTATTGCTCTTAATACAATTAATTTCTTATTATTGCCAGATTGAGCATTTGACCCACTTTTTACAGCAAACTTAGCCCAAAAACGATTATTAAGTGAAAATCGTGGTCAAGTTTTGGAACATGATTTGCCTAACCATGAAGTAGACGTCTTTATTGATGAATCAAAACCATTTCGAGCCAAAGATGCTGATTCCGTCACTCCGATACTTGGGAGAATCCATTCCATTCGACTGAACTCTGAATCAAATGAAGGTACAAGAGAAAATGAAGAGACATCTCCCTTTATTATTGGATTTTATTGTGGCAAGGGCAAGCCCAGTGATATTGATAGTTTTCTAAACCCAACAATTAACTTATTTATTCGTCTTTCGCCTGAAACTGAAGAATCTAGTTTGCAAAGCAAACGATGCTTCACTACCTCCCTTCGTTGCGTTATTTCTGACACTCTCATGCGCTCTTGAGTGAAGAAGTTTAAAGGGCACTCGGGATACTGGGCTTGCAATCGTTGTATCCAAAAGGGTAAAATTTTCGGAGATAGTAAAGTAATCGTAATGCAGAATGTTAATGCTCCCCTGCGAAATTATGTTGATTTACTAAGCTATCGCGTGAGTGATTTTTCTCTTGATCCCAATCTTATTAGTCCTTTCATTCGCCTTAATTTTCCCATGGTAACAGGATTTTTCATAGAGCCGATGCATACAATGATAGGAGGAGCCTTTCGTAGATTAATTGGGTGAATTAATAAGAATAAAAGTGAATGAATAAGTAATGAATTTTTTCTAATTGATTGGCTTTGTGTTTGGATAGTATTTTGCATAACTTCATACTAACTTTTTCATACATGAAACGAATGTGTATGCTGAGAAACGGTCGAAGAAAAACAATAAAATAGTTGTGTCTGGAAAGACAACGCAGATATCATTCTGTTGGAATTGTTGGAATTCTTGAAATCTAGAGTCTGTAAATGTTTTACAAAGACGCGAGGCATAAGATGCATCTGTAATTCTGTAGCTTTAAGTTGTAGTTCCACTATTCCATTGTTTTCTATGTATCAGGTCCCATCATCTATATCGATTTACAAGTCCTCGATACATACGAAAAAAGCGAAGGAGTGGACAGAAAAGGGGCGAAAAGCACATATACGGCAATCGGCAACGCCAAATAAAATGCATGAAAAAATGGTCGACGAAAAAATACCACGAAAATCGTGATAGCTCAGACATCTCAACAAATTTTCATAAATCCTTTTGTATTCTGGAAGAGGGATGAAAGGGCTCATTTACATCAACTAATTTTTTGTAGGAATCGAATATACGGCTAAAAGCGATGTAGCCGGAGGGGGAGACTTTGGGTTTTCGTGATATTTCACGATTTTCAATCCCTATTATCTCGGGGACAAAAGAGATAAAAATATGGACTTTATTCCGTTGGAATCGCCTTGCGATTCTGAGTAGAATAAACCAGTCCGGATTTTTAGAGTCCCTTTTCGGATTACGATCCGAAAATGACCTCCGGAAAAAAAGGTGTATTTCGGTCCGGTTGAGTGGGAGATCGCTTGTTAAATAGCGCGGATCAACTAATAAGGATTTGTGTGGCTCCGCTAAATACAAGGCAGGAAAGAAAGACTCAAATCACAAGTGTTTCGCACTTGCCGTCATGGTGTTGTTTGGAAAGCTGCGGACATAGACATGGAAAACGAAATGGCGACTGAAGAGGGAAACATAGCAGTGGGCAAGAAGACAGAAGGGTGCAGGGGTACAACACATTACACGTATTTTAGATGATTAAGCAGTGATAATTGCCATGGAAAACAAGGTGACAGCTTAATGATTAATACACAACACTGTTTTGACCACGAATGAGAAGGATGCGACGATGATTGTTTCGGAGCCCGCGCTGAACCTCGTGAAGGAGGATCTTCTTCGCCTTGGTCAACCGGAGCTGGGTCGGGTGCTGCACACGGAACGACAGCTTGTTCAGCGCCGGTCGAAGATTTACAGTGTACAAGTGCAGCGGATACAGTTTTGACTAGACAGTCACGATTTGGTCCGACTCCGATTATGACGCCGGGTGTTGACCAATTTCATTGTTGGCATTTCAAAATCGGGCGTTGAATCAGAACCGATGTGATCGGCGATTGAAATATTCCGTCCTCAGCTCCCTCGCGCGTCAGCCCTTTTTTAGAGGATGTCAGCACCTTTCTGCCACTCGGCAGCAAACGAACGGCGATGGACTGGGAGGCAGTCGCTTATGGGGCGATTGAAGATGATTTGAGATGATGATGACTGACCACCGGAAATGGCGGTGTTGCGGAAGAGAAGAAGCAAGTGTCCAAATTTGTTGACGTCGAATTAACCGGACGTGAAGGATCCGGCGATCAGCTTCTTCGTGGATTTCACTCCAGCTTCCGAGAGCCCGTTAAACTCCCCATTCCTTTAAAAATTGTTTGAATTCCATTGAAGGAAATTGAGGGCCACCGTCTGACATTGGCACTAACATTGATTAACAGCTCCCGGACGGCGTTGATGACTTTCTTGGAGGAAACGTGGGCATCCGTAAAATAGAAGACATGAGACCTGCCGCTAAATGAATTTACTTGGATGATAAAATGACGACATTTGAGTTGGCAGAGATCTGCTTAGATCTGCTAAAAGGTCGCGAAACTACCTCATGAGTTTGAAGCGATTCAGGTGGGTGTGATGGAAGGCCAGAGGTGCACTCCTCGTATGCACCGGCAAGACTTACGATTTCGGAATCCATGTTGAGCCAAAAGAAGGCAGTCGTGCCCGTTGCCGTAGTTTGGTGGTGCATTTTCAGTAGACCGCGCAGTAAATCGCTTTGCAGCGCCTTCGGAATGACGACTCGAGCTCCCATGAAAATCATCACGTCTTCTCTGTCGATAGCTAGATGATGCCGAACGCGCCAAAAGGGTCGAAGCGAAAGGTTGCCTTTTTTCGTTCAGAAAACCGTTGAGGATCGAATCTCGGAGCTCCTTCATGACAGGATCAGTGACGGCGGCAGCTTTCACCTTTTCTACAACGGGATAGATGACCATTGGATCCAACCCGTCGATAGCACATAGCAGAGTGATCCTTGGAGGGACGAAGGAAGTTCCTTCGGCCAGGTCGTCCCGAGGAGTTGCTACTGCGATGGGTGCTCTGCTCAATGCGTCCGAGTCTTGATTCTCTTTCCCAGGGATATCTCACCGTCAACACGTAGCGCTGCATTTTGAGCCGCAATCGGGGGAGACGGGGTTTGTCCAGCTTGTCAAGTGCGTAGCTATTGAGGATCGGGATGAGAGGCTTTTGATCCGTTACCAATGACCTACAGGAATTGCCAACACTTGTGCATTCCCCACGCGGCTGCCAGGCACTGGAACTCAATTATCGCGTACCGGGAATCGGCGGGTGACCGGAAGCGTTATTCAGCTTGAACAACTGCCCGTTATGCTTTGGCACCTTTCTGTTTAAGGAGAAATCCTAGACCGTTAAGACGGGAAGCGTCGACGTTGAGAGAAGTTGGTAGCCTCCCGCGCCGACAATGAATCCACCGAACGGAACAGATGACTCGGCAAAGATCACTTCATTCATTCACAAGGGTTCTCTGAGTTGATTTTATTGTAAATCATTATTTATATTTGTATAGAGTGAAGAATTTTGTTTTTTTTGGCACAAAGAAAAAAATTTAGCTTTATTTTTAGTATTTTTTGTAAATTTTTGAAAACGCCGTATTTAACACGGCGCATATGGGGGAAAACGGGTGTACCTAATAAACTGAACGATACCGTAGCGCCGTGGGGGTTAATCCTACGACAACTTCATGTGTAGAAAAAATGTAGATCATCATTAGATCTACTCAGGGCCAAAATGAAAAAAATCTAGCCCAAGAGGTTCAAGAGTTATTGCATTTTTTCTAGGACACGTAGTGCCATAAGAATGCACTGAAAATAGGAGGGTGTACCTAATAGTTTGGTGGGTACTATAACTTTAACAGAAAAAGCGTAACTGTCAAATTATTCAGTTTACCGAAGACGGCGAAACAACGAGAAATGTTGTAGACAGAAAGAACAACTTTGGTTATTATATATTTGATTAGAAATATTGTTTGACAGAAAGATAACTTTGCCTTCATCAATACCACTTTGGGTTTCAAGAGTAATTGTCACGAACTCTATAGAAGTATTTAAAAACCTACTGCGTTTCAGAAGAAATGTCCTTGTATGCGGTAATGTAGAATCCCGAAAGAATTTTTTTATTTCTTCCTATTTGGGTGAAAAAAATTTATTTCGCTTTGCTGGCAAAGAAGTTGGTCATGCTAGTCACGTTATCCTCTTTTGTAGGGTAGCAGATATAGCTTTGATTAACAAGTGTATTGGATTTTGGCCCGCAAATCAAATCAATCCAAATCAAATCCAAATCCGGCCCGGATTTTGATTTTGATTTTAAAATATTTTTTATGCATGGATTTGGATTTGGATTTGATTTGAAATATTGTCTAAAATCCAAATCAAATCCAAATCCTTTTATGAAAATTTCCCTCGCAGATGTCGCTAGTAAGCTGAGACCTGAGACGCACTCTTTTAGCCTTTTTGAGCTTTTTCTTATTTTCTGAGGTTTTAGGCCTACCTAGTAGTAATCCACGTACAACCGAGTCCATAAATATCTACCCCCCACAAAGGCGCGAAAACTAATAGTAAAATAGCATAACAATAGAATATGTAGTTTCGCGCCTTCTTGGTGGGGTAGATATTTATGGACTCGGGTGTACCATCTGGCATCTGCTAACTAAAAAGTAAAATCGGTTAGTCTATGTGTCTAATTTCACGTGTTGATTCAGGTATCACCTTATTCCCCTACGTTCATTCCTTATTTTAATTATATATCTCATGATCATCTATCATCTCATTTATCAATAAATTTAGATCTTTTGAATACTCTCTTTACAAGAACAGTCATTGAATCATTGGGCATTGGCATATTACTTTATTTTTCCAGTTTGTTGACTTCTGGGGATCATGCTCATGATTCTTTAAAGGTTTAAGACGCCATTTTGCTTCTGAATAGTGAATATCCTATCTGTAACTAGTTACTTTCAATTGGTTTATATTGATGTATGTGTAATTGTTTGATTCATTTTCATTTAGGCCTACTTTCACAGTTGTAGAACTAAGTTTATTGATGAAGTGAAGTCTCAAGTGTTATTTAAGAAGAGTTCACGAGGAAGAGTACGAAAAAACGAAAGCAGGAGGGAAAAGTCACTCATCAGACCAATCTTCCATGAAGAATTTTCTTGCGACGAACATCCCAAAAGATAGGCAAAAGAAAATCGATAATCTAATAGCCGAAATGATAGTTTTGGACAATTTACCTTTAACCATTTTACAAAGAGAGGGGTTTCGGAAGCTAATCTCGTTTCTAGCGCCAACATATAAAATTCCAAGCAACTGACATTTTGTCGTCAATGAGAAATAAGATCAAACCAAAATTATTTGATATGCTTGTATTCATTAAAAGAAATTCTCATCTCCTTGAAACCGTCTGTGCTAAGGAGAAAAAAGACAAATAAATTGGATTTGATTTGGATTTGATTTGGATTTTAAAAAATATTTAATGGATTTGGATTTTAACGATTTTTTCAATGATTTGATTTGAAAATTCAGATTTTGAACGTGATTTGATTTGGAACTGATTTGACGGGATTCTTTTTTCACGGATTTGATTTTAAGTTTAAATAAGTACCAAATCCAATACACTGTGATTAACGCCTCTGAGAAATCCATGGTTTTCTCGGAGGAGGCGTTCCATTTCTCGTTAACTACGTCTTTGCAAAACACAATAAGCTGAGAAAATAAGAGTCATTTTCGGTAAACGAATGAAGGAGGAGAGGTTATGGTTAAGCGTCAAGGCGCTTCTTCTTCTTCTTCTTCCACATTTACATTGGAATATTTCAAAAAGACAATCAAATTCAAAGTTCATTATGAGAAATGTATGTACGACTGTTTATGCAAGTAGTCCGTGAATTATCGGATGAATTCCCATTCTAAAGATCAAACTATATAACCAAAATTAAAATTGATTGCGGTCAAACAATGTAGAACTGTCTAACGGATACACAGGTAACTGTGAAATATTCATAGAATGACCACTCACTTGATAATCAACTACACAAAATAATTTAAACAAACTATTGGTTTTGCTGGAATGTAAACTAACACTGTAGCAGAATATATGTTGTTAAACAACTATGTATAAGGGGATCTCATGTGAGACCTTGTGTTGTATTTCATACGGAATACATACAATAAAATTGGAACAATCAACAGAGAACATTAGCATGGCCCCTGCGCAAAAGCTGAGACGTAATCTTCTCTGTGTGTTCTAGCAGAAGCGAGTCGTAAGATATGAACGTTCCTTTGCAATTACGACATTCGAGATTCTTGGCCGCAAAATAATATTTGGTCGCAAAATCAACGACGCTTCTTTCTCTATTATAGAGTACCTTTGATGTTAAAGAACTTGGCTGTTTGCACACTGGACACTGAAAAAGTCGAAGGTCCACATTCGCCTTGGAATCCATAGGAAAAGACGACTGAAAATGTATGATGCGACAGCAGGAGTCGATTTCGAATTGGGACCTGGAGGCTGAGGCGGATATACCACCATGTCTTTAGTTGAACAACTAAAACTCCTTTGCTCGCGAATAGGTCTTTTCCAACCCACTGTTGATCAATCAACTCTATCGTTGTTTTCCAGCCAGCTGGAAGGCGCAATGAATAGTCATTCTTCCGTGACCTTTCACAGTGTATGGGAGCAGAAGTTGGCAACTTGAAATACATCTATAAAAGAAGATTCAATGAAATAAAATAAATATTCTTCTTACTTGCTTAATAGTGATCAATTTCTTCCCTTACCTTTTGTAATTGAACAATGTCTGTTAAGTTGAGTGCACTCGATGACTGTTCGTCAAACTTCCGTGCCAGTTCCATTCCAAATGGTTCTTCAATATTTGAAAGTGAGTTGAAACTGTGTGAAGGCAAGCTGGGGCTGTGTGAAGGCGAGCTGGAACTGTGTGAAGGCGAACTGGAACTACGTGAAACCGAGCTGAATCTTGCGTGAAAGCGAGCCGCAGCTCTGCACCTGAAATGAAGAACCAAAGAAAATTTTTTTTTACGATACTCCAGCAGCTAACCAAACATTTGGTGTACCACTCACATGAGTTAAAGGTGTAGAAAATAAAGATGATTGTAAATTAGCCTCGTTATCCTTCAAGCTCCAGATTTCTGATTCTGTAACAGGGAATGAACATTTTTTTATCAATACATGAACAAAATTTATCGATACATGAAAACAAAACTTGTGCTGAATTCAACTTACATCAGCTAAAGTTGAAGAATAAGAGGGTGGTTGTGAATCAGCTTTGATATCATTCATCAAGATCTTTGGAAGAGAGCTAGAGCTCTGATTCTGATGTAATAAGAAATGAAAAGAAAATTATCGGTACATGAATAGAAAACTTGTGCTGAATTGAACTTACATCAGTGGAATAGAATGGGGATGGCTGAGTAAGAACTTTGTCGTTTGAGCTGTCTGAATGAGAGCATTTAGCAATCTGAAATGAGGGAAATAAGAATGTGGTGAGACCGATGTATACATTTTTTACCTTTACACATATACCTCTTTCAGCTGAAAACTGCAAATGCAGGTCAAACTTCTACCTAATGCATCCTTTATTCTTCCATTTTTCAGTGGACAAAGAGCAATTTGGTTTACAAGTTCTGCTCACTTTGAACGAGGTGGAGGTTTCAGGCCTTGGCCAAATCGAAATTGGTTGTTGACATATTTTTTTAGCCTTTCCCTCCATTCTTTTTCAGGTTTTGCCTTTTTCGGAATTTTTTTTCAGCACGTATTTTGCCGGCGAGTTTAGAAAACGAGGAGATTGGGATTTTTAAAGATCTTTATTTGCCACTTGAAAAAAGGTAACAGCATTTGCCAGATGCAGTAGCTTCTCACTTAAGAGTACAAAAAAGGAGTGAGTTGAAACTATAAATTTGGGCGCATAAAGACAAAAGGGGAGAACGGGCTAGGCCAGCCAACGGAAGGGGGAAGCCCTTTCTTTGTTGAATGATTGATTATTTGGCGTCGTCCCCCGCTATTTTAAATCAGTTTATCAAGCTATGCCGGAAATAAAAACTGGAAGTTACTAAAGGAAAACAGAGACCAAATGAAACATTTAATAGTAATGGCGTCGTGACAAGCCGTCAATCGATGCCTTTGACGCTTCTAGACAGTCAATTATTTTGACTTCGTTCCAATTGTTCCAAATTGTTCCATTTTGGTTTCAAATTCCAATTTGCTCCAATTGTTTCAATTGAACAGAGAAAATTGGCTGCTAAGATGGATGACACGCAAAATCGTGAAGCGTTCACATTTTTGCAGTGTTCTGTCGAATAAACTAATAGCTTTGATTCCACCCATACTTATTTTTACCCAGAAGAATTGCTTACCCTTACCTTCTTTTGAGTATTACCGCCGGTAATACTCAAAAGAAGGCTTTTCGTCGTTTTGAGGGCGGTAATTTACCGCCCTCAAAACGACGAAAAGCGGCATCTAAAAGTGTATTCGACAGAACACTGCATATTTTTGTCACATTCATCATGGCTTTTACTCAAATAGGCCTCACTATGAGAACTAGTCTGTGATAATTAAGCCTCATTAACTCAGTAACAGAGCACTAGTCTTGTAAGTTGTTTGACCAACTAGTGGTCATGAGTTCCAATCTCAAAGGAAACATAGCAGTAACGTTATTCACAGTAGGAATTAATATTAATGCCAATATAGAATTATTAGTAAAATAAGAATAAATTAGTGGTCTCGGTTGATATGTTAATTAATGACAGTTAATATTTATCATCAAGAGGGCGCTGCGTTCAGGTCGAAGTCCAGTTCTGTGGGCGTGTGTTCGGATCCCTCTTCTGACAAAAAGTTGCATTTTTTGTTAAGAAGTAAAGAACTAAAGTACAGTAACCTACAAAAAAATCCTAACAGCGATTTTTTTGTTTTAAGCCACCTATCCATACATCGGGAAACTGTATTTGGCTTTTTTACATAAATTTAGGGGGCTAGGAAAAAAGCGAAAGGTGGGAAGAAAGTAATGTCTGGAATAGCCTTAGGCTCGTTGTCAATTTTTTAACAATTCAATTTTTTCGATTCCCCCTCACCAGTGTTGCCATATCCCATAATCTATACCTTTTCTCTTTCTCCCTCTTCCGTTCAAGGGAAGAAAGAGATTTTGAGATATGGTAACACTGGTGAGGGGGAATCGAGGGGAAATAAACGGAAAACTTATAATTCGTGTTTTCAATTTCGATTTCATTACTATAAATGAAACTTGTAAAATGTGATCTTATCACCACACATAGAGCTAATGCAGCTCTTTTTTTAAGAACTTTCCCACCCTATAATATTACGTAGATGCCGAATGACAGGCCTCCAAAGTAAGCCCATTCCCTACTAGGCCTCTCGGCCGTACGGATACTTACGCAACGCGATAAAAACCACATATCGCGTTGCTGAAAAATTCTCCAAAAAAAATCACATAAAACCCCACCCTAATATTAATCTTAGAAAAAAATGTTATTGAATTCTACTGAAAATTCAATTAATGGGAGCATTTTGAAAAACGCGTTTTCCCTACTGATCCTCTCAGCCGTACGGATACTTTCGGTACCCACTGTATATAAGCCACTTTAAGCAGCAACTGAACTCTCAGAATACCTCGTTCTATCCTTTGACCTAGTTGAAGAATAAAGAATTGTAAGCATAAAAAAATTTCAACACGAAAAACGTTATGTAAATTACCAAATGATCAGAGCCCAGATAGCACAGTGCAGTCCCGGAGACATCCCAAACACGTCACTTTGAGACGTCTGAGATGTACTTGGAACATAGCAGATTCCCAAGTTTACATTCCTTGGACGTCTCTTACGTATAGTCAATGTCTGCTTCGCCGAGATCCGATATCGGTCCCTATCCTGTCCCATTGGATGGACCTTAGACGTACTTGGGACGGAAAAAGTAAATCAAGAAATTATTAATAATAAATCTTTTTTCTGGACTCTGAATTTCGTTCCTTTTTTCTCCTGTGCCCACCGCACCATTCGCACGGCTTTGGTCCCGCCTTGGGACAAAAATTCCTATCTGGGAGTCGTCTTATTAATTTGATAGAGTGCAACGCCAGTTTTTTAACTATTTTAGGAGCATCCCATGAAGCAATTTCTAATTTCGTTGAACCGTTGCACAATTTTCACATATCGCGAAACGTAAGGCGTCTTTTCTGGGGAGGTGATTGAAATTGAAAGTCACGTGAAGATTATTTCCACCACCCGCTTTTCCGCGGGGAATGCGACGGATCACCAGTCGTGATAAAACAACGCTTCACAGTCCTCTTGGCCAACGTGGCCACTTACATTTTTCGATTTAGAAAATCGGCCCTGAACGAGCTTTAGCGTTTTGGTGAATGTCAATGGTTTTATCAAAATCAGAAAGATTTTGATAAAGGTCAATTAAAGTGTTTGCATCTTTTTTTAAATGGAAGATTGTAAGACTCCAAGGGAAATATTGACACCCTTACGAAAAAACAGCTAGTTTCCAGCTTGTCTTAGCTTGACAATTTGGACCGCCAAGCTTGCAATTAATAGCTGATAAAGTTTACGTTAAAAATGGACGATATTATCCTTCCATTTATAAACTGATTTTTAGTTGTTTAGGGTAAGCTTAAAATAAGCTTAATTATTTGAGCTTTTTTCAAGCTTAGTTAATTCAACCAATAACTAGCTGATAAAATCTAGCTTTTTACAAGCCGATTTTAGTTAACTTGTTTTTGTCAGTTAACTTGAGGCGGAGGGTTGGGCAAATAAAACAAACTAAACATGTTAAAATTTTGAGTTGAATTCGACTTTGTATTTCAAAACACGACACATAATGTTGGGCATAATCACGCACTCTAACGAACAGACAAAAATTTCACTCCACACAACTAAGAGTAGACAATAGAACAATAATACAAATAACAAACTTTTGACTTTCGAAGGAACTCCTGCAGTAAGTGGTGACGATGCCTCGTTGGCTAGCATCTTGTTTTTCTGCTTTTTCTCTCTTGTTTGGACCGCAATGAGTTTGGCACTTACAGCTTCTTTAACTTGCTGCTCTGTCAGAATCGATCCTTTGTATGCTTGATCCCAATATGTTGCCTAAAACCTAAGAAGAAAGTGGTTAACTATCTGATGCATAAAAAAGGAGTTTTTGATGTCGATAACTTACCTATAATTTCATTCAAGGCCTCCTTGGGAATTTCTGGCTTTGACTTAGAGCCTGGCATACTCGGGCAGGCATTGCCGGAGAGAGACATGTTGGCCAATTCTTCTGGCTGATACAAAGCGTCAAGCAATTTTGGAAATATCTACACATAAGGGGACAAAAACAAAAGAAAGTTTGGAATAAATCAAGGTAAAACGTAAACATAGATATTTATAATACCACAGTGAAAGAGAATGAAGCCAGTCTTCATTATCATTTTCTTTCCATCACATTTCTCTGGAATTGAGTAATCGGTGAAATGATAAGGGGTTTTATTATCATCCTAACTGGTCCATCTGTAAAAAATTTTATCGTTAGAATAAACAGATACAAGTTTAACACAAAACAAGAACTATAGAATTACCTGAATACGATGACCTTTTCACTATGAATCCAAGAATCCAACAAAGAGATGTAGTCGATCAAATCCATGTTATCTAGACTAGATGTGGGCTTGAAGAAGCTTGGCACATCGTAGTGATGATAAGGTTCTCATCAGTCCACTTAATAAGAATGACTGGGGAATTTACTTTTGCTTTGCCATTCTATCATACAAAAATGTAAATTCGTTATATGACTAAAGATAAAGTTTCAGAGCGTAAAATAACCAAAGCTTATTCAAGGCTTGCATCAATTAAGCTAAAAAATGGTTTCAGAAAACCATTCTCTCTCCCCAAAAAGGCTATAGGCTATGTAATATATAATATAACAATTTAAAAAGTCAAAACTTACTTTTTATCTGCAATTGCAAGATAGAAAACGAATAAAAATTTGAGAGCACTCAGCAGAAGCACATTATGAGAACGCATGTCATTCAGAGTTACGATCTGAACATTTCAGTGCAGACGAGATTTTTTACGCGGGAAAAGCCACTGCAGCTCTTTTTTTTACAATGTTGCCGTGCTTGTAATACTTTTCGAGGCTAATATTGTCAAGTCTTTGTTTTGTTTACTTTTCAAAATACTTCTTTCTAATTTCTAATCAGCCAATATATGTCTCGTGTGTTAGACTAACAGTGTTCTGTATTTTACCAATAAAAAACAAATAAAATACAAATAGCCTACAGCTGTATTTTTATTTTAATATGTACACTAAAGAAAGTCAAAAATACAAATAAAAATAAAGCTGTATTTGTATTTTATTTTTATTTTATTGGTAAAATACAGAACATGCTGGTTTACATTATAAATAAAGCTGTAATTAACAATTAGCTGTTCAAATGCTGAAAAAGATCAGTTAGCAATGCTGTTTGTTAAAAATAACTTAAATTTAGCTGTAAAACAATTGGTCGATCCAAGCTTGCGGTACACAGCATAAATACAAGCTTAGATATAGCTTTAAAACGACAGGTCAAATCGAGCTAGGGGTTCTAAGCATAGCTTTAGCTTGAAGCAAGCTATGCGGAGACAGGCTAAAACAGTTTACCTGATGTTCAGGTATTTAGAAGGTGCTACTTTATATTTTATAAGGACGGGACTCTTCGGCATTTCCTATGTCGGCCGTGTAAAAAAATTTTCGGGCGAATCGGAATCAGAATTAAAAAATAATTATTTAATTACCGAATGTTCCTATCCCTAAAATTTATCTTTATGGAGATATTTCAATTTTCTTTACTGAAAATTTGAAATAGTGGGAAACACCGGTGCCATCTAGGAACCATACCTCATAAGCTCTTGTAAGTTTACAAGCAGATACGCATTGCGTGCAAGAGAGACCACTCTCTTATCTCTATTCCTCTAACATAGCTGCCTAACTCTCTTTTACCTTCTAGGTTATATTGGCAAGAGCTTAGAGTGCTTTGTTGCTAGAGGGCACCGGTGTTTCCCACTTTTACCCTTACTGCTGAAAGTAAAATTAAAATATCTTATTGATTAGTTAATTTTACTTAGATTTATGTACATAGTTATAATCAGCGAAAAAAACTGAATATTTTTGATATTTTTATTAATTTTTTCATGAAAATAGCCAACCCGACTAGCTTTAACACGGCGAGATAGGCGAAGAGTCCCGTCCTTATATAAAGTAGTCCATGGTTCTACTTGGGTGAGCTGCGCAAGCATGAAATAATTCACATAATTGCCAGCTAGCGGCAAGCTAGAAATCACTAGCTTGAACCAAATCAGCTTGCCGTTAGCTTCAAGGTCGATCGACTAGCTGTTTTTTTTGTAAGGGCAATTTGTCGACGAGATTCTAACCCGGCATCGACTTCAAATTCATACTGACGTCACAACCAGTATCGTAATCGGATTGCTGATTATAAAAATTAAAATTAAATAAAAATGCCTATTAATGAAACCTCTTACACTAGAAAACATATCTGTTTACAAAAGAACCACTCGCAATATTCAGCTCTGGATCTCAGCCTTCTGTTTTAGCTACGGTTGAGAAAGTCTCCTCTCTCCGATACCTTTGATCTATTTCTTTGTCGACGTCTAGTGACAGTGTTGAAACGTTTTCACCATACAAATATTCAACTCCCAACAGTTCTCCGCAAGAAGTTGAAGTCGGGTGATAACAAGGATCAATGGGTACTCCCATCACAGACGAAGAAAGCAGATGTAGTTTGTTCTTTAGAGCGATGTCGAAAGGGCGTAACGGTGACACTGGCGCGTCAATTAAAGCCGATATTCTGGCCGTGTTCCACCTTGCGATTCCGTCTAGAAGAAACGCTTGAAAATGCACGTCATTGGCCGACGTTCCTACGATATCACACAAAAACGATTAATTTGACGATTGCAGTCATAAATCCAACGTCCACGCTTACCTGGAATCAAAAACTTTCTAAAAGAGTGGTGCTCTTGCAAACGATAAACCGAAAACGAAATTCCCCCTTTTTCGATTGATCCCGTCTATGTATAGGGGAGAGCGGGGCTATTCCTGACAAAATTTTGACAACTGTGTTATATTTGACATTTCTTTCGATACCAGCAAATATAATAATTTTTTTGGTACCAAAATGTAGCCCAGGTTTTTTTCTTTTAAAAACTTATTTTACAGATGTTTTCTGGTAATAGATAGCTTAAATATAAATGTTTTTCTTTCATTGCCTTTTTGTCCGGTTTTACCCCCACCGAAGGGGCTTTTTCGGTTTAGTTTAAGAATATATTTATTTTAAATAGTTTTAGCCTATATTTATTATGTATAAATATACTAATCGAACCGGATTTTTTTTTGCGTTTTGATGGTATAACTTTAATGTTAGCTTAAAGTAAATGAAATCCAGGAAATAAAATGAAATGAAATAAAGTATAGTAGAAGTTAGTTTTCGCTTTTTCTGCAGTCTGTTTAGCACAACCCGCAATTGTTTGTATGCCTTCCGGAATAACCCCGTCAACATAAGATAACATAAGATTCACATTTTCGTTAATTGTGAATGAACAAGAAAAACAAATTTGTACAGTTTTAAAGATAATTGAATGGGCTTTTCAGTGATATATAGTTTAACTAGATTTTGAATTTTTAAAATGTTTAAAATCACAATTAAAGAGAAAAAATCAGAAAAATCGTTTAGGAAATATCAAATTTTCTTAAATACCTCTATATAAAATTAATTATAATTTTTTAACCAAAATTAGAGGCATACCAATACCTCACATGGTTATACATCAGTTGGTAAAAAATTATTCCTTAATTGATTTCTAACATTTCGATAAGGTGGCTGTCCGGAATAGCCCCCGTCCGGAAGCCCCGCTCCCCCCCCCCCAACAGAAGAACTTCTGTAGGGTCTTGAAGACACTGAATGTGTTTTATTTCTGTTTCAAAAATCTCAAACGCGTTTTCCCGAAGAATGGGCATTCCCAAAGTATCTGTCACATCCATCAACGATGAAAAAAGTTCTTCAAGAAGATTGGTCCTATTCTCCACTCCTCGTGTTCTCCGACAACAAAAACGTCTGGCAAGCTCCTGTTTAGTTATGGATTTCACAACGGTTTCCTGTGATGGGTTTCTTATTCCGGCAAGCTTCAACTCACCACACTTAGCCTCTTTTAGCAATTCTACATCACCGGAATCCCAATCAAAAATGGCCGTCAAAATTCGTGACATAAAGATGCCTCCCAGATAGGAATTGTCGTTCCAATCCGGTAGAATATGCTTGCAAGTAGGATAACTGAGACGGGCCGTCTCAAATCCATCTTAAAGCTGACCCATTGTTTTAAATTTATCAATTTTTAAGTCCAAAACCAACTATTTTTACAGTTCCTTGTTGACATCTTTGGTCCGTCCCTTTAATAGATTTTGGTTCCAACACGACACTTTGCATACGGGATATTGTTGTCCCCTTTTTATTTTGTAAATCGCGTCCCTTCGCCATAATCGCCAAGCCTAGGGAAGTACTAGGTACGAGATAGGGATGCAAAAATCGGACATTGGGGCATCCCTAGTGAGTCCCGTGGACAGGAACTTCGAAAAACGTGTCGTCCCTGGGATGTCGCAGTCATACCAAAAAGACGTCCCCGCCCCCCTTCCTCGTTCCTTTGTTCGAGAACCGTCTACTTGTCGAACAAAGGAACGGGCCTACGTTTGGTGTCAAGCGTAATCAAAAATTTAGTTCTGCTATCGGCCGCAGTGGTGCGCATCGGCGTAAACTGCGCACGACTTTTTGTTCGACTACTACTTTTTCATTGGAATAACATCTATAACTGACTGAAGGCAGTCAAACATAAAATGTCACTGCACAATTCCTAACCTGCATTTTGTAGAATTCCAAACCTGCATTTTACCAAGGGAGCCGCTCGGTTGGGGAAAGTGCAGGACTCCGGGTTCCGCTCTTTACCCACGGTTCCGCACTTTACCCACGGAAACGAGAAAAAAAATACAAAAATTTTTCGTCTGCCCAAAACAATATCAAACTTTAGGATAGTATTCAGTATATGTAATAACACTGCTACACAAACACAACTGCAAACTCCAACTCCCTAACTTTAAATAAGATAAGTCAGAAATCTGAATCAGTTGTTGCTGGAAGGAAAAAATAAGATGATTTCGTTAAAGCTTTTTCGAATAAGTTTTCGAAATTTTCCAATAAAAACTATGTTATATCACACTTTTTCGAAAAAAACAGTTTCCTACAGTTACAGGAAATCGATTATTCCACCTGTGTTGTTGTCTTCGCTAAACCAATTCGGATCGGAGTCCTCTCACCGTGCTGAGTTTCTTAATGAGTATTGCCATAACATCAAACAAATATTCATAGAAATTTTTATTTTATTTTTTTAGGATTCCTATACAAATATATGAGAAAGTTAGTCAAGAAACTCTAGAGAACTTGTGTGAGACAATAGACCATTTGCTGGAAGAAAAGTATCCTTCTGAATTTGATGTTTCACTCTCAGTAAGATATAGTATAAAAATTGCTGTAATCTAGTTGTTTATTTTTCCACCCATTTTTCTCATTTATTATTGTTTGGTGACTGGTTATAGAATGGAGTACTTACAATCCAACTTGGACAGCATGGCACTTATGTGATTAATAAGCAAACACCCAATAGACAAATTTGGTTGTCTAGTCCAACATCTGGTCCAAAACGTTATGACTACATCAACAGGCATTGGGTTTACTCGCATGACAAAACCAATCTTGATGAATTGCTGAACAAAGAGTTCAGTAATATATTGAATGAATATGTGGCAATAGTTTCACTACCATTTTGTGAATCCTGAGCAGTTTATTAAATTTCATTGTTTAAACCTAAATCATATGACTTGGCACAGAATTTATAATCAAATTAATTAAAATGAAATCACATAAGGCTAAAATTGGACATACAATTTGTTTATCAATTACTTACTATGAAAAATGAGATTAAAAGTGATTTTTTGTTGGGGTTGAACATTCTTTTGGCTGGCCAACCTTATCAGCACTGAAATGCACCGTCTCTGTTTTGATTTCACCAGCAAAATTTGCATCCTGGGATCCGATAACATTTGAAGAACTGAAGTAACCAACTTCAGAGGTTTCCATCAAAACTGTTCTATCTGGAAAACTGGAAGGTTGTGAATCAGCAACCACCCAACTCTGGCTTGTTGCTTCGTCCATAGCAACACTTTCCTCTAAATGCGAACATATGGGCGACAGAATCGGTGGCGAAACTGGACGTGAGCAAGGACTAAATGAAAATCTTGAACTATGAGGGCCAGTTGTTAAAATTGGACTGGACGATTGCTCGCGGTTTGTCAACTATAAATTTTAAAAACAATAAAAATGGTATGCAAAATTTGAAGAAAATAAATGCGACTTGCATAGGCGTCAGCATCTCCGGCTTGTGGTGTAGTATTCATTTGCGTAAATAGCTTGCGCCGAAGGCTTGATGCGTTGAGACTAGATTCATCACACTCACTATTAGATGAGGCTGGTGAATGGCCTGTATGGTCCTATAATAACAACAAGAAATATAGAATTCCTAATTTACAAAAAGGATTATTTTAGAAATTCAAACTATATAATACATGTGGATCATTCATATATTGGCTGAGTATTTCTTCAACTTCTTGTGGTAAGACAGGAGGAAACGATAAACTGGTCTGAGTCCATGCTATATGTAACAATATTCAATGCATGTTGATAAAAATATTAAATAAACATTTAAGATCTGTAGAACTTTACCACTTTTGCTTATAGCTTGTGCTGGTGAAATTTCTCCTGATGCTTTGTTTTTAGACCTTCCAAGTACTCTAGAACGAGGATGACTCCATGGAGAAGGTGCAATTTGCCTCTGACTAAAAAACTGTAAAATTTTCTCCTGAGCTTCTGCTTCAGTTTTGGGGTCAGTAAAATGAGTGTTGAAATTTGGTGAAAAATCAGTTGGGTTCAGAAGAGCTACATGTTCAATTTGCCAATTGGAATCTTGATCTTCTGATGGGCTCAGCACTCGAGAAAAAACAGAAGGAGAGAATGTTTCAAGATGGAGATGCTCAGTCAGATTTGCATCAAATGGATTTTTTGGGTTGTTCTTAATGGGTGTCTTTATTGATGTAAAAGAAGGTGGAGGAGTCATAGAAGGTGAATTCCAATGCATTGGACTTGAACCAATATTTTCTTTGTTAGGTTCTAGGAAGGAAGTAAAAAAAAAAACATTTATCAATGTTACAGTTAAAACATATACAGTACCAAGCATAAACCTACCTGATTTCAATGGAGTATGATATTGCACTTGTTCCATAAAATGACTAAAAGATTCAGCATATTTTGTTTGAAGAATGCGGTTTGGACTTCTATATGCATCGGATTTCGAAAACTGGTCGTGTAGAGTTCTTCGAGTATTATCAGTCATTTTCTTTCAACGGTATCAGAAGTATTGAGTAATAACGTAAACGCCTAATTTGTTCAGTTTGAAAAAAAAAAACGAAAAAACGACATAAACCGAAGAAATCTACCACTGCGAAACTAAAGAAAAGCTTAAGAAAACAAAAGATCAGCAGAACACAGAACAGTTACAACTTACTGTTGCTGTTGAGTATTGAGAGCTGAGTTTAAAAATATAGCTCCGCCCACAGTCTGGTTCATAGTAGTAGAGATCGCGCACTCGACATAAAGCGCACAAAGAACGCTAGCGCTAATGCGGCTAATACCAGAGTCATAGTCCTTTGCTTTATAGCTTGTCGGGCGATTTTTTACCATTTTTTTAATGGGATGCAATCGACAGAGAATTAAAAACTGATTTTAAGTCTTCAAAGTACCCTTAATTAGTATATTAAATAACTTAAAAGATATTTAAGTTTTAATTCTGGGGGGAAGGGAGAGGCAGAGCTATAGAATACTAGTACCGCCACTTATATGGCGAGCCCTTCCATTGCTTTTTTTCTCTGGGAGTGAAGCCTGCTTGCCTCATTGCCTGACCTGCTCCTTAGCTACAAGCGCCACGGCGGATGTGTGGGTAAGTATCTTAGCTCCTATTTTCACTATTCTTAAATTTGGCTTCATCCCCAGAGAAAATTTCTGAGAGGAAGAGTTAACATGGCAGTGGCGCTACCAGTATTCTATAGCTCTCGGAGAGGTGTTCGTTGGTTGTCTCCACTGGCGCTGAACACTTGTAAACTACATTAATTAAAAAAGGTAAAATGTTCGAAAGAATAGTTGTAATTAATTGTAAATGATTTATTATTTTTTAAAATTTAATGTGGCAAATGAATGCCTAATCAGAGCAATGTTGCATTGTTGCTATGCAGACGACAATAGCAGACAAGGGGTTATTTCGGCGAACGGGGCACCGTACATTCCCAAGGAAAATCAAATTACACAATTCAAAGAAGAAACCAAAACCATGGTAATTGTAATACGTAGATTTTGAGATTACAAAATGTATGTAATAGTTACTCATACATGTTGTTTTGTTCGTGTAAATATATCTGTACTAGTATGTTTACTTTACATGCTCTATTTTTTTCATTATATGGTAATATTGTAATTTTTTAAAAATCTGTATGTGTAATTTATCTATTGAAACTTACCATAGGCTACTCTAATAGATATTGAGAAATTAGAAGAAGAGAAGTTGAAAGCTCGTTACAATGCGTACCCTGTAACTGGACACTCAGCATTCTTTCAAAAGAGACTTGCCAAAGGCGTAAGCACTCTTTTTCTTTATCTACACTAACCAATGCTTTTGGCTGTGTTTGTGTTACATTCCATAACTTTGGAAAGTTTTAATGTGATTCAATTGCCAACTGATATGTTTTACCTACTTACTTTATTTTTCTTAATATTTTACAGCAAAAATACTTTGACTCTGGAGATTATCAGATGGCAAAACAAAAAGGATCAGCTAAAATATTGTCTGCAGCAGCAACAGCAATAATCCCACCTGCCAATCTTGGACACCCAACTGGGGATGCCATTCCAACTCCAGAATCTGTTCCTACCAGGAAAACATCCATCATTCAGAGAAAACTGGCAAGTCCTGCCATGTAAAAGAGAAACATCAGCTGAAAGGCTTAACCGTTCGCTGGCATGAATTTGGTATCGGGCAGTTTAAATTCAATGTGGTGTAATATCTTCATGATCGTTTTACGTTTCGGTGTCTGCATATTTTTTTTTTTTTTATCTTTCTTTAAACAATTTTTTTTTCTCAATCTTTGGCCGCGCTCTCTACTATTTTCCAGCACTGCCTTTTTTTCTTCGCTTGAAATGTTGAGAAAAAAAAACAGATTTCCGTAAATCAGGAGACGCTAAATAGTTACACTCCTTTCCCTCGTTAAAAAAATGGAATACATAAGTGGCACCACTTCAATAGAGCACCAATTATTTGTATATTACAATCAGGCATTTAGATGTGACGAATGTGAAAATTGACAACATATTCGGAATTCGTTCTCTGAACTCTAATGACAAACGGATCTGTTGGATGAGACGTAAAAGAGACAAGACGACAAGCAGAGGATTAGAGGAAGGCGGAGCTGGCCGACCAATAAACACTTGAGGCCACTTAATCGGTGTGACTTAATGGGCAAAAATGGTGGTGGCACACAGTAAAGTATGATGCTCCATGGTTTTCCATATCGTAGATCATGGTGATCGTGGCGAAAACAATTTTTACCATTCCTCTGCACTTTCTCAAAATTAAGTATTGAAACTGCTTCATCAAATTTTCCGTCAACTATAAGTATGTAAAGTTAAATATTTTGAATAATTAAAATTAAACATTGACCGAATTTCCCTGTAGGATGTAACTCGTAAATAAAAAAAAACGACTGTCTTTAAATAATGTGGTTGATTGAGAATCTGCTAATAATTCTTCCTTTTTAGTATTTTATTTTAGATGGTGGTTGCCAGTAGACCACAGATAACACAAGGCCGCTGGGCACTCGCGATTACGAGGAACTAGGTAACTTTCTACATCAATTATTAGATCCTTAAAATTCCTAGTTATTCCTTAAGCATGTCGAAGTAAAGCAAGTCGCCGACTAATATCAGATTATCAAGTATCTCAATCCTATCCCATGAACTTAAAATGGTTGAAATTTACAGAGAGACGCGTAGAGACGCTAACAACCGCTAGCAACCGCTAACAACGACTTGTTGACTTAATTGGAGACATCATCAAGACTGGTAAGTGTAAATATAATACTATATGCACTCGAGAACGAGCGCTGACGAGTATTGCTACGCTAATCACTGACACTTAGGCTTAACGAATATATCCATCGTCTGTTTAATTCTCGCTTGTTTAATTGTTTTGAAGGTTGTACTTTGTACCTTGCAAGTCTCTTCAGAATTAAATGTTGTATAATTTTCTTATTACATCAGAAATTTCAATATGTTCTAACTGATGCGGGGTTCCTAAATTATTTTAAAATTTCCATTTTTTCAGTCTTTTTCAATATCGGAGATCGTGGTGGTTTGCAGGCTGTGTAGATGATGGCTGATGGGATGATTGAAATGATGAGCGGCGAACTCCCGAACACCACATCCTTCAGCACCCACTTAACCGGGCGCGAAGCTATAGGTTATTTACTTATTATTTCGCCCTCTTTTTGATTGTTTCGAAGATATGCTAGGTTTGCTTGGCATAGGCAGAGTTTGAGTCGGAAGAGCGCTTAAAAAAAGAGCCGTGCCAGTAGCAACGCCGACTACATGGTTTCTCCGATACTCACTTTCACCTGGCGAATCAATTTACAAATATCGGATTAATTTGATCTTTGCTCCTCAAGGACTGTAGCTGAATTTTTAATAGCTTATCAGATTTAATTTATTATGAAAAAGACATTATTATTTTTCGTTACCTTAAGATGGAATATGGAATTTATACCTTTCGTTCTCAATTTATTTATTAACTGCCGATGCAATTCGTATTCGAGGAATGGCAACCCTTTAGGCAATATCGAGACAAAAGAGTAGTTAGGACATGATTAAACCAACGAAAGTCAATAGAATAATTTACCGTCCAAAACTTGCTTCGCTTGCTGATCGCTATCGATTATGACTCTTGCCTTTACTGTAAAGAATTCATTACATTAAGAGATTATACGAATATATCATCAGCATCGCCAAAGAGAACTCCCTATGGTGCAAAGCCTAACAGCGCAATCGGGAAGTCTGGGGCTAAAGCTAATGATCAACCCCATGGCACGTAGTTCAAAGACCATGACATCGAAAGTTCAAAACAGAGCGAGCCCATTCATATGGGCTAACACACGAGAAACAAAGGATGGCAGCCAACAAGTTAACTATCAACAATACCAATAATAAATGATGATCGCGTTGAAAGTGTCGGCATTGTCTTTTTTCTTGGAAAGGACAACCAGATGTCCTCATTTCGATTGCAAGACAAAATCGAAGTAAGAAATCGAACAATCGTTAAAACTGCTATTGAGATTATGAGTTCTCTAAAATCTATGTAAAACAGATATATGTAAAAGCATGATATAAAACTGTCTATTGCCACGACATCTGTCGTGGCAATAAAGAGAAAATTGTCTATTGCCACGATACGCTTATACTTCCTCTCTGATCTCTCATATCGTAGCAATAACACGAATTTTGTCTATTGCCACGAAATGCGTTTTCGTACTAAGTTCCACAGAAGATGTTTAGGAAAACTACTAAATAGGGTAAAACTACATGTGCATAATTCCCGCATCATTTTTCTTGTCAATTATACCGTGAAACTCAACCTTTGTTGTAATCTCCAAATAAAAAAGGTTAGATCTATTGCCACGACATATTTCGTGGCGCTACGGTCGAAACTGTCTATTGCCACGACATCTTTCGTGGCAATAAAGAGAAAATTGTCTATTGCCACGAAATCCTATAGTTTCTCTCCTGTCGTGGCAATAAGTTCAAATATGACTATATATGTTATACCAATGAAAAAGTAGTAGTCGAGCAAAAAATCGTGCGCAGTTTACGCCGATGCGCACCACAGCGGCCGATAGCAGAACTAAGATTGTTATTACGCTTGACCACCTATATAGGCCAGATCCTTTGTTCGACAAGCAGACGGTTCTCGTCTCGTCTCATCCTCTACATAGGGGGTCAAGCGTAATAACAATCTTAGTAATGGCAATCCGGCAATTGGCCGGTTGTAAAAGTCTTTGGAAAGCCGAGAGGACCTTATGCAAATTAGGCCACTTTGGCCTTTTTTTGCAGTTGAACGGCTAGGGCTAGGGAAACGCGATTTTTTTCAAAAAATCGACCCGCGTTAGCTTTATTTCAGGTCTGATTTTAAATTTTTTTATTGATATTATCTCAGTTTCATTTGAAGTTAAAAAACGAAAAAGTAAAATTCCCCTTTTTCCGTTCCCATCCCTTTGTTTTCTCTCGCGCCAACGAAAAAACAAACCGGAAACTAGGTAAATAGGTCTTATTTTCATTTTTCAAGTCTGAAAAGTTCAGTCAAAGTTCAGTCTGATTGACAGGCGGACACATTGTTTCTTTGTTTTTTTTTAAGTTCACTTGTTTGTTATACGATGTTTCTCGTCGACAGACATTACTATAAATATTTGGATTTCCCGTAGCAAAACTGTGTATTTTTAATTCAAAACGTCGCATGTTGTAGGCCTACAAATTTGAATTGACGCACATAATTTCCGTTGGTTAAGGTTAAGGCCTTTAAGACCATTAAAAAGGCCCTAAAATCTGTGTTGAAAGTGGATGATTTCTAGTAGAATAGTGGGAAGAATAGTTTAATCTAGGGGGAAAAATTTGTATTTAAACTGAATTTTCTTTCTTATTTGTCGGACCAACTAGGAGAATCTAGCAATGATTCTGTTATCCCGTACACTTCTGTAATATTCTCTCACATGTGTGTATTCTCGTGACTACAGTGAATAGAACTGAACTGATGTTTACTACAAGGGGCAGCGCGTTATATAGCAGCGTGTGGTATATCTTATTACTACGGGATACATGATATCTATTGGGGGCATGTGCTATAGCTACGCTACAACTTCGGCAAAGAACTTTTCAAGGAAAAAATTACTTATATTCTTATATTATAAATATTTACTTATAATTTAATTTATAATTACGTGTATTTTTATATTCAAGCGGTTTTCCCATTATCATTCTCTCATTCAGCATGATTAATTGATTACGACTTTATAACACCCATTCAAAATTCCTTAAATGTGTACCGAACGCCGAACGGATTAGGTCATTCTATTATACATTGGAACCAAAGCAGCTGGGTCGTATTCCAAACATTAAGGTCCAAGACAAAATAATAGTGGTCATGAGTCATGACTCTGTTGACACCAAAGTAGATTGAACTATATGTTCTAAAATGAAACAAAGTAAATTAATGCTAATTAATTCACCTTGAAGATTGACGAAGAGGGAAAAAAGGACGCTTGTGATTTTTAAACTTTTTTTTAGCCCAATAATAAAAAGTGTATTTTTGATTAAACCATGGTCTATGAGGAGATGGTACCGTCACCTTGTAGGATTTGGCCGTAAGGCCTCGTCACAGCTTTTTGAGGGGGTGTTTCAAAGTGAGAACCCCCGGGTGGGTGGAAGAGGGGGAGAGGGACAGTGCGGACGTCCAGAGTACAGCATACATATTGCAACTACTGCCACCACGCGTAGCGTTACTAGACTAGACTAGAGTGTTCTGCACCCCAGAAACGGTTTATAGTTAGCGATTTTAAAAACTATTATATCGGTTGATGGCCCAACTGGTAGGGCGATCGGCTTCTATGACAGAAGTCTAAAGTTCGAACCCAACATTAGATAATAACTTTTCCCCATTTGTTTACTTTTTTAATGAAAATTTAATAGAAGACCTAATTCCGTTAAAAAATGTGGGTTTTGTCACATTTTTTAAAACAAAATTCGATTTCTTCTCCTTTTGCCAGGACTTAGAAAAAAAAACTGTTCTCTGGCCTAATTCAGTAACGCTACGCTATTTATCGCATCACTATTTCTTGAAACAAAACAAAACATAGAAAAACTTGAAATTCGTACGTGAGCTGGTTACTGTGAAAATTTTGTGTACACCGGGGCTCGGCCACATTACTTTTGGACGGGAAAAAAACAAACTAGGATAATGAGTCGATGGAATCCTCGGGTTACGTGTCACGTAGATTTTGTACAAGTTCAGTTATTCGATAAACTGAGCTATTTTCTCACCTTTTTTTTGAAATGTCCATCAATTCAAATGAGGGTGACGTCAAAAAGTTTCTGTCGTTGTGTTTTCAACATAGAATATAAATTGTTTCAATGCGACGATTGGCCCGCAATTTGTATCTTACAAGCCTTTTATCTTTTCTTTTTTTTCGATAAAACAACTCTTACATGTACTTATTATGTAATTCTGTTTGATGTACGCATATACCCTACTAGCACAGAGATATCCATAGGATATCCTATGGATGTCAGAGCCGATCCAGTTGGATGTCCCAGTTGGACGTCCTATGGATGTTTAAAGGATATACTAATGTCCTCTCCTGTGGACGTCCAACTTGGGATATCCATGGACGTCCAAAAAACGGACGTCTTTGGTATCAGTTATAAATTTGGGAAAAATTAAAAGATCTAATTTCATCGGGGATCGAACCCGGGACTCTTGGATGACATGCCAGTGTTATGCATCCATGCTATACTTGTTCTTAACAATATGAAACAAAGGGGATATTTAAGGTTCCCCACTAATGTCCACAGGACGTTCTATGGATATCCTGTGAACGAAAACCGTCCGTCTGTTTAGCGTCAGCTACGGATATCCTATGGATGGAATGTTTGGATCAAGAAAACACGGTCCATACTGGGATGTCCTATGGATGTCCATCGGTACCAATCTGGGATGTGAAATTAATCGTTCGTTTCAGATCCTTATTCTGATATCCATACGATGTCCAATACTCATCACGAATGTACGGCTGACTTCACATCCGAGATTGGTACCAGCTGGACATTCATAGGACATCCCAGTATGACCATCCGCGACCAACCGTTATCTGGATCAAAATATACCATCCATAGGATATCCGTAGCTATCGCTAAACGGACAAACGGAAAATGGACCGTCGGATATCCAATGGACGTCCTATGGACAATGTGTGCTAGTAGGGTACAATGTTATTGTGTGTCTCCCTTATTTATCCAATTTTTGTTTTGTTTTTTCAATGTGTAACTTTAGGTGTGAAATGTAATCGGCGGCGGACAAGAAAGCAAAGGAATGCCGCGAAGAAGACGAAAAGGATGCCATTACAACAACCATGGACGTGTTTTTTTTTGTAAAGAAGGACAGCACTCCTATAAGGCCTGTCCAGTTCGAAAGACTTGGTTGGCTTCTAGAAAGGTTCTTGTTTTCCTCAATTTCCAAATTAATTTTTTAGTTCATTTAGAAAATTACTCTTTTGTTTTACATATTTTATTTTAATAGCTGTCTGTGATCACGACGCCGTGACCTACAGGCCTTAAGTTGACGAGATGGGAAATTTCCCAAAATTCTTAAGCAAGGCTTTTAAAGAACATTCAACTGAAAGGGGGGGGGGGTATTTTGATCATCCCCCCTAAATCCACCAAACACTTTTGGTACCCATATTTTGAAGCCTGCTGTCCGTCCACTGAAGCAGGAGTACAGAAAGCAGGCCGAGGGAGTCTACAGAAGCGAAATGGTTCCAAGCGGTAATAGAGGTGTGGCGCTGGACAAGTTTATGGCCAAAGGTTATTTGGCATCGCTCAACAAATCAGGTCTTGGCAGTTTGGGGCCAACCGATGAAAATTGGAAAGGCATTTTTAATCTTTTCGACGAAGTAGAAACAGGAAAATGCTTGGCTCCCAACAAGCCTATTCCGGAATATTTAGTCGACAAGAATGCATCGCTATTTGTAAAAGGAGATAGTTCTTGGTGAGTTTTTATGTCTTATTTTTTACATTTATATAACATGACTAATTTTCTTTTGATAATACTTTTTCCAGGTATCTTCCAAATTTGAAGGAAACTTTTACTCCCTACTTGAAAGATCCTACAATCGTGATGTCTGGTGTAAATGCCCCCCAACTACTGATTGGGCCGGCACAAAGCTACACGGGCTTGCACGTGGAAAACATTAATTTGGCTAGTGTCAATTTTTTGCATGATGGAAAACCAAAATACTGGATCATGTAAGTATTTTTTAAATTTCAAATCAATTTCTTTTCTTAAAAAATGTAATCAAATTTTTTTAATCGATTGTTTTTTCAGTATTCCTGCCCGGTATAGAAATCGTGTATTGCAGCTACTTAAGAAGCTATATCCGGAAGACTACAGGGAAAATGAGGATGGTGAAAAATGTGACCACTTCGAATGGTAAGTAACCTTATTTGTAAATTAATGCTCTTGTCTATAGCAATTTCAGTGATCTTAATACATTTTTTTCTTTTGTAGTCATAAGAGTTTCTTTGTGATGTCACAAGTCCTTAGAGCGGCTGAACCACCAATCCCGTTCGATTGCATCAAACAGGAGGAGGGCCAATATGTCGTGACATTCCCAGTGCCTTCTACATGGTAGTCAACATTGGCTCAAATTGCGCGGAAGCAATTAATGTATGTCTACCTGAGTGGGAAGATTACGCCAACTTGCCCGAATGGTATATTATTTAAATATTTCATAGTTATATTACAATTGTTGTAGTATTAGTAAATTGTAGTATATTACGCAAAATTCGACTTGGCATTTCAAGAAGCTGGTTCGCTTACGTAAAAACACACTTATTACTATTCAATTCTTTTGTGGAACAAGGTATTAATCAAAGACATTTTTTTTTAATTAGAGAAAAATTCAATCGTAAAAATGCCGCTGTCGCTGATGATGAAAAAGGAAAAGCTTCCGAAAATGATTCCGACCTTGTAAGCAGCGATTCGGACGAATACTCCGACTTTGCAAAGCTTAAAACGGTTGCCAAGAAAAAAAGGAGCGCGACTCGTCAGTTCAGATGATGACATGTCTGCGGCTAAAAAATCAAAGAAAGACTCTACTTTGTCAAATGATAGCTCTGTTGCGTTGTTGGATGCATTGGTCCGCTCATCACCGTTGGAATCGACAAGTGAAGTAGAGTCCCAGTCTTCTCAGGATGTCGTCATGTTAGGTATGGCGCATTTATACCTCTATTATATTATTAATTAGCTATATTATTAATTCTAAATATTCTTATTAACTCTAAATATAATAAATAAAAATTTTTACTCTCATTTTGTGTTATCCTAATGCTGATCAAGACGGAGTTATCTCATCTCGTGGTACTCGTGGAGGTCTTCGTGGTGGACGTGGACGTGGAGAACGTGGTCGTCCACGGGCTCGCGCTCGCGCTTGTGGACGTGGGGAAAGTTACCATCGTGCAGGAGAACAAGAGCCACCTGTAGGCATTCCAGAAGTCGTGGAAAATTCAAGTGGAAGTCCTCGTGCTAGACTACGCCCTCGAAAAGTCGTAATCTATAATTACATGCTTGCATATGATTTCGATTCCGAATGAAATGTTGTCGAACGTATGAATAGTTGAGTATGTGTTCCACATAAAACTCTTAATTGAATGTTTCTTTCTCGTATCTAACATCGACGCTTCTCAGTTTTTTTACCGAGTCGATTTTAAATACAGATACATTTTAAGTTCGTTGTCGTCGTTTACATGAAATTATTAACGACGAATTTATCAATATAGGTGTAGATATCAATTCAACTAACAAGACGCAATTGTATGAATTGTATTCTTATTACTCTCCTTATTACAACACAACCTGGAATGCACTTGCATGACATTAATCAAAACATAAGAAAAGGAGATGTCTGCAATTAAGCTATGTTGTCACTTGTAATAATAATATGACTTTTGATTTCAACAATCAAACCTTGTAAAACCGGTAAAAAAATGCTGAGTCATCCATTGAGCGTATGTAGAAGAATGCGCAATGAATTCACTTAACTTTAATGATTTATTTACAAGGAGGAAATAGTCGACCAGGACTACCTCATCAGCCGTTCAACCGTGGCCCCGGTGCTTCCTAGGACGTGTGCATGGATCATCGAGGTCCATTTGAAGAGCCTCTAGGTCGCGTGATTCGTCCCAGCGACAGAGGATGACTACTCCTCCTCCGGCCAATGCTGGAGCTGCACCCATTTGAATGGGATGACAACGCCCATTCAATTTTGATTTATCCTTTTTCAGCTCATAAAGAGTTCCGACATTTCTTCTTCCTTTCTTTTTTGACTAAATATTTTCTTGTTTTGGTTAACACAGATGCAGGTCAAATTGACAAATAAAGGTATCTTTTCCTGTCGTGCTTTTCTTACCATTTCTTAATTGAGAATCCAGCATTTACAAGCTTAAATTGAAGGACTAGGTTGTCACTGATAGTAATTAGTTACTGAATAAGCACACGGTTCAAAGTGATAAGACTTTTGTGATGGAACTAAATGGAATTATTTTGAACTAAAATAATAAATCATAATGATACCCCATGTTATCGCTATTACAAAATATGACAGCAGCTTACCTTTCTTATGAACCGTCATAGGTAATTTTTCCACGAAACAGAGGTTGATGACGTAACGCCATTTTTTGTGCTCTCTAACGCACACATTTTCAGTCACAACATGTGACGCCACGTTGTACTTTTCCCCATAACGATGCGTACTCGAAAACATTGTGAACGCGCCCACATTCCCACGCCCACTAACCCATCCCTTTTCTAAATTTTTCTTTTCCTCTCCTACCACATTACTTTCGCTTCAAGTCAGCCATTGTTAGCCTCATTGCTTCTCTCGTTTTGGTCGCGACAAGAGACACACTTGAAGTAAATTCTGCTTTCCAATTCTAATTGATCACTTTGTAAGTAAAACGGCTCTCATCTGAGCAGCAATAGTTTACACAATTTTTAATGATTTGTAAGTTTGAATTTTCATATACAGCTATGCTCGCGCTATAGCAGCAGTTCGTAAAAATTCTCAAGTTGCTCTCACCACAGCAGCTATTTTCCACTTGATTTGTATTTAAAAGTGTCATATCCAGAGATGTTGCTCTAGCAGCAATTTTTTTCAAATTAAGAGATGTTGCTCTAGCAGAAATTTTGTAATTTGTTGTGCTCTCGTAGAATCAGGTTCCGAATTGTTTTATTGATTTGCAGGAACAATGGAAGATGTCGAAATGGCTTCAATTGGTGGGGAAAAACTTAGCATTAGTCAAAGGAAAATGGCAACATGATCTCCAGAAGATTACGAGCTATATAAGAGACAAAGATGCTATCGCAATAAAAGGCAAAAAATCAGAAAAGAAAAAACCCGGGAGATTGAGATGCTGAAGGCGTTCGATAATGGGTTGCATGGGAGGATCCAACAATTAGAAAAGGAGAAGGAAGAGGTAAAGTTAAGACATTTATTGATTTTTAAACAACTATTGACATGTTTGATTTCTGTCGTGTAGCTGCTCAACGAAGGAAAACAGAGATTGGCGGATGGCAAAGCTAAAATAAATTTGGCCAAAGAGGTGGCTGTAGCAGAGGCCATACCTCATGCACCTAACCCGACCCAACAACTGGAAAATGAGAAGGAAGAGGTACGTTTATAATTTTTCATAATTTGAAATCTACTGTTTACATGATTCATTTACGTTATACTCAATGTCGGTAGAAAGAACCCGGAAGCTGCAAAGAACAAGGTTGTGGCTGCACCTAGTGGTACCAAAAGGTTGCTGGATGGCAATGGTGACGCATCGTGTTCAAAACGCTACAGAGAGCAGTCGGAAAGTGAACTGGCAACTAAAGTAAGCGATCCAAATAAATAGAAAGACTGCAACGATTAGTTAATTTTCATTTGTTTAGTTCTTGGCAGAGTACGTGAAAGCCAAAGCGACACTAGAAAGTCTATTGAAAACGTGTGAGACAAAATTGTTGAAGTGCACATCACCAGAGCTACCAGGCTTCTCAAAGGACGCTGTTGCCGTAAAGGATGCATTGATGACTTTTACGAGAAAATCAGCAGACAGGCTCTTGCATGCCAGAGGGAAAATTTTGAAGGAAGAGGACTTAGCTTTGAGGCAGGTAGTCGCTGATTATCGGAAGAGGTATGTTTTTAGTCTGAATTTAATGTATTTCGAATCACAAGGACGAAATTGGGCACAAGGGCAAAGCAAAGACTCTCTGGTCTATTGTATAGCCCGGACTCAAGACGACTGACTCCTAGGGGGAGACATTGGCATCGTTGCCATACTTGATGGATACCCAACAACCCTCCCTTAAGCTCGAGCATACAACAGAGAGAGCTTGAAAACAGACGGATAAAGACAAAAAGATACAGATAACAGGGTGGGGGAATCTCCGTTCAAACGGGTAAATAATAGAAAATAAAATACAGAGAGCAGATTGGGGTCTTCTAGTCGTCAAAACGTCGCGGAGGCTTCCGCATTCGCGTCGATCGACGTGGTGGGGGTGGAGAAGGCGGGTCCGTTCCAGTGGTGGTTGGGATAACGTCTGACGCTGGAATCGATGGAAGAGTGACCGGAAGATGCGATGGCAGGGCCGGAGGCCTGGCCTCTTGGGAGTGGTTGGTGCGAAGGAAAGGTCGATTCCTCCATAGTACCCGTCCGCTCGGTTTCTTGATCCGGTAATCCCGGCGATCTCCGATGCCGACGACGATTCCGATCTGGTCCCATAAGCCCGTGTCCGTGTCCTGGACACGAACGGATGTGCCAATGCGGAGGGGGGGGGGAATGAATGAGCGCGTTCATTATAGCGTAGGGCTGGCGCGATCCGTTGCTATGGCTGCTCGTTTGTCCCAATCTGCCATGGATTGTTGCCATTCAGCCGAGAAGGAACGGTGATGGGCAGGCACCAGGGAGCGGATGGGGTGTCCGAACACAATTTGGGCCGGTGATGCGCCGTGATATCTCGGAATGTTGCGCCACTCCACCAGTGCCCGGAGAAACACCTCGTTGTCCAAATCACCGTCGGGGACTGTCCGGATGACCAATTTCTTCATGGATTTGACTGCAGATTCAGCGAGGCCGTTGCTCTATGGGTAGTGCAGAGTTGAAGGTACGAATGACACGCCCCAGCGCTGTAAAAAAGAGGGAAACTCGCGGGAATCAAATTGGGTTCCCCCATCAGAGCGGAATTTTACCGGAACACCGAGATTAACAAATTTACGGGCAATCGTTTTGATGAGATCATGCGACGTCGGTTCCTTTCGCCATACTGTCACCTTGGTCTATCCCGAGAGACGGTCGACGTACGCCAGGAAATGATGGCCGCCGTGGCTGAATAAATCCACGGATACCTCTTCGAAAATGTGGGACGGTGGCGGATTCGATTTATAGGTTCCTGTGGTAGACAGGCCGCCTCTCGTTGGACGGAATACAAGATTCGCAGTCGGACTGAATGCCGTTATTGATGCCTGGCCAATAAACGCAACGAAGGTTCGAGAGAGTCGAAACGCGCGTCCAACGAAATGCCTGGAGGCGACATGGTAGGTGCCCTGCCAGGCGTCAATGAAGATTGGGGAGTCGATGGGGTGGTAAAAAGAAAACCGGGTGCCACCCCCTGGCAACGAGATGGGGTCCCCATGGGTCGGTTGAAATCGGTTTCTCGATAAAGGAAAAAAATGGTCGCCAACACACAGAATTTGGGCGAACAATAAAACACAAGAACGGACGAGAAAACACAACTTCAGGCGGGGGCGTAAAGTTAGAATACCAACTGTGCCATGTTTAGTCTGAAATTAATGTATTTTGAATCACATAGACGAAATTGGGCACAAGAGCAGAGCAAAGACTCTCTGGTCTATTGTATAGCCCGAACTCAAGACGACTGACTCCAAGGGGGAACCATTGGCATCGTTGCCATACTTGATGAATACCCAACAGTATGTCAATCTTGTAGAAGAATTGGCTTTGAAACATGCTAGGGTAGTTCTTCCAACGAATTGAAAGATAAATATTGTCACGGGCGTTTTTATTCCGACTACACAACTCGGCGAGTTTGGTACACAATAGGGGAAAAACAACTCGATGCTGGTCGAAAACACAGTCAGGGAGCGTAATCGCCACTACTGGCACAATAACCAGTAGATTGATATACGCTTTACACACTAGAAAAGAGAACTGAGAGGAACAAAAAGAGAAGCGAGTGCGCCCTACTAAAACGTCGACGTTCATTGCATGTAAATGTGAGATTCAAAAAAAGTATGTGGATGTTCAAATGGTATATGAATATAATGTTCATTTTTGATTCCCTATTGCCGCGCATTCAATGTCCATTTAGTCATATACTATTATAGTTCTCTTCTGAATACCTTTGGTATGTTCATAGAACATACAAAAAACATACACATACATTGGTATCTATATCCAATCTGCCATGCTTCCGAATCGTTATATTAGAGAAGTCGGAGCAGGGAATCGAACCACATACCTTTGGCTTACAAGGCCGCTGCTCTACCATTTAGCTATTTGTTCCTAGCAAAATTTATGGCGCCAAGAGGATATAATCACATACAACTTTGTACAAATGGGAAGGTTATATGAACATTCGCCCAACATTCAAAATAGAAGCATAATTTTCCTATATTACATGCGATCCCGCACGTCACATGAATATACGATTTTGCGGATTAGATATATGTTCGGCGTTTAATGTTCTATTAACGTAAGATGTTTATTACAAATGTGAAATATCTACTTTCTAGATTTCACCTTCAAATCCGTTCCTAAAATTTATGTTCATTTTAGGTGCTGATATTGATTGTTGTATTCGTACATGCTATGAACGTTAAGCGAATCTAAAATTTAAGATGAATTTCTTCGAACAAAAATTAGATAAATACAACGTTCGAAAAATCAATGTGGTTGTACACATTCGTTTTTGACCATCATATAACGTTATTAGTATGCGGTGTTTTAGTAGGGCGCTCCTGTGAGTCTGAGATGGATCTGCCGTCCGAGAGACTCCAGCGTAAAAAAGAAAGACAACCCACGAAAACAATCCCCGGAAAACGAACAAAAAACAATATCAAGAAGCGATGACCAACACACAGAGCTATCCCAAATCCTAGTCAACGTATTGAACGTTGACTAGATCAACAAGGTCGAATTTATTCGCTTCTGGCGAAAGACCTTCAACTAAAATACACAGAAACAAACGTCAACACTCCGTTCGTGACAATATGATTATAAAAATTAATTTGTTCAAGTGTGGTTGATTTTGATAAGTGCTATTAATCAGGTAAAGAAACAAATGGAATGCGAGACTCAATTTATTGACCGAATCTCGGCAGAAAATTGCGTGGAATTGCTTTTTTTCACCGAAGAAAACCATCCGGCGTTTTATTTGAAGAAGTATGCGTTCGCATTTCTACGTAAATTATCCAGCAAAGTAATGGCGACGGAAGCTTGGGAAAAGGCTGAACGAGATCATCCAAAACTATGTATGACTATGCTAAAGAATGTTGTCAAGACTCTTTAGAAACATCAGAATAACATTGATTAATATCTGTACAAGATGAAAAAGGAAATTGATTCATTTGCTACCAAGAATTTCATTACTACGTTAAAATTAACCTGTAATGAAACCACGTTTAATTGAATCATTGTTCCTTTCATTCAGAACTACAATCAAGATGTTGAAAATTTGAAAAAGGTGCGAATTGAAAGATGAATATGATTATAAAAATTAATTTGTTCAAGTGTGGTCAATTTTGATAAGTGCTATTAATCAGGTCAAGAAACTTTAATATTAATGTTGCTGGACGTCGCAGTGTGAGAATGACCTAGTCAAATCAAGTGTCTTTATTACTTTATTAACAGGGAGAAAATCAAGGAAACTGTAACACATTGCTGGGTAAAAATGACATAACAAAGCGAAGACCACAAAAAAAATAAACAAAAGGGGAAATGAATTTTAAAAAAAAAGAAATAATCGACAATCTCAATCAAAGCAATGTCAAGCATAAGTGAAAAATTTTTTTGTTGCGGTCGTTCTTTCAAGAGAGATCAATTGAATCTATTAAATGAATAAGAAGATAATTAAAATCTGAACAAATTAAATTGCACTTACTAATTACCTTGAGCAGCGCAATGACGAGACATAAATTCTTGGAGATGAAGAGGAAGGCGATCTTCGTCATGCTGAATTCTACGCTTACCGATAACTCGTGCACAGTAGCAAGATAGTGGGAACACGGTACCAGATACCGAATGTAAATATGGGTTGATTGACTCGGCTTCGGTGGTGACTCTTGCCACATTTCGCTTCAAGACATCGAGAACAGTTTTACCATCATCTGCGGCCATGTCAAGATGTGTACCTGCGTCCACCAGAGTCTTGAACATGGATTCGTTAAGTTCCCAATAAATGTCGTCTATTCCAGCCAAAAGGTGAAGCGGAGTTCGTCCGTTCTGGTCGATGGCGTTAGGGTCAGCTCCGCGTTCGAGGATAAGCTTGGCCGTCACAACATTAAAGGGATCCTGAACTGCCGCATGAAGAACGCTTGTTGTTCGGGTTGGAAACCATAAGCGGATGAATTCTGAGTAGAAACTCTTCAAAGTGTTGCTATGTTGGATGGGCAGCATAGGGGAAATGGTTTTGCTCTTGCATAGAGGCAAAAACTTTACCAGAGGCGGAAAATTGAACGTAGACGTGAGGCGTCTTGGGCAGCAGAGGTTCACCTGGCAGAAAAAAAATATGTATTCAAAAACAGGTATTCACATAAAAAAAAGAAAAGCAACTAACCCATAAAACGAAGATCCATGGCTTCTTGCCAGCACTGCAAGCCAAGTGATGACGTTGGGGTATGATCGTCATAGTTGGAATGTTCCAACAGAAGCGATTCGATGAAAGAAATTGTAGCAATCTGCAGTGAGTTGAAAGTTTTCGTGGAAGAGCAATGGCAATTGCACGACTCTCTCCTCGACTCTGAAAAAGCTACCGAAATGATGGCCATTAATATGGGTCTGAAACAGGGAAAATTATCATCTCTTCTCGAATACAACCAAAAACTGGAATCATTTAATTTTCTTACCGATAAGGAAGAGAAAATCAAACGGATTAATGGTAAACTTGTTGCATTTTCATTTCCTTGTGCAGTTTAAACAGATATTTGATGTTTTAGATGTTCATGACGATTGGAATAAGCTGGATTCGTTCGTTGAGACTAGTAAAACAGAATCAAAAACGAAGGAATTAGTGAGGAAGACTTCAAGTAGTGGAACGATTACAGGCATTGGGTATTTTTCTGGACTCTATCAATCAGTTACAAATTTTCCACTTGCCAACAAATCTTTCGGAAATCCAAAAGCTAATTAGTCAAGTCTTGTCATCCAGAGACGTCTTGATTAACAACGAAAGGTTGCTAGATGACCTCAAATATTCGGTAAGTCTGGAATTTTTTTTAAATTCAATTGTGTTGCTCTAGCAGCATTTTTTTTAATGTGTAAAATCCAGTAATGTTGCTCTAGCAGCAATTTTTTAAAATGTTTTCAAATTGAGAGATGTTGCTCTAGCAGCAAATTTTTTAAAAATTTTCACATCTATAGATGTTGCTCTTGAAGCAATTTTTTTAAATGTGTCTATTTCAGTGATTTTGCTCTAGCAGCAATTTTTTAAAAATTTTCAAATCCAGTGATATTGTTCTACCAGCAATTTTTTTAAATGTTTAAATTCCAGCAATGTTGCTCTAGCAGCCATTTTTTTTTATTTTTACGACCATGCTGTAATTTCTATTGCTCTCATTGCAGTAGTTTTCTAATTAACTACCTAACATTGCTATCATAACAGCAGTATTTTTTTCTGGTTTCAATGTTCCTTTCCTTTTTGTTTTAGGTACGTGGTTTGCTTGAATCATGTATAGATGCCGACGGATTTTTCACACGCTGGAGGAGGTGCAGTGACACCATTACACCTAATCACGAGCTGTACGTGTACTGGTAAGAAGTTTGTTTATTGATTGAAAGACAGTGTCTCTACATCGAGAAAAAATCGCGATTGTTTTCTTTCTTAAACACTTCCCCGAAAGAAACATGTTTTGCGGTTTCCCCAGTTGTTATTCAAGAAGTTGAGGTAAGCACAGCTTTACAGGTTTTCACCATAGAATGCTACAATAACGTTTTTAAAATAGGACTACCTAAAGGAAGTTGATGATTATGAAAATGAGGCGAAGCATTACCAAGTTGAAGAAGGTGTTCGTGCTTTCATCAATGATACTTTCCATCACCCCAGAGAGAAAATGGAAGCAACGCTGACCATGGTGAAGAGTGTTCTTAACAGGAGTGAGCTCAATGAAGTTGTTGATGAGACAAAAAGAAGAAGAGAAGAGACAAACGAAGTGGTTGAGAAGTCCACACTGGAAGTAGCTGATAGTATTTTTGGCCCATTGATATACGGCACTATCCCATCTGTGAACATCCCATTTCTTACTCCTACAAGTAGCCGACGAAGAGCGATAGGTTCTGGTGGTGGAGTTTTTCCAGATCTTGCCTTTCAGCACAAACTTGAGGGCGATTATCAAATGTTTGTCAGCAGTGCCGTCAATCCTGTGGCATTCACCATTCAGCTCGTCTCCGAAGAGAGCCAGTTGATGTGTATACAGGGCGATCTAAACAAAATGGTGCTAAGTATGTCCTCACTCAAATTTAGTTATAAATTGCGTCAACTACGTTTCCCTTTGTTTCACCCTTTTCAGAGCCTGTTGCTGTCAAAAAAGGCATGGAATGTGCCGCCAAATATCACGATGACGACACTTGGTACAGGGCTAAAGTTACCGAAGTCACGGGGAAGGGAGTCGAAGTAGAGTTCGTCGACTACGGCAACATTCAACTTTGCAAAGAACAGGATCTTCGGGAACTGCCACACATGTTAAGGGATCAGCCACTTGCTTACCGCTGCTGCTTGGCGGGAATTCGGGCATCACGTACGTGGACTGACGATTAAATTTCCGAGTTTTGCTCCGTCGAAGGAACTAATGTTCATCAAGCCACGTTTCTGAAAACGGTGGATGGCCTATCCCATATTCGGTAATTTATTTTGCCAAATAATTTTCTCACATAGCAGCAGATTTTAGTGTGTTTCATCTTAAAATTGCTCTCTTTGCAGCAGTTGTGCAGAAACATTTTTTTCCTCTTGAATTCTATATTGCTCGCAAAGCAGCAGTTATTTTTTTCCAAAATCAACTGTTGCTTCCATAGCAGCAACTTGTCTAAATTGTGTTCAAATTCTTTGTTCAGATTAATCCGTCGAGACGCACTACTAAACCTGAAATTTTGCATGCCCGAGTACAGAAATGTACCACCAACGTCAACTGGGTTCACGGTGATGTCGTGGCTGACTCCTACACAGCACTGCACTATTGCCACATTCATTAGCACAGATGAGCTGATTAGCTGACCGAAGATTATACGGTAACACCTTTTTTTAATCATTCTGAACTTGGTGGCATTTAAATATTGTTTGCCAATCGTAGCAGTTATAGATATTTCTTTTTTTTATTGCTATAGCATTTTTTCAATGTTTTAGACCATTTATTTATCAACTTATTTATCAACTACTTTAGACTAAATTGGAAGACCTCAATGCTTTTTACGGTTCCTTGCGGAAGGGTGAGTTGTCAGATGACTCTGACTTTCAGTACGGACAACCGTGCGTCCTACTGGACGACAAGGGCAATTTCCATCGAGCTGTCTATACGTCCGACTTGAATGCCAATGGGGACTTTGAAGTTTGCCTAATTGACAAGGGGATCGCCAAGAAGGCAAAAAAACAGTTTGCGTAAAATTGTTCCGGAATTCCTTGTGTTTCCAGCATTGGTAAGTAAGTTTAATTAAATTCAATAATGCCATAGGGAAAACCTTATTCTTGAATAATGCAGTTGTGGAAGAGCAAAATTGCTGGTGTGAAATCTTTGCTGCACTTAGAATTTGCCTAGCCGGGTAAAGTTTCTATAGTATTGTAACTGTTCCCTTGTATATTTGAGAGATCAGCTCCTGTAAAACCGTCCAATCTCGGATCAAGACCTATAGATCAATTCAACTCATTCAATTCATTGTGCAGTTGGAAAATGTAATAACACGTGATATTCCTTTTTATGTTTTAGAACCCCTGTAAAATACGCCCTTTACTTGGACAATAATGATGATGGATAATGACCGACACGGGTTGAGAGGCAGAATTTCCAGGTTTTATTTCTTGACCAATGACACTCACGAAAATTACACACTCTAGCCTTTCAATCCTTTTTCACGTGAATGAATGCTCCGCCGTCGTCTGCTCTCTCTCTTCCTTTTCGCCCGCCTACTCGCCTCCTGGTAACGGTTCACCACAACCCCAAAACTTCTCGTAAATTCCACCATGAAGATTCAACCATCTGAGAGCCAAGTCTCTTCAAAGGGTAAGTGTTGTTCATTTCATTACGCATTCATTTCTTTCCCTTCTCTCCTGATTTTTTTGTATGTGAATGTGAAAAAGAATGTTTGAGAAGAAAAAGAGATATTGGAAAAAGGATTCCCCCAAGCACTGCCATGATGTGGCCGTCGCGTAACGGATGTGGGATTCGGGCAGCTCGTGACGAGTGGCTCGTTAATCTCTTTTTTCTCTTCGATACATTTTGGTGAGATTGGAAAAGGGATTCCCCCAAGCACGGCCATGATGTGGCCGTCGCGTAACGGATGTGGGATTCGGGCCGGTCGTGAAGAGTAGCTCGCCAATCTCACCTTTTCTTTAACACTTTCAAAATTCGAAATTCAATGTTTCCTTGACTTTACCCACTGCATCCCCCTTCCAAATTTTCTGTTTATTAATTCATGTTGTTTAAGTTCCAGATAGCCTTCCGTCAACCAGCTCTCAGGGTCGAGTTCCTGATGTCGAGATCCCTGAATGCAATCCTTCAAGAGCTACCCAAGGTACATTTGAAAAGTCGATTGCAGAAGATCGATGATCGTTGATGGCGATTTACCTTGATCAACAAATCCATGAGTGATTTCATGATTTCTTCTCTATTTTTCCTGCCGTGTGAGTTACTCCGAGCTGCGAACCAGCAACACACGCACACGGGTCGAGCACACGTCTCTTGTGTATATCCCGATTCGTTTTCATCGTCGGCGACTAGATGGCGCTTTGAATTGAATTTTGGACTGATGGATTTTTTTTTTACGACCGGCAGAGCAAAACTGTTTCTAATTTTTGAGAGAGATCGAATGAATGCATTTTTGCTACGCTGTACCAATCACACAAGTCGAAAACAGTTTTTGATCGGTCATTGAAGTCAAAGTTATGAGCTGCTGGGCTCATCATGATTCTGGCCCACGTATCATCCCACGATCAATCAACGTGTCACTCGACAATTTCTCTTGCCCCTCCCCCAGCTCTCGTTGAACAAAGGGAAGAAACGACTCGTCGCCCATGCCGGTGTTTAATCTTGTTTCCGAGAGCATTGTGTGCCCTAAAAATTGCATCATTCAGTCGTATTGCTCGTATTGCAGCAGTTTGTTCACATCAATTTCGAGCCAATGCTCTCGCAGCAGGATAACTTTTTTTGATCATCTCTATCATTTGAATTGCTCATATTGCAGCAGTTTGCCCACAACAATTTCAAATGCTCTCGTAGCAGGATAATTGGAAAGAAAGCTAATACCTGACGTCATATTTTTTGGAATACAAGATTATGTGTCGAGTTTTAATTGCAAAATGAGTTATTTGTTAAAGCCATTTTTAAGAAAATAACATTTCGTGGTAATCTATAAGCAAACACACTGCCTGTCTTTCTGTATGCTTTGTGCACGTGATTCCATGGCGTAGTTGTTGAATTTTTTTTTTGCCAATTCCATTGTAAAGACCTATTTAGCATCAATAAACTTCAATTTGGCAAACCAAAGTATTGGATCGTGTAAGTGTTTTTTTCTGTTGTGATAGCATGAAAGATGGAATAAACATTTTCATTTCATTTAGGGAGTCCTACAAGTACACAGAGGAGTTGCGGCAGCTATTCCGCGAATTAGTTCCACTTTACTACAAGCCTTGCGAAGCTGCGGACTGGTGAGTGTTACTTTAAGGTACCCTTAATGCTTGTGTTATTAATTTCTATTTATCGTTAAAAGGCACAAGGGGATAGCTATATTTCCTCAAATGCTTATAGCTCATAACCCACCCATACCTTTTCACACTTTGAAATAGTGTGCGGGGGATTATGTTGTAACTTGCAAATCAGCTTTCCATTTCGTTCTCAACGAAGGCGCCAACGTGGTGGAAGCCACGAACTTCTGCCGTAAGGAGTGGAAACATTACCGGAACCCACTGAAAAGGTGCACCTGTAAACTTATTGCAGGTTATTGAGCCATCGAAAAGAAATTTAAAAAGGTCGGTTTGTTTTCTAGTAACGCGATACTGTTTCATCATTTGAATTATTAATAATTTCTTTGGAATTTACAGTTAATTTTGCCTATTGTGATTTCGCGAAATCATTTGATCACACGGTTGGCTAAACTGGAGTGCTGCCCCAATGTCTTCAATTGCTACCTGTAATCGGCTGCACGGCTCAACCTAAGCTGAAATGCTTCGAAGAAGTAGTGATAAATATTGTGTCTTTGTTCAGTCGCTAAGGGCGATCGTAATTTATTTCCAGGTAACACACAAGTCGTGCGTCCGCTTCCAGCCTCTACGCCAAGCCAACTGCCTTCACCGACAAGTAGCCCCTGGCGGTTGGATCGTCAGACGTTGCCACGTACACAACAATAAAGTGTTGATTTCTTTTTGGTTGGATCAGCGTAACCATGTATGGTAGTAAATCAAGAATGGTATATAATAAACCGAGATAAATTAGTTGTTGTGTTTGTCTTTTTTTTTTAACTTTGACTTGAGGTTCATGATAAATGCTAGGTCCCTTTTTACAATGTCCCGCGTTATTTCGATCATCAAAATAGTAACATTAAGCAATGCGTAGTAGCTGAGTTGTAGATTGTTGTAGATTGTTGTAGATTGCTACAAATCCAAAGAAATTACATGTTGGGTTCAAATCCAGTTGAAAAATCAGTTTTGGAAGAATTTCAGACCTTGTGTTTATTACAACACAAATATTAACACAGAATTTGACCTTGTGTTTTTGGGGTTAGTGGTTGGCTTACTTGTGGACATATTCCTGTGGGAGTGAGTGTCCATAAACAACATTCCATTTTTTGGGGAATTCTCGCCCCTCCGTCTTAAACCGTCAACGCAGTTACCTTCGAACTTCCCCATAAATCGACTTTATTTTTTGATGCCCTTAAAATGTATACAAAATTATTGAACAACCGAAATCCTAACCTTTTTAACCCTTAGGTGTAATCAAACAAGATTTTTTACTGCTTCTTTCCCTTTTTTAACTTTTTTTAAAGTCCCAATTCCCTAGCTTTCCCCCTCTTTCCATCGTTTTCGACCATGACATATTGTGCCAAGCAACCCCCCCCCCAACCCGTACATTCCTCCCCCCTAAACGTTTGACGACGTTTATGGAAAGCCCCTTTTGATTGTCGGCTGCACTGTGTGCTCACTCAGTCAATCTCGTCCATACGGTGCAGTCTTTTACTTTCCAATTCTATTTTTTTTTCGTTGAAACTGTCGTTTAGTAATACTAATAAATGTAAATTAAATTATAGTTTTAAATTAATACAATTTTATTATTTGACAGAGTTGAAATGAGCGTCCAGCAATTTAAAAAAATGCTCTGCCATCAATAGATGTGGAAAGCATTGTCTGGTGCCAAGGTTCATGGACGTTCAGGCCCCGGTGTTCAGGCCCCGGCTTTCAGGCCCACTTTCTACGTGGGCCTGAACGTCCAGCTGTTGGGCCTGAACGTCCAAAATTTTAAATATTTATTTTCAGGACAGTGGCGCTAGTAAGCCCAGTCAATAGATTTTTAGTTCTTGCGTGGAGGCTTTTCTTCGCTTTTCTTTTTGTTTTAACCCGTCGATAGTTATTCATTTTTCTCCCGCGGTATTACATGAGCTCTTATTTTTGCGTCTTTGAATCAGCAATTTTCACTTTCCATCTTACAGTAAAAAAGATAGATTCTCACGGGGATTAAAAATAGGTCGTCGTCCGTCATTTTTCAAAAATGTAAAAGATTTTCATTCAATCTAATTAGCAAAAACGAAATGGCAAGGGGTAGTTGACCATTAGTTACACTCAAGATGGGGTGTACGATTGTTTGAGGAGGGTTCCAATATAAAGATCAACTTGCAAATGCCAAACAGTCAATCAGATCATCACGTTCGAGTGGCGATTGCGATTTTGAATAAAAATGGCGAAAAAATTTTCCTACACCAAACCAATTTACCTCGACATACAAGAGTGCCTTATTGTGTTTTTCAGATCACGAAAACAAGTGTTGCTAAGAATTTCGTCAATGGCAAACTCACCTTCGATTGCGAGATTGAAAATTTAATTCCAACAGACCCTAAACTTTCTGGCAAGTTGTCCACAGCTGCAAATATCCCAAAGAAACCGTTCAGCAACAGCAATCAACTTGCATTTGCTGGAATGGAAAAAATCTTTGAAACTGAAATTTGCCGACACCATCATTAACGTCTGTGGATGCCAATTCAAAGCCCAAAGATCATTTTGACCACGAGAAGTCCATTTTTCACTGCCATGTTCGAACACCAAACAAAAGAAATTTTGACGAAGCATCGGAATTGAAGACATCGAGCCGGACGTGTTTAAGGTAATACTACACTTCCTCTACACTGGTCGTCTGTCGGGAAAAAATGGAGTCTAAGATGCCCTTTGAAATACTTAAAGTGACCGGAAAATATATGTTGGACCAATTGAAAATGGAATGCGAGACTCAATTTATTGACCGAATCTCGGCAGAAAATTGCGTGGAATTGCTTTTTTTCACCGAAGAAAACCATCCGGCGTTTTATTTGAAGAAGTATGCGTTCGCATTTCTACGTAAATTATCCAGCAAAGTAATGGCGACGGAAGCTTGGGAAAAGGCTGAACGAGATCATCCAAAACTATGTATGACTATGCTAAAGAATGTTGTCAAGACTCTTTAGAAACATCAGAATAACATTGATTTATATCTGTACAAGATGAAAAAGGAACTTGATTCATTTGCTACCAAGAATTTCATTACTACGTTAAAATTCACCTGTAATGAAACCACGTTTAATTGTATCATTGTTCCTTTCATTCCGAAATACAATCAAGATGTTGAAAATTTGAAAAAGGTGCGAATTGAAAGATGAATATGATTATAAAAATTAATTTGTTCAAGTGTGGTCAATTTTGATAAGTGCTATTAATCAGGTCAAGAAACTTTAATATTAATGTTGCTGGACGTCGCAGTGTGAGAATGACCTAGTCAAATCAAGTGTCTTTATTACTTTATTAACAGGGAGAAAATCAAGGAAACTGTAACACATTGCTGGGTAAAAATTACATAACAAAGCGAAGACCACAAAAAAAATAAACAAAAGGGGAAATGAATTTAAAAAAAAAAGAAATAATCGACAATCTCAATCAAAGCAATGTCAAGCATAAGTGAAAAATTTTTTTGTTGCGGTCGTTCTTTCAAGAGAGATCAATTGAATCTATTAAATGAATAAGAAGATAATTAAAATCTGAACAAATTAAATTGCACTTACTAATTACCTTGAGCAGCGCAATGACGAGACATAAATTCTTGGAGATGAAGAGGAAGGCGATCTTCGTCATGCTGAATTCTACGCTTACCGATAACTCGTGCACAGTAGCAAGATAGTGGGAACACGGTACCAGATACCGAATGTAAATATGGGTTGATTGACTCGGCTTCGGTGGTGACTCTTGCCACATTTCGCTTCAAGACATCGAGAACAGTTTTACCATCATCTGCGGCCATGTCAAGATGTGTACCTGCGTCCACCAGAGTCTTGAACATGGATTCGTTAAGTTCCCAATAAATGTCGTCTATTCCAGCCAAAAGGTGAAGCGGAGTTCGTCCGTTCTGGTCGATGGCGTTAGGGTCAGCTCCGCGTTCGAGGATAAGCTTGGCCGTCACAACATTAAAGGGATCCTGAACTGCCGCATGAAGAACGCTTGTTGTTCGGGTTGGAAACCATAAGCGGATGAATTCTGAGTAGAAACTCTTCAAAGTGTTGCTATGTTGGATGGGCAGCATAGGGGAAATGGTTTTGAAAACAATAATGAAATGCATAACAAGCTCTGCAAAATTAGAAGAATATTCCACATCCCATTGTTCTTCATTGCCATGGTCTGAAGCGTTCTGAATTGATTTAAATTTAAAAGCAGACATCTCCTTTTCATTTTTGAAAAAATTTTGAAAAAAAAACATAACGACATGTTGAAGAAGTTGAGATAGGAAACTGGGAAATTTACGCCTTCTGCTAATTCGAAAGATGTATTGTAAAAAAATACGCAATGTTGACGAATGTTTGCTGTCAGAATTAGCAACAGTTCTTCTGAAAACGTGTGGTGGATTATTACCTCCTCAATAATCACCCAGCACAAATCAATAAACTGTTGATTGTCTTGAATTGGTGTTGGTTTCCATAAATCCACTGCTACGTCAAACAAACTTCATATGTAGACCACTCTGTTGGAAGCACTACATATCCTACGGGTGACGAGAAGTAATTGCATCTTCATGGTGTTTTCGAACCGCAATCTCGAATTATCAATATCTCCATCTATGCAGCGCCGTTTGTATTCTTCAAAAAAAGCTGTCAACTCTGCAACAGACGTTAGCTCTTGCATAGAGCCAAAAACTTTACCAGAGGCGGAAGATTGAACGTAGACGTGAGGCGTCTTGGGCAGCAGAGGTTCACCTGGCAGAAAAAAAATATGTATTCAAAAACAGGTATTCACATAAAAAAAAGAAACGAAGATCCATGGCTTCTTGCTAGCACTGCAAGCCAAGTGATGACGTTGGGATATAATGGTCATAGTTGGAATGTTCCAACAGAAGCGATTCGATGATTTCTTGAGCACCGGTCAATTCCAGTTCCAATATCTTGTCCAGTCGATCGAATGTTGAGGACTCTGATGCCATGTTTGGGACCTGAAAATACAAAACCATCATTATTTTCACGTTCTTCCAACTTACCAGCTGGACAGTATTGTCAAACATGCCACGAAGGAGCAGGTAAATGAATATAATAAATGGTAGAGTGCAGTGTTTAAAAGTTATTTAATTATAGGTAGACTATTCGAGGAAGTCGTAAACGGGAAACCAATACGTCAATGTAAACCCTGCAAATTAAACACGGTGAATTTGCAGGAAAATGAGGCATTCACGTTGAAGTTCATTTTACCACCGCTAACCTCTTTGCCCGTCCATTTGATTTTCCCGTTGATTCGGAAGTCAACTGGTGGAAAAATTGAAATGAATAATCTTCGTATACAGTATTCTTTCGTTAGAAATTGATGGTAATCACAAAATTTTCTACATTTCATAACATTACAATTGATAACGATTCGTTCATTTCAAACTAGTGATATTCCAAATCGTTCTACACATGTGAAATAGATAGTTGACTTTTTTGCGTCACATGCTTATGGGTTGTCGTTGTACTCAGATATGGATTGAAGTCTATCAAAATTTCCCGACAGCAAAACTAATAAAGAAATGTTTGAACCCATAAGCCATTTGCTTCCTCAAATACGTGCAACAATGAGGATGAACTTTGACAGTGTAACGATTGCTGTACCTACCATGGCGAGCTTCAGTGTGAAGACCAGCAATTTGGTAATTCTAAAACCGTGTTAGATGTGGAAACGAAATTAATTTGATTGATTCCTCCCCAGGAAAAATTTCTTTTTGAAGCAAGCCAGTTTGGCAAACCACAGAAAGACATTTTTTTCGTCATGTATGGGAGCGAAATTTAAAACCAAAAAGTAACATTTGACCCCATTTGTAAATCAGGGACCGACATATTGACAGACGTTAAAGAGCTGAAATGTATTCCTGTTGGAGATGTTAAAAATTGCAAAGAAAAATGGTTGAGAAAACTAGCTATCATTGTCGTTCAAGAGTATTCGCTAGTGGACTAGATACCGGACGCACATGTGGCGGAGCATGGAAGACTTTCACAAACAAAGATGTTGCTGAAGCTCGTCAACAAGTCGAAGATCAAACACAATAACTTTTCTTTTCTGTATTTTCGATTTCTCAGATAACATGGGATTAAATAAAAACAAATAATTCAGTCTGTTGTTTTAATGTCGAGGGGGCGCCAACTCAAAAAAGTTAAAAAAAAATCTTTTTAGGCCTAAGTTTTTTGTTGTTCTCTAGCTTTTCGCGCCATTCACCAAAAGTGGACAAAGTTGTTTTCTTTTTACCAAATTTTTTTTTTCTTTTGACCAAGGTTTTTGTCTTTTCTCTATGTTTTTAACTTTTTTAACTTTTTGGTCGAAAAAAAACTTTTTGTCTTTTTGTTTAGCCGGAGGCGGAATAAAAGCGGGGTTGTCAGAACAGTATATTACTGAAATTTACAAAATCGGGACAGCTGACTAATGGCTGTTTGATCCAACATTAGACAATGACCATCATCAAATTGCATCACTTTAGGGATGGGACAAGTACAGATGTAGTATTTGCATGAATAATAACCATTACTGAACATAAATGTTATTTTTAATTTACCCGTAAACTTTCCGTTTTCCCTCTCCATGTCATACCACTGACATAAAGCACGAATTTCAATTTTTTCATCCCCCTTCCACTCACTGATATAGTTGTTGATTTTGCCATCAACTGTAACTAAAGCTAGAACCTTCCCGAGCAGATAATACTTTCCATCAATTGTAATAAAAACTGCCCAATGGCCCTTTTTAAGAGTCATTTTCGTAAGAATGTTTACCTGCCATACAATAAAAATTTACACAAAGGCGTATTAACGCTTCATTTGTGAAGCGTCATCCTCGACTCTTTTTTTCCTTATTCAAAATGCACTCTTGATAAATCCACTGGAGCCACATTGGAAAGCCGGGAACGAGAGCTGCTGCATTATCGTTCCCGGCCTTCAAAAATTTTCTTTCAGTATCTCTTAAGTGTTATTTTTTCGCTGATTGTCGACACGGGACTTGCTGTGACTTTGCGTGTTGGATCTGCGCAACGTTAACTCGGTATTGTTTCTTGTGGCTCAGGGGTAATTTTATGACATCTCTGAAGATGATTGCAAAAGAGGCTTATCTTCCACCCTCCGTTGTCATCAACATGACTTTTTATAATCAAGTTGCATTTTAAACACTTGATTGTGCTATTTTCAGATATCACTTCACAGTCACCCACACAAATGCTATTTGTTTCTCAGCAATAAGCTTCGTGTTCATGAACCATTTCATAAGGTAATCATGTAGGGTTTTACCTTTCCTAGTTAGGGGAACAAGAGCGGCAGAGTTCTCAGTTTCATTTATAGTTGAGGCCGTAGTAGCAGGATCTTTAGTCGTTGTGGTTGAGGTTGAAGCAACACACTCTACCTCATCTGAAATTGCCGATTTCTCACCGGCCGAACGCACATAGTCAAAACGGGGTCTCTTTATAAGCGAACCAGTAGTGTTGGCCGAGGTCTTACGCTTTTCTGTCTGGCGAAGAAAGTTGTACTGTTTAGAGTACTCAAGTAAAATATGTTTTTCCATATTAATGGCATCGTTCAGCATTAGTTTCTCACCAAAAGAGAATTTGAATGTTGATGGAGCACTCGCAAATTTATCACCTATAACAACACATGCTTTTCTTCTTCGTTTTTAAAACGCCCTGGCTCACTCAGCGATTCCCGAATGGCTTCTTGTAAGCCAACTAATTTGTCTGGTGAATCAAGTTGAGAAATAGATCTTAGACTATCGACATCAACTTCTTTTAATAACGACACTATTCTGGGAGATATGTTTACATCATATCGCCGTAAAAGCTAAAAAGGGCACTGTATTTTATCCATGATTAGAATAGCATACGCGCACAACATCGACAGGTGTGAAACAAAATGTAACTAAGTTAATTTTGAGTGTGGCGCGCGGTGGCACTAGGATCGAAATCGCCTTTGGCTTCATCATGTTTTTAACATTTTCACCAAAGAAAAAAACTTTTAACCCAAAGTAAATTTCTTTTCCTCTTTTTTTGTAGAAAAAAAATTACCTTCCCTCTTTCTTTGTCACTTTACCCGTTTGCTATTTCCATTTTTGCCCTCTCCCCCCTAAAAAATTTCTTTTGTGACATAACCTTCACTTTTTTTGTCTTTTTTGTTTCACTTTTTGGAGTTGGCGCCCCCTCGTTTAATGTTTGTTGTATTGAATAATTTTGTTTAAACAAATGAAATTAAATTTTTAAAAAGGTTTACTTGAAGGATTGAATTTCTTACTGGGATAACATGCCAATGGGAGAGTCTCGATTGAAAATGATGATGAACATTTCAGATACCGAACGCACATGTGGCGGAGCATGGAAGACTTTCACAAACAAAGATGTTGCTGAAGCTCGTCAACAAGTCGAAGATCAAACACAATAACTTTTCTTTTCTGTATTTTCGATTTCTCAGTTAACATGGGATTAAATAAAAACAAATAATTCAGTCTGTTGTTTTAATGTTTGTTGTATGAATAATTTTGTTTAAAGAAATGAAATGAAATTTTTAAAAAGGTTTACTTGAAGAATTGAAATTCTTTCTGGGATAACATGCCGATGGGAGAGTCTCGATGGAAAATGATGATGAACATTTCAGTATATGTATATATATATTTCCCTGAGGCTTTAGTTTAATCATTATTTCTCTTTCTTATTTCTTATTGTTTTAAAGCAACCCTCTCTGTATCGAAGTTTATTACAATAAGAATGTTGTTTTCAAGCTTACTAAACATTAATAACTGCTTAATAAAAAGGTATTGTTAGGGAATCAAAAAATCTACGTGTTTTAGCAAGATAGGTTACGTCTTTTTGTCGTTGACTGCCAGGAGAAGAAAAAGTGATGGTTTTGGTTGGTGTATTTAGCTATTTTCTATTTGCTTGGAATCACAAAAGATAATAACGTGTGGTGAACAAAAAAAATTTGACTGCTGGAGCGGATCTTTTCAAGGCGCGCTGTTGAAAGTTGTAACAAGAAAGTTTGCGACAGAAAAGCTGAGTGCGACAATTGTCGCCAATGTGTAAGTTAGTTATGTTTGTAGTTAGGAGTTTTAGGCTTTGCTTTAATTTGTTAAACGCTGAAAATGGTTTTTTTTTGTATGTTGCTGTAGAAACACGTTGTTGATGAAAATGTTACAAAACAGTGTTCAGCTATAATTGATTTAATTGGCAAACCCATTTTGCAAGGGAAAAGTGTCATCATCGTTTTTATGCTGCCTTAGCAGCTAATTATTAATTAAACATGTAATCCAATAACTCAACTAATTTGTAAGCGTTAAACAACCAGTTTTAATGAATTTCTAGTCATTATTATCCTCCAAAAACGCAAGCTATTTAAAAATAAGCGCCTTTGATACAGCATTGCCGGTATCCGAAACAGCGTTGCCGGTATCAAATAACGACTGAAACTTCGTGAAAAACCGTTACACACCGACGTCTGGTGCCCCCAAGGGCTCAGATATCGACGTCTGTCTACCGGGATTATTATAAATCAAATGTTGCTCTATTTTTTAATGTAAAAATTGAATTTTCTAAACTAAAATGAAAAAATTTACGGTTTTATTAATTTTTAAGATGGTCTGTTGGTATTATAGTCCTGTAATTTGACGTCTGTCTTGCGGGATTATTGATCAACATAATGTTAACTTGCTTTCTAGGGAAAATTTGGGCTTGCTAATAACAAAGTTGATTTTTTTACGGTTCCCGCCGACTTCGGGATCGCGTCACGCTTGAACGCCCCGGCCGCCAGTCGACAGACTTGGCTTTTCGTGTGTGTCATGACAACCTAACCATATTTTAGCTTCGAACCTTTTGCTAAAGAAAAAACATTTTTTGGTCGCCCAGCTCCCAGACTATATGACGTTAGTGGTGATTGTTCTGACGACGATTTTGAAAGTAGGATACCAGTTTCATTGTCAGCCGCGGGAAAAAACGCAAATTTGAAAATTATTCATGACAATTAATTTATGGGTTCTATTACTTTTATTTGGATTTGTTTTGAAACTTTTTTTCTTTAGTTTGAATTTTTTTTCGCTTGAATTCGAAACATATTATATCTGTACAGAAAATTATATCGCAAATTCAAAGATGAATATATTGCCCTTTTGGTTCCTAATAAATAGAGTGCATAATTGACGGAGCTGTGATCGGTTGAAGTTTTGTCACCAAAAGAGTGAAGGCGGTGAAGGTGAAGGAAAAAAGTGTTAAAGAGAAGGAAAAAAGTGATAGGAAAAGGCACAAAGGTATAGGAGAAGGAACAAAATAATAGGAGAAGGAAATGAATAGTTACAGCGCGACCAAAGTTACATCGACACCCCCTTCCTAGAGAGAAGGCAAAAAAGTATAGGAGAAGGCAAAAAATATAGGAGAAGGCAAAAAGTATAGAAGAGGAAAAACGGTATAGGAGAAGGAAAAAAATTAAAGAGAAGGGAAAAAGAGCTAAAAGAAGGCAAAAAAGTATAGGAGAAGGCAAAAGAGCTAAAGAGAAGGGAAAAAAGTAGACGGAAATAAATAGAAGGGAAAAGAAAAAAAAAGGTATAGGAGAAGGAAAAAGTATTGGAGAAGGCAAAAAAGTCTAGGAGAGGGAAAAAAAGGTAGAAGGAAATAAAAAGAAATGGAAAGAAAGAAAAAATGCATAGGAGAAGGAAAAAGTATTGTAGAAGGGAAAAAAGTATTGGTGAAGGCAAAAAATTATTGGTGAAAGTAAAAAGTGTTAAAAATTAAGGCAAAAAGTATAGGAGAAGAAAAAAGTATATAGGAGGGTAGAAGGTAGCCTATAGGAGTAGAGAGTAGACAAAAGAGCTCTGCAGGATAACCCAATCAAACGAAATTGATCCGGATTTATCATTTGTTAATGATTTATCAAGGCAGTCACTTTGTTGGAAAACCTAAGTAGAAAAAAAATACTACTCTCAAGTCTGAAGTCCTGTAAGAATTTGGACTTCACACTGCACAAAACTCGGCCGATTTCCGATGAACGACATCCTATATCAGCAGTGCGCAAGTGCGGCAGTGCCGGTAGGATCCCGTCAGGAAGAGCAGATAATGTTACCATGTAAACGGGCCGTCTGCTAGAATCAAGTCGATAGTCGTCACGTGACTTGGAGATCCAAGTTTGGTGAGGTCGCATGGAGATCGTCTTGCTCTGTCTGTACTCTGTAGTAGTAGGACATGTCTAGTAGGAGCATTCTCGCTGCCGTTACAGAAGCCGCGTCTCTGTGAATATTTCTCCATTAGTGGGTAGTGATTCTGTTTTGATTTTCCTCTCGTGCAATCTGCGACGACACTCTACCCCCTTGACAATAGTATCCGTGTCGTGTCAAAGATTTCAAACTCTACGCTCTCGTGAATAACATCGTCACCAGCCATGAAGAAAGGTGATAAAGAGTGGCTGATTTTCGCCGAAACTGGTAAATGGATCAGCAGTCTATTTGCTTCACACTGTTGCCCGTGGTTCCTTCCGTCACGCTCATCGGCAACGGCAACGGCAACGGCACCAGCAGCCATACCATCATCATCACTAGATGGTACGTCCGACGGGCTTTTCGTGCAATTGCTTGATGTACAAAACGCGCTCCCCGAGCGCCAGAGAAAAAAGCTTTGGCAATCGTTTTCTTTTTTTCTCTCACTCTCAAAAGAACAACTAGGAAATGGGGATTGAAAAGGAGGGAAATAAGGAAACGGGAATAAAAGGGTGCAAGGGAAACAAGGAATAGGAAGAGGAACAAGGAAACTACGAAAGCGCGCGGGAGAGCCCAAACAGGGGAAAAAAAAACTAGAGTCAGTGGATGGCTGAATCAAAATCCCATAGGCGGCAAGAAGAAACCGATAATCAATAGACAGGGAAGAGAACTCAGTAGTGTAAGCAAAAGCGCGAAATAAAGGACTAAAGTCTTGTTCATCCACCTTCTTCTTCCCATTTCTGCAAACGGCACACTTTGACGGAAGCAAGAAATTCACTCTAGTCCGACAGCTAGCCACCAAACAGTCGTTCTTTCAATCATCATCACTCAAAATATAGACAGAATAAAAGGAAACCCAATGACCGACATCCTTGGCTCGTTCACCGTCTGTGGCGTCATCATTGTATTCTTCCGTCTGTTGTCAATTCATTTGATCAATGTCTCTCCATCGCGATAATGAGGATGCTGTCTTATGAATATGAAGTCGCCAGGGAAATCTTGATCATTTCTATCTATCGTCGACGAGGAGAGCCATTAAGAGCACTAAGTACGGTACTGTATATCTCGGAACACCGCGCATCCCTTCCGAATGTTTGGCTTTGCTCACCGTGGAGCATAAAGCCTTGCATAAAGCACAAAGAATTTCTTAGCGTGATGTCAGCTTATAGAATTGCTGGCTGGATGACGGCCATCTCAGGGGAGGACGCAGCAGCGGACAGAATACGGGAATTGTCATCTTGGCTTTTTATTGTTATCGAGGAAAGCAGTAGGTAATAGATCTGGTCTGCGCATGCTGCAGACGACTTATAACGTCTGATATGGTGGATTGAGTGCGCCAATCTCGTAGCTGGATGCTCGATGCATTGTGTAGTCTCGCAACACGCAAGGCAGCAGCAGCAGCAATAGCGCAGTCGACTCACCAATAAGTGCTTCCTCTGCAGATGACATTTTCCCCAATGTCTCTTCTTCTTCTAGTCAAATGGTTCGACAGTTCTCTCCGTGCATCCTTCAATTATGCGACAGGGAAAAAAGAAAGAAAAAAGAAAGAAAGAAACAGGGAAAAGGGGAGTATGGACGAAAAGAGAAGAACAAACTGCTGGGACGCACAATAAAGGAATACGGAATACAGTGTATCGGAGGAGAAACGTTTCGCCGAAGCCAACTTGAGTTTTTCTCGCTGCGCAACACGGGAAACGCACACCAAGCACATCTCGCTCTCTCTCTCACTCCCAACAAAGAGCCTCGAATTTTTGTTATCCTCCCAGCATTTGATGATATAGACTTGCGTTCGCCAAGAATTGAATAATAGTTCTCAGCTCTCCGACCAGTCAACATCTAGCACTATATAGGTCCTATATATCTATAGCCCAAAAAGCTGCAGCAGCCAGGGAGTTTATAGTAGCTCTTTACTATTATAGGCTTATATAGGCCTATATTACTACACAGACTATTTAGTTCTGCCAACGGTTAGGCGAAAAATAGCTAGAAAGGAATATACCGTATAGGATTTAAAGAGCGCCCAGCACGGATCGTCACAAGAAGTGCAGATGTTCAACTAATTTGGTGATATTCGACAACCAGTAGTCCCAAGGAAATAGGAAAAGAAAACGAGGCTAGTCGACGTGTGTTGGCCTTTTAAGAGGAGAGCCAGTGGACACAAGAGGCGAAAGAAACGCGCTTTAGATCAATACATCACTTTATGGCTGCAAGCATCAAGGTGAGTAGCAGCTTTTAATGTCACTGGAGAAAAGAGGGACTGTAGAAAAAGTGGAACAATGGCAGTTTGCAATCGCTGATTGAGGCGACGCCCGTGACAAAATCTGTCGCCGTGCATTGCAGCAGTGGCGCTTTGTCACTTATTGGTACGCGGTAAGTGGATTCCAACCGAAAAAAAAGGGAGAAGGAAAAGAATTTTTCAATTCCAGTCAGGAGTAAAGGAAAACAAAAGAATTCCTCCCAACATAATATTTGCGCTATATTGAACAATGGGTGTGTTTCGACTAGATGCTCCATTTTGACCCACATTGTTTGCGTCAAGTGAGAAACGTCTTATTACATATCTAGTTACTGAAAATAAACCGCCACTAAATAAAACTGTTTAAATGATAATGGGCTAAATTTTTGCAATGTAAAATATTGGTAGTAAATAATTTGTTTGTAACTTGCAGGTGAGATTTAAAGCCAAATTCATACTTTGTCGTTTACACCCGTTTACATCAACCTGATGTAAAAACTTTGGCTAAAGATTTCGAGCGACTTTCAGGTTTAGGTTACAAGATGTAAATAAAGTTGCCGACAATGTAGAATCTTCTAGGTTAGACTCAAGGTTAGACTCATGCTACATAATCACTGTTATCTCTAAAGGAATATTGAAAAAGCAACCGAATCCGAATTGCGATCACAAGATGAAGGGAACGGCAGCGAGAGCAGATTCGACGCTGAATTGGATCCACCACGACTCTGATTTGCCCGATTTCTACTTCCGCACAATCCAAAAGGAAAACGTCGAACAAGTCGCCGAGTTCCTGCTCAAATATTTCTTCGCCGAAGAACCACTCGGCCAGTCGCTTAAACTCGACCCCAACAAGGAAGTCCGCCCTTGGCTTTCCAAAATGCTGGAGCACGAGATACGCGAAGGATTGTCGGTTTGAGCTTTTATCCGTTATTATACGTTTTACTGGAAATTATTCTGATGCAAATTTCTGTGTTAGATTGTTGTCCGACTACGATCCCTCGATAGCGAAGACTCGACGGTTGACAATCAAGGTGAAATTGTAGCCGTTTGCCTAAATGACGTTGAGCGGAAAGTAAACGATCCAGAAGATGTCAACATCTTCACGTTCGTCGAACGCGACTCGCAGCCCAACATGTGGATGATCACTCGCGTACTAGATGAATTGGTCTCCGGCGAAGATGTTTTCAACGGCTATCAAGTCGAATCGCTGGTTTCCTGCCAAATGCTCTGTGTTAATCCACGTTTTGGCGGACGGGGACTGGCTCAAAAATTGATTCAGTTGACGGAGGAATTGACTAAAACGTTGGGCTATTCTTTGATAATCTCGGAGGCGACGAGTGAATTTTCGGCTCGCGCTTTCCTTAAGGCTGGTTTTCTTTGTCTAAAAACAATCCAATACGACGCTTTTACAATTGATGGTGACCAACAGCCGTTCCAGCAACTCTCATCGGACGGGGTCCATACGGCCGCCAGACTAATGATCAAACATTTGAAATGATTTTTAGGCGAATTAAAATCTAGGTCATTTTGATAAAACAAGCAGGCTACACTGGGTAATGTGCCAATGCCATGGCCGTAATGCGTCACCTAACGTTTTGAGCGGTTTTGAGGCTCGAGCTATCCGTTCCTTTTGTACTAATTATGAAGCGATAAACCTACGTATATTTTGTATTTAGCCTAAGTAGAGGCTATCTTCTATCGGTGCTTTTGTTGACTGCATGTCCCATTTAAAGTTGCTGGAGTTGTGTCCTTCAAAGAATACGGATTCATGGAGTGGACGGAAAAGTTAACAGTCAAGAAAGTCCATGATCGAAGACAGGACTCGAAGCGATTTCTTAAATAGTTAAAGAAAATAAAAAACATTTTTATATTTCTCTTCAATTCAAAGAGAATGGGATTTCCTCCGACAAGAATTCAGTCAAATTTCTTATTCGAAATATTTAAAAAAATATTTGCACATTTTGTATTGCTACGCATAATGCGTTTTTTAATAACGACGATGAAAAACCTGTGTGAAAAACCTATAGTCACTGATAGTCAAGTAAATTCCAAACTAGTCGTTTCCATTTTATGTACTACAATGACAATATATTCTTTACATTTGACAGCAATTTTATACTCTTCTATCTATATTATATTTATTACGTTTTTGGAAATGATAATACATTTAATCTTACTCAAAGACCACTCGTTTGTGTGTTACGTTTGGTGTTTCAGAAACGACGAAGCAGGAATAGGAAAAATTGTCCACTTTTGTGAAAATAAGCTGTTTTTTAATATTTTAATGAGGGATGACCAGGTCATCCCTCTTAAACAATATGACCTATACTCTAACAAAATTACACCAAAATTGCGACACGCGCGGACTTTGCGTGTGACTAGCTCCAACACAGGAATATAACCAAATAAGGCCACTAAGTATCTGCATTCAAAAACTTATTGCTGGTGCTTTAGGTGGTTGCCGGCTTGGTGCCATCTGTGTGCTGGATACATATGGTTGTTATCCTGAAAATGTTGGGAACCGAAAATATATTTTTTTTTCATCCAAGAACTACTCAAAATAATAAATAACCATGTGTATTACATTACGTTCCCATTTTTAATCGAGTCGATTTGTTTTTTTTTGTCACTAACACAATAAGTCTAGATGAAATTCCGCTCTAGACAGTTAGTATGAGGAAGTTTCACAAACAAGACACAGAATAATTTAGAAATTTAGAATGCTTTTGCCTAACTTTTCTAGAGATGAAAGAAAATAAAATAAAAATGCGACGCTGATTAAAAATCGCTTTTCATTAGCATATGAAATTTGTTAAAAATTACAAAACGGCAGAGTTAAGTGAATTCCCGATCGAAAATATTCGCTTTCTAACAAGCAATTTATTTTACAACATGAGACCAAGAATTCCTGCTCACATTTGTGGAACTAAAGAGTCAGTTCTTCAAAAACCCCCCTGAGGTGAGAGTCCGAGCTATACCCGCCTGGGCCGCTGCCCATCCTTAATTTAACGATTTCTAGTCGGTTGTCAAATGAAAAATTAAATCTTTCATTTACTACGTAGTCGATCTGCAACAAATAAAGTGAAACAATAGAATCATAGAAATGCTACGCATCAAATTTATTTTGGCCTATTCTTTTTTCATATGTCGACAGAGGTCGATAACAATTTGAAAACAAAAATATCGTGATGTAAGCATTTGTGAAAATTCAGTCGACGCAGTCATACTTAAATTGAATCCATTTTGATATTCATTTCATATCGAAAACACTGTTAAACTGCCACGGATAATTTTAGACATTAAAATTTCTGCGAAGAGCTGTATAGACCTAATTTAACGACGACGTCTTTCGGCGGTCTGACCAGATTTCTCGGAAACGGATTGCGATGGATGGGACTAGCTCCTTTACTGTTTACCACGGAGCCTGGCTGCTGTTGCTGCTGATTCCCTTCATTGACGACCGTTTCACTGGCGTCACCCATTGGAACTGCTGACGACGGCTCGCTCGTCGTCATCACTTCCGGACGATCTTTCAGTTTCAATAGCATGGCAGAATTTTGTTCGAGCAGCTCCTGAACCAGTCTTGAACGGTTGACAGTTATTGCCAGTCCTCGCGTTGACGCTGTCGTTCCGGATTGGGACAATGAGGGTGCCGCCATGTATTGTTGCCGGACGTCATTCGATGGCGTTGACGTCGCGCATCCGCTGTTACGACGTTGTTGCTGATGTTGCTGCCGCTGTTTGCTGGGATCTTTGGACGGATTGACTTGGCCAGTTCTGACACTCTCGAACGTGGGTTCATTGTCGGACTTGTCGGAAGGCGTCGTTGGGGCCGAAAAATAAGCCTATACATTATATTTCAGATGCAATGAGAAAAAATAGAAAAACAAAATCTAATAAATAAGCATGTCAGCAACCAATAATGAGATGCAAGCCTATTCTAAAACTGGTAGCTAATTGAGTAATTGGTCAGAAGTACCGAAGAATTTAAAATAAAACAACTCTGCGCAAGCTGTGTAATAAAGTCATAATAAAATATTCTAATTAAAAAATGATGAACAATTCCGGGATATTCGTGCAAAAGAAAAATTCCAAGCTTTGCCTTAAATTGTGACAAAAATGAAAATTCAAGCACAAACGTTTAAGGATTTGTGTCAATTAACAGTCAATGTCGGCGCTAGCTATATTTTAGGTTACAGCTATGTGTATATAGGCCTACTATAAGGATCTTTGTCGATGGTCTCCATAATACTACTGCTGTTAGCTATTTAACTACCAATTTGCCTAGTTTAAAAATAATACAACAGTATTTTAGCCTACATCAAATGAATTTAAGGACATTCTAAATGCCAGTACAAAATAAAATACGATAAAATAAATTGCAAATTGACACAAGCTACGCTACGGATATCGTCACGCAAAAGTCGTAAGTCGTGCATTCAGGAAATTCATTCATCACAAATAATACCGGCATACTTTTGATTGTTAACATTTTGTTATTTCGAGATGAATGGATGAGATCCTTTGAATCCTTTGACGAGATCCGTTAGACAACATTTTTGTAATAGATGTAACAGTATATAACGTACTGATTTATACAAGATGAATGTTATTTCAAATCAACTGAAATGAGGAATAAAGGCATTACAATTCAATTGCGTAAATAACGTTATTTCACCATGATTTGTTCGACGTCATAAGATCTGATCAATCTATTTTACTCTAAAATAACCATGTCGTAACATTAAAAAGTTCATTATTCTTGCACGTAAACTAATTTTCACTAGGCAGTGTAACAACTATCAAAACATGGGGCACGCCATAGTCTACTCCATCTGTTCCCCTTATCCCTTGTCTATCTCCCTAATTCATTTCTACTTATACAGTAAGCCGTTAAGGGTTGACGGTAACTTCTATTGTTAATTTTTTTTTTTTGTAACATTGTCGACAATTCAAAGACCAGTCAAAGACAGGCACGCATATAATCACATATATAATGCATATTTAAAAAAGAAACACGTATTCACATACAGACAAAAAGGTGATTATAACTCACGAACGATTAAAAACTCAAGGGGTATGACGATGGCAATGTTAAAGTTGTCAAACTTCAAATGGTTTTTGTTCCGAAAGAACAAGAGAAAGAGAATCCCATGTATGTACAAAAAGTATGAAAAGATGTGAAGCAAGGAGATTTAAAAAAAGAAAGGCCATTAATGCGCGCATTAATGAACGAAATATGCATAAGACATCGCCACTTATTCACGTCACACAGTTTCAACACCAGCGAAGTGGAAAAGAGCGGAAAAAACAGCAACAAAAAACACAAAAAATAAATCAGTAAATAAAGAGATTGAATTGATCGAACCGAAGATAAGCAAAAAAACCAAAGCAATGATTTAAGACGGCAGAGAAGAGCTAGTCGAGCTAGTTTGTCATTGGGGTAGATAAATCTATTTGCAAAATTAAATTTGTACAATTCGTACGAACCTATATACTATAAATTAACTAAAGCTATCTAATATTCGGATATGAAAAATAAGGGAATTTATGTCAGGGCATTTCTTTGTTTTCATGGATAAATTAGTAAGATGCAATGTATCAGGCCAATTTTATTCGGTTCATGTGGAAATTTTGAAAATCTTGAACGGAAATCTAACGGTTGGTGGTGTAACGAAGCGTTGCTCCGCACAGCTGATGATGCTGCAACCTGACGCCGCCCGGCGCCAGTAATACTGTAGCTACTGTAGAACTAGAGCTACCCATAAATCGTGTGTAAATGTGTACGTTCCCATAGTGTTAGGCCTACCCAAGAATAGTATTGACAAGCGGTCATTCCACACGTCAACTTACTTGGGGGTACCCTTAACACAGGGCGACTATTATTTGAATAATGTGCCTTTGTCTCTTGACTCTGTCTTAACTAGTATAAAAGCCCACCCAATGCAGTTCTTCTTCAGTCAATGCCAGGCCGTTCAGTCGGTCTAGTGTTGGCTCACTCCTTCTTGAGCTCAGTCTCTCTGACTCATTTCCTTAGTCAGTTGTCACTAGTTGTGCAGGCGAGATGAGGCCTCAGGCAGTACGCTGGGAGTTATTCCCCGTCTGTACACTGGTAGCAATTGGCTATGCACTGTTCTGTCCTATATCTGACCTTATTTGTATTATTTGTTGAATGCATTTGCCCGTCTCATGCTGGAGAAGTCTCGCACCCCACATGTAGTCACGTGAAACTAATATGATTAATACAGATTATGTCCCTTTTTAAATTCATCTTATTCGGTGACGTTTCGCAATACGTTACAGTGGTTTCCTAAATACACATTTTTATCGTAAGGTAAAGGAATGCTTTATGCTCATCATTGCAACGCAGCGTGTGCCATATAGTCACAATGAATGGTGACGTATGATGGTGCCAATAAAAATCAAATCAAATCAAAGGGTGTGGGGGCGTATCCAAGTGCGAAGAAGGAGATCAAGTGGCTGGCCTTAAAATTCTTTATTAAGCCCATTCAATCTTGCTCAAGTGGAAAAATGACCCGTACCTTGCCGTCGGTGGATCCTACAAGTGGAGGAATCCGAGGAGGTGGGAGTCGCAATTTTGGTCCCTGCTGCGAAGAAGTAGACGAGGATGAAGAAGGCGAAGACGACGTCGAAGGCCTGCGAGTTAACAAAGGCTTTCGGCCGGCCAACAAGTGGGTGACCGGATTGATACCGGACGATGTCGACGAAAAAGCAGCACTTGCTGGGTTATCCGAAGAGGATCCTTTTCGTTCGTTGCTGGACGCACTGGACGCCACCGTCCAGAACATGACGTGCGCCTGTTTCTGACGCTCACGTAATTTGGCGTATTGTTTCCTCAGGGCCGCAATGTCCAGCTGGAGTTTCTCCTTCTCGTTGCTGGACGAGGACGCGGGGGAGGACGTGTGCTTCGGATTACTGGATTTTCGGAATGTGATGTCAGTGATCCGTCGGCTGGTGGTCCGGAATAGTGTTGACGATGTCATTAGACCACCGAAAACAGTGGCCACAGCGTTCATGGCTTTCGTCTTTTCTTCGTCCTCGTCCTCCTCTGCTTCTCCGTCCGGATCGTCGTCGCTGTAAAATAAACGGACTCGACCACTTCCACCGCTCCATGGCGTGATGTTGTATCTGAGAAACACAGGGACATTAATATTGCATGTGAGTGTCGCACATTTGTAATACAAGCAAAAACAAAAAAACAAAAAAAACACGATCGTTTCGTGCCAACTTATTTAAATATTTACGTAGAGAAAACAAATTTTACGATGGTTCCCAGCACGCTCTCAAAGAAAAACTTTTTTTCATAGTAGTGTTGCAGATGTCCGTTGTAAAATATACTACATACCGGTATTTATCACGAAGTTCATTCAGTCCTGGGAACGGGAAAGGTGCCATGCTGACGATTGTCTAAAAAAAAAAACATTCAAATATTCGCACATTGATTATTTACTATTATCTTTCACACAGAAATATTGCCGCAATTCTTATTTGGTGATAAGCAACAACCAACATAACATTCTTATGACTGTTATATCGTCATATTTCTCTGCACGGAAGAGTTGCATAATTTAGTTTCTGCTTGCTTAATTCAAAACTGTAAACTTTCTTGTTAGAGCCTTATGAAACAGACCTGGACCAGGTGGTTTGGTTCCATCAACCCAAACTCGAGCATCTCACGGGCCAGAACAGCCATGATTGAATAGAAATCATCACACGTCCTCACTGTTAGTATACGTCTGCAAATCAAAGGAAATACAAATGAATTTTTGCTTTGCGTGAATGTACGATTAGATAAATACGAAGAACTGACTCGGCAAGCGTTTGCCAGATGGCCAGAGCGGTGCGCAGCAGGATGTCGTTGCCTTCGAGGAGAATAAGATCCCAAACGCGGAGGACGGCCGCCTTGGGCAGGCAAGTGGCGAAGAGAGTCAAGAACCACTGCATGGTGAATACGTTGGTCAACGGAGGCTCTATGCAGTAGGACGACGAAGATCCAGTGCAAGACTCTGATTGCTGGAGCATCTCCAGATGCCGTGATAGAGCTGGCAGCCGCTGGCGGAGAAGATCACGGAAGACGGCCATGTCAATAGACAGCCCACGCAAGTTGTTGGCGAAATATCCAGTTGGAAGGACACCTTCAATCAAATAGATCATCACCTAAAACAGGAAAATTTTGAAGAAGAAAAAAATGTGAGTAAAATTTCGTTAACTTATAACTAAAAGTTGCCGAATGATGTGTGACAATGATAAATGATGAAGCAATAAATCACGTACAGACAAAATCTGGCATTAAAATTGATCTGCTGTCATCTCGACCATACATACTTTAAGGCTCTCGGTTTCGGAGCGGTTCATGACTTCAAGCAAAAGGGCGGCCAGAACGTTGAGGCCTTGGCAATAGCCAACTGCTTTATTCCAACGGGCGTAAGCCAACAGCACCCGCTTTAATAATGCCTGCCATTCAAACATTTGTTACAAATATGAATGAAACAACTGTATTTTTTAAATATTTCAAAATAAAAGCTACTATACCTGATTAGGTAAGGCGTCTTCTCCACAGAATAAACTGCATCCCGTCCGATGCAGATCCTACATTAAATAAACGAAATGCACACAATACACATTTTTGCGATTCATTAAATAAAAAAGTTCATTCATTAAATATTACATTCTAAGAGAATTATTTAGACTAACAAATTAAGTGCAGTAAACGAAAAATGTTTTCAATACCCGAACAATTTGAGCGCCGAGATCCTCGTCATCCGGATTGATCCGATCGTTAAAGCAGTTGCGTTCCACATCCGACCAGTCGACTCCAATGCGCAACAGATGCTGCTCTGCCAGTGTCAGCCACAGCTAAGGGTAGCGAAAAGTCGATTCAAAAAGACCGATGGCAACATGTATTATGTAAAAGATACAGGATAGGTATGGATTAGAATAGCGAAAAATTTAAAATAAATTTAAAAACAAAACAAACAAACAAAAAATATACACTCGCATCAGTGTTGTACGGCAAGTGTGTTACTACAGTGGTATAGTAGCGTATTAGTCTTGCGTAGAATGACGGGAATGTGTCATGCTGGGGTTAGAATGCGAAGGGAAATGTCTATACGGGGAAGTAAATAAGTAACACATTTCTCTCCAATCTATAAACGCACAGCAGTGTCTAAAGCGCCACTGTGTGGGTGTCTGGAGGAGGCGAGGAGCACACCCATCGATCGAAGCCACCTGCTGCTGGATACAGCGGTCTTGGATTCTATATCTAGACACGCCAACGCCATAGCCGAGCTGGATGCAAGTGACCACAGGCCATCTCCCGGCAACTATTCGTTTTTCATTCAATTAGCCAAACTAGGCTAATAACATAGACGTCAGCTGGTAACGTTGTTTGCTCGGGTGCACCCTACAAACTGCGAGTGCATTTGGTTTTATCAGATGCTCCGCCGTTTCTCCTTGTCGACAATATCGACTTAATTTTATAAAGGGGAGAAGAGGAGAATGTGCCAGAATAGATTTCCTACTGTATGAACATTACCTTTCGGCGAAATTCAGGTGGAACTCCACCTGGAAGTCTGGCGACCATTCGCATAGCGTCGTGCCATTGCTGAAATCCAGACGAATCCGGTTTTCGGCATCCAGTGTCCGGCTGGTTCTGTGCTGATGATTTTTGGTGTGAAGAGGAGGAGGAGCAAGGCGAAGGAAGAGTGGGCGGTGAGGAATAGCTGCTATTGATTGGTGGATCTATGCTAAACCGCATTTTTGTATCTTGACCTAGATAAGATAATAAGTAAAAGTAACATCAACTCATAAATAACGATGTCTCAATGGAAAAACTTGACGAGTTGAAAATGGAAGTTGGTCGCATTTATCTCCGCCACACCCGTGTAATTTTTGTGCGAAAAGTTTGAAGGAAGCCACGGGATATTTGCGGCCAACCCCTTCCTTTCGCTTTTCTATACGTGTGGTACTTGGTACAGAGAATGAAAAGGATCGGCTCAGCACGAACCACCAACCATCAAAATTGGAGGCTATTCTAGGCTCCAACCAACTTTGTGTATTTTCAAGTAGTCTAGTAGTAGAGAATGTACTTGGATTTCCCTTAAAAAAACACATTGTTATAAGCAGAAGAAAAAAGAAACTTTTGAAAGGTGTATAAGTTTCACGTTCACGTCCACACACGCAATTTAATTCTGAAAGAGTTCAATACGATCTTATTTTGCGCTTATTTTATATGATTCACGTAAGTATCGATTTCATTTTGATATTATGCGAATAAATGGGTATCTAGACAAACTAAATAAACAAAATGGAATTTGATCTGAGCACGTCGCTGATCGTATTATAGTTTATTTTTCAAAAGTGATGGATAATGTAGACAAAAGACTTCATCCTTTGACGTGATTCGATTTAATTTGACGTACTGCGTTATGAATTGAGCTTAAATTGAGTTTCAGTTTCATTTCTGTATATTCTCTTTTGGTATTTGGTAATCCCAAACCGCGAGCATTGTATTACCGAGACGGCGGACATGCTAATGAAAATATAATCGTGTTAGGTGTGGCGAGATTGATATAATTAAGGAAAACCAACGACATTAAATATTTATGTACATATGCATGCATAAATACTTGAGAGATATGAGACGAGTGCAGAAGGTCACACGAAGGAAAAAAGAACGCAAATTCCGACCTTTACGTTGCGCAACCCCAACAAGCGAGGAGAGAAAGTCTAGAGTGCACCAAAGCCAAATCCAATGAAACAGAAGCCTGATAAAATACACATCTCGACTATTTCATTTCGAATTTACGCTGGCGAGGGATAACAAAATAGCGCAGCTGGTGCGTTTCACGCGTCTTTTTTGTTTTTCGCAGAGACTTCGCTCAAAGGCTTACGGGAAGAAGCTATAAATATACTGGCGAGTGGCGACTATATTTATAGTCTCGTATTTTTGTCTTAATGTTTTTAATATACCGCGCGAGTCGTAACCGAGGGCGAGGCACCAACAAACGCGTGTCGTCATCCATAATACTCTTGGGATATGTAGATAATATCGATCCCACATGAATGAAATCTTATTGATATTCCAACTTTCCAACATGTTAGTAAACGTGTTTCGGGATGCAATTGCTGACTTTGGGTTCGCCGTTATCACTTTTGGGCAATAGTTTACTTTAGGGTCTACGCTTGTGTGCGTAACTTCTTTCTAGACTGTTGTTAGGTATACGGTTCTGGTCTAGGAGCACTCGTGAAAAGACAGGAGCTTTGTCGGTCGTTGATCGATACTTCGATTGGATCAAACCCAGAATTTCAAAGACGAAATATACAGAAAACTTCTATTCAGTGGGAAGCGATCTGCATCCACCATCACTTGGCCCTATATCGTTCTTTTTCCCCTTTTGTCGAAAAGAAGAAGACGATTCGCCAACCGCGAGCGCCAAAGGCAAGGCCAAAGGCGGATTTGAATGAGAAAGAGAGCGAACGCATCATATGGCGTTCGCGAGTGACAGCTACTTTGATTATGGCATTACCGAGTCAACATTGACTCCTGCGCATCCACTTGGCGCGCCAAGAGGTGTTGAAGCGACGTGCTCCCGAAATTCGAGGTGAGTGAGCAGGAAAATTGAACAGATGCGTCACGACAGCAACAGCCATTTTAAAAAAAAGAAATCAAATCAAAAGACATAATTGCAAATTGCGATCGCAAAGTGAGAAATATCTAAGGGCCAGCCTAGTATAGGACGTGGCGGAGAGCACGCCTATTTGTTTTCCTGGCATCTTGAGAAGAAGAAGGGGCGAATAAGGAAAAGGGAGAACATAGTAAAAGTGGGGATGAGTCACGGAGGAGGAAAAGACGGGATTCCGATCGGAAAAAGGGGGGGGGGAACAAAAGCAATGAACGAATGAAAAAAGAAAAAAGAAAAAAAAGAATCGGAAACCTTTGGTCGACGGTACGCGACGAAGTGAATTGAAGAATTCGTTCATCAGGAATCGGCGGCCAAGTCGAGATTAGACCACAGAGGCGGTTGACGGACGAGTCGATTGTGTGAGGAATAAACGAATCAAAAAGAAGGGACCAAATAAAAAGGCTGGACAAAAAGCAAAAAAAAAAAAAAAGGAGGGAAGTGCACCACTTTAACCACTTGGCTGGCCTCTGAAATCCCCCTGCTCTTCTGCGAAAACGGACAGCGGGACCCGAAAGGCAACAGCGGAGAGAGATATACACGCGAGTAGAGTTCACAGCAATCGGGGGAAAATTCACGCACTTTAGCAATCAAGGCTTATAAGAACCATGGCAGCATTGGCTAGCATCGATTGGGCAAATAGTGCTGAGCCTTTTGAGTCCTCCAGTCGATGCTGTTCTTGTTCGCCGTTCGGAAAATAGAAATCGGATGGATGGCGGGGGCAAAAAATAGCGCAAGTCCTGCCGGGATGGATAGGAAGCGACGACTGGTTGGCCGTTCGACATTTATAAAAGATCTAAAGATATTAGCGACGTATACGAGAGATGACTGCGTGTGCACGGCTGTGGGCGGACGGTCGCTAGCGCTACCAAGTAAACGAGTGCCCTACACGCGGCTTTGGTGGAGGCGGCGCAGGCGCATTCGTCGGCCGCAATCGATCCGCACAGCACAGCAAACGAAGCTCGCTGCTCGCTCATATGTAGAGAGAGAGAGTCTTTGGTTAGATAATATAAATTCAGCCTCCATGTCCGCCCACCATATCTCTGTGAACGAGCAGCGCCCATAACCCTCGAACACGAACAAAATCTTTTTGCCACTCGGTTGGATCCATCTTCGTCGTTTTTGTTTGAATTCGCTGGGACATCATGTTGGGCTATTTGCTTTTTTAGTCGGAATCGCTCAATACGCTGGATAATAGACCGTTATGGCCCTCCCCCGCTGTCGAGTATAACGACGTGCTGCTGCTGCTACCCCTCCATTCTTGTAAATAAGGTTTTTGACATCAGACTGCACGACGACCTAGTAATATATTATCAGACTTTTCCTCTCTGTTGCTCCCGCTATATACTGGGTAGGTAATACTCGTCACATGGTTACGACGCACTGCTGGGCCTTTTTCGTCGCGGTGCCATTGTCTTAAATGAACTGTCCACCCACGCGTCAGTCTCGCGCGTTCCCAATAACAACGACCTTTTACTCCTACAGAACGCCGCTCTTTTCGCCTTCTCCTCTCCCGAACGATAGCGGATTCGTGCAAAAAGGGCTGCACATGTTTTAAAAGAAATTGAGTTATAGTTGAGAGTGATTCATGTTCTATTATAGATGTATGCTGCATTTCTTATATATAATAGTGCGCAGTCTTTCGTTGGTTGTCACCTTCCTTTGAAGATTTGCGATTAATTTATTTCCCAAATTATTTAGTAGGACTAATGCGCTGCAGATGGAAAAAAGGAGATTGTATAGAGATTAGAGAGTACTATATATATGCCATATGTAGCCGAGCAGAAATCCTTTCTCTGGCGTGCGATTGTGCTCAGCTGCTCTGTTTTATTTCTTTGACTATACTCTGACTCGATTCTTTTTTCCTCTTTTTCATATTCACTCGTTCGAGTCATCCCTGCTTCGGTGCGCTCCTGCTCCTCATCCTACTGTTTCCTCTCGTTTATTGCCATTTCACTGGAATTCATTTCCATCTTGATTCTTAAGAGTATAGGACGCACCGCATGGCGTATATTGTAACTCGATTCGACACGAGAAAGAAACCTTAAGAAAGTATTGAATAACGGATCGAGTGTGGGGGGAAGGAGGCTTTGTCAAAAAAAGGCCTTGAATACATTCGATCGTGTCGTGCATCAATTAAAATAAGCTACTATATACCTCGTTCGTCTGTTCATGCATTTTCGCCGAATGCCATTGATTTTTTGTTGTTGAGGGACTTGGGTGGCTTGACCATATGCACGAACAGAAAAAAAAAAACAGCCGGCTATTGGCTGGCACGCACGTCATGGCGCAAACACTTCCGGTACTCGTTATTTCCTTCAAAACTGCATACAAGAAAAAGAAACTATAGCTGCTATATAACAATCCAGCGAGTGAGGGGGTGGGCTGAGCGAGTAAATACAAACATTTGGGACCAATCAAAAAACAATTTCTCGGAGATCAACTTGGTTTTCTTTTTTTTAACCGACGAGCTTCGATTTTCTTTTATTGATGTAACATTTGTCGCAAATCGCATCATCCGGCAGAATGTGACTTGAATTCGTTGCCAAATGTTTTGGAGGGGGGGGGGGGGGGTTATTTCCTGCGTTTGTTTTAGCCTTTGAGGTTGGGTCCCTGTCTGCAATGATCCGTAACACAGCACAGAGCAGAGATCAGCAGCACCACGAGAACCATCCGTTCCCGTCCTCATTAGCGGCTTAATTGTGTTGGCGCTATAATTGAAGACGTTGGGCGCCGAACGAACCGTTTTCTCATCCATTTAATCAACAGTCAAGAGCCTCTCCCAAAAAGCATGAATATTTTTATATTCGGCCTCAATTTTTGCTGTTTTCTTATCTTCCCAAAGTGTCGCCCGCTTAAGCACGTATAATATGATGCGCGCGTGCCGTAATACTTTTAGGGTTATCCCCTCTTTTGAATGCTGTAAAGGATATGAGGATCCGATTACTTACTTCGCTTAGGTGAAGCGGCTTGAAGAATTGCGGTGATGACGTCGTAATTTTTCTCGCGTTCCACCAGCAGACGATCTCGTTGCGTCAGATTCTGAATCAACAAGGCGGTTACACGCGATAATGCGTCGCGCAAGTGATCACGCATCACCTCCAATTCCCACGTACCTGTAGCGTTCAAACAGGAAATTTAGTTCAACGAGGGCGATCAATATTATTATAGACAAAGTGACGACGTGTCGTTTGAAAATACATGGACTATAGCCAATTAAAAAAAGAAGAAATAACAGGTACAAATAAATTGCAAAGTGAACGAGGGAAGGGGGATTGACCTTTAGAGAATGCAATAAACTAGTAGTCGTGAATAGCGGAAAAAGGTGAACCAAAAACAGGACAAATGGAACGCTCCTATCGTGAGAGGCCATTTATTTTTCACATATTGGGAACCGCACGCGCGCTCGGAGCAATAGTGTTTGAATCCAATTAGTTTTGAGCGCTTTTCCCTATAGGCTTGTTTGTTGGTTGCTGGTGGGTAAAGGTCGTAAAAAGCGCACGATGAAAGATGGATTCTTGCTAGTGCCAAAGTGTGTTTAGTATAAACGCAACGGCGGCAGGGGGGCAAATGATGAATGCTAACCAGCAATTATAAAAGCGAAAGAGCGTGCTAGGTGAATAAATCGATCGATGCAAGCGCATCTATCGATATGACGCAAGCTGCACGTTGATAAAGAGGGGCGGTTAGTAAGAAAATAGTGGTTCGATCTGTCGGGAAAGCTAAAGCGCTGCTTCACTTTCAAAGAAGAAGGAAGAAGCGAGCTCAGCAGCCCCCGTGCGACAACTCTTGACGCAAGTACTGCGCGCGTACGTACCTCATCAATTCGTGATCATCTCACAGCTCCTTTTATTTTTATTATTGAAAGAGCAAGATACTCTGTGAGGGGCGCAGACACTATTAGGGGAAGAACAAAGAGTCGGCAGACTCTCGTCGACGTGATTGCTATTCTCTAATGTAATAGAGTATGCACAGAAATGCATTCAGTCAGTATAAGGTGCGGACTACGGAGGGCGTATTTAGAGATGCAGTCAGGTTGGAAAGGCATGATTGAAAATCAATGATGGTTCGATAATAACGGCTAAGGCTTTTTAAAAAATTGAGGGATAAGCAAAGAGCTTAAAAGAAATTTTAGAAGCTTAGTTTGACATTCTGTCTTATTTTTTATTCAGGGCTGTTACGGAAATATCTCTGGTTTGAAATACGGGATTCGCTTTTGGCGTTCATCAACTATAGTCATCTCATGAATACATGCGGGTAACCTTATGCCAACCTTTCTTTTTCTTCTATATAGCGCTGTGCAATATTCCGGCAGCATAGCAAAGTTTGTATTCCGGAAAATTCTAGAAATAAATATACTGATTCGATCTTAGATGATCTTTGATGTTGACACTGACTGACGCCACCATTTATCGAGTGACGTTAAGTTACCAATAGAAACTGTCGCCATAGTTCGAACCCAAGGAATGAATAACGCAGTTGTTAGACAAGGGAGTGCATATGAATAGATATAGCTGAGGTGAGCCTTTTATTCTATAGAAGAGGAAGTGAACGACGTTCGAGGTTGTCAGAAAACACAAGGGGATTAAAATTGCTGTCTAGGTTTTGTAAGAGTTCAGCGCTCAAAAGCATATACTTTATATAGGCAAACATTGAGGGCGAGATTAGAATTGAATACGCCGCACGCCAGAGCAAAGCAAAAGGCCTCGGCCTCGGTCGGGACTTGAATAAAAGCGTGTGAACGTGCCACGACTGGATGTTTATCGTCAAATGTAATCTGATATGCTGCTGCTCTGTAGCGAGGAGGCAGAGGAGGAGAGATAGTATGGTTCGCTGATTAGTGCGTCACGGTCAGACATATAGCGGAGAGACGTGCTCTGCCTGCATGTATACCCTGAATATCTCTATACTATCATATGTAACGAGAGGAGAAGAACCAGTTTCGAGTTACCACCTTTCTTTTTTAGAGGCTCGCTGCACTTGGATGAGAAATGAGAACCACCAGGTGCGCAGTAGGTCGGGTCGTCTCTGCTGGCCGACACTTCCAGTTGCACAGGGTTTGCGAAGGCTTCGTCGTCCTCCTCCTCCTCATTGCTTCTGCTGGACTGGCGATAAATTTCCTGCAGAAGATCATCGACTAAAATGCTCGAAGACTTGCGACGCCTCTCCGAAGCGTACTGGATCGAATCGGCCAAAGGAACTGATGAGGCCACTCTCGGTGTCATCTCGGACAAAAGGGCGGCCCTGGTGGCGGCCGCCGCGCTCTCCCGCAAGAGCTGCCCGGGATCGAGCGTGTTGAAGGCGTCGTCCAGTTCCACGAGATTGGGAATGCCCGTCACTCCGGTGACTCCGTTCACCGATAATTCACAATTGGAGGGCGATGACGTCATTGTGCGGCTGTGGGTGTTGCAGCTGACCGAAATGGCCGTCGCCGTTGAACCGGAGCGGACTGATTTCGGTGTCGCCACGTACTTGGACGGGTCGAGAAATGGACCCCTGTCGAGATAGGCCGGCCGTATGTCGAACGACTCGAAGCTTCTAGCGTCTGCGTCCGTTTGAAACTTATGGCTTCGGTATGATAAATCGGGCAGCTTTTTGAAAGCGGAATACATGGCGATGGCGGGATGAGGCAGAGTGACGCACTTGCAGATGCACTAGTAATACCACACGTCGGTCGCACACCTGGATTTCTGGCTTGCCCGAAGCCGGTCCTTTTACTGCAACTTTGGTGGCCAACAGACAAACACTTGGTCACGTTATATAAAGAACGAAAACAGTAGGTGTTTTGTCACTGCCGTGTAGCACCGCAAAGAGAAGTTGACAAGTTGTGTTGGTTCTTCAACTCGACGACGTGAAATTCGAATATGTGTGTGTTTTTTTGTTGTTGTTTAGAGCCGATTTCGAACGCTGGAACGAAGCGAACGCACGCATCCACAGAATCAAAAGAAAACTAGATGAAAGCAATGCAAAAAATAAAAACCCGAGAATGGGTCACCTCACATTCCGCTTGCGGCTCAACGATAAAAAGCGAGAACGATGTGTGTGCTGTGCTGCAGCACTGCTGTGAAGTCGACGCTTGGGCCCCGGTGACGATGCGGTTCGCTTATCTCGTATAGTTGGACTGTTTTGTTTGAGCGCTGCATCTGATTAAGGGGAGGAACTGACACACACGGATACGCTCCCTTACTTTCTTTTACACTTTACACACAGAGCGCACACACAGCACACACAGGGGAGAGCAGCAGAGAAAGGACGTCGGGGGAGAGATATGAAAACGTAGAATGGCCAGCGAGTGTATACAGTTTCAGCCGTCAACCCCGCACGCTACGACGGTTGTTAGTTGTCGTTCGGTTTCCCTTTTTTTTTTTTCTCATCAACTCATTGGCTAAGCCAGTCAACATCCCAACGGGAAAAAAAAAGCCTGACCCACGCCACCGTTGGACTGAATCGGAAATCAGGTGCCGTGCTCTGTGTGTATCAGTTACCAAGGACAACGCCAACACGAAATACGGCGACTCCATGACAACGCACGTCGACCTCCAAAGTTGTTGGATCGCTACAGACCCGCACAGCCTTGACAAAGAATGGAGACCAACGAATCGAACGCCGATAGTAAACCTCAACTTTTAATTCCTAACCGTCCATTAGCTATGCAACTGACGGATCAAGGAATACGAATCACAACCAGTGAGAAAACATCGACTCTGCACGAAGAGTGGAAATGTGAGCCATTACGTTATGCGACGTCGGCTGGAGAATACGGACGCTACCTACCGTTGATCAAGACCCAAGCATGTGACTATGCTGCAGCTGGGAATGATACGACGAAAACAGAAACACTTTCAACTATTGTTCCGGGTTGGAGACGATTTACTCGACTTCAAACACAGATAGGGATGTACCGAAGCAGCTCATTCAACTGACTTGTTTTATTTATGTGGCGGCACTCGGCAAATGTAATTTCGTTTTCTTTTTTCCACTTTTGCTCTCAGCTTCGTCGCTTGGTTGGATTTCGCTCAGCAAACATTTTTCATCTGAATCCTACTCTCGCGTATTGTCTTTTTCTATGTTGCCATTAGACGCTACTATGCTTGTATAAACACAATTCTTATTCGAACTCTTTTAAGATGAAATATACATGTGGTTTCTCTCAACACCTTTTTCTTTCGCTAAAAGCATAGAAACACTCCGTTGTGAACGAGACGGAAAAAACAAAGATAGCCAAAACATAAATGCAAATTGTATATAGAATCATGCTTGTCATACGGCTTTCAATCATTGGTCCCCGGGAGAAAAAAAAAAAAGAAAAGAAATTTGAATTAGAATTTTTCGTTTTGTGGATGCGTTTTTTTAATAGACTTTAATCTCTCGTTTCCGCCGATTTCTTTTCTCGTAACCCCTCGAGAAAATTCACCAATTTTATGTATCAAAATTACAAATGATCTCATGCTAAAATAGGTTGCCGCTCCTCCGCCTCCTCGTCTTTTCGACCGTCGTCAATGACCTCGTAGCCAGGTCGTCGGCGAGTCAACAGTGACCAAAGTTGAGGAAAACAGGATTGCGACTCGTAGACCGGGATGGTATCGACGCAATCGTCGTTAGCGATAAACTGGCGAAGGTCCGATTTCGGAAAACCGTCGGTGTAATACATCTGCAAAATTTAAGGTATTAACGAGATAGTACGTGTGGTCATAAATGGATTAGACTTAAAAGAAACAAGAGATTAGATCATACGGATTCTAAGTTGCCAGGCATTACATGATTCCAGCTTTCTCTAGCTCGATCAATATGGCTATACGGAAAATTATTAAAGATTTAAAAAAAAAAAACTTTCGTAGTACCTTGATGGTTTCATAAGTATCCATTATGAGAGCGATGAAGAGCGAGAGCACCACGTAAATGAAGAGTGAAATGAAAGAATAAAGGTAGAGTCTTGAGAACCACCAGACTAACGCCGACCTTTCAGACATGCCAGCAAACGTAGCGAACATGTCATCGCCGTTGACCAACGAAAACAGACATTCAGATGTGGACGATATCGTTTGAAACTATGGCAAATGAACAAAACGGTTAAATAATGCAAAAACTCACTGCGTCAACATTATAAAGAAAAAAGGAACAGGAATAATAACCTTGAAATGATATGGACCAAAAATGAGCCATCCACAAAAAGTGAATCCAGCATAGATCAACATTGCGCAAAGTAGAAACCGGAGTACAGAAGGGAAGGCTTTCTTCAGCGTCACGATCAACATGTTATAAGTTCGGAAGAAACCCAAATAGCGTAAAACTCCAAACCAGACAAACAGGTTGCCTGTCCCCAGTAAGACGCTGCATACATCCCACATGTCCGAATCTATGTGCTGCATTTGCGATAAAAAGGAATCAAGAATATTTCGAAGAAAATGGCGAAACTAATTCTCTTATTACCTGGTTTTCCATAAGTTCTTTGATGATCGACCCGCCAACCAACAAGACGTCATCGATGATAATTAGGACATACCACAAGTTAAGAAACTCAAGTCGATCATGCTTGCTCATGCGACGATTAAAATGGCGCTGAAAAAAATCACTCGTTTCCTAACGAACAAATAATATTATTACAAGTTCAAATTAAAAATATTAAACGAAATATAATTACCCATTTCAATAATTGGGCTTTTATAACTGCTCTAGCACAAAGGAAGAAGGAGAAACCGCAAATGAGGATGACCAAGATATTGACGGTGCTGCGGAAGGACTTGGAAGGTCCATCAGATACAGGAGGGTTTACTTTTCCGTGGCAGTCAAGATGTTTAGCTAAAGTCGATAGACTGACCAACAACTGGCCGTCTTCCCCTTGGTTGTTGAACACGAGCCCAAGATCGAAAGAGTAACAATCAGGACCATTGAGCGGCCCATTAGGTTTGAAGTGAATTGCTTTAATAGAGAACATCAAAGTAGCTTCCACCAACGAAAGACCGCTGACGGTAATATTTTTTTCTCGAAGGAAATCTTCGCTTTTAAAAGCCGACACATCTGCATCAATCGGTATTTCCACGCATTCTGTATCGACGAGAAGATATTACGGAAAATTTCACGAAAAAATAATATTTAAATTGCACCTTGATTTGTGTTACTATCAAATTTGAACTCATTGCTGTTTGGCTCAAACTGGCTGCGGATGTAATCTGTTTGACAGTAGGTTATCCAAGAACCTTTGGAATTTTTTAGGTGAAAATATGCCCCCATTGAACTGGTTTCCAAATTAATATACTTAAAAAAAAAATAAATGTTATAATAAAATCAATACATTTGTGTTTGATATCAAACTCACATTTTCTATTGCAAAGTCCAAGTACTCATGAAATTGTTTTTTAGAATACACTGCTAATGGTCCAGCAGCAGGAGGATAAGGAGGTGCTTCTCTTGTCACATCCCACTCTTGCAAGAATAAATGTGAAAACACTACCTCTGTGTTTCTGGCATAAAAGACATGACTATCGCGAAAAGATGCAAATAAACACAACTAGAAAACAGAGAAAACTGATTAAAGTCTTGACTTAACAGGATTACAACAATTGGAGTTTACCTGCACAGTAACAAAGATAATCTTGATAATTTGAGTGAACAATTTGAATGGAAACCTTCTGGTGGCAGCCCATTTTTGCACTGGATTGAGAAAAAAGAACCTCAACCTGCGCTTCAGTCTCTCCTCTGCTGGAGAGTGTCTTTGAGCAAACAAAGGGGAATCCATTGTCACCCCATACTCAGCTGTGCTGTTTGTGCTCGTTGCTGTAAACATTTCACCTAAAAGAGATATGGAACACATTGAACAAAATAATCTATCTGAGATTTAATTTATGCATGGCACACCAACCATTATATTCAAAAACTAATTGATTCTGATTAGAAACCCATTCACCAACTTCATTACCTAACACTGGGAAGCTTTGAGAGGGTGAAGAAACAACAGTAGTGGAATTGGTAGTGGAAATGCCCTTTAGATCTTGGCTGACTCTTCTTTTCCCAATAACTTGATTATTCGAGAAAGACAGAGAATCATTGTATACATTGTTTTCTTCTGGTTGAACAGAAGCATGACTTGAAACAGCAGAAGCTGAAGCAACAAGTGTGGCCATACTATTTACACAGTACTGTTCACAATTGTCGCTAGTCGAAAATACATAAATTTATCCCTACACTGATCATCTCATTTTTGAATCCATCAAAGTGGACCAGAACACTTGTTTTGACTTTCCCTGAAGAATTTCTTCTTTCTTCCTGGACAAGCTGTGTTCTTGTCTGCTAATCAATTGTTTACTATGTGCATCTAAAGAATCCAATAGGCGTTTTTGTTAACAGCTATTCCTATGGTCATTCGAAACTTGTAAACTTGGGAAATCCAAAATCCTTGAAAAGCAGACATATGGCAAATCTTCACAACTATTTTTTAGCAACTTTTTACAGGGCAAAAAATAGTCTGTATCATCCTTTAAATAAATGGGTCACTAGATTTTCAACAAACGAAAGTCCGAGATTTTTTGTCCCATTTCCCACAGCGGTGCCGAATTTCGAATTGAAAAAAATTTCAAAATTTAAACTCTCGTAGAATTAGAAAAATTTAAATTTCTTTTGGTCTTATTAATAATTTGAAAAATATTCTATTACTCTTCTCGCAAGATCGACAAAATAATCTGTTGGTCTGGTAAAATACTGAACTTTAGGTCTACTTGGACCCTAATCGCTTATTTAAATCACTCAGTAAGTTATCTCGTCTGCGTCTATCAAAGATATGGTTGATCAACTGGAGCTATTTTAATTATCTAATGTGGTAGGCTACTTAAGAAAGAAAAGAAAATAATTAATTTCGTACTATGCGGCTGAAAAACGCCGGGAAAAGAAGAAAAACACCAACTTGGCTTAGAGCTGAAGTAGTATCGATCCGGCGAAGGCAGCGGCTGTGGCAGTTGATAAACTGAAAATTAATTAAAATATTTGTTTAATCGTAATAGATAAAAAAATGGATAATTTTTTTTTACAATCACGGCCAAAGTTGATATCCTCTGGAATCAATTTTCTGCGGAAAACCGCTGGTTGATTCGGGGCAACAGCCGAAAATCGCAATATGCGTCGCCATCGATGGCGGAATAACCTGTAGATGTCAACATTTACTTAATTTTATTCAAGTTATATCACATTTTTGTAGAGAGCATTGCCCTCTAAGTTGTTATGTAGAAAAAAGGGACGAGAAAAAAGCATAACGCCCCTCTTAAAATTACATCATGGGCACAACTGGTTAGTGAAATAGCTATAGAAACCTGTGGGGCTGTTGAGAAGGGGCGGGACCACTGATCTGGTATTGTTGCTGTTGTTGATTTGATGATCCGGCTACAGCTATTAGACCGGACGAAGCGTTGGGACGTTTTTTCGTCACTTGACTCAAAGCTCGGCTTCGACGTGCTGTTTTGCATATGAAAATTGTCAATTTAAAATGAGAAATAAAAAGGTTAAGAACAAGAAGAAAATTCAACCTTCAGCTATTACCTCTGGTATGAAATGTAGCTGCAGCTACAACCGACGTACAACATACCCCCATCAACTTTCAATCAAACCCTCTCGCGTTTCCTTCCACCCCTCACGTTCTTGGCTTCAACTGGCTGGCTCAGATCTAATAGAAACATTTTAGGTCCGAATAAGAACTGGCTGGCAGATAAATAGCCTCAGCATTGACTGCAAGCGCTTTTCAATTAACTCTATCGATTAAATAGTCTGGCATCCAATAACGGGGGAACTGCGTTAATGGACAAAGAATGGTGCTTCTCGATGCGATGACCGTCTCTAATGTACTAGTGTCAGCAAATGCACACGACAATTATGTTTCCCGGTTAAAAAAAAAAAAAAAAATACTTTGTACCACATGGACATGACCCAATTGTTTGACGGACATTACAGCAGGCAAGAAACAAGTAGACTCTCAAGTGACGAAATTATCTTTGACCTCGAATAACGCAGAGCCTAATTGACGTATCTTCTTGAAATTTGGAGATTGATCATAAGATGTCTAGTTGATTATTAACGTAGACATCATTAAGAAATTATTTCAATCGGCCAAATTCCTTTTTTTTTGCAAACTGAATAAAAGTAAAATAAGAACATTTGAACACCAATACCTAGTATATAGTTAGAGTGTGACCGTGAAAATGTCGTTAGGTGAGCGTCAGTTGGTAAGTTCTTCCTTCTTGATGGTTCGAATCAGACTGGCGACTTGTGGTGGGAGGTTTGAAAAGAATTTGCGGAACTTGCCTCCAGAGACGTTGATGTGTCCTATTCCTATAGGATCATTGAACTGCCTCGAACCAGTTTATCCTTGAACTCCGGACATTTTACCCCACTAAAAACATGTACTCACCCTCACCCTCTTCAAGAAAAAGTTATCTACCCATTTTATGATATGATGAAATTTCTTTTTTTTTCTTTTTTTTTGTAATCCTGCGGCTCATGAACCACAACACATTGCAACATACTAACATATCTTTAAAACCGGTGGTGACGCTTTCGAACTTATTATACAGCACACGGTCACGAAAAATAATGCATAACATGCCGTATTTACTGAAATGCTATGCTTTATAAGCACGTACGTTATTGAGCATTTGAGCTATATTAAATGTCAAAATATGAGGTCAATAATAATGGCAATGACAGCTGACCTTGTTCTCGATCATGTTGAGACATGAACGATTCACGAAGAATTCTTTCAACATTATGATATCACAGGAATTTTGAGGCAAGAAGAGGTTCCGACTTTGCGTAGCTATTTCGAAGAACTACATATACTCATGGTTCTTGGAAACCGGATTATAATATTTAAAAAATACGTTAACGTCGATAGATCGTCCCCTATAAAATATTAACCTCATTTTTATATGAAAGTGGTTTAACCTACTGAATGTCACTTAAAAAATACTTAAGAAAAGAACCAATTTTCATGAAATATTATGATTTGGAAACGGGATATAGAAACCTACCGCCAAGTTTCCGAATTCAAATCTATACTTTTTTTATTACTAAATTCTAAGCATCCACTAGAAGTCTATTACTGATTTGCAGCTATACGCTTGACAACTCAAATTTTAAAAAGTAGAATCTACATTTTGATGAAAAATGAATGTAGTCGTGAAAATCAAAGTAAAGTAAATCTATTTTAAACTTTGAATGTAGAACCTTGCTTGATCATCACATTTTTGTGCAATTCAATTATTTGTTCTGGTGTGATATTGCGAGGACACGCTAGCTTGTGAAGTTAGAATTTGTTTTGCTTCGTAGTAGTTTAAATTCATCTCTCTTCATCCCTTTTAAGGAATCAATCTTATTTCCTAGAACGAGAGAAAGGTTTTTCGTCCTAAAGGTCAAATGCTTCCAAGTTTTGGGAACAACGCCATACCATGTAATTAAATTCAATTACTTTCGATTCGTAAAATTTATTTTTCAATACGTGTTCAATCATTCAGCTCCATCTTGAGAAATCTTTCCACATCATAGAATCCGGCTTTCACCTGCCGACCAGCAAAGAATCGGCCGTTGAGATCAATTACGGCTACAAAAAGAAACGACAGTTAACAATTTTCAACAGACCTGTGCTATTGTTCAACTTTAGTTAATTACCTTTGATGGCAGCTTCCATTCGTTTAAATTCAACAAAAATCCGTACAGCTTCCTCTTCCTCGGCGTTAGGTACCTCGAAAATAACAACTTTATTCACATCTCCGTATTTTGTCTGACATTCCTCGCGTACTTCGGGTTCCAAATCAGAATCCACTTCCCCAGGGCCAACCATATTCTAATGAAAGGGGAAACAAACAAACAACAGAATTTGAAATGAGGACCGTGAAAATGATTGACCTATGACATTACCCTCAGATAAATCACTTTTGAAGGATTCTTCATGATATCAGCAATCGTTAATTCCGCTTTGGGAGCAGCTGTTGGCGACACAACAGGTGGCGGAGGAGGCATAATTTCTTTTTCATTGATAATACGTCCACCTCGCTTGCTTGTTTTTTCCACTTGTAATGCAGCTGCAATACCTTGCTGTTGTCGTCCAAGTCCCTGACCTTCTTTGAATCCATATTTTGCCATGATCTTAGCAGCAACACCAAGAGCTCCAACCCCACTTCCAGTAGAGGAGAGAGAAGGATGAGATGGTGATGATGTGTCTTGTAATGATGGAGGTGGGGCAATGGCAACTCCACCAGAAGTAGAGGACTTCTTCACCATTGGTTCCTCTTCCTCATCATGTAAACGTCCAGCAAAACCTGATCCTACAGCAGATGAGGACCTAAAACATGAAATGGTTATGTAATCAGTTTCTATCATCACCATATTTATTAGGCAGCTCCCATTATATACCTGTCTCTGGTTTTAATATCTCGATCATCCCTAGGCTTCCTTTTCTTTTCAGCTTCTTCTATTTCAATTTCAATCCCTCGTCGTTCCTTTCTCTCTAAACAAAAAAAACAAAAAAACAATAATGATTGTATTCAGATTTTTCATTTTCTATAAAAGGTGCTGTGTACCCCTAATGATTTTGTCATAGTCAGTAGGATGCAGTGGATCATACTCTAGATTTGGGTCCCATTCCAATTCAGCAAAGAGTGAGGATCTCTCTTGTTTAGGAACAATAGTTGTCAAGAGTTGGGGTGTCTGATGAATCAGATTTTTGGTCATTTCAGGTTCAGTTTTTATCTGTGATTCAGTAGCTGTGAGGCAGGGTGGTATTACAGGATGGATAGCTCTTCGGATACCTTCACGTTTTGGCTAGGAAAAACAAATCTTTTTTCATAATCTATGACTAACAAATGAAATGTAAATTGTAGGATACCTGTGTAATCATAGCTTTCTTTAAGTGCATCTGCGAATGTAAAAGCTTGATTCCTGACGACCATCCGGTGACAGATTTAGCTTTATTTTCGTCGATATCATCGTAAAGAGACATTTTCACAGCAAAGTAATTTCTTATATCCGTTGAATTAGTTGTCGTTCAAATCGTTTTTAAACAGAGCTCAGGACGCATTCGCAGTAACATACACAAGAAATAAAAATAGACGACGAATGCAAATTGTACTGTATTTTTTTATGTTTTGATGTATTCATCTCATGAAAGGTGAAGGTGACTATTAAACAGCTACCTAAATCTGCAGTGACGAACCAGGGGCATGCCAGGGCCCAGGGCCAGGGGTATGGAGAGATTCTCTCCATACTACAGATACAGCGATACTACCCTGTTTCTACTTATAAATAATTGAATTGTTTTTTTGTCAATTAAACACCTTGCTTTTCGGATACGGAATAGAAAATACGGAGCTTCTCCCAAAAAATTGCCTCCTTGCGCATAGCGTTGATTTTTTATTGTTTTGGGACCGGAATATTTTTGGGTCGGCCCTTTTACGAGTTACGACACCTCCAAATGTCGCCACAGTTGTGTCCAGTTGTATGCGTAACTATATTATCGAACGGACGGACTTGTTATAAGAGGTGTCTGTGACGAAGAATCAGTGACGAGAAAGAATAAAGTTATTTATATCGCAAATTCCAATTTTAATTGGTTTGTGAGAAGTCACTGTTTTTCTGCAATAAAACTCAGTGGCTACATCTTGCATCTGAACTTTCTGTAGCACCGAACAATAATTATTTTAATACTATTTTAAAAATTAACTGAATTTAACCGAATCTTTAACGCTTCTTTTAAGAATCATTAATAATGATGCAGACACGTGTATTACTTCTTGAAAACCGGTAGCTATTAAACTTAAGCCGGGCGGAGATTACCGCCTTCGTTAGAGAAAACGAGACGACTTCTCCGTAGAAGAAACAGAAAGAGAACAATTAAAATCACGGAGAAGGAAAAGAAAGAAGAAAAGCGGCTGAGGAAAAGTTCTAAAAACGTGATGTAAGCTATTGTAGCTGAATTTGAAAGGAAATCTTGGGACGGTAGGGAGAGACATCGATTCCGAGTTACGACTAGATCATGGGCGTTTCGTATGAGTTAACCCAATGCTAGACAATTATAAACACGTAAATAGAACAATCAACGCTCGTAAACTATGAAGAATGGAGGAATGTATCTGTTATCGAAACATATTTTGCTGTGTTACGTCGTTTTCAAATTCAGACCAGGCGTCGTTCAGTTCCATAAAAATCATTTTTGCTATTTTCTCGTTGTCAGTTCCAGACTGTGTGATAATACATTCGAATTAAAGGCGAGTCTTCTTACTAAATGTAAATGACGTGATAAATTTTACCAACCTGTTTGTCTGGATGCACTGCCAAGCAAGCCTTACGATACATTTTCTTGACATCCGTGTGCGACACTAGCTGGTGCATCCCCACGTCTTGCCATTTAGTGCCTTCCCAGAGAACGGTATGGAGCGAGCAGAGTAAAGCCCTGATATTACGCTGCTTTCCCTCTGTCCATTCCATAATCTGTCAAGATTAAACAAACAACAGTTAGTTCATAATTTTATCCGTAGTAAACACATTTTGTAAAATACTAACCTTCATTTTATCTGGATCTATATCTTTGGCCAATTCTTCCTTGCGCATAGCGTTGATTGTTTTGGGACCAGAATCTTTTTTGGTGCTACTGAAATCAAACCCCTGGGTTCCCAGCAAATCCCCAAACATATCGCCAGCAACTTTAGGTCTAGGTAAGCCACCACCTCCTTTGGCTGAAATTTAAAGAAATACCGCATAATATTTAAAACACTGTTTTTAAATCTTTGATTAAGGAAAAATTACTATAATCACTACGGCCAAAAACAGAGTCAAAGTTTGTTCTAGAGTAATCAGGTTGCCCTTCGCCGGGTGTTTTGACGGGCTGCTGCATAGAAGTACTTGTTGATGTGGAAGAATTGGAGACTGGGTTTGACCGACTGGCCTGTTGTGGTATAGTGTTCGTATTCGACCACATAGTTGGTGGCTTATGAAGCGGTGATCCACTTAACGAAGTTGACGGACTCGTCAAAGACGTGCCAGCAGCCACTGTGGGGAAATTCGAGAAGCCGGTAGGTGGATTCGCCAACCCTTATTAGATGAACAATATAAATAATAAATTTATTAAGAAAATAATTAAGAATTATTTGATGAAATATTATCAAGACGAAATTTGACTAGCGTATTATGGTCGTAATAAAGTAAATCGCTGAAGGAAAATAACAATACCGATATTCATAGGCGGAATGGGTTTCACAGATGACCCCCACGTTGGAGTTCTAGTCGCATTGGAATTTGCCGTTCCAGCAAGCCCAATCAAGTTCCCAAAATCAGCAAGTGGGTCCTTTGCTTTAGCTTCCAAATTAGGAGTGCTCGAATTGCGAGGAATACTGGGTAGTGTCACAGGGCGAGATCCACTAGTCAGTGTCTGTTTAAGGATTGAATCCCAGTTACCCATTAGAGATTCGTCAGACGGTTGAGATTGCTGAACAGTGGCGAAATTGCCAATGCTGTTGGAAGAACTCAAATTATTGGGAGCTGCAGTCACGCCTGCAGGAGCTCCCACTAAGGGATCGAAAGGATCCAAAGTGAAGAAGGGATTAGCTGGAGTGGACGATGGAACAAAAGTTGAGGTTGCAGGCAAAGTCTCTTTAGATGTTTGAAGTAAATCTTGAAGAAAATCGCCATTACCGCCACCTTGACTTCCGACTAAAAGATTGCTGAAGGTCTGGGAGGATAAGTTCAATAACTCGCCTTCTTCAACGCCAGAAGAATGATTAGATACCAACACTGAACTTGTTGATTCAGATCCCAAATTCAGCAGATCCACATTTATTTCCTGCAAGTAAAGGAGTGAAATAAAAAAAGCCGCAGTAATGTTATTAAATAGGCTACAAACCTGAACAGGAGAAGAAGGTCGAATGGGACTTGTCGAAGCAACAATGGGAGTATATATTTTTTCCGCTGCATACTGATCAGTATCCCTTACAGGAACCGATTTACAGGCCGTTTCTACATCGTTTGCGTTATTACCGGTTGCATCGCAAAATGTGTCGAAAACTTCGTTGATTTCTTCTCGGGATGTGAATAGCACCATCGCATTCTTGACACTGTTATCGCCTGCGCCTGTTTGCCAATTTAAAGTAATACATTTCCAATGGTTTTGTTTAATTCTGCAATGCTTACCCCAAGGTTCGGGTTGAACAGTACGTTCTTGATCAAGTACAAAAAAGCTAAGCGAGGCCATGAAATTGGGACCATGAAGGTCTCCTCCCTCAGTAGTAATGGCAACTTCATCAAGTTGGTTTCGGGGCAATCGCAAAGTCGTTTCTTCCTCGTGAATGAAACCTGTGTGGATTTGGAATTGACAGATCTTTAACCCGGCCGGTCTGCCCTGTACGACACCTCCAAGCGTATTGCGAGCATGGTACACAACAACAGTAATGTCGCCACACACAGTTGTGTTTAGTTGTAGCGTAACCTAACATCAAAAGAACGGACTTGTTATAAGAGTGTGTGTATGACGAAGAAACAGGCCATAAATATATACCTTATTTTCTGAAACGTGATAAACACGCATGCGTTCATACTCAGTCAGTGTTGAGAGAAGTCGCTGATCACCTTGGAAGATCTCAACATATGGGCGACATCCATCCCGATTTTTGGTAAAAATTGGGACTGGGCTTAAAGTCAAAGTCGCTAGAGTGACAGGCTTGTGATGCGGCCGTATAGGATGAGGTTCAACCAGCAGACTCATATAGTAATTAAGATATCGATACTGTGAAGCGTTAAGACCGGGAGGATACCGTTTAACGGCAAACATTTGTAGGGCCTCTTCGATAGAACGAAATAACTGAGTGTAAAGAAAGAGTGCTGCTACAACCACTGCCGATGATGCCTTTCCATCCATGCAGTGAAGAACACAGACATTTTTAGTGTCGCGGTCAAGGTAATTATACATGCTCTTACACAAAGCATATCTGAAAATTGCAAAAAAAAAATCTTCAGATGAAGTTGTCTACAACAGGATAAATACTGAATATGTACAAAGTTCTCAATGAAGGAGCTTGTCGCTGGGGCCAACCACAACAAATCAAGTTGTTGAACTTGGTGGATGCATACGAACGTCCTGAAACATTGTAGACTGCATAGTGAGATCCATGGCGAGTGTCTAGAGCATTTCGTACATCGTCAATGTGGTGACGATAGGCTGACTCAATTCCTTCAGCTGGAAATGAGGTAACAATCAATCGCGATGTAACGTAGCTAAGATCAAGCTCTGACCGTGCCATGCTTTGCTGCACTGTTTGCATGACTTTAGTCGATGTATCCTAGAAAAAGTATGTAGATTTTCATACTTAAATATTTCAAAAAGATGAAAATTCTACCTTCAAGTTTTTAAAAAGGCTCCCCGCTCCTCCTTTCAAGGATGATAATAATCCCATCGTAGGTTGAGAAGATGTCGTTGAATGCATAGATGGGGCAGGGTGAGTTGCGATATGGTGTAGCTGATTAGCTGATGGATTTGGTGGTGGAGGTCGACGAGGTGGCTGAGGTGATGACTGGGTAACGACAGATGCACTTGGGCGGGCAGAAGGCGGTGGCATGGCTGATTGACTGGGCAAATTCACCTTAAGTCCACATTTCATTTGGTATCCTCGCGTTTCTCCAATGGCTGCTAGACGATCAAGTACCTCACTTATAGTTAACCGTGCACGTGGATCAACCTGAGGGGGGAAAAGAATATATTATATTTCTTTTAAAATACTTGCAAATCATTACAAAATACTTTTAGCATTCCACGGATAATGTCATGGAAGATGTCGTATCGACCGTCATTGCTAGGCAACGAAAAGTTGCCATTAATGATTCGTAATTTGGCTCCATCTTCAAAAGGGTGCGTCTAATGATAAAATATTTATCTTAAACTATCGCTGCACCAGGAAAATAGTGTGCTTAACCTGATAGCATAGAACATAAAGTACGCATCCTAAAGCCCATATGTCTGCCGCGGTCGTGATAGGATAATTGCTCCAAGTATCAATCATCTCAGGAGCACGGTATACTGGTGTAGTATGTTTAGCCATCTCTTCTTCAAGCAAACCCCGTTGAGATGCCGTCCAATCAGGGCCAGGAAAATGTCTATAAAATATATTCTATTATTAGAACAAGAAAAAAAAAGCTAATAGCATAACTAACCACTGGTAATTCAGGATGAAGAAACAGTATAAAGGAAGGAAGATAAAAATGACCAGAAAACAGTAAATGGTGAACAAAACTTACTGCTGGGTTGTAGCACTCCCAAAGTCACACAATTTGATAACACCATCAGCAGTGAGGAGCAAATTTTCAATTTTAAGATCTCTATGGATTATAGGTTGTTCCAGGGTGTGAAGGGCTTGAACAGCTTTACATGTTTGCCAAAATACTGAACTAACTTCTTCTGGTGTTAATGGAGAGTTTTGTACTCTCAATGCATCAAACAAGGCTCCTCCTGTAAATATAACCAATAAAAAATATACATACATGTATTTTTTATTGGTAAAAGAAACTGTTACTGATACCTGAACAAAGTTCAGTGACCACTAAATATTCTTTTGAACCTCCTCCTCTATCATTACAGCAGGCAGAAATAAAATTGATCACATGAGGATGACCAGCTAGTTTTTTCTGAAAAAATGATGTAATAAAACTAAGGACTTTGAATGCTTGTTATTTGAAACAATCTAATATCAAATTACCAAAAATGCTACTTCCTGTATAATGCTTTTGACAGCATCGGTATCAGCTGCAATGAGTCTCTATTAAATTGAATAATCAGATACATATTATAATAGAATATGTTGAATTTAATTCTATGGTCTTGTTTCTATATTACTTTCAAAGCGTAATCTTGATTGCTCTGTACATCTTGGGCAATAAAAACAAAAGCATATCCACCTAAGATTGGCCATAAGTTGTAAACAGTTAATTCATATGAAACGTGTAACAAAGAAATCACCTTCTCCAATTTGACGTTTTATCCGAAGCTGCACCGAATTGACATTGACCATAGCTCCAATGAGAGGATTCTCAGAAGCGCCATTGTTACTTGCTGTAAAATAGTTAGCAGCTGACTTTAAAAAATCGGCCATTTAGAGGATGAGGAGGTTGAATAAAAAACTGAAAAAGAAAAAGCACGAAACCACGAAACAGGTCAACTGGAATTGTTAATTAAGTGTAAACGTGTTTTCAACAATTGAATACTTGCAATTTATTTTTGACAGCTAAACAGCGTTGCTGCCTGCCTGCGAATTCGTCTTCTCGTCAGACTCTAGCGGCAGACTCACGACCGCCCTTCCCGCAAGGCCGCAACTCACCCAGTGATAAAGCTTGGAATTATTGGTTATTCCCTTCCTTTCAGACACGCGCTTATACTGATGATATCTGAAACCATTGTTTTAAAAAATTTAGGAAATTTCTCTTAGAATTTTCTTTTATATTTCGTAGTTTCGTAGTTGTAATAATTCTTCTCACAACATTTTTGCTAATAAAATAACAGTATGATATGGCCTAGCTTTTTTTATGGAACTTTATGACATTAAAAATGTTTATTTTTCTATCTCCAGCCTATCTATATTTATTCTTATTATTCTACTAATTACAAATAATTCCATTGACATTAAAATCGTTAGCCGTTTTGGGTTCCATAACATACATAATTTCAGAAAATAACATTCAATTTGTTTGAGAGCTACAAAAATATCATTCGAAACAGAGAGCCGCATCATCGGTACATTAAAGAGTATAACATTTACGAAACCTCTGTTAAGACTAGAATATAAAATTCGACAAAAATAATCCCTAGCCTTAGTGTTTCATTTTTATCTTAGGAAAGTAGCCTACACATATATAGGCTCCGATGCGCAATACTATGATTTTCAGCAGCACCTTTTCCGGCTGTAAATATATGCACAAACTATCAAAACTGACATTGTTATATTTTTTAAATAATGACTGATTGAAGTCTTCAATTATATTTCTAACATTTAAACACAAAATCATGAGTGCAAGCCAATTTCAAGTAGTGTAGATTATACATCCTTTGTTTTTTCATCCTCCTCTGCTATGGGTGTTTGAATTTTACTTACAGCATCTGTTTATCAAAACAATTATTTTGGATAAGCTTAAAAAAAAAATTAAAAAATGTATGTATGCAGTATGAACTAGCCTTCAAATTGATGTGGGTATTGAGATGCTGCTTTGGCTTTCATGATTTTGATTCTCTTGAAGATATTCTCCAAGTCCTTTTTTACTTCATTCAAAAGCTGTGCATGCTTCTTGAATTCTACATTAGCCTTTTGAAGGTGAACTTGGGACAGAGTATTACAGTTGACTAGCATTTCATTTGTCTTTTCAAACCGTTGAAGCCTATAGAAAGTCAAAGTAATAAGAAAATGATAAATTTAAGTATAGTGTGAATAGTATGGAGTTTACTTGAACTCCTCCAAAATTACATTTGTTTCTGTGCCCGAATAATGTGATCAATGTCATGTTGGTTAGTGAACCCTGCAAGACCTTGAACAAAAACTTCAGCAGGAGTGAAATTTGAAAAACACTCGAAACCTAGTTCACTTTCATGCATTGACAAGTAATTCTCCATTGCCTGCACAAAATTAAAGTAAGAATATGATCACAGAAAGGTTCAGCTTTGAATAATCCAATAATGTTACAATAATCAAACAATAAAATTCTTAAATCGTTCTTAATCCATTCAAACGCGCTCATCTTTTTTACCTAACCATCAAGTCATCAATATTAGTCAAAAAAAGAAGCTAGACAGCGCTGGAGGCTAGAACCTAGACAGCAGTGACAGTCAGAAAGAGCAGACAGACAAACAATTAAACCAAATTAAAATTATTATTATTCATTAAAATAGCCAAGGCCTGGGAATATTGTACACAAAACGTGTTCTGTGAAGGCATCTAGCGGATGCTACATTACTAAGATTTTCAATAGACAGAAAATTTCCAACCGTATCCATTATTAAAATCAGAACATGAATAAATTTTAATTTTAATTCCTTGTATCTTCGTAATCGTTCAGTTCGTATCTATGTGATTGATATGGCTAATTAAAAACTGTCTGGCCTTTTTATGTATGTCTCCATACAGCTGATTTCATTTCGCGCCAAATATTGGTTGTGGTCCCCACCCCAGATCTTATTCACCGCTAGAGGCTCTGTTCAGCAAGAGGGCGCAAGGGCCAGTCTGGAGAAAAACTGGGAATTCCCGCCACGAATCGCCGAGTGTAAGCTTTGTGTGGGTTTTTTCTACGTCTGATACAGTGGGCTGCAGTTTGTGTTACTTGTGATCTCCGGTTTTGCGTCCGATGTAGCTGGTTTCCGTTATTAATAAGCATAGCTGCTCTACTGATTTAATAGTTACTGGCTTATTGACTACTCGAAATGGGTCTGTCTGAAGATGCCGACCAAGAAAACACTGAGGAGAGGTTTCGCGGCCTTTGTGCCGATCTCAACATTGACAAAAACACAGCCGATGAAGCCTGGCGAAACTATGAAACTCTTTCCACCAACTACACTCTTGAGGTAAATCTGCAATGCAGAGTTAAGAGATTAACTTGTTACTGGTCTGTTATCAGTTATTGTCATTGTCTGGTGGGTTGTGTCAGACAAATTACACCATTTACAAGCTTAGCAGTAATTACAATGCTGTTGACGGGCAGATTTGTTCCTAGTTTCCCCATGGTCTAATCTGTTTTCTTTTTCTTTTGTTAGGGTGATCGAATCCATTGGCTATGTTGCGCCTTGTATGTTGCTTGCCGAAACAGCACTGTTCCAACTGTGGGACAAGTTGGAACAGTAGAGGGAAACTGTGTTAGTCTTACTCAACTCAGACGAAAATGCAACATCAGCATGCTAGATTTCTTTGACAAATCGAGGAAATGGGCAGACATGGCAAACCTGTCTGAAGAATTACGTCGCAAGTTTGTTAGCTTGGAACGTAACTTTGAAGTCTGCTCTGTGATTTTCAAGAAGTATGATGAGATGTTCAAAGAAATCTTCCAAGATCCGCTTAACGACCCTCCTAGACAGCCACGTTCTCGGAAGTCACGCAAACTTCCTTGCTCTGCAAAAGATGTTTACGACTTTTGCTGGGCTTTCTTCGTACGCATTAAGACTAATTTCTCACAGATCCACGAAGAGCTAGTCAGCTGCTTTCATTTGCTACTAGCTTGTCTTGATTACATCTACGGAAATTCTCTTGTTGCCAATCGCCGAGAACTCTTCAACCCTCAATTTCCTGGTCTGCCTAGCGACTTCCACAGTCGTGATTACAAAGCCCCTTCTGAACCTGGCTGCATCGTTGAGTGTCTTTACTCAAGAAACAGCAGCCAGGACGAAAAAACCGTTGTTGACGTCAAGCGAATCAAAACGCATGTTCTCAGACCTTACGTCAAAAGCCTCATCGAAAAAGAGGTACTGAAGGGTGACAAAAGGACTCTATGCGGAATTCTCGACACAGCTGTCTTCGACTTAAACAAGAAAGTGGTCAACAATGACTATGAGGATTACGTGCATCGTGTCGGCGATTTCGACGAGCGTATTTTCTCCAGTCCTGATGCTCTAACAGAGATAGGAACCCCGGTGAAAGCCACTTTCAACAGTATAGCTTCTTTCGAAGAACAAAAGCTGATGGTCTACCCAGCCCGCCGCAATTTGCAATCACAATTCGATGGTTCACATCACCTGGCGCTGGCCACGCCTTTGACCGGTCGAAATTTCCTCAAAGCCAAAGAACCTGGATCGGTAACGCCCGTATCGACAGCCACTCAAAGTGTCAGCCGGCTGCAGGCTCTGGTCTCCGGTCGTCAAACGGGACCTAGCGAGGAGCTCAGACGTATTTTCAGTGAGTGTTCTAACAATCCAGGGGAGAGTATTCAAGCCAGGGTTAAGGAAATGGGCGAGAAATTCTGCGCTCACTATGTCAATCAGGCCGATGAAGGGCGCACTAATGGTTTCAGTATGGATATGGCTCGCAAACGTCTGCAGTTAGGAGAAAGCCTGTACTACAAGGTTTTGGAAAAAATCATCATCGACGAACGCAGACGTCTCAAGGCAGGCACAGATCTATCAGGTACTAAATCTGAATTTTATTTTCATTTCATGTTTCACATTGTATTACTCTTTTTTTTTGTCAGGAATTCTACAACAAGATATGCTTCATCAGCTTTTGATCACTTGTTGCCTAGAGATTGTTCTGTTCTCTTACAACTCCCAGCGCACATTCCCATGGATCTTGGAAGTCTTTCCTATTCAACCTTTCTACTTTTATAAGGTACTTAACATTATTGCCGTCATTATCATGCTCATTCAAAAGAAATCTTGGTCGGTTATAGGTAATTGAAGTACTCATTCGGGCTGAAGATTTATCTCGCGACGTAGTAAAGCACCTAAATCACATGGAAGAGCAAATTCTCGAATCTATGGCATGGCGTTACCAAAGTCCCTTGTGGGAATACTTAAAGAGCTGCGATCAACCCATTCCTTCTTGTGAAGAAGTTTCGCTACCAAGCCAACTTCTGCCACCAACCCCTTCTGCTCCGCAGACTCCGGCTGTCGTCCAGTCATCAGATCCAGTCAGAAACACTCCGCAGCAGCCAATACCTTATTCGCCATCGACTTACGTCACCAATAAGAGAGCGGAATCTAGTCTTGCTGCCTGTAAGTACAATATATTATCACACTTTGATCTTGAAATTGAATGTTGCTTGTTACTAGCTCTTCTGCAATCACCCGTGTCATCGGTGGCGTCAGTAAATGAACGTACGCCAGCCCAATCGTCAAGGAGGAAATTGTTTCCCGGGCCTGAAACAGTTCCGCCAAGTCCCTCTAATACAGCGGCTACTCCTGCTTCTGTTGGCAATGCAATAAAGGCTTCTTCCAAACTGGAATTAAATGATCAGAAAATGGAACTTCTGCCCAGTCCCAGTGTGGTAACAACGGCTGACAATAAACCTAAGAGAACGGGATCCCTGAGTCTATTTTTTAGAAAGGTTTGTAGACTTCTAATGGCTGTTAATATTGCGAGATAATTCAACAAACTATTTTAATCTTTTTTGTTGCAGTTTTATCATTTGGCATCCGTTCGGCTACAAGACTTGTGCAATCGTCTCGAGTTGTATGAAGAAGACTTGCGTAAGAAGATCTGGACATGTTTCGAGTTTTCGGTGATGAAGCATAGCGATTTAATGCAAGATCGTCACCTTGATCAAATTTTGATGTGTGCAGTCTACGTAATTTGTAAGGTTAGTTGAATTCTGGTGCTATTCTCTAAAGGGAGATTAAATTAGATTTTAAGACTTGGGTTTTAATTATTTTACTTGTTTAGGTAACTGGTAGAGACAAGAACTTTACCGATATTATGCGCTGCTATCGAACACAACCCCATGCTTCGAGTCACGTCTATCGCAGTGTTTTGCTATGCACCAAAGCACGCCGTGGATCTGCTTCGTCTACCTCAGGTTCGGCGTCATCAGTAACCGGAGGTAATCATCCTTCGACCACTCCAAGTCCTTCTCCCAGCGAAGAAGACGATGAAGCAGCTACTGGGTCTACTGTTAAAGTTAACGGTGACGAAAAGAAAGCAGAATCCAATGGAGAGAAGGCACTTCCACCAGTTCGTTCTTCGTCGACATTGCCTTTCCCTCAGCCTTCGTCCTGTCCACCTACCCCGACAGGTTTAGCTGGCACCTCATCCAGCTTCGAGTACGAAGATCGAGGAGATTTGATTCTATTCTACAACACGGTCTACGTTCGTCGACTTCAGGCCTTTGCTCTTAAATTCTCAAACAGGAACCGTCTGGTAGTGCATTTTAATCATTCTTTATTGCTAAATATCAAGTGACTAAATTTTTGTTTTATTCCCTATATAGGAGTCATTGCCCTTGTCGCCTTTGCCTTTACAGCGCCAAGTTCCTCTTTCTCCGCGTCGAAAAGTGTCTGCAAAGCATACGGTCTTTATTAGTCCGCTTAAAGGCAATGTCATCTCTCATTCGCCGCTGCCTATGCGTTATAGCTTTAATCGTAGCCCGTCGAAAGATCTTCAGGCCATCAATGCCTTTTTACGCGAAGAGCGTCCGACGAAACGCCTGCTCTCCTACGAGATTGGTCCACGAGACGCAGCCGACGCTGCTATGGCTCCACCTCCGCCCAAATTCGCCATGACAGTCGAAAACGCCGGTGCGGCGCGCAAGATCTCTTTTCATTGAAGGACATGTCATTGACACTTAGCTGCAACCTATTTCGCTTGATTTTTCTGACCCTTCTCCCTCGTCATCTGGCTTTGATTCCCCCCTGCGTTCCTTTTCCCCTTCGTTTTCACTTTTCTTTATCTCAACTCATGCATCTGAACAGATTAACACTACTTTCCTTTTTCTGGTTCATCCTCCCTCAACAAAATAAGAGAGGTAACCAACCTCCCAAACTATTTGGTCTTGACCATTCTTCTTTTAATTTTTCCCCAATTTTTTGTTATTCTCAACCTTATTAGTAGAATCACAAAATAGGTTTTTTTCTGATTTTTTTTTCTCTTTGTTTAATTGATTGTGGAATTTGTATTGTCATGTTGGCTATGGGTCGGTGTTGAATGTTAATGGAATGGTTTGTGTTGCTTGACTTGAATCATATGGAAGTGAGATATCGGTGATGAGTACGAACGTTGAAGTAGCCGCATCAACCATCTTGGGGAAATTGCAACGTTTTTTTTTTTTCTAGTTTCACAATCACTATTTCAGTTTTGAGATTTTTCCCATGAGACTTTTGAGTAAAAGAATGTGTAGTAACTTTGTTTGGAGCATAATTACAAACATATGGCTTTCAATATTTCACATCTGTATGTAATCTTATTATTCATTTACAGGACCTCTACTGGTTAAGGGCAATTATTTGTTTGTAGTGCAGATGAGTGTGTTCTAATATCAAACGATATTAGTGTACAGATGAGAAAACAAAACATTTCCAAGCAAGCGCTTGGAAGGGGAATATTAAACAGGTGAACCATAATCATTAAAATGTTTCGATTAGGAAAGTATTTGCAATCGGATCGTCACCGAGTCTGACAATTTGATTTCAAAATGTTGCGAGTGTTTCTGCCGTTGCGTCAATGAATAATTCTGTTTGAACAACTTTTACTGATTGCGCCCGCTGACTATCTGTGCGTCGTTGGTATTGTAGATCACACGACTTTAATTTACCAATGACTGACTTTCAATGCTCAGCTGGATTTGATATCTAATTTAAGATAGTAATGAGGGAAAACAGACTTAAATTTGTGTGTATTTTGTTCAAGCGCGTGGGCTGTTTTTTGTCGTTTTACACAGTTACTCACTTGTTATGGGTAAATTTTATTCGGGTAATAAAGAAAAATAAAATAAAAAGGCAGATGGGTAACGCAAGGCAAGATTTCAACGAGACAAGTCTTCATTTTCTATAACAAAACATTATTTATTTATTTATTTATTTTTTGGCTATATATATGGTGTCATCAAGCGATAATTCTCGGATCGATGGTTGGCGAACTAGGCACAATGAGACTTGGTCGTTTTGCCCATGAAAACTCGGGAGTAACTTGTCCACCGTAGTATTGTGGAGGTGGCGTTTCGACTTTTTTGGCATTTCCATTGCTGCCATCAGTGTAATCTTTTAGCATCAAGGACTTTGTGGTTTCTTCTTCCTCTTCGACCTTTTCTTCCTTTTTCTTGCAGCCACGGTTCTTAACGCATCTGTATGCCATGATGATGCCGAAAAAGATGAACAGGATTGAAGTTGTCATCAAAATTTGAGCAATCGCCGGTAGGGCAGCAATGTCGCTGTACGGAGTTGGAAGAGTCGTCTTGAGGAGAACAAAGGCTATATTGGCATTTTGCATGGCTGTCTCTAATGACACAGCGATAATTTGTGGTCGACCGAGTCGCGTTATCCACGCGAAAAAGGCTCCAAACACGAAGCCGGCAACCGTGACCGCCAGACCGGCGGTCAGTAAAGTCCAGTCCAGGAGAATGAAGATATGGGACATGCTGTAGAAACCCAGCTGTCAATAGCCAAAAATGAACTTTGATCAGGCATTTTTAGATTTTGATGTCGTTATCTTTTACATTGCGTCAGGTCACAGTAAGAGTAATGCATTAAATCGAATTTTTTTAACGCAACAATCAATTATCCTTAAAAGTAAAGAATGACTTACCCCAAAAATGAAAAATATGAAGAAGAAGGAGAACTAGAAAAACAAAAAAATGAAAAATGTATTAAATTTAATTCGCCCCCCAAAAAAATTAACTACTCACCGGTTTGATGATTTTTACGGTGAGAAATTCGGCAACAGAAAGCTTAAATCGACGAATCAAAAGTCCAATTCCGAGTGGAACGGTTAGCAATATTAGCGACACTGCCATGTCCAGGAAAGGCACCTGCACTGACGATCCCGGCGGCAGGAAAAATGGAGACAAAAGCCACAACCATAACGGCATCATCCCTGCAAAAGAAAACATAATTTTACGAAATTCAGCCCAACGGAAGGCGATGTAATTAACAATAATTTGTTACAAATTTATTCGTCGTTAAAAGTGTTTATCGATTTTGCTTTGTCAATCAAATGAATGGTTTAATACTGACCCATGGCAGCGATGGAAGAAACGAAGGTCATGGTAATGCTAAGATTAACATCACCATCTAAAAGCAGCGTCCAAAAATTGGAGGCTATACCGCCAGGACAGACGCCGATTACCAACAGTCCGAAACCCATCAAAGGATCCTTAATCATCAGCATGGCAATGCCGAAGGCAAACTTAAAAAAACAAAAAAGACAAACGCATCAGCAATAATTTAATTGATTTCCCCTTATTTTGACATGGAAATAAATATACGTCATCAAATTGGTCAGTAGAATTTCGAAACCTATTAACCAAGTTGTGTACGCATATGATATCGGATCTAAGGTACGCAATCGTTAAAACGTAATCCAGATCAACAAAAATCAAACACAGATTTCTTCATTGTGCGCTTTGTATTTTGTTGAATAAGTCAAATGATTCAATACACTCACCAGTGGCATGAAAGTAAATTGAGAGATGAAGCCGACAATTGGTCCAACCGGGCGAAGAATATTTTGTTTCACAATGGCCATATCAAGGGCACATCCCATGTTAATTGTGTTGAGTACCGCCATAATAATCATAATTCTGCGGAATATAAAATCTTTAGAAATTATTTATATTAAGGCCGGCGCATTCTAAATACTTGCAAGGAAAAAAAATTCCACAACAACAACACAAAAATACTTACATGGTGAAAACATTGTCCAAAGTATCACTTTCCCGAATGACGGTTACCAAGTAGCCGGAGAGAACAGGGACGGTTTCCACAGCGACTGATCCATTCTTCGGCAAAATATCCAGGACGAAATTGAGATCCACATACCCAATGACTTGTCCAGTGACGCCGAGGGACTTATTGTTACCTTCCGTAACATCTTCCCAAGTAAAGACAATTTCTTTGCTAGCTAATTTCACTGTTAGAGGATTAGTCGTGGATACTTTCACGACGAATAGAGTTTCTTTTGAAACATATTTGGGCGGTTCCTCGCTTTCAGAGTAAGTTAAGGTAAGATTTATCGTGTACGGAATCATTTCAGTGATGCGCTCGAGTTTTAACGGATTGGCGACCAGCACCCATGGGCCAACGTCCGGACTGGGGGTAGTCACTACTGCTGCGTCCGTGTCATCGCCGTTGTTGACCGGAAATCCTGCGAGAAGAACAAGGAGAATCGCCGCAACAGAATTCAGTGACAACGACAGCATCGTGCTCGTCATTTCCACGTCCCAACACTGAAACTGTCTAAAGTCTTTGAGTGAAACTTCAAAATATAGGCCGATGTGCTGTCGATTTGGAGCTTAGAAATAATCTATTAGAATAACCCTGAGAAGGTGGGAGGCGTATTGGATACGCTTGAAATATCTGTACATGTGTAAATTACCCAAGCTGCAATCGATGATGAACCAATAGCATAATCTCATTTAGACAATCATTCCATTAGATCAATTCTATCTCTCCCCGTCTCGCGTCTAGTGGGACCAATCATACCACAACCTTCGACTTTATCACTTGATTGACATGTACGTATCAAAACACATACAAAAGGATTTCATCGTGGTGAGACCGTTATCACAGTTGGGAACGGTAGGCAACAATGCGCATTGAGAATCGTATCAGAGGCAAAAACAAACGATCGATGAAGATCCCACTCCGCCCGCTCAAATTCAGCTGAAAGTTGACGAAATTAAATTTACATTAGTTGCAAATGTTGCAAGAAGTTTATCTCGATATAGGAAACTTGACTAGCGGCAGCCTATATACTTACATCATCATTGATTAACCCGTCATCAACGAAAACAGATCGAGGACCATAAATTCGCATTTATGTGTGGTCGCAGACTAGTAAGCTTTATTTATAATAACTACACTCTAATTTGTATAAATAATTTGACTATTATAATAAACGCTACGACAATAAACGAACTCCGCTAAGAGTGCGCAGGTGTGCTCAATTGGAAAAAGAAAAAAATTCCTGGTGGGTTTGAAAAAAAAAAAATTCTCATTTAAACAAGAGAAGTGATCAAAAAAGCCAGAAAGCCAGAATAATGGCTTAGAGTGGGTAGGGTGCGCTCAGTTTTCTTGATGAGTTATTAGGTCTAAGCCCATCAGTTAGTGAATTCACACAGTATGCTTTGAAATTAGGGCGTATAGCTCCATACTGTTACCCTTACCGTACCGTTATTTAATTGCGCGCTCATCATGTTTCATCAATTTCATACTGGCGATTTGTTTTTCAATGAAATAGTTATTTAGCTTTACTAGACAAGACATTTTAACTTAATACGATAGTAATTAAAAATTTAAATTATTAAAAAGAATGTAATTACAGTTTTAATTAATATACTTATTGGAGTTCATAGTTCAATGAATTTTCAAACAGCTAACGGCACCTTTAATTTTTTCGGGAATCAATTGTTTTAGACAAACAAACAAAATAAACAAACAAAATTAGAAGCATTTCCTTTTCTCTCCTCTAATAACGAAGTGGGTTACGAAATTGGTTTTCCCTTGTGAGACTTATCGGTTTAGTCTAGTGACGCTAGTCTGCAGGTGTACAGCTTATCTGCTTATCTTTACTCTTTGTTTCTTGAGAGAGGGGTAAAAGGGTGCGAATTGGCAGGTGTATTTAAAAAAAAAATTAATAAGTTGAATAATACAAAGGCTTATAGATTCTTACGGTACTTATTTACATGACAATGAGGCGATTTGGATTCATTTGATTGTCCATCGAGTAAATCGTAACTACAATTACACAGCAGCTGGTCCCTTAATACCAGCTAGGCTTCATTGCTATCAGGCTAAGCCGGCCTTTTCAAGCCAGCCGCTACTGTCAAGTATTGTTTGTACAATTACAATAAGCTTAGATACTTGGCACACATACTATAATCAACATTTTGGGGATGGAAAACCGAAACAAATGCGATCTAAATAATAAATGTTCAATCTCCTTTAGCTGTTTTGTTTGTGTTGGCTTCATTATCGTAGCATAGTGTTTTTTTTTTTTAAATCTAGATAGTGATTTACAAGGCGCTTAATTGTTAATAGGTTTTTAGTATAAGATACAATTGGGATCAGGGTTCATTTGGTCCGCGGACAAGTCATTTGATCGATGGCGCGCTAACCGCGTGATATACAAACTACAAAGCTCAGAGTTTCATAGTTTATAGTTGTCTAAGAGATGTAGTGGTACATTCGAATAAGCTAATCGCTACTTGTATGCTCCTTCGAAAGATAAAGAAAAAATGTATTTGATTCTTCGTTATTCAGTATTATAGGCCAACGATAATGAAACTACACTCAAACTAAAACTTCCCAGAGTATCGGTAATTTTTACAAAAACATTCGGACATTTTTTCATTCAAACTTAATTTGAGAATGTAATTAAAAAAACAAAAATAATTAAAATTTAAATAAATAAAGGCAATTAACGAATCATAAAAGTTTTGTTCACTGAGGCAGTGCGACGCGTCTTAGACTAGTGAAATGATACAACAACCATAGATTATGCAAGAAGTTTATATCTGAATCTGAGTCGAGACGGTCGGTATGGAGCCTGCATGATAGAATAACAATTTCGGTTATTCCGTCAAGAAAGAAAACTACATTTCATACGTCATATAGCGCTCCAAAAAACATTGTTGAAAATATAGGGTTGTAAGAAATACAAATGGGGACTGTACGTTTGAAAATTGAGTGCAGGTTATTGTTTGCGATAACGACTGACAGGTGGCAGCTAGACGACTTCAGAATACAAATCGTACGTTAGCCCAATTATTGTGCAATTTCGAGATTACCGCAAAGAATACTCGAATGACTAGACAATAATAAAAGGAACACAAAGGTAGACTACCGATAAATAATCTCGTTGGTTTCATCTGGTATGCGACAGTCGAATATGTTTTGTACCAACAAATCACTTAAGTGACATAGAAAAACAAAACAAAGATTATTGGTGGCGCCAGATCATGTGGTCTTAATCTTAACAAGGTAAAACCAGAATTATGCCAAGAATAAACAAAACAACTGAAATAAAGTGTATATTCAGAGAGCGAGCGTTGGTCACAGATATGGCTTATTATTTGAGGTACACGATGAGAGCAATAGTGAAGACAGTGTGCGGTGCACTTTAAAGAATGTACATGATTGGCAGATTAAAAGTGCTTCGATGTCAAATGAAAGAACATAGTGGGTATTATTTCATGGATGTATAATGAAAATAGTCAATTTTATGATGAATGGATATTACCGGCGACGCTTGTAACGGGAACGACCCTTTTTATGACGCCCATTGGGTGACTCAGTACCAGTACCAGGACTACACCTGTAAAATTTAAAAAATTGTAAAGATATTATAATTTTAGAAAAAGTGATCATATTATCTATTGAATTATGAAAATGAGAACGAACCATCTATTAAGAACTAACCAAAACTTACAATTTTGCTAACTTAATAGTGGTTTGAATAAATCAAGAATAATTCAATAGATTTAAACAAAGTGGGAAAACCTGTGTGATCGCTTTCTTCGAGTAGTATTCTGTTCAACGAGTGAAGCCAATGTTCCTCTCTCTGCCAACATTGAAAGAAAGGTGCAAATGAATTCGTCGTAGTTGTGAGTCCGGCGGCAATGATCAACCTGCATCAAGTAGAAAACCAGATCAATAATGAGTTAATCTCGATAATCAATGAATAATAGTATATTTCAATGTACCCGATATTTTTTTCGCTTCTCAATCTCTTCGGCAAGAAGAACTTCATATGTATCGATCTCTTTTTCTAAGCTTTTGAGTAGAGCCATCAAATCCCGAGATCCAAAACGTTGTTTCTGGTTTCGCTTTTCTGCCGCAATGCCTTCGTTTGATTGTAAACCCATCACATCACTATCACGACGACTGGCATCACTTACGGGCTGACTATGATCAATGGTTTTAAGTTGGTCTTCTATGATGGCTGATTTGATATTTTCAGCATCTGCATGGACGCAAAACGAATAATAAGACAACGAAGCAGGAGAAAACACATCACTATGAAACATACCATCTAAGTCAGTTGATTGAGCGCTCATTTTAACGACAACCAGTCGACTGAAGTCTTTGACAAATGCACTATTTGCCAAATCTGAGCTAGAAGGTTGCTGCTGAATTTGGTTAGGAGAGTTAAAAGAAGAACCGCATTCAGACGCAGTGTCTGTACTGACATTAGCGGCTAAACTGGGCGAAGACTGGGTGTTCAACGTCTCAATTGAAGGTAGTAGAAAATTAATTTCTCCGTCTGTTTCAGTATCAATTTGCTCTTCAAGGATATCTTTGCCAATTTCTCTGGACACGTCAGAGAGCAACGTTAATTGTCGCAAGGCATCTAACACAATTTTTCTGTTCATAAAATAATAATAAAAATAAAGCGTATGTTTGTTGATTTTAAGTTGTTACTTGTTTGTTTTCAAAAGATTTAATCTCTGACGAACCGCCATACGTTTATCTGGGACAACAGCCATAAGGCTGAACCGAATGTCGTGATATGGTTCACCCCCTGCTGTTGCTGACCCAATTCGTTCTTGTATTACCCGTCTGAATAGCTCAGTCCAATCTTCGTTTGGAGCCCAAGGTCCTAGACGAGAAAAATCAGCGCTTAACAGACACGACAAGGAAACACGACAGATGTTAATCTACTTAGTACTTACCATGGTCGATTGGAAATGGTTTTAAACCATCTAGTTCAAAAAGCTGGCCATCGACAGGCACATAGCTTACAAAGTGGAAAGCTTCTGCACTAAATCGTCCGGAAGAAGGAACATTAGCATTTCGCTCATTTCTGTCGCACGCAACGGCTGGTGCCGCATGGGAATTATGTGCCAAGGCCAGTTCAGGTGTATTACCAATTGCCAAGCCCTGTGTGACAAATAATTGCATAATTTGGCTGTCAGCTGCTTTCTCTATTGTTTTTCCTATGATGTCAATGGAACAAACCTTGTTATCAGGACTCATACCAGAAGTATCTACTTTCAATCTAGATAAAGTAGGACCCAGGGTTACTTGAGGACAGTTAAGAAGGATTGAAAGTAATGCATGAGTAGCACAGCTATTCGGGACCACCTGGTTAGATGACAGATGTTTGTAATTATTGTGCAATAGAAATGAAAAAAAAAATATATACCTGGTGGGCAAAAAACATGTTATTAATAGCTGCTTCATCTTTAATGAACTGTTCAGCATCTAAAATGGTTTTTCTTCTGGAGCGCTCCCTCCAGCGAAACAAAAAAATGTAGCCATAAACAGGAGCATCACCATCAAGGGGTTTCTGCAAATCATACACTTCTTCAACTTGAACTCCACATGTGCCCAAGTCTTCCAGTAACAAGGTGAAAATACCTTCAATTAAAATATTTAAAACATTAGAAATAAAAGAAAAAAAAAACACAATTTTTTTTTCTTGTGGTGAGAGTGAAAGATTACCTGGGTCACTTTCAAGTTCCAGCCAACCTTCGGATAAGTCATTGATATCTATCGGCATATTGCACGATTTATGTAGTAAACAATCACACACACATGATCAAATAATAGATTGAGAAAAATATTTCCAATTTGCAACAATAAATCGTAAACCAAAGTTTGTAAACATCAAGTTGTTGTGGCACGTCTTAACGTATTTGTCAATTTGTGTATAGCCTGCTTGGTGGTTGTTACCTTTTTTCCCGCAGCTACCGCCATCTACCGTTCAAACAGCCACACTGCAGTCATGGCACCAGATTTAACAATAAGTACATCAACTTATTATTAAATACTTTTAACTCGTGTGTTAGCGTCAGCATAGTAAAAAAGCATGAAATCAGACAACGCTCACTTTTAAAAGACAAATAAAAAAATATGGAGAATCTACCTAATCACAGTTGGTTTTCGTACCGCTACTGCGCGCTTCTTTCAGGTTTTCAAATCTCGTTGATCTTGATTGGCTCTCCAGAAAAGTGAGTAGTATTTGTACGCGTTAAATTCACACTCAATGAAACAATGTAACGGGTGGTTTAGAAAATAAACATTAGGCAGATAAGGAACTCCTTATTACAGCCATGTAACTTACACATATTTAATTAAAGAGAAAGAAGAGTAGGATCCAATAAAAATTCTGGGGTACGTAAGCCTAACGATCATTGCAATCTTTTCATTATATATTGTCATTAAATATTTACGAAGATCAAACAAGAAAACTTGCAATTGAAATAGTTTCTGCTCTGCCCACCCGTACTCTTAATAATTAAAATACCCCATCTAACTTTGATTCATTCGTCATCTACACCGGATAAGCTTTCACACCGTACGCAGTTTGGGTTCTCAGTTGCCGTTTGGTGCTTTCAAATGATTTTGTCAGTGTAAAGCCAAGCGTGTGTACCAAGCGAAAAGGGTATAATACTCTGTGAACTATATGTCGTTTTTTCTTCTCTTTTGTAGGCTTGCAAACGCAAAACGCATAGAAATTCTTGATCTGGTACACCCATTATTTCGTGCTAGAACTAGAAGTTTAATCTTGGTTCGAGTTAAATTATGTTATCAGTTTTCAGTATCTAGTTTTATCAAATAGTAATTTATTATAGTGTTTATCAACGTGAACAACAGAATTGCGCCATCGATCGATTATATATACAAGGTCGATACAGAAGGTTCCAGCAGCCATCTGTTCGATTGACATAAGGAGGCCAGATGTTCCATGTTGGGTAGGGTAATTGAACCACCTCAAAAAATAAAACACTCCAGTATACGCCACAAGTACTGGCGTTACACGCAACGCCGAATTCACGAGAACGTCAAAAACCCATCGCCCCTCCCCCTTCTCGATATCTGGCATTTGTCCTTTTGGACGCCCTCCACGTTTATACCAAGTTTTAACTTATAAGTTATAGCCTATACCGTCCTTGAAATTCGTCAGTAGCATTCGCTTCTTTCCCTTCCCATCCCATATTTACGCCACAAAGTCAAAACACTTGAAATTAATTTATCAATAATTTGAGACAATTCAGAGACGATTTTGTGGAAAAACGGAAAACAAATGCGTTTGCCAAGAATGGCGAAAGAATGCTTCTCCAATCTGATAAAGAGTTATCCGGCAATTGAGTTATAAAGAGTAAGCAATAAGGGCCTTTCAGTTTCTTATAAGACAGCAGCTTGTATTCTTTCTATTATATACTTCTACAGTACATATTCGGAAAAGAGAAACATGCAATGAGGGCTTGAGGGCCGCATCTGTGAAACTCGGGACTATTCTGGCAACAAAAAAGTTCACTTTCGTTCGCGGACTAACAAAGATAAAATCGATAACTGCTACATATATAGATCGAGTCTGATGATAATCATTTAGACCTGAATATTTAAGTTAAAAAAATATTTTTGATTGGAATAGAATTAATAAAACATTTTGTAATTTTGATTAAAGCATGCTTTTTTGAAATAAGTATTTCCACACCCAAGCTCACCCGTCGTCCGTTAACGAATTTTTTCAAATTCAGAGAATGATTCTCCGACGAACGATAAAATCGATCTACGTAAGTATGCGACAAGGATGAAACGGTTGTCATAGCGGATCGTGATCGCTGTATCCAGCAAACAAAAAGCGTCTTCCGTATGCGGTAAAATATCACGTTCCCCAACAGTGATCTGTTAGTTTATAGTACCGAAGTATCCCTTCTCTGTTGTCCTATAAATACCGCGAAAAACATTGTTCCTGACGATAAGCATCGAACGAGAATACTTTTTTCATTGCTGAAAATTCATTTGTAAAAACTACTTGTAACGTGGTACAAAAAAAAAATATTAATTTGATTGAGATTTTAAAAAGATTAGTAGAATCGTTATTTCGGCAATTTTTGGAAATTCTGATTGAATTCCGATTGCCATTTTAATGGTTCGATTTAAAATTTCCTAATCGCAGAAGTGTACTGTAAGAAGTCATGCAGAAAGCCTATTGCGGCGCTTATTTCTGTAAAGAAAATCCGATACAAGGACACACAAAAACTGATCGCCTTTGCGTTTAAGCTCCTCGCTAAAAATTGGAACGTGATCTTCTCCTATAACAAACCGTGCGTCGTAGAAAAAAAACGGGAAGCACCGTTGTTCTCGAACCATTAAAAAAAAAGAAAAGGTACAAACAAACAAATAAAAAATAAATAGCCGAAAAATTGAGAGAGAGAAATGGGAGTGAGAAGGTGTAAAAGTATTTGGGGAAAATGGTCGCCTGCTTTTTTCTGTGAAAATTTCGGAAACTTATATAAATTTAATAAATATTAGAAAGAAAGCGATCTCGTTATAACGGATTGGTTGATTTTTTTTTCTCATCAGGACACCAACGTAGCGTAAAACCCTGTTACACTAACTTTTGATAACAAAAATCATCGTCTTGACAAAAGAGGATTTTGCACATAACGAAAAAATTCGCAAATTTTATGTATTTTCAACATATTTATAATTTGTAGTTATATAATAAGTTGATATCGATCAAACAGACCAGCAACACACTTCGCTTCTCGCTATATTTTCCCGGGGCTAGGAAAATATTTGAAAACCCAAACACCTCTATATTTACCAGCTTAATATGTAACTACACAACTCTTATGTTTGACGCGTCTGCTATTCATTCTCTTCAACTAGCTGGTTGAAGAGGACAAGAATAAGTCAGGGAAATGAGAAAGCCCGACAACGAGGCAAGGCCCGCCTTTTTTTGAAGCTAGATAAAACACACACATGCAACATCAGACTCTTATATAGTTTCGTTTGGATTCTATTTTGGTTCGAGAGCTTCACAGCAAGCACTATAAGCAGTAATGCGAAGAAAAGGAACCAAGGGATTCCCTGCTGTACTGAGCATGGTTTGCGATATGCGTCATAATTTACGTCAAACGGAATATACCAAATAATAAGCCAATTTCGATCATGGATTTCTTAGTGTAAATGTGTTCACCAAAATGTATTTTGCGTTTTCCTTTTTTAAGAGTTTCCTCGAAATCTCGTAGAAAGGGAAAATAAGAGAGGGAAAATAAAACGAAGCAGGTCTTACACAGACGTGGAAATTTATGCGGAAATAAAGTGTTGCGTCGTATTATCCCTTAAACTGGAAGTCGGTAAGGTGAGCATACCAGTATAAGCGAGTATAAGCCTCCCATTTTTACGACTAAATCAGTCGGTCGTGTCTCCAGTCTTCGCCAAAACTTTTAGAGAGCGAATCTTTTGATTATTTCTTGCCCACATAATATCTGAACTAAGTGAGTAACTATTTTGTAACGCTATTTACACTTGAATCCGTATGATTACACCAATGACTAAGTTTCTATATAATGGAGCTTTTCCCAGGAATTGAATTCAAGTTATGTAGGACGTTATTTGATTTCTCGCTCCGAAACAAAGTTGAGAGTTGCAGATGAGTCGACTAGGCTGCAGTTTGCGCCTGTCTGTAACTTACGATGGTACAGCAGAGCAGAGCGACTGTCAGACTCGAGATGCAGCATGATATCTCAAATGGTAATGCAGAACAAATATACCATAACGGATGTCTCTCCATATACGCAGCACGCCAACCTAATTAGAAGAAAGGGGTTTTCAATGAATTAGTTCATGAGTAGTAAGACTTTTTTGGATTATTATTTGTAACGTTTATTGATGATGGCGGTGGGGGGAGGGGTGAAATTCCAAAAGGGTATACAGGCGAGAATCTTCGGTGCGATTTGTGAACCATAAGAATATTGGCTCCATAACCGCACACAATGGTATACATATTTAGATCAAGAGGGCTGGGCTATTCATTCGTATGACTTGAGGAGGGAGGTTTGGGAGGAGGGAGGTTGGGAGGAGGGAGAGAGAGAGAGAGATGTACAGTAGGCAACAGTGTCTGACTAAGATAAGAGGCGAAACCAGAAGCGGGAGCTAATACGAGTTCACGCTCGGCTTTGCGAAGCTGGCTAGATGGAGTGGCTGCACGTCGTCGTTCGTTCAACGCCCGTGCCCAGGCTAAAATAGCATCAAATACATAAAGCGAGTTTTGCTCGGCCCCGGCATATTGTACATGTACATATGCGACTCTCTCTCTCTCTCTCTCTCTCTCTCACTCTTCTCTTTTTTTTCCCGCGTGCATCTGTGGAAGAAAGAGAGAGAGAGGCAGCTGAAGAGAAAAAGAGACGGACCATAGGACTCGACTCGTCATGAGAACGACGTGGGCGTGTGTAATGTACACAAGAGAAGAAACCTAAAAGAAAAATTTCTCTCTTCCAACCATCCAACCAACCAACCAACCTCCCAAATCCAAACTCTTCCAACTCCCGCGATCCCGACACCCGGCCCCCCTCTCCCATTCCACCCACTCTTCTCTCCTAAAAAAGAATGGGAAAAATACTTTGCCATTATCAAGGAAGCCAAAAAGAGGAGGAATCAAAGGGGGCTGGGTGGGAGGAGGACAAGGTGTGGGGAGGGAGAATCGGTGGGAGTTGTACGAACGGGAATGTCTGAGGAGAAGGACCAAAACATGCATTGAACGCCAAACCGACTGGCTCTCTCTCTCTTTCTCTCTTTTTCTCTTTTTCGTTTTTATTTTATTTTTTTTTTTTTTTCGTTCGTAGCAGAGTTGAAGAGACTTAGAGCAGCAGCAGAGGACGAGGAACCATGACTGGCTTCTGTGGAGAAGGAAGAGCGTCAGAACTGGGAAACTCGTCGTGAGCGGTCGTGAGTGGAGATCAGTATAGAGAGAGACTGTCACCGAAGTCGTCGTCGTCAGTCGCTGCGTGCTGTGCTGCTTCGACGTTTGTTTGGGCTGGGCTGCTGCTGCGACGAGTGCTACTAGGCTACTAGTGCCGCTGCTACCACACTGCTTCATCAGTATACATCAGGAGGGATATACGGCACTGCCAGGGGCTTGATGTTGCTCATTCGGCGTCGAGTTTCCGTCGAAAGTGGCGGTGAAAGCGGCCGGCCGCAGGAACGTGCCAAAGCTCCTTCTCCCGACCCCAGTGTATGCAGTGCTGTGGTTCATTCCTTTATCGAGCTGGGTATTTCGGGAAAGGCCAGAAAGCGAGAAAAGGAAGCCCCAAGGAAACAACAAGGACAACAATAACAAAAGGCAAGACAAAGTCGCGCAGAGAGAAGAGAGAGAGAGAGAGAAGAGGCCAACGCACAGCAAGAAAAAAGCCCGGCACTACACAAATCAAAAACAAACCGTCGGCAGGAGACAGTCGGCCGAGACTCGAGAAAAACTATCCAGCAAAGTGTTGAACGCCTTAGTACCTCTAGACGCCTAGTAGGAGCCGCCACGCGTGTGTCGTCTTCCAGTGCGACAACAACAAACCAGAAAACCAGCACCTTCGGCTGGGAAACTAATAGCCGACATTGACTGCTCCTGTGGTGTGTAGAATCAGTAGAGTGTGATGTTGGGCTGCTGCTGGCTGTAGAAACGCTGTATAGCACGCTGTTGCTGGAAGTTTGGACTATTGGTTTTCTCCGCAATAACTCTGATTGAATTTCGAAACTATATCTTGTGAGTTAGGCATCTGACGACAGGGCGACAGCAGTGACACAATGCAGAGAAAAAGAGAAAGAGCCAGATGAGGAATTCCTTGGTGAGTGCGCATGATGATGGAGGGACGGATCGTCTACGCGACGGGAGAAGAGAGGCGGTGTGTCTAGATTTTTTGATGCCAAACTGAATTATAACGACCCTAATTTCGAGGTCGTCCGCCAGTAATCCAATCGCAGGGAAAGCAGTGCCCCCCCTCCTCCCTCTCTCTCACGTCAGCTGATATCGACAAGTGAAAAAGTTTAATCTATTGACGTTTTTTTAATGATTTCAGTGAAAACTTGCGAATTTACATGTGAAATCGAGTGCCTTGGTTGCGTAAGTGATGTGTATCGGAATGTGCGCTGTGTTTCTCTAGCTCTGTTTCTGGTGCGGTCATCTCGACCCTATATCTGTCGGCTCCTTAAAGCAGTAGCACTCGGGTCAAAGAAAACGGGACAATACACCAAGTGGACGGACACTTATCCTTGCTGTGCAGTAAGCTTACGCACACACGTCTGCATTCTTCACGTCTGTAGACGCCGAGCCGACAATCAGCTGGACTATGGATTGCTGTTGCTGGTGGGTGCCACCGGTCCCGATCGATATATAGATAGACCATGTGCTGCCCTCTTTCTATACATTCGCCAGCTGGCGAGACACACGACACCCTTCCGAATGAGTGACCGCTCATGTAAGGAGATATACAGGCAAAGAGGAAGGGAAAAAAACCTCGGGAAAGTCAAGCAGATAAAGACAGGCCTAAAAGAGTCAGCAATAGAGAAAAAAAAATGAATAAGGAAGTACACAAAAAAAGGAGCGGGAAAAAAATGCTAAAGTGAACGGGAAAACAGCCGACGACGACTTATAAATTCTCCCGTGTACAATATAAGGACGGCGCAGAGAAAATCACGTTGCAGCAGCGCCATTGGGAGCTCCCGACAAGAGATTGGCACATTCAACCTGAAGAAATTCGACGTTTGACCGTGTGAGTTATTACTTATTAGGAGCTGATGCGAGTTGAATTTGATTTAAAGATTGACGTCATAAGGGGGGAGTAGTCCCAGCCAGTTGAAGCGCATCGAACCAGGAATCCTGTGCGAATCGGACATAGGCTGGCTCTACATAGGCGCCGATGATGCGGGAGGAAAAGGAGCGGAAGAGGATGAACGTGCAATCGTTAAGGATCGCGCTGTCTGTTCGACTTGAGTTCGAGTTGGGGTTCGACCGTTGTCTGCTCAAGTGGTAGCGCCGCTTTGCTAAACAACGGCCAGAGTTGGACAGTGAATGCGGTCATCGTCCGACAAAGGGATTTATGTGTGTTGAATTCGTGCAGACGCCAGAGAACTCGAGGACTGGCTAGTTAAAGCGATGGCAACTTCAATGGCCTGCACGTCTGCAACGGCCACCAGTGCTGCTTCTGTTGCCACATCATCATCCTCGTCGTTATTATCCGCCGCCGCCGTGACCTCGTCCAATAATGCCTCGGCTGGACATAGTTTGTCGTTCGCCAGCCACAGCCCTCGCCCGCCCGAGCTGCACAGCCTTCGCATCCACACCAAGAGTATCGAACAAACTCTCATACCGCTCGTCACGCAGGTAGGCGAAAACGCAATCGCTAGACGCAGAAGCTTCTATATATATCTATACTTTAGCACTATAGGCATAAACCATGAGTCGATATATACGTACGGCTGTGCACTTTCGCATGCATTCGGTCTCCTATGTGTAATGACATCGTGCCATTTCCGACGAGAGAACACAGTTCAATATACACGCCCACGATGAACCGTCTCATCCTATATAATTCAGCTGGTGCCAGCATTCACCTGCTGGTCGGAGGCCTCCTCCTTTTCTCTCGTTCACCTCCCTTTTAGAGTCTAGCCGATGGGCTTTTCCTCGATTTGTCATGGCCATGTCGACAATATTCCGGGTAGTATGAGGCTGTGTGACGGACATTATTTATCATCGATTCGAAATTTAGGCGATGGGCAAGTTTCTCGAAGGGCCGGCCCAAGTGGCGAAATCCGGCGAAATGGAAGTTCATATAGATCTAACATCCAAGCGCCCGTCTGTCTATGTCTACGTATATACGTGTATATAGTCTGCACTCGTGTGAAAGTTCTATATAATTCTATGTATATTGCATGTCTTGTAATATTATTACGCCCGCAACCATACCGAATCACCGAATCTGGTGTGCAGCGGGGAAAAAGGAAGATTTCTCATTGATCCTTGGGTTATATATACGAAGTCGAATAAGCTATCAGGGATGAAGCGCATGCCGAGTACGAAAGAGCAATAGGTCGAGCTTCCTGCAGTAAGCAGGTATATTGCACCAATTTCGTCCGACGATTTTATGGCATTTCGCGAATTGGAGTTAACACCAATTTACAGCCGTAGGTTTGCCCATAGACCACTATGTATAGAACTATGATTTCGTAAGGAGTCTCAGAAGTTTGATCCCTTTAGCTTAAGCCCATTACCAAATCGAAAATTTATTTTGTGTGCAGTAGGTTTCTGTGCTGATATTTGACTGAAACATTACTGTGCATTCAAAAATCATACATAATTCTTGATTACCAATTGCGTGACTGAAAATCATAGAAGCCAAAACATTAGTAATTACGTTTAGGATACAAGAGAATAGGCTACATATAAGATGTAAGAAACTGACCAAGATAAGATCTATAGAAAACCGCTGTCTCGGACTGGCAGCGACTCTTTGAAGGCTAGTCTTATTGAGATTGCAATGCGCTCGTCTTACTTTATTCGTGATCGATTGTACTATCGAGCTTAGAGAAAAGGATATATGGTACATTGGCTGGCAATGGATTAATTTCCTTAGAGAGTCTTGGTCTTTTGAACAAGTCACAGCAAAGGGACGGTCGGCAGCACTTCACGCCGCTCTTCGCTGGCGGTGCTATACGGGAACGGGCATCCATAAGGTGGAACAGGCGGGATTCTCTTCGCCGAAAGATATTTATAGTCATTCAGCCGCACGCTCTTTTTCGAAATCAAATATTTCTTTCTCTTTGAAACGTAGATTGCAGCAGAGCGTTTCGTACAAAACCAGTAGGCAGCAGCACAGCACTCATAATTAACTGAATGCGTTCTACTACTTTTGTAGTTTTCCTCTATTAGTTTCACTCGGTTTCACTCTTGTTCTGAAAGGAGTTGAACCAATTTAGTTACTTGTTTCCGTGGTAACTTTGGAGCTTCATCTTGCAGTTAATCATTTCAAAGGGTATAGTTCGAGACAAAACTTGTTTTTTTTTTCTTTACTTGCTTTTTGATGACTTATTCACTCTTATTCACTTTAATCCACGTTGTATGGCAGGGCGTCTAGCGTCAACCAAGATCGTCGCTATAACAGCGCATGGCGATCTTGTTTTCGCTCACTCGCAATATACTGCATTACGTACACGAAATAAAAACAAAATAAAATACCGCGTTACGGCGCAGGCTTCAGACAACGTACGTTCTTCGAATTTCAAATTCGTATACATGCCATATTTCAGTATTTCTCATTAAGCGTAGCATTATGATATTTGCCGTGTTAGCCGAATCCACAATATTTATCGCAATAATAAATAAAAAAAACGATGATTTCATTGATGTCATTACGGAAAGATACGTAGGGTCAACAAATGCACTGCTTTGCAGACCGCCAATAACCTAGACCTGTGCTTTGCAATCATATTTGCCGTTCTACAATTTTCATACATATTAAGTCTTGGGCGCTATTTCGGATTTGCAGCCTATTTGCGCATTTATGGTGCATTGCTGCAATGTAAACTTGTTTCAGAAAAGAATATTAACCGAAAAAAAAACTCAGTCCTTGAGCTATTCAACAGCCAGCTGAAGCAACAGCGAACCATCACACGTACCAATTACCGCAACAGCTAACGCTAACCTTTATCGATCGAGCAAGCAGTAGCCTGCGGTGCTGCGAGAACCACCAAACTTCTATCAGTCCATCACACTACAGAAACGGTATGACAGCACGGTATAGCCGATGGCGTGAGCGTGAAATCGTACAAACCACCTAGCCTTTATACTAGACAACTTTTCTCATTGTCCGGAGGTCTGAGGCTCGGGTAAGTTTGAACGGTTATTCCGGTATTGCTGCGCTAAGGCAAAGATGGATCTGTTTACTTTGTTGAATTGCAAAGATGATTCAAACATGAAAATATGAAACTATAGTGAGGTTAGTTTCCTTGCTACTGTGGTTAAATTCTTCTATACTTTCTTTTATTTAGGCCTACATCACACAGGAAAAAAATTACTAATTATACAACAGCTTTTTTATTTATTATTTTTTATTTTAATGTTTAGCTATCTTATGCTTTAAACGGCTAGGATTGTTCAGAAATAGCATAGAAAAATTCCGACATCTTCTTTGTTACGTATCTGAGATATTATACTTAAGATTTTCCCTTTTCCTTTTACCTTACATATTTGTTTATTCTTTTGCGCTCATACCTCCCTTTGTTTTTAATTTCTCACATTTCTTAAACAATGTGATAAATCGACTGTAAACATCGAAACACTCACAAGCGCGCGTGCGCTCATACATAAGGATACATGCATTCGCGAGAATATGCATGTGGACTAGAGACAAACACTTATGATGAGTACCTTCTGTCTCGAGCGAGTTTTTTTTTTTATTTTTCGATTTTTTTAAATAAAAACAGGCAGACAGGCATTATTTTTGTGAGACTTAGACCTAAACTTAATTGTGTTGCCTACAGCAGTTTCTGATCCATCAGTCTGATCAATCCAGATGATGTTGCCAGATGTCGTCTCAAGTTTTGCTATTTTCGCTATGAGGAATGCAGTCTGGTCTGGCACTGTTTCATATTATTACTTTGGAGTTTAGGGTCTACCAACATTGTGTAGTTATCAGTTATCTCCCTGAAACTTCTCATCAGCCCTGCTGTCTGCCCCGGCTTACTCTTAAAAATTGCCATAGCCTACAGAAGCCCATTCGAGTTATCGCTCTCGGACTCGGAGATTCTGCTTGTCTCAGTCGACCCTTTTAGGTGCGTTTAGGCCTTATTTCAACCTATTTATAGAGCTTATTCCCCCATACTTAACCGGGAAAAAAATAGAGAAAGCAACTTGAACGTGCAACCTGTTTCCTTTTTACTAGTTTTTCGTCAGAATCACCTCCTACACCAAAACTCTAGCAGAGAGCTTTAATGTTCACAATTCACCCTACTCGGAAGTTCCATTATGCCTATGATGTGGTTGGTGTGGTGTATCTCTTTCTCTATATAGAAGGGGCACTATCTTGAACCGTGCATCATCTGAACGTTACTTGAACTACTTGCATAGACATTTATCGATATTTGCTATCTTCTTTAGAACCCATATGCGCCTTTATGTTCGGTGCAGAACCGCGCATCGTGTAGGAGAGATTTAAAGCACCCCTAAGTCGGCAAATATTAGTCGGTCTTTAGGCCATACCTTCTTGAGAATACTATACATCCCCTTAAAATGTAATAAAAAGGAAAATTTGAATAAAAATAGAGATTGATATTTCCCAGCATGGAAGAACTAATTACGGAACAACGAGACAAGTTCAATAATGGGATTATTTTGAGTAATTAAACATTACAGTTTCAATTTAATTGGTTAAGAATTGGATAAAAGTTTTAAATACAATTTTATTCGGTTCGTGCCACTACTTCCACTACTAGGCTACCAGAAGAAAGATAGTAGAACGGTGGTCAAAATTACTAAATTCTAAATTGTAATTAAGATATTCTGACACTAGAACAAATGAATTAAAACAAAAAAGTACCTACCGAAAGTCTTTGGAAGCCCGAGAGGACCTTATGCAAAAACGCTGTTTTTGCAGTCCTCTCAGTACTATAGTTTTTAACCAAATGCTTTCAAATTTGGTATGTACATAGCTAGAGGTAGTGAGGACACCTCTGATTTTTTTCAGATTTTTGTTTTCATTTCCTGAAGTACTTTGGGCCGGTTCTAAAAGTCTTTGGAAAACCGAGAGGACCTTATGCAAATTAGGCCACTTTGGCCTTTTTTTGCAGTTGAACGGCTAGGGCTAGGGAAACGCAATTTTTTTTCAAAAAATCGACCTGCGTTAGCTTTATTTCAGGTCTGATTTTCAATTTTTTTGATTGATATTATCTCAGTTTCATTTGAAGTTAAAAAACGAAAAAGTAGAATTCCCCTTTTTTCCGCTCCCATCCCTTTTTTTTTCGTTGGCGCGAGAGAAAACCAAAAATCCCCCCCCCCTCATATTTGGATTCATAGATTGGACAGTAGAACCTAAAACAATTATTAGAACCGCCACTGCTACTAGAACTACAACAATAGAATCTAAAATCCAATCAAAAAAAAATTTGGGGTCTTGGTTTTGGACACAATCGAGAAGGACGAGAAGTTGCTAAATCTTTCGCCCAGTGAAACTCCGGGAAAATGAGAAAAGTTTGAATTTTTCCCGGCTTTTCTCAGCAAATAGACTTTTCTCCTAAATCTTTATTAAAGAAATCAAACAGTCTCCGGCAACATGGCATTAATTCGGGGGGTTGGCAACTCTCAGAATCCTCGTACATTCTGGCTAGAATCTTGGCTAGAATCCCTCCATAATCCCCAGAATCTCATAGAAGCTTCAGGATGTCGTAGAATCTTCAGAATCTCACAAAATCCCGTGGAATCCCATAGAATCTCGTAGAATATCCAGAATCTCACTTAATTTACATCCCCCTTTTTTTAACTTTAAACTACCTCAAAACCGTAAAAATTCCAGATATTTAGTGGATTTGATCTAAAAACTCAAATTATAAAAAAATTGCACTAGAAATACTGAAAAATGTCGAAACATGGGTTGCGCTAAATCTTCTTTTATTTTTCCCTCCTTTTTCCCACCGCTGGGTGGCGCACACATTTTGTTGTCTGCTGCGCTTTTGATTATTCTGACAAGGCGGCGTTCATTTACATTGCTGGTCCACTTATCAGACCGCCTGCCCATACGACCAATCCAGGTATACGACCACCCTTTTGCTTGCACCACTTTCTGGCGCGAGATTCCCCTAGTTCAAACTTTTCTGCCGATAAACATGCCGCGACTTGGATTATTTTAATCCATTTTGAGGTATTTTGTTTTTAAATTGTCATTTACCTTCATTATTGAAAAAGGGTTGGACTTTTTCGAACAAAGATGACTTTCGTCAGTCGTAACAATTTGTTTTCTTTAAGCAAAGTGTTACTAAGATTCAGTCATCACCTTCTACAAGTTTACTACTAATTCATTTGGCCGGTTATGCGACCATCCAATTATACGACCGCTGCACCAATGGGCGCATAAGTGGACCGGCACTGTATTATGTAACGCGATTTTCACATTTTTTTACCCATTGTAACAAATTGTAACACAAATTTGGCCCGTCCTAGATTACTACGTAACAGAGGCTGAAAGCCTGAAATCCCCCCCCCTCTTTTTAAAATTCCATAATATTACAGCTTTTGACAATCAAATTTTTCAGTTTGACGACATAGACGTTTCACAATATAGCCCTTGGCTATTTCTTGCGAAATTTTGGTTATTTCTCGAATTTTTCGTTTTTTATGCTTTGGTTTCCGAATTTTTTTACTTTCCGATAGATGGCGACATAGGGAAATATGATTTTCAATTTGTTACGTGACAAAGTCTTGACCCCTTGTCACAATCCGTAACATTTTTTTCGACCCCCTTCCTCCTATCGCGTTACATAATTTATGAACGCCGCCCAAGTAGCCAAGTTTATCTACTTTATTTTAATGTGGTATAAAGAAAACAGTGGAGATGGCGCAAGCAACTATAATGCTCGGATTGGGTTCAATAATCACGAGCATGATCGCTTTTAAATCGCTGCTAAAAATGGTTTCATGCCTTGCAACTAGGTGGACGAGTAAATAAATAAAAAAAAAACACACAGTATACTTACGCAACACAACGTAGACAATTTGAATGCGCATTAAGGAATGAAAAATCGTAATTTTAAAACCAAAGCAATAGAGTGGTTCGAGGATGCCATCTTGGATACTCATTAGTTCCAGGTTGGTGCAACCACATCCAAAAGCATTGACATTTGCCATAAGAAAAGGGTACGAAAGGAAGGACAGGTAAGGAAGGGAAGAATAGAGTGGGGAAGAAAGGGGTTGGTTCCTTCTTTTTTTCACTCTCCCTTTGACTTTCCATAAATATTTGTCCCTCAAGTTCCAGTACACGAGCCAATCTATCAGGCATTGAGTCTATCAAATGCTCCCAATCATCAAAAGTCCTCTCTTCTCTCATTTCTTCCCAGTAATGGGTAACCCAGTCCCATAATTCCTCTTCAGTATCAGCTTCAATTAAGCCCATCCGATTTATCATCAACCCCCAAAAATCCTAAATTGGGTTAAGGTTAGGGCTAAATGATGGCCACCAAATTTTTTAAATTCGCTGTCGATGTAACGCCTCGTCGGCAAACCAATCCCGGACGATTATCGCTGTGTGGGCTGGACATCTTAATAAAAGAATAAGGCATTAAAATCGAGAAAAAAAATTTAACGAAACACTAACCCATCTTGCATAAAAAAACAATATTGTTGCCTATGTTCAGGATGCTCGTGCAGTAATGGGTCCTCGTTATCAGGAAGGGGAAAGGTGTCTTTGGCGAATGGAACCATTTGGTTAATTAAAATGTCTATGTAGTTGTGCATGTTTAATCTGCCGCGGATCCTGTGTAATACACCAGGGCCATGATTTGTCGCACATCCCCATACATTAATCGTTTTTCGGGTACTGTGTCTACTACGGGAAAGATTAAAAGGTTCATGTCTACCTCCTGGTAAACGATGAACCCATTGAGCATTATAGCCATCGGTAGAAAATGTTTTTTCGTCGGACCAGATGACTTTTCTCCAAATTTCGTTTGTGTAGTGAATGTGCTCTTGTGCGAAACACAGCCGTTCAGCTTTTTTTTGGCTGGTCGTCAACCATAAATACCGCCATCTCTCAATCGACTTCTTAAAGAGGTAACTGAAATGTGAGGTACATTAGCCATCTCTCTTAATTCCTCTGCTGTATCGAATGGATTCACGATACCTGTAAGAAAAATAGTCACACTGAGCCAAATAATAAAACCCCAATTTAAATTAAATTAACTTACAAGCAGTGATTATAGCCATATCTTCATCTAAAGTGGTCACGCGTGGTCTCCCTGAACGAGCACGCATAGCCAGACCTTGCACCCGTTCAGTTTGAAATCTCTGAATCTAGAGATTCACAGTTTGAAAACATCGATTAAATCGTCTTGCAATTTGTCTTTGGGACATGCCAGCTTAAAAAAAACCTATCGATCTTCATTTTTCAATAAGGGACAAACGAGCAGTCTGTATCTCTGCCATTTTAAATCACTACTGAAGTGAGGAACTAATACTAACAACAAACTAACAAGTAGGCCTAGTTGCGCAAGCCGTAATCAGCACGCTAAAAGTATGTACAAAATAAGGTTGGAAAATTGAAAGCGGAGAATAAAGGAAAAGAATGAGAGAAAGAAAAGGTGAAAAAGGGATTAAAAAATGGGGAGTAGTTTGATTCTCAGTATACCTTCCATCAACTTGAAATACAAACATATAGAGCAATTTGCCTGCTCCAGAAAGTTTCAAGCATGACTGTACATCCAAACTTTCCATTCGTTGATAATGGCTTGCTCTCGATAATCCTTATTGAAAGAAATTTGAAAACTATAATTGCATCAAAATTTTTCATATTAAAGCTCATCAAATCAGTGATTTGATAAAAATGTGTAGTAGTGCCTACGAGCATCAATATGAAGCTCCAAAAACTCTTGAAAGAACCTTTTCAGATCATCGTAGCATTACGATTGGTTACGAAATTGTAACTCCAAAAATCTCGATTTCCAATTTGTTTACAGCTAACACACAAAAACATTTAACATAAGTTAGTAGGGCCGCTGGCATTTTGACATGAAACATACTTTTTTTTTACTAGAGGAATGTTTTGTTCAATCAATAACGTAGTCGTTTGGCACATCGACGAAGATAAGATCAACAGAAGTATATACGACACAGTAACATGAATTGGTAATTGTTTGAGAGAGCGAAGAACAATTGTTATTGGGAGCTGCGGTAAAACTTCGAAATATGATAAAAGTTAAAACACAAAACCATGAAAATTTGGCTTTCTTTCTTCTGCTTTAGTTTCACGCTACAGAAGTGGAAATTTAAGAAAAGAGGAAATTTTAATTTTGTTAATAAAGAGGCAGTGAATGCTAAAAAAATAAATATTTTCAAAAGTTATGAAACTTTCGATAGTTCCAAAAGTTATGAAACTTTCGATAGTTTCAAAATTTTCGTCTGCATCGAAATACAGCGAAAATTTCGAAAATAACAAAACGAAACAAGCGAAATTCATTTTTTTTGCTGTAGTTATTGTTTTATTTTGTGCGAAACTTTAATTTGTAGATATACTTTCACCAAGTTTTGAATTCTAACTATTAAAAAAAGGTAAAGTTGCATCAAAATCCATGGATCAAGTGTAATAATTTGCATGTATGTTACTGCTTTATAAAAGAATAAAATGACAATAGGATGTGTTGGTCTTTTGTAACATCGTGTACAGTACAATTTCAAAAGGTGCATGAAGGTGCACTTTACTTTAAGGACATCACTTTAAGGACATTCCTTCATCTTCATTATAAACGATTGGTCTAATGGTTAGCAAACCGGCTGTCATTTGAAATGTCTGAGGTTCTAGTTTCGGTGAAGTAGAAATTGAATAATGAAATTTTTATAAAATATCTTTTTGAATTATTCAAAATGCCATCTTGTTTATCAGACGACCGTCATGTATGGCGTGATAATCGCCGCATTCAAACCCATGCGTTATTGCATGGAATTCCAACAAGATTTCCAATAGCCCAACCGTTGATATTGCAGCATGTGGCCGCATGTATTAGAGATCTTAATGCAGAAGTGCTTATCAAAATTTTATTTCTACTTTATCGATATTCGATCATCAGCCCTTTCGAATGACATCCCGGGTTGCTGACCATTAGATCCCCCGTTAACAAAGAATAATAAGGGAAATAATATGGTATGACCCAGGTAAACCCCCCTACACTCACCCCTCTTCCATGAGTGAGTGCAGCCCCCCCCCCCCCCCCGCTTGACCACCCTTCTGGTCGGCTTGGGCAGCGCGTCGCGTCAGCCCCGTAATTCTATACTTAAAAGTAATTTTCGTTTGTTGCTTTAAAAAACATAAATAGTTTATGAAAATGTTTCACAAAATTAAGATTAAGAAACTAAGGTACGTAAGAAAAAGAAATTAGGGTACACTTTTCTTATGGACAATGCCAATGCTTTCCAGTTGTGGCTGCACTAAAAGGGGTTTAATACCGTGCCAAGATGGCAACCTCGAACCACTCTATACTGAGTCATGGGCTCGATAAAATGTGTTCTAAGGTCTATGGAATTCTAATATCTGTTGGGTTGTCTTTGAACGTTTGTTGTATTTTCGAACGAATGTTTTCTAATTTTTATTCAATTTTCTGTCATTTTCCTTCGCCACCTGATCAACTGATCGATTCCTCGACCAACTGATCTACGATTTTCGTGCATGAAGTAATGATGCATAAGTGCATGAAATGATCGCTAGAGGCGTTGCGTTCCAGAAGGCAAAAGCTGTGGTGTAATTCCATTTGTTCCTAGTGTTTTCCGCGATCTAGTGGACACTGCAGACACTACGACCAATAGAAAGGTGGACCCGTGATGATTAGGCTATAGGCTATGCGGCATTGCGGCTAAATGGACAAACTATTGGGCTATTAGATAATTAGATCTTCTCTTGTGAGTAGACCGACATTTGCGTTATATTTATGAGTTGTCATTGTCATTAAGTATCTCTAAACGCGGCCTCAAAATTTTGTACCGAAATACGCAGGCAGGAATTCGACACGTTAGAGAAATATGAAACTTGCTTTGATATAGCGCAAATGATCATTTGGACTTTCATATGTTAACTTATTTATTCAAAATTAAAAACAAGTTTTTAATCCAATAAAATAATGACAGCAAATTTAATGATCTTGCAGTAGGGATTGTTACATTACATCTCAGGAATATTTGTTTTGATTTATTTACATTAACTCGCCTTTTGTTTTTTTCTAAAACTCGAGTTTAAAATTTAAATATCTCAATCACTGGATTTCCCTTTGGTTTTTATTAATAGGCCTACAAGGAAAGTTATTCCTACCGCCCCCCCCCCCCCGAAAAAAAAGGAAAATTAAATAAATAAATTAAAATAATTTAAATATGTATACATAGCGTCTTCAGACCGGGTGTGTGTGTATGACTTGAAAAATATTTTCTTACCCAACGGCTGAGTCTCTAAATATTTATTAATCATAATTTTTCATTAAGAGATGAGGGAAGAGAATCGTCAAACTACTAAGCTAAATTCATTTCAGCCTTTCGAACTTAAATTGAATTGATGATAGGCCTACATATTTTATTAATATATAATAAATCAATAAAATAATAATCTATAAATCTAAAAAATAAATTAATTTACAACCTCAAGCGAATTTCTATGTTTCTTTGAATTTTATCCGAACTGTATTCAACGGGATCAAACCCGAATTTTCAAGTGATCTATCATTCTTAGCCTGACACTTGGTATTCAAATTCGCTTCAATTCGTACAACTCTCACCGTACATATAAGATTGTTGATTTATTAACATTTTTGTTCAACACCCATATTTCATACTGCCATATTTTTCTAGTTCATACAGTAAAGCTTGCTACAGTATCAAACGACGAAATGATCATGTCATGTCATGTGCAAAATAGTTGGACAATAGGAATAAACTTGATAAAACTATCCTCTTAATTCTTGTTGAATCGTGTTGATAATAGAGAACAGCGTTGAGAACGATGAGAAGTTTTTCTATTGATGAACGCTGATTAATTTATGAATTTATTAAATCTTGATTGTCGACAGTTAAATTGTCGCACCAACCAACTGGCATCAGCCGACCTATTTTCATTTGATCTTTCCAGAGACTTTTCCATTCATCAACAGCGGTCCTATTAAGTAACATCAAATGAGTGTTCAAGGCAACAACTTGTAGCTTTTGAAGTCATGTATGGATCTTCAGTTACTTTACTGCCGGATATGGATACATATATGTGTTGTCTCTTGCATCGACACTATTCTTCTAAACCCTTCTCGATCTCATTCATTTCAGCCAATACGTTATGTCCTGCTATTTGTGTGGAACTATACAGCACCAATCTCAAGTGCCGTATACGTATAAATAAAAAATAACACTATATAACGATATCGTAATTGAAATTCGATTCCAACGAAGACAATTGATGCTTAGCTACCTCAAAGACTCCCTACTATATTTGATGCGAATCAGTAGGTTCTCGGTTTGATAAATTTGGTTCCAGCATTTGGTAGACCCATTGAGTGAGGAATGACGGCAAGTTTTGGTTCATATTAGACCATCCACCATCCCTTGTGCCTAAACATGTACAGCAAGGACGAGTCCAAGCTCTTCCACGTCTTTACAGATGACATATAACGGAAAAATAAAAAGAATGAAAGAAAGAAAGCGAGAGGAAATAGAGAGAGAGAGAGAGAGACGCCGACGAGTCACATCAAAGACGACTAGGAAGAATCAGAGAGGCAGGATAAAAAGAAATTGTAGAGTGGAAAACCCAAGCGTAAGCAGACATGTTCGAGAGCTACTGGCTAGGCTACACATCCAAGGAGTGGGCGCGAGCGCAGCACCCGGGTCAGCTTTATTGATCTAAGGCAGAACTGAGCGGCTCTAACCCATTGCTAAAAAAAGATTCTACGAGAGCTTCGGCTCCGCCCTTTCCCGCTTCTAAGCTCCTCCTCTCACCCCCCCCCCCCTCCTCCATTCCTTCCTCCCGCTCCTTACGATTTATCGTGAACGACTTTAAGGGTCGAAGGGGAAGTGAAGGAAAAGGGGAGAAAAGGATAGAATAGGAGTTGGATTTCAGTCGGAGGAGGTAACGGCGGTGTAGGAGCATTGCTAGAGCTAGTTCCTAGTGGTGAACAGTGGAACAGAGTGAGGGTGGAGAGTGGAAAGTGGGAGAAAAGGAATAAGGTCGGTTCACGACGCACATACACCACCAGTTGTGGCTTCACTTTCGTTCAATCAGGTTGCAGTTTGTGGGCAGCCCGACGCTCAACTGTTAACATCGTTCAGGTCGTCGGTAAACATGCTATATCGTCGTCGCCAACAAAACGAGAAATAAACCCAAGCCGACAAACCGAGAAACCAATCCAGTGAAAGAAAAGAGTGAACTTGCTGGTCCCTTGGCTCTTTCAGTGCAACCGACCCTTGACGTTAGCATAGAGACAAAAAAAAAACAAAAAAACAAAAACTAAACTAAACAAGTGAATCAAAAGAATTGGATTCTTTGTCCGTTTCGCTTGATGGAAACATCGTTGCTGCTACTCTCGCATCAACTGCTGCTGTGCTCCAGTCGCCGCCTTCGATTTAGGCTAATCGCGTTCCCAGTGGTGTTTCGAGTGTTGTTCGACAAACTCGTGTTCCCTGCTGTATATCCCTGTTAGTGGCAGCCGTTCACCAGCCCGGTCTTGTTTCACGTACGCTCACGTACGCTATATTCGGGTCCAACGGCCATCCAAACCCTAGAGACTGTCCCTCCCATTCCGCTGGATTGTATATTAAGTATATTAGCACGCTCGCGACGTATCGCCTGCGATTGCCGCCTCTCTCGTCTGTTCTGTGCTACACGTGCATGCCATTTGCTTCCGTTGCAAACCCGCAGTGGGTTTCTTGTCCGGCCTGTTTTCCATCTCGCTCCGCCATCATTCGCCTTCCGTCTCTAATCAAGCTTCCTTTGCGCAACGACGGCTCCAAAGAAAGGAAGACCGGACTAAAGAAAGAAATAACGAAACAAACGAAACAAACGTCGGACGAAAAAAGTCAAACGGCACAAAGGCAAAAGAGAAAAGCGGGTCAGCAGGCTCCAGTGTTTGTAGAGGAGCAACATCACGCGCCGACGTGAGCGAGTTACTGATTGAACCCCCGACGACAAAGTGTTGCTCTACCACCATGTCATCAGCAGAGCACAGCAGAGCGGTGAGTCAATTCTCTTTTACTCCTTGCTCCGTGCTCGAGTCGATACTTTTATTCCAGTCAGCCGACCAGCGATCGACTCCCATCGATTCACTAGATCGTGATTTGGCGTGATTCACTTTGCCAGCAAGGCGAACTGGGCGAACTTGCCGAGAGAAAAGAATCCCTTCCGCGTATAGGCTACCGCCTCACCTACTGGCGTTTGACGATTTATTTGCGTCATTAAAGGCTTAATTATGATTCCCGGAGCGTTTGACATAGTACTATGGCGGAGTCGTGGAAAACCATTACTGTCACGCATTCTCAGATGGAACTTTATTCGATTCATTCAGGATCGGAAAGTGTTAACATCAAAATTTTTTCCCCCGTATATAATACAGAGTCGCTCCTTTTTTTTTTCATTTTGACGTCTACGTCTACTACCATAACTAATTATCGCCCTTAAATGTACTGTAATTCTGGCAGCGGTGTAATCAACGATAGACGAGTAAACACAGCCGATGCAATCGACCGGCTCGATCCTATCTATCCCCGGCGTTGCCCTTCTGCGAAAGAAAAACCGGTTAGGGGTTTCCTGATTGAAAGTCAATTTAGGCGAGAGAGCTCTGTTCTGTACGACCGCTAAGTTAGCTGCAAGTTTGGCGGCGAATCTTGAATCGAAAACGGATGTACACAGCAGAGGCGAGCACAGAAGCGGTTGATTAGTAACGCCGCGTTGGTATGACATTAGGCATCTTGTGCGTTGTGCCTTGCATTTCTTGCCATCCAACTTGGTCTAAAGACAACGCTCGAATAGGTCTAGCTATAGGCCTGGTGAGTGCGTCATCACCAAATGGGTCGATTGCAAATCAAGTAGCCTAGCTGACTTAACAAGGCCGTCCGTTGTAAAAGCTTATCCATCTATGATGCATCGATCCTATACATAGGCTAGTAAAATCAAAAAGAGCCCGGACGTTGGTGCTGAAGATGTGCGATATATTTATGTGAGTCCTTAAACTTGATTCTGTCGTTTCAAAGATTTCCCTCTAAAAGGGATCATCGGTTTCTTCTTCAGCTCTTCTTGCATCAAACGTTACCAATTCTGGCAGCTATTGAGCGTCCGCGCTATATATACTCAATGCTGGTGACTGGTGTGAACTAGGCCACAAACTATATGTGCAAATGGATGTGGGGGGGGGGGTATAGAGACAATAACGGAATGAGATTCGGAGATGGGGAATGTAGAAATACGACGAAGAAAAACAACTATATAGAGAAACAACAGTTGATTCGAAGAAAGAGAGTAATAAGAACTTCTACAGCTGGCAGCTACATCAGCCTCTTGCATCAATCAACATTTGAAGAAGGCTCTAGACATATATAAATATTCTAGCTGATCAGTCCAAGAGTCCTATACGAATAGCTTATATAGCTGTATACACTTAGACTTTAGAGTTTGACGGCTCGAGTCAAAGTGACCGTGATGCTGCATGCTGATGTCTCTTCTTCGTCGTTCGGTCGCTTTCATATTTAATTTTTCTTCCATCCTCTTCCATCAATGTTTCATTGCTATACTGACCCCACAAGTATAATAGCCTACACTTCTTTATCGACCATACTCTTGTCTCCCAAGTTCTTCACTCTTATATTTTTCCGTCTTGTTTTTAAGACGCACATCAGTTGATGGAGCAGTCAATATTCCACAACTGTGCAGTGATATGTGCCACTGTGTGTACGTTTCTGCATCTCTGGCTGTTGGAGTGCATGGGTGTGTGTGTAGTATGTGCATGTGTTCCGTACTTGCCGTTGGCATCCTGTATACTCTGCTTTTCATCTACATCCTTATTCTCTCCCTTCATACTTCGTCTCCAATCATATTCAGCTCGACTACCAGTCGTTTTATCTCTCTTTCGCTCTCTCTCTCTCTTGCTCTCTCTCTCTCTCTCTCTCTCTCGTTCTCTTTCTCCTTTCCTCCCTATTAATCAATAAGTTGGACTATTGATTTCGCAAACCTACCGGAAAGAGGATAGACGGAGACACAGGGAGAGAGAGACAGAGTGGAAGCAGAGAGACAGAGAGCGTGAGACCCCCAACGCCGTTGACATTCTCCGGTAGCCTCTGCATGCATAAATCCTCTTCCGAACGTCAGATTAACTCGTCGATCGGATTCCCTACCCACTGCAACCTGAAAAACAACCAGCATAGTAGGGCATATTATATGTATTATATGGTCTACTATCACTTGTATCTACACAAGAGGAGATGCCATAAACACAGAGGAGACTACCGAGACTACGGAGACTACGTAGACTATGTGTGCAGTGTGCACGTCTATCGGATCCGTTTATTGCATTTAGGCTATTGGCTTTTGGGAATAAAAGGACAACGTAAAAAAAAAAATTATGCACCAATCAGACAATCAATCAGCTCTATTGTCAAGAAGCAGATAAATGTCGTAATTGCGGCCAGACCTAATTGAGCCGACCGTCGGAAACTCCAATGATATAATACCCAAATTTGGTTTTATTTCAGCCATTTGATTTCACTAATCAAACGATTTAACTCGCTAGTCGAATCGACACATGTGTCTTTTGTATTGCGTGTTGGCCGCGAACTTTTATGGCGTCATCCATCTTATTCTGTATAAATTTAGCCATCTTCTTGACGACTTAAGTTATCGTCCGACGAGAGAAGTAGCCTGCTCATCGATCCGCTTTAATTGCTTTAGTTAATTTGTAAAATATTTAGAACGGGGAAATTTTGAACTGGGCGATCTCTAGACAAGCGTAGCTCTGTAGCTGGTTACTAGTAAATGAAAGTCCAAACTAAATAACCTAATAAATACGGCTAGCTAGCTAGCGGTATACGGGAGGGAGAGCATGCAGTGAAGAGTGTATCAACTCAGCCGGAGCCTCTGGGTTACTCCTGACAAGTCCTGCTAGGCTCGGCTCCTCTACACTAAGTATCCCATGATGGGCACACTGGCATAGCCACGAGCCCACGACTTCATAAAACGGCCACTTTCTCAGGTCATTACTTTCATCAAATTAAGCTACGTATACTTTTTGTGCGTCATCGTTTACCTTCGTCATACGTTTTGCCTGTTATCTATGACCGAATCACGGTCTTTTTCAGTAGTCTCTTTTTCTTTTCACTTTTTTTCCCCGCAGCAGGGGAAATGATCTTAACTTTGAGACTCTCTTACTTCCTTGCTGGCTCAGTGTCAATACGCAACAACTTCATCGCAGCTATCTCCTTATTCCCTTCATTCCTTCTATAGTCAGGGTACATTATGCTTCGTACATATTCATTACACCTTTAAAGTTTGCACGCGAAATGGCACAACGTGCTGGAAATAAAGAGCTATTTTAGACTCATTCCATTGGCCCAATAATAAGGCCAATCAATGCATTCATCCTATGGCTGTTAATTCCTTTATAGTCCAATTATATTTACACACACCCACACACAGGCGAACAAACAACAAAATGATGAATATCTCTCACACTCCCCATATGTTGTAGACTTTTAGAGTCATTCCATGTGAAATTATCCAATGACGGTGACATCTCATCGATTTCGATTTTTTTGCAATTTTAAAGTCTTCATCAGGTGTGTAGTAATTCTTTTTTCAATTATATCACCCGATCTCGAGAGTGGAGACGTAGCCCTAGGGCGTAGGTGCCTAGGTGTAAAAAAATTATTGTTAGATTACAAAATTTTCTACATTGTAATACAGACGTTTTATGATTTTATGGTTGAGCTAATCATAAGCTTAATTTACATATGTATGGTTTTGGGTGGGGTAAAGCTCTGCTGGTATTAAGCGTGTACTCCCAACACCCAGTGCAGCCCACCTAAAACTCCCCCACCCATTTCACATGGAATGATAATGCTGTACTATCGGTTTAGGTATTACGATTATTATTTGCTGATTCATTTATTTAATACCCAAAACTTTCAATACAAACAAAACGCAGTCACAAAGAAAAATAAAATAAATTATTTATTAGCTAATCGCAGTCCTCTACATAACTTGCCCTTCCCGATGACGAATTAAGTCAATCTGACGTATACACCAAACAAAAGGAAAAACAGCGTATAGAGCTGTATAGTTTTTGTGTAATATGAACAGAATAATACGCATATAACAGTTCTTCCGTATAATATATACTGTAGGCCTTATATAAAAGTATGCGTGTATTAAATAAATAATTTTAGTTAGCAAAAGCATGTGCGTGTCGTGCGTCCATGTAGTGAAATAGAACGAGTGGGTACGAGGGTACGAAGGTCCTGTATGCGATGAGTGGAATGAGATAAAAATTTGAACTTAAATTTAAAAAAAAAAAATTGTTATAAAATCTATGAGGAAAGGATAAATAGAAGTACCGGTTCATAAAGCACGAGAAAAATGCATGCGCAAGATGCTAATATTCACACTAAATGATATTGTAGCCTATATAGAGAGAATCCTGCTGCTCGATTTATTTTAACCGACACATATATGGGGAAGGATTAAAGTTTTTCATAAAAAATGCGGGAAAATGTAGAAAGATCGAACAGCAGGGAAAACCTGTAAAAGCTCGAACATTGACATTGGTAGCACACAAATCTAAGAGTTCAAAGAGCGGGTGAGAGAGCTGAAAAAGGTCTGTGCTTTCTTGACACAATTTCGAAATGTCTAAAGGTTTGTGAAGATTTGCAAACGTTCTAAGGTTCTGCCTACATTTTTCAAATGAAAACACGTTTTTCCTACAAGGAAATAATAATGACGAATAAAAAATGCAACGTTTCTAAATAGTGCCTGCACGTATGTATCCATCTACTGTGGGCTTCGTTTTCACCACGGGAGTCTTATTGATCGCCATCGACAGAACCTGGTTTTCCTTCGCGACTGGCAAAAATAAATGCGAGGGTCCCGGGGTTCGGCAGCAGAAAGAACAGCTGCACCTTCTCCGCAGTATACTTATAATGTCGGCTATATTTCTCAAAAAGCTCTATATACACTGACGTGTACACATGAACATGGACCCACACGCGCGCGTAGAATTCGCAGACACAGGCAGTCGACACACAGCAGACATACATACAGTAGCTTCTGTACAGGCCTGTGAGCCTTGCAGGCATGATGGTAGGGCGGCCACATTGGAAAAACGCACACGCAGTCATGCAGCAGCTTAGAAAACAATGCATACGAGTATATCAATTAAAGGAAAGGGCATAGGCTATGTTAGCCATAGAAACACTCGGCTATTATACTGAATAAAATACTAAGAAACAGCTCAATGTATTTTGTTTCAGTTGGCATTGCTCTCTCCGAGTCATACTTTTATCAGAAATACATTTAGTATAGTATATTTATCGATCGCTAGTCGACCCGTGACCAATCATACAAAAGACTGTTCAAGTACAGATCTTTCATTGATTAATAAGAAACACTGTAAAAGTAGAGTTGATAACAAATAGTTACCAAAAGAATTGTTCTCTTCTGAATCAGAAGAACTCCTTCCCTCATTATGTTTTCTTCTTTCTTACGTAAATTCGTAAGAATTTCCGGTCACACACAACACAACAGGTAATTGATAAAGCGTAATAAAGCGTACGGGAAGTTTCCAAAACATTGTGTCCATATATGGAAACAGAAGCTTTGGCAACAGCAACATACGTGTCTCTTTGCAACTTCATTGTACGTGTGTGGAGGACGAATCGTACGTGATGACTAGAACTCGTTTAGATCATTAAGTAAAAAAAAAAGGGAAAAGAGAAGTAGAATTAGAAGTTTCAATACTACTCTCACGGGTCTTTGTAGAATAAAATAAAACACGGGCGCGACCAATCTATTCCTTTATTAAATAATTGCCCTTATCACGTCACAAAGACAATACCGAAGTTGTCCTTCATCGAGTAAACCAAATGGAATAAGAGGCTATATCTATGTTTTTTTCCTTTGAAAATGTTGAAAAAAAAATAAAGGCCAAATTTGATTTAAATTACGGCAATGGTGGCGGTTGCGTGCAGTCCCGTCTTAGCTGCCGTCGATTGGCCGCTGGGCAGTCTCATATTTGGCTTCTTTTTTGTTATACACAGTGACATTTATATTTTCACTTTTTAAAAAAGCTTAGTAATTCCCCAAAAAAGTTGCCGTGGTCGTGATCAAAAATTGTGGAATGAAAAAATCGAACCCCGCATTGTTACGTTATTCTCAATTTAAATCCATTGATCAGCATTTGAGGACACACCTCCTCATGTCTAAGCAGGTTACAATGCTCCTCCCGTTCCTTTTTACTTTTATACAATGTAGATGATGTGCGTAATTATTCATAAACGTAACACAAGCTGTATTTATACCGAACGTTGCTTTCAGAATGGGAGCCTGTATTGCCTGTATATGACTGGGTGACATCTTTTAGGCAAATATCAGAATTCGTGAGGCGAACGCGTAAATATAACGGCTTGCAGGTTTGATCCGGTTCTAAATCGCAAGAATATATGATACGGCGATCGATCGACAAGGCACTAAACCACACACTAACCACTAAGACGTATACGAGCTAGCTGTAGAGGAAAAAGAACCATAAAGTGTCTTATTATAGGCGAAATAAGCAACGCATACTGCGAGTCAGTGACCCGCATCACAGGGTAGGCTGCAGCAGTGCAACCCCTGCATAATATAGGCTAGGGCCTAAAGATGGCAAGGAATCTCTATCGCGAACGTGACCCGAATAGATCAATGGGCACATCGGTTCCTGTGACGGGAATCGGGGAATTGCAGAAAGGCTACCAAATTTTCTGACGCTGGACGTGTGGGAGATGTCAGAAGTCTCTCGGCTTCAAGTGATCGATTTTGATTTCCTATTTAAAAATAAATTGAACCGTATTTATCGTGTCGACATTTTTCAGCATCTGCTTGGGCTGTTTTTAAATATTGGTCGACACTTTTTGTTCTTCGGGATTGAAAGGGAAAAACGAGGGGGGCACCCAGAAATTAACCAATATCATGATGTGTGTAGGCCTGTAGGGATAAAATTCATTTGAAGTTCATTTGAAGAAATTTAGAACCTTTTTAGGAAATAATTAATTAATTACTATTTCAAAAATGGGACCAAACGGTTCCTTAAAAATAAAAACTTACTTTTCTACCTTTTCTAGGGTGAGACGGGTGGTTGGGTTTGTAGAGTAGTGGTGGCGAGTGATGGTAAGACTGCGTCGCCGTGCATCGCTGCGACCTTGAGAAGGAGACGCAGTGCAATCGTATCGCATATTAATTATCTGCATTGACGCAAACTGGTCCTTTGCTATTTATAATAAGAACCGAAAACGCATGAAAAGAAGAGTTTGAAATTTGAAATTTTGTTGTACAATAACAAACCTGAATTTTAAAAAAAAAATGTCGTCATCATTTAACCAAATATAAAAAGCAATTATTGAAATCCACAACGAAGTAAATTTGCGCAATGAAAATGACAAAAGAAAATGTAATGTTATTGATTTTTTTTTCGCCATATTCCGTCGCATTTATTAACTCCTATAGATTTTCGTTTTCTAAACGCTGCTGAAGATCGTAAATGATTGAATTTCGGCAAAGATTGCAACGGCTATTTTGAGTATCTTGAGATTACAATTTTAATCTCCTGCTGTAAACTTCCGTCAGTCAGTGATGAGGTTTCTTGGAATTGGCTGATAAAAGATTTGGCATCAAAACACATATTGCAATATAGGATACCATCACGCCTTAATCATCATCTAAATCTAAAATGATTGTTTCTTGACAGATCACGACCCTGGTTTCGGCGCCGGATCGACCGCTGAAAGCTGAACGTTCACGACGAGCCCTCGGCCGAGTTGGTAGAGCTGTTCAAGCAGCCGTCGAACGGTTTGTCTTGGTTGGCGAAACAATTGCCGACGACAACAGTGAAATCAAGTTGGATATGTACGAGGCCTGCAGGGAGGCCCGCCAAGCTGGTACGTTTATACTTTAGAAACATTCAATTGTAGGAATAACTATTGTTGTTTCTAGTGTGTAACAGAAATGGGCAAATACCGCATTTTTACTTCTTAGTTCATAGCTTGCGCTTGTAGTAAATTTTGAATGAAAAAAACGAATGGAACATGTGGAACAATGTTTCTCATTATGAATAACTGTACCGCAATATGTGATGTTGACGTAACTATAGTAAAAGTGGAAGGCGCTGGTGGCGCCATATGAATAAGTCAAGCCGAGTCAATATTTTTTGTCGTCACAAACAGTTGTATATTATAATGCATCCAAATCCGATTTTATTGGAACGCGATTTTTGTGCTGACGTTTTTTTTATTCTAAAATGCCTGGTTGTTCAGTGACAGCAGAGCAATATTAGCAGAGCAAGCTCAATAGCTCATGAATTCTGAATCCAATAGGCTACCACCATACAGACATTTCCTGTATTTTTCTCTCTAAGAAATATGTCGATCGAAAAATTTCAAGATTAAATCTCTGTAAATTTATATCGACGTTTATAACCGAAATACTTGTCCTTAAGAAATAATGTCCTTAAATACAAAGATATGCAAGCTAATGGCCAATCAACGTGAGGCGAACGGGCGGTATGATCCGAGTATAAGTGCGTTCACAAGAAAAGTTAAAAGTCCTCAACTCGATAGGGCGGAATTTTTGCAGCCTCTAAATGTTCCATTAAAAGAATCAAACTGTTGTATCAGAAGTTCAGTGAGCTGGAAATTAAAGCACACTTGAGGACTAAGATCCAGATAACGACGTGCGACGGGAATTCATTTGTCTGGGTAACATTCAAGATCGACGGGCGGAAACTTATTTTAGTTTTAGCGCTCAAATTTTCGATTCATTATTCGTCATCATCAAATATTTCATTTTAGTAACAACTATAAGCCGTTAAACGCATTTCTCTCAATTTTAATGATTCAATACAACGTGTATTTCAAATTTGGTAGTCTATTTTCGTTAAAAGATTTTATTTTGGTGTAAAACACGAATGATAAAAACATTTCGATCAAACTATTGCATTGATAGGTGCTGCCATTGAAAAGTTATGCGAACTGCAATATGACGAAACACAAACCTGCGGAACAGACGGCGAAATGAGTCCATCGGCCGGGAGTGGCGGAGGTGGAAGCGGTTCAATTCTTGGTAGCAGCGGAATGACCGACAAAGGTTCAATGGTCCGAGCAGCCCGATGTCTGCTAGCCGCTGTTACTCAAGTCCTTCTTTTAGCTGATACCATTGTGGTCAAACAGCTTCTTCAAGCCAAAGATAAAGTAAGTTAGATTTAAAAACCATTTGTTTTGTTGCTAAAAGCGATCTTATTATTACAGCGCGCAACTTCTGAATTTTTGAGTATATTTGATTGGTATTTTTTCTGGTTGTACTGTACCTTACTGTTGTACTTTTTGGGTGTGATTTCTCTTGCAGGTGTCGAATACGCTAACTCGCCTAGAGGGAGTAAACAATTTCACAGAATTTGTGAAAGCCTTCAGTCAGTTCGGAAGCGAGATGGTTGATTTTGCTCACGTGACGGGAGATCGCCAGAACGATTTGAAAGATGAGAGACGGCGAGCCCAAATGAGTGCTGCTCGTACTATTCTAGAACGTTCAACGCTTATGCTTCTCACCGCCTCAAAGGTAACAACCTTTATTCTTTATGCTCTTCCGAGTCCTTGTTTTGTCAAAATTCTTAACAGTAATTAAACACAGTTTTCATTCTCGATGATTGTGCAAGTAGAACTAACCATAGTAAACAAGGGAAAAAAACAAACAGCTTCCATCGTAACTATGGTGATGTTATTCACCTAGGCTGAACCTATGATCACTTGCAGATTCGTAGGGGAACTTTACAATAGAAGAAATAGCAGTAGTAAATTGTTTTCTTTTAGTGTAAAAGTGTTATATTTCTATATACAAGATGCCATCATTAATGCATGTGTTAACAACACAATCGATCCGTCTTTTTTTTTCGTCCAAGTCCCTTAAGATTCCGCTAGATTCGCATGTATCGCTGTATCGCATTAGCTCATATTTGAGGACTAGTCACTGCAGCTGAGAAATAACCGCGGCATTCCCCATTCAAGATGTCACAAAAACACCAACAAAAAGGAAAAAGGGAGTTTACGCATGCGTAGATCATGTGACGCCAGAACAGTCGTCCCATATCCTACGTATAGTTTCCGTCTAAACATGAATATATGAACTCTCAGTTCTATCACCCTATCACGCGACCAATAATAAGCAGCAGGCTGCACTGACTCTTTATTGATATAGTTAATAGTTTCGGTTGTATATATACGTAGAAGATCAAATGCCTACACATTCGTAAAGAGCATTAAGTGTCTGTATTCATAACGAAGTTAGCCGATAAACCCGATTATTGTCACGGTCTGGTCACGGTGCTGTGGCAATTTGCCAATCATTCCCTTATTCTCCTTTGAAAGAAAAGTCATGCAGGAATCAGGTCAATTTCATCTAATCGAGGAAGGGACATTAGATTGGCTGCTTCTTGTAACGGGGCGGGGGTTAAGTCTCATTCTGAACTGAAACAATAACGTATGAAGCAATTCAATATTATTCATTTGGTAATATTACTAATGTAATCAAAGCTGTTGTAAATCGTGATCAAATGTTGTTGTGCTATTGTTGATTTCGCGTTAAAAAAATGTCGGATAAAAATACTCGTTGCCGCGAAAATCAATTGGTTAACGCTGAGTACGATGAATAACTAGTTTTGATTATATTTTGTTGCGCAACTCAAATAACACGCACGTTGCATAATAAATAAAGCCCACACTAAATTGTGCATACACGCGGAGCGGTTGTTTTCGTCCTTGGTCATCAAGATAGTAGGGCAACTGGCAAACAAATCTAAACGCAAGCACGCAAGAAACGGCGGAAAAGTATGCGTGATTATCCCGCTGAGTTGACTTTGCCGTACTGCAAACATTTGACGTATATTTTCCTAGCAATAATATAGTAGTGTAATTAATTAACATGTATGAAAAATATGCACGTCTGTTTGTGTTGACGACTGGCGCGTTTCAGGAACATTCACATTGAAATCAACTGCGAAGATTAAATATTTGAAATTGAATTGGAATTAAAGTATGAATAAACCTAATGGAATCCCAATCATGCGCCATATTTTCGCTCGCATAATATAGCTACGTATGATTTTGGATGGATGTCATCTTTTGGTAGAAATAGTGAAGGATGGGGATGAAATGACTCGCTCGTCCGGGCGATATGTTTCAGTTGCTTGTTGTGACTGGGGAATGCCACATCCATACACGCCCGCCTTCTTTGTGCTTCCGTATAATTTGTAATAGTCGTCGCTGCAGTAAGACACAAGAACAGGAAATCAGAGACAACCTTGGAGGCAACGTGACTCTCGCCCTTATCACCGCAGTTTCTCTAGACTCTTTCTTCTTGATGTTGTTTTCCTGTGCCCCGCGCCCGCGACTCTCCTTCGCTCCTTCGCTCCTTCCTGCCTTCCTCTATACGACCGAGATTCGTGGGCGGGAGCGAGCAGAGCGGCGAATGCAACCAGGCGACAAGGAATCGAAAAAGAGAAAGAAATAAAGGGGGAAAAAAAAGCCGAGAGACGGGCGAAGTAAAAAGAGAAAAAAGGAGAAAAAAGGGGAAAAGTAGTATACGGAGAAAAGAAGAGGCATTTCTTGGATGACTATCATTCGCCCTTATTTCTTTGTGTGTGTGTGAACGTCCGCGGTGACGGGCCGAGGCGACGCTGGTGCAGGAAGAAACCCAACCAAACAAAAGAAATCCGTTCGCAAGAGTACACACCTACACATGCAAGCTGCATTTCCCCGGCAGTGCATGGAGCGGGGCCTCGTTATTCCTCCAAGTTAGATCAATACATCGCCTATGTAGAGGTCGTCATGTCGAGGGAGTCATTGTTGCTGGTGCCAGTATATAATAATGCCAGAACGGGCAAAGGCGGGCAAAGGGGAGAAAGCTATAGGCCGCGCGCCGCGCCAGACCATCTCATCCGCGGTTGCAGCGCCGCTATAACATTGTCGAGGCTGCTATACAGTATAGGACGAATATAAGGTGCGGTCGAGTCGACGCAGGAAATGTAGAGCTGTCTTTGCTATAGGGGCAAGTTGTGGTATGTGCGGAACAGCGAGAGCAGCAGTGTAATAGGGCTGATGCTGGATACAAATGCGGGCAGGGGAATAATGGCTTGATGGATTGTGTGTGCTGCTGAAGACGTTGCGCTGCGGCTGCCGTGCAATTGCTGTTGGATTTGGTCTATGGGTCGCCAGGGACAAACTGCCAGAAATGGGGTGGAGGGACAATGATTTTCACAGAAGAAGCGCTCTGTTTATATGGGGGAAAACATCTGAAATTGTTTTCTTTCTTGTCCTTCTTTGCTTGACTTTTTGAAGCGCTTTAAAGAATCTGGATTTTTTTTAACAGCGTTTATTCCAAGACAAAAAAAAAAGATACGCGTTGGCTGACTTTTATTTCCTGGCTCTAATTAGTACCCAAAAATGAGCCGATTATTTGTATATTCATTTAGAGGGCAACTTTGTGTGTCTTTTTCTAACGCGATAAGCCAATAATAGGACCGGAAATACGAACAAGGTCAAAGTCAGCAACGTGATGCGAAAGTAAAATCAACATGGAACTCGCACATAGTTGGCATATCTAGGTTACTGGGTTCTAGATACGATTATGACGAATACTATTATACGATGTAGTCCTTCCAACTAGATCAAAGTATATACGTGCAGTCGTGTACTGTTGGAATCATATACACACATAAAGTGTGTCCATTTGTGGGCTGCTGCAGTTGGATTCTATAGCGAAAGCCGGCCAGAGCCTGATGATGCAAGGCTTTATTGAGGACTACGGCGAATAAATAAGTTATTAACTGTTTATTACTTTTCTAGTTACAACAATTGATTGAATCTCTGTCCCGTCTGGGTCTAAAGCACGTGAGATGGTTACTGGTTACGGCCTTCTTTAAGATATATCTATATAATTTTCTGGATGTTTGTAATGCGAGACGGAATCGCAGACGCTTTTTTTTTTCTCTTTTGTCTTATATAGTTTCTTGGGTTGTTTGCCATTGGCCGAATCTCCAATGTGAAGTTGGCAACCGATTTTATTTGGGTTACATCATAGTAGCGTCCTGTCCTTGTGCACCATAGGAAGCGATAATGAAAGGAAATAGAAAATAAGAAAACATAAAAAGAATAGGGAAGCCCTAGACGTCAAGTCTGTCTATGGTGTTATCGACACGTTGTTTCTTATTATCGTGCCATTCTCGAGAACACTGGAGACAGTAGACTACAAACCAACAAAATATTCTAAACCGTGGCGTTCTATCTCTCAATCTGCTCATTTTTCTACCAATCCAATTATGTTGACATAAATTGCTGTGTACGCAGTAACGCTATACGTGATGAATCAGAAAATCGCTTGTTGATTATGTATGCACGACGGCTTATTTTTCTCCACGATTCAAGTGGTCGGAATATCTTTGGAAAAACAGGCCCGAATTTATAGACTTAGTCGTCGTCCCTTTTCACGAACCATTGAGCCTAATCGTCAGCCATATCAAGTTGATGCATTAGTTTTATTCCTGCTGGACAACACAAATGAATGCGCATAAAAAATATTCTTGGCAATGACAACAATTGCCATTCTCTTAGACATATAGTACCGTAGTATACTTAAGAGCACTTATAGAGTTATGCATGATACACTGTGACATCAGCAGTCGTAAATATAGCGTAATTATCCAATAACAATGTAATAATTACTTATAACAGGCTAGGAATAAACCAGATTATTGTCGATTTATTATATGATTAACTAAATGACAAGGAAAAAAAATTGCTTCTGAATGATTATATTGCTTTCATGAACATAACAAATGTGATAAATGTGACCTGCGGGAATTTAATTGATGTTAGATTTGACTCGAGTAAACTTCGAAAAACGTCCCGCCTAATAAATAGCTCAAAGAAAAAACCCAATGATGGATCTGTTATATATTTTGTGACGCTTCTTTTTTTAGACGTGTCTGCGACATCCCGAGTGTACTTCATCACGCGAGAACCGCGACACCGTTTTCTGTCACATGAGGCGCGCCATCGACCTGGTTCACTACGTAGTCAAGGATGGCCTTTTGCAGAGTAGCAGTGACCACGTCAGCGACGCTCGAACCCCCGGCAACGGTCCCAACTCTTCTTCAATGTCCAATCAACCCAAAGAGGTAACATATGACAATAGGATTGAAATAACACGCAGTCTATATACTCCTATGCATAAATACATAAATAAGGTTATAGCTGCTGCAATAAATGCGCATGTCAGTTTAAAGTTCAAAATGCGCTACTCAGAAGTCGGATGTTACATGAATGTCAGCCAGTCCAGCTCACCATCGCAGTCGCACTGACGTCCGTCCACGTCCGTCCAAGCGTTGGCCTACACTAGCATACGTGCAGTAGATACACATGTGCACTTGTTTTCCTATGCACAGCAGGGAAGCGAATAGCTCTGCATGACAAGCTGCTTGCTTTGCTGGGCCTCCCGGCGACGGCCAGGGCGAAACGGGTTTGACGTCATGTTTACTGCTGATTCCAACGATCGATTTCGACTTTTCTGTCGCCGTCTGTCGCCCGCTCCTCGGCGCGAGGTCCAAGAAGTTTGGTTAAGAAACAGGGACGGCCATTAAAGATCAAGCCAACCTAGGATCGCGACCCGGGAGGAAGACGATGAGAAGGCTATAAAAAGGCACACACACAGAGTGCTAAACTGCAATAGGGAAAACCCATCGGATTGAAGCGACGGAAAGATAAAAGATAAAGAAAAACTTAAACCAATAAAATGTGTTGAGCGAGCTAGGACTAGGGAGGGAGAAATGTATTCTTACTGCTATCCAACTAGAGAAGATTCCGTACTAGTTAATGAGAGAACTTTTTATCAAATGTTGCTTTGCTTTAATGGTGTTGCTTTTACAGTATAATGAGACATTTTAGAGATTTAAAGCATATACCGGTGCTATGACGCCACCGTGACATGTGTGTAGGATTAAGACGTGGTTCTTAGTAGCAGGTTTCAAAGCGAACCATAGTGTTCATTAAATTACTAATTTCTCTTTCATAAAGAAAAGTTTGCTAATGCCTGTGACATATGTGTTTATAGATTTAGTTGTCAACATGAATTGAAACGCGAAATGTGGAAAGTGCTGTGTTCTTCACGTTAGAGAAATGAGGAATCGAATGTCAGGAACGCAAAATTCACGAGAATTCCCCCTCAAAGTGTTAGGCCTACATGAACTGGCGTACGTTGAGTTTTTGGACCCTTCGCGTTAGTTAACTTGCGCACTGATTACTTACTTGATTTACTGTCATGTTTCACCCATTCTGACAGAGAAGTGTGTGACAGAGGAACGGAAGGATGGTGCATACATCTTTACTTAGTTATGTAGCTTAGGTAATGAATGGCTTCCATTTTCGTCGCCAAGGTGAGAGAGAAAACGGAAAGAAAAAGGGATGCCAATTCTTTGAAGAAAAATAACGAAATCTGTCGTTAATTTCGTCATGAAAATAAATGATCTCGCAATAGATTTAGAAAATTTTCAAACCCCTTTTTCAAAAGTGTATACCTAGTTGTGTTACTATTTCTAGAACCCAATTTTTCTTTGGGCTTTATTAACTCTACGTAATTATTACTTTGAAAAAGCTCCCCAGCATATGCCTTACTAATAACGTTTGTACTGTACCAACTAAGGGAATTTTCGCTACTTTTGTCAGCCGTAACTTTGTGCTCATCATAGTGAAAAAGTTGAAGTTCTGATTCAATAAATGAGCCGTGGGAATAATCAAATATTTCGGGAAACTCAATATATTTTCACGGGAACGCATAGGAGGATTGGGACGTCCTGTTAACAGCCTACGGAGCCATCCAGCAACTAGACGACTCCGTAGAGATGACTCGGCTAACACTGGCGCCATCGGCTTGTCGGGAACGTATGACCTCGGCACTGGATGCCGCCATCGAACGAACTCAAGACTTTACAGACTCGGCCTACACGTCGCACGAACACCGGGAAAATATTCTCCTACTTTGGGATCGCGTTAGATCTGGATTATCTCACGTCATCCGCGCCGGTATCAATTTGGTATGTATATTGTGTCAACTCTACAATCAGAAAACCAATTAAAAGCTGAAGGAAAAATAAAATTGTAGGGAATAGAAGAAGGCGAGAATAGCGCCAGTTTTATAAATCGAAATGAGAAGTTGAAAAGCGCAGTCGTTTCAAGTCATTGTTCAACTTTCATTTCCTGTCTCTTGAATAGGAACAAAGAGAAAGGCACTCGCCAACGGAAGAACTGGAAACGGCCATCCGGACACTCTTGCAGTGCACTCAAGAGCTGCGACTCCAACTGGAGCAGACATCTCTTGAACAAGCGTCGGAGCTGCTGGCCTCGTCGCGGGAGGACGCCGACCTGGTCTGCCATCTGCGAGCGGCGGCCATTTCGCTAGATGGCGACCGATTCGACGAGTGCAGCGAGCGCTTTCAGGAGCACGTTGACCACTTGCAAGAAGTGTGCAAGCTCTTGCGACATGTGGCGCCGACTGAAGCCCTACAGGTTCAAGCCAAATATGCCGAGATCACCGTTCGCATTTACGGACCCCAAATGCTCACAGCCACTCACACCCTCTCGCTTTACCCCAATTCCAAGATAGCCAAAGAAAATTTCCAAGGTACTTTATCAAATTCAGGCTTAGAAAATAGAAATTCAATCATTTGAAACATTAGACTTAATTATAACAAACAAGCCTATCTCTCAATTTTGGTTAACAAACAATTTGACTTCAATGACGTACTACTCGTGTCTCGTGTTCGCTGAATGAATGTGTCACGCTTGCACCAGCTAGAATGCCAATGACAGTGACAAAACTGATTGGTATACATCTGATTGCATGTATATGTAGGCTATATAACAACATTCCTCAAGCAATGATCCTCATTTGCTAAGAAGGCTGACTGATAATAAGATAGGGCCAGTAATATCAGGTGAACGAACACGAATGGCTGTGATAGTGTTACACAATGTGCATTCCTTTAAGTAATATGATCTAAATTAAGCATGGACGAACCTGAACAATTGGGTTCACACGTCTTAATCTCATCTTCTCCGTTCTCGCTTGATTCTGTTATGATTACTCAACCCGATCTGCGGTGTGGACGAACATCTCCAATGACGTTTGGATTTTCTTCGTCCGCTCGAACCGATTACCGTCGGCGCTTGTGCAGTTTTCTCCGACTGCTGGCAGGCGCTACTCAACGACGTCACCAATCTGGCGAAAGAAGTGTCAGAGCTTCTGCAAGGTCGCGCGACCGAAAAACATGTTTACATGTCCCTTCCACGACCAGGCGTGAGTTGCTCTTTATGAATTTGACACTACGTCAGTTCTAAAGTTTGAAATTCCTTGATTTCTGAATGCATCACCTCATGAGTACTATCAATTTGTATTTTAACTGTATACCTATTGTGTAATTAGGCTATAGGCTATAGATGTCACTACCGGTACAAGTCACTGTAACTAATTACATTCAAATGGGCACCTTAGCCGCATATTTTTTGCAGTGTAAAATGCAATCACAAACTATTATCACGTAGATAAATCAATAGATTCTAAATTGTGTCACATTGATGTCACACGCCAAGCAATTGTAAACACCTGTTATTTGTTGTTGATATTTAGAAACACGGGACCACTAGTAAACCTCTAAAGCCGGGTAAACTCGACTCAGAGGTACGAATGACAGCACCTATTATTACGACATCCTTTTTTTTCACTGTCCTAAATGCCAGCCAAACGTCATTTTCATCTATTATAAAACGAACTTATCTTGGTGTCTGAATGATTAATATTGTGACTGTTGTAGGAGCAAGCGAAAATAGCAAAAGCTGGACTTGAAATGAAATTAATCACAAGCGAAATGGACGCGGAGACGGACAGATGGACAGAAGCTCAAAACGCGGCACAACAACAGGCCACTGCGCTCAGAGGAGCTGGCGGCGAAGCTCTGGGCGGAATGGCGAATCCGGGCGTTGCTGGAGTCGGCAACGGTGGTGCTGGTGTCGCTGGCGGAGCTGCTGTCCCGATGAGTCCGACCAGCAGTGGCTTGGACGAGAACAATGATATCGTCAAACGAGCTCGCAACATGTCTTCCATGGCCTTTAGTATGTATCAATTCACGCGCGGTGAGGGAACGCTCAAGACCACACAGGACCTCTTCACGCAAGCCGAGTATTTCGCCGAAGAAGCCAATCGGCTTTACAAAGTAGTCAGGCAGTTTTGTTACCAGGTTCGTTTTGACATTGTTTATTTTTAACCTTACGTTTATTTCTAACGTCAATCTCTAATATTTTTACAATTATTACAGGTACCTGCCGGAACTTTGAAGAAAGAATTGCTGGACTATGTCGATCAGATTCCAACTTACGTACAGCAGTTGCAATTCACCGTCAAGAATCCCACCGTCGGGAAAGCGGCCACGTTCACCAAAGTCGACGCTGTCATCCAAGAGACGAAAAACTGCATGAATTGCGTCTCGAAAGTGGTCAGCACTTGCTTCGAATGCGCCAACAAGGTTATTTCTTATTTGCCTTTTCTTCGTTCTCCCATAGTTGTTACGATTTTAGTGCACTTAGTATCTGACGTTCTCTTTTACTAACACCTTACCTTAATTTCTATCGGAAAAAAAAATTTAATCTTGACACAATAATAACTCCGTTGAATGACACGGTAATCTCGGTGGGTCCCTCGCCGTCGTCAACATTATGATTTAGTTCACTAATCGCATTTTTTTTTAAATTAAAAAAATATAAACAATATAAAAAAAAATAACCAAAATAAAATAGAAAAGAACAAAACCTAGGTAGGAAAATTTGAGATCCAAATGCAATGCAACGGACTTTTGGAGAAAAATGAATGAGTAACAAATGAAACAATCAAAAGAACAAGGATTTCCATTTTGGGATTTTCTTTCTTCAAATTTCAGTATAACTTGTATATGTCGGACACTTTGGTGTCGGAAGCTATGGCAAGCAGCACTGGAAGCGAGGAGCATCAAACATCTTCATCGTCGATGATGTTCAAACCCGTCAGCGACATTCAATCCAGACTAGGGAAGGTATTGTACACGTCAAAAAAACCAACAAAAAACAAAAAAACAAAAACACATTCAGAATTTAAAACATAAACCGAGCCAAGCTCCCCAACATCGCGCATCAGCAAACAGCATCTACCGTCTTACATACTCACAAAATCCTGCCCTTCGTGTTTTGCTGTTGTTTTGTTTCGTTTCTTATCGTGACAAGTTGAATATTCACGTCCCCGTGATGCTGCCCTTCCCCTCCTCTTGTAAATATAATGAATCCATTTGATGTTTTTGTTTGAAACGAAAGCATCAAGTCGTCTTTCATTGGTATCAAAATGCACAGTCCAGTCACCACCACCACCTCATTGGTTCAATGCTCAATTCACAGTGTGTGTTGACAAGTGCTGTTTATGTTGATGCCAGTGACTGGCGACGCTTATTTCAATTCAGTCCCTTATAATCCAAATTCTAACAGAAAACAAACCAACAAACAATTGCTTTTTTTTTTTAAATTTATAAATTAGAAAAAAAAGGGTTTGAATTGTAATCCTGTAAATGAACCTATATCAAAAAAGATACCCGCCACACCGACGGCCTTTAATAACGCGCTGCTCTTATAGCCTTATATGCCTTAATGACATTTGTAATTGTATCCTACGCTTCTTTCATGCGGTTTGCATATCAATGGACACACTCGCCGACCTCATGAAAGAGTTTAAGTTCCAATCTTCTACGTAAACTCCGTTTTAACGGACGTTGACAAAATCCGGTACAGCGCTGAAAACGAGACTCACAGCGCGAGTCTAAATGTTAACGTTTGATCGTCCATGTACCCGTAGTCGCCTGTCTTATTCTATGCTGTTATAGAATCTACATACATATGTATTTCTGTCATGCCGCCACGTTAACACATGGCCCATATAACTGGGCTTTGCTGCTGTTTTGTGCCTTTGTCCACCTGGGTTCCTTCTCGACTGAACCGCTGGAACCGTTCTGGATTCGGTTTAAAAAATAGCCTCAGAATGATCAAATAAAAAATAGCTTCTGTCATCATATTAGCGACCGAAACTGGTGATATGATGCACGGCCGATTAAGGATATACGCAGATCTTGAATGATAAGACATTGGCGTCTGTGGTTCGTTGAAGTTATACCCAGGTTATACCGGTGGGAAAATGACCGATAACCCAACACCCAACGCAAACCGTTTTGTCTCGCACTTTGATTGGCTGCTTTTTGCTATGTCTCCATCCGTCTCCATCCTCTGCTGCTCAGTTCTGCTGTAAACCCATGTAAACCCGTCTGGATCTCTCTATTTTTCTCTCACTCTTGTTGCTGCTGGTGTCAATGCCGTGTTCCTTGTATAAGGCCACAACGAATCTATAGACTGCCATGATTTCGGCTTCAAGGTCCGCCGTAATATGAAGAGCATGCATGATGTCGGCTTGTTATACGCTGTCTGGGCTCTTTATAGTGGACAATCGGCGGCACTTCGGCGAATAGCGCACTCACAAGTGTCAGCCGTTCACGGAGCTGCTATATCCTACAAGAGACTGTATACTGTACAAGAAACCAATCGTACACACACAGTTGCTCAGACATGCATTTGTCCTAATATTACACTACCGGATGATGATGCTCATCCGGATCGTGTGACTCGTAGTGCGCCACAGCACTCGCACATTTGACGTCTGGTGATGACCTAAAACGTGCGCTCTTCGTGTCTCTCGTCGCCAGCTTTCGTATATATTTGTTCTGCAAAATTCAGTGTTTGCCGCAATGCTAGTAAACGTGATTGACAGTTTGGTCACCACCTCGAATCCTGCACATTAACTTAAAAATCAAACAAACAAACAAACCAACAAAAACAAAAAAAAAACCTCCTATCGTGGAAAAAGCAATTTGAAGTTGTGTTTGTAACTCTGTTTAACTTCAACATTTCTTTCGATTTTTGCGCTCTTTTCTTTCGTTTTATTCAGTACAACTTGGACTTCAGAGGACTGTCACCGCGCGGACGGTCTCCGGGTCAGCGAGGTGACGACGACAACGGCGGCGCTGGTTCGGCAACCGAAGGCGGAAAGGCGAGTGGAGGGGCGGGCGGTGACCCGTCCATCTGACAGTTTGGGATGGCCCGAAGGGGCAAAGGCGATTCGAGAAGGACCAGAGTTTCATTCTTGCTTTTCTGAGAAGTCATTCGACATCACAGCCGATGGCACCAAACAGCAACTTCAAGTACAAACACCAAGGCATTGGCAACTGCCGCTGTCGCAATTGAGATTCAAAAACTCCTCAAGTGTCTGAATCTTGCCCTCTCTGCCCTGGGAGCTCAGAGTTGTCAACTCCTTGACACACAGACATCATCACATGTGAAGAAAAGAAAAACAGGTAGGCCTATATCTGCCTATAGAACAACAACACCGACGAGAATCTATAAATTCTCCTTCCGGCCTGTGACGGTGTCTGTAATGGTGTGGCTTTCATGACTCGTGGAAGGCAGCAATGAATATAGTTGAAACAAATTTGTCTCGTCTCTGATGTATGAAAGTTGAGAACGAATCGTGACGATTCCTATAACCTACTGCACATACCCAAATGCAATCACTTCCTTCCTTTTTTCACCGAATGTTTACATTGATCATCGTTACGCCATTATTTTGATTTGCGGGAACATACTTTTTAGAGATAACAACTCGGAAAATTCTGGCATACATACTGGGGCTGCAACTATCGGCTCCGTTCTGTTCGGTCTTCGGTGTCGGTTCTGAATAATCATGGCCGGGTTCGAAAATGTTAATCACAGCAGCGCAATCCTAGAAAATAGGAGACCAGTTAAAACTCCGATCCTAGACACAATTACGGATTTACACTAAAAGTATTCGTGGGTGGACGGTTAATGATGAATGAGATCAAAAGTAATCGTCAAGAAAAACATAATCATTTTTTTTTTAAATGTACGAATGACGCCAATGTACACGAGTCATGTAATTGTGTCTCGATAGCATAATTCAGATCACAAAATAATTGTTGACGTTTGTTGTCATGACCTGTTAGAAAAAAAAAATGTCGGGCCCTTACACAGTTCAAATAATGGACGAAAATAGATTGATGTGGATGGTCAATGATAGGCGGAAAATAAGAGGAGTTATAACCTTTACAATAATGACTTATAAATGATATGTTACTGTTAAAGTTTTAGGGACAAATTCTTTGCCAAATTAGTATAATAGTCAAGATAATTCATCAAAGAAATTTATGGAAATTCAAATTATTATCAGTTGATTTAATCGTATTTTATTGAGCCATCCTCGTCTTTAATTGGGTGTTTCTATTTTACACCGAAATCAATCGGGAAGATATTTTCTTTGACTTTTGCAGCAATCACATGCCCTTTAAGTTTAAAGAAATTTAAATTCAGTGTTTCCCAAATTTTCAGTTGTCTTGACAAATGGAAGGATAATCAATTAATTGTTCGTGAATTGCCATCGTTTATAAATATGTTTTTACACTTCGATTTCTCGACATCTATGGTATCTCGGTGTTTATCTGTCATCCGTCATCGCTCGCCAACGTGTAATGAACTAAATTTGCCTTCAACGTATATTTCTCAACTAAAAGTTGTTTCGTCATATATGTTGATGTATAAGAAAAAGGAAACAATTAACGAAGCACGGTATTTATGATGAATGTCTGTTGATTCACCATACAATCATCGTCGTTCACTGTTGCATGTAGGTGGTTTATACCACTGTGAAACTATTTACAAGCCAAAATTACGGCTATCTGATGACAATGAGAAAGCAGATGGACATACTATCAATTGTGTTGATGTAAATCAAAATAAAAAATTATAAAAAAAAAATCATTTGTTGTTATTGGGGAAGATCATATTAAGTTCCGTTTTTTAGAAGATTGCGATTTTCTGTGTATAGTGTGAAGTGTCCATGTAGTGGTGCGTGCCCGAGGGACGGGGGGAGGGGTGCATGTCCACCCCAAATTGTTTTTCAAATGCAGATTAGTGCCAAGGTTCTAAAAAGCTGCATCGATCACTAAAAAAACGCCCACGACTCATCATCTAACTGAACGGACTTCCTCTAACTGATAACAATGAACAGTCAAATGAAAGCTAAGAGAAAAAAGACTAATATATGTTTTGTGCGTATCAGTATCACAAAATTGCCAGAACAACATCGACTCACACCCAAAATGCTCTTGGTATTTGTACAAGTGTTGGTTTTAACTTCTCTGTTAACTGTGGAGACGCTCGCTCTGGACGTAAACATAGAAAATAATACATACACAGACATCCAAACTTCCAACATTTACTGCCATTCATCCAGAATAAACAACGCCCAGAAGGTTATTTGCGATTTCCGGCATACGGTTAGTTCAGTATATTATAGTACACAACTTTGAAACAATATTTTAGTACTTACCTACACCTCTAACAGTCCATTAATTAAATTGATGCATTTCATTTTCTGCATCTAGGCTGCAAAATTAGGAAATCCAGAAAGCATTTTAAAAGGACAAAATGAACAGCAAGGCAGAGATTTACACCTGGAGATTCATAACTGTTCCACATTATTAATTTCAGCCGTTTTCTATTCATGGAGACATCTATTCTCTTCTCTGCATTTGAAAATTGAAAATGTAGATGACGTCGTTCAAGAAGAAATGGCTATGAATCTTGGTTATAACCAAAGCTCGCTACCTTCCGGAGATTTCATCAGTATGGATTAATTCCTTTTTTTTTCGTTAAATACGAAATCTAGCCTTTAAACTATCGTGTGTTAGCCTGTAATGGTTTCCATCTTCCGTCTCTTTTTCAGGCTTCACATTGAAAAACTCAAAAATGGATAGCATAAAACCATATCTCATTTCGGACACTAAAGCTCTGTTAATCGAGATACAAGAAAGTCAAATTGGAACGATTTTTGAGAATGCTTTCCAGAACGTGAACAAATTGTGGCAGCTAAGAATAATTAAATCAAACATAAGCAGGATCGTAAATCGTGCTATGCCGGATGCTCTATCTATCGAGCCTTCCCAAGCCGCACCCGTACACGAGATGACACCATTCATCTTTAACGAAACGCGCATCGACATGCTTGATTCCAATTCCATACAGTTGCGCATAATGGAGAAAGACGAATATTTGAATATAGTTAACTCTCAATTTGTGACTATCGCAAAAGGAGGAATTCGCATCACGGGATTAGGCCACGTCCTGATAGCCGATTCTCAATTTCACCAAATAGAAAATGACTCAATTATCATTCATCTAAGAGGAATGGAGACTGAAAGTTCCCACAAGCTCATTGCTTACTCAACCTTGACTCTAATGGGAATTGACATCTTTTCGATGGACATAAACAATTTTCTTCGTAACATACAAATAACCAATGGTAAGTTATACTTGATTCGCTTGAATTTCCGCTATTCCGGAGCTCTCTCGTCCATCATTACTATGGACAACAATACGATAGCTCACATTTCGGACCACAATCAGACAACAGCCGCAGAACGCTGGACTGTGATATGCAGTTGCCGTGAAATCGCAAATAGATTACATGTATCGCCCAATAATAATGATAGAAAAGAACCACAGGAATTAGACAACGGAGTCTTACCAGTAAAGCAAAGCGATTACGATTATGACGAGCCAACTGCGACCTTACCAACGCCAGCAAAAACGAATGCTTCATCCATTTATTCCGATATTCTAAAAGAGTTACGATGTTATCAAGAAGGATCAAGTTCGATTACCACGAACGAATTTGACGCTTCCTATTGCCCAGATGTAACAACTGAAGCAGCAGTGGAGGGAAAAAATCACAATATGAGTTATGTGATTCCAGAATCGGAGCAGTCGTCGAACAGCAGTTACTATAATCAATCGATGGTCTGGTATCTCGGTGCCACTGGAGGTTGCATTTTTATTGCCATTGCAATTCTAAGTTTCCTGGCTATCTTCAGACACAAAAGAAAAAGTTTCAAGATTCATAATAAGCAGAAGACAAATAAAGCTTATCGACCGAACAATTCCAACGTCATCAGCGAAGATCCTATATGCGGGTGTGACGAGGGTGAAGAAGAGAGCCAATTGTAGAACCGAATGATTATATACTTGAAAATTGTTGGCAATAATAAAAATTGATTTCAATAAGAAGAAGAATAAAGTTGTGAAAACTAGACAGTCTTGTGAATGAACGAGTGATGCGCGTTTCCTCATAAAATAATACTTGAAACACCAAAGACAAGAGCAAAAGACGAAAATCAATTCTATAATAATAATGTATTAGCATATGAAACTTTAAAAAAATAGTGCAGTTATATCCAAGCAAATTATTCCAAGCAAATCTGATTATTTAGGTAGACTATACCAATTATGATAGATATTGCACAGATATATTGCAAGATTGTTTTTTTCTCGATTATATGATTCACTGATTTTACTATTGGCAATACTACGAATTCAAAAGGCCACTTTTATTAAAACCTCTGTACTAGAACAGGCCTTCAATGTTGCCTGTTTCCAAGTTCAAATCAATATCAAAAATGGCTGGGCGGGTTGGAAGTCCTGGCATCGTACTCATCTAAGATGGAATAACAGTTCTAGTAAGTCTTTTGGCCATTAAAAGAGAAAAGTAAAAATGTTTACCGTTCCAACTAGAGGGTACAAAAATCCGGCTCCAACACTAGCTCTCACTTCTCGAATTGGGAGAGTGAAGCCAGTAGGAGCTCCTTTTAGTGAAGGGTCGTGCGACAACGATAAGTGAGTTTTCGCCATACAGATTGGGAAATTATTAAATCCCTGTGTATACAAATATTTATAGAAGTATGACTCATTTTACACCATTCGAGATTTATTTACTCACCTGAAGCTTGTAGCGTTCGATTTGAACCTTAGCTGCAGGAGATATTTCGATTTTTTCGGCGCCATAGACTTCCTTAGCGATGACTTCAATTTTTTCTTCAATTGATTGTTCCAAGTCATACAAATACCTGGAATTATAGAAACAAAAGTTTTAAATGAACACACGGCTAAGAATTTTACTTTGAAAAAAAAAAAATAATAATAATAAAATCAAGCATTAACCTAAAATCAGACGGCTGTTCAGCAGCTTTGGCAACCGCTTCCGCTAAGGTCGCAGCTCCTTGACTGCCAGTCGCCTATCATATTGTATTTAAAAATAAAGTTAAAAACTAGAAACATTTCTTGTTGTGTTCGTCAATCAAAACGCAATAAATACCCAGTGTGAGCAAACTACAGCATCAAATGCTCCATTTTCTTTACACAAACGCTGGAGGAAACCCAGTTCTTCGTCTGAATCCGTCCTAAGTAAAACAAAGCAAAACTACTATAAATCAGATAAATTTTTAAATTATTGAACGGGACTTACGTGAAACGATTGATTGCAACAACGACTTGCAGACCAAATTTCCGTATGTTTTCAATATGTTTTTTAAGATTAGAAAACCCTGTTTCCACTAATGCGCAGTTGGGCTCTAAATACGCAGCTGGAATTGGATTTCCTGGAACAACCTGAGGACCACCACCATGCATTTTCAGAGCACGTACTGTAGCAACCAAGACGACAACATCTGGTTTCAAACCTGAAGCTCTACATTTGATATGGATGAACTTTTCCAATCCTTAATTAAAAAAAAACCCAAATAAATACGTTAAAATAAATACAAACTACAAAATAAAAAACCTATATCTGCTCCGAATCCTGCTTCTGTCAAAACAAATCCTTCGCGGCCTACTAATCGTAGTGCAATCTGGTCTGCTATAATAGACGAATTTCCATGTGCAATATTGGCAAATGGTCCGGCATGTACAAAGACCGGGGTTCCTTCAAGCGTTTGCATCAGAGTCGGATGAATAGCATCTTTCATCAGCACCATCAAAGCACCACTTGCACCCTAATTAAAACAAATAGCAACATTCTTTTGAATGATATTTTGAAAAATAATAATTCAAAAATATATACCAAATCATCAGCGGTTATCGGTACTCCTTGTTTACTAGAGGCTACTACCATTTGGCCCAATCGGGATCGGAAATCAGCATAACCTGTACGCAAGGCTTACTTATTTTTCTTGAATCATTGCAAGTATTAGCAAATCATACCTGTGGTCAAAGCTAAAACTGCCATTATTTCACTTGCTACGGAAATATCGAATTGACAATCACGCTCATGTCCCTTTTCCGTATCGCTCAACCCAACTCGAATCTTACGTAAAAATCTGTCGTTCGTATCCATAACTGTAGTTCAAAGAATTGGAGTAAAGAAGTGAAGTAAAGTTGTCTGAGTGAAACAAATGTTGACCTCTTTGCCAAGTAATAGTTGTGGGATCGATATCTAGACGAGCAAAATTGTGAATTTCTTCATCAGTTAATGAATCAGGGTCAGATTTGTTGATGCCCAGCTTAGTTAATCGTCTTACCTAAAAAAAAAACAAGCCACAATAGTTATTGGACTAATAACGGATGATTATACTAGATTAAAGAGAATTTATACTTGAATAGCTGAAAATTTGCGTGTGCCTTTATCCTTTGGCACAAGGCGAGCATACAAGGCTTTATCTGATTGAGTTGCTTCATGAAACATTCGAGCTTCAATTTGAGCGGCAAGAAGATTATTGGCAGCCGTGATTGCATGGATATCACCGGTCAAATGCAAATTGAACTCTTCCATGGGAATAACTTGAGAGTATCCACCTCCCGCCGCACCCCCTAAAGTAACGAAAGCAGAAATAAGATTTCGGAATACGAAATAAATAGCAATAATAATAAACAATAATAACGAAATTAACCTTTGATCCCAAAGGTTGGTCCTTGAGAAGGTTGCCTCACACAAGCAAACACATTCTTTTTCAAATGAGCACCGATTGCTTGAGATAGACCTGTTAAATGTTTAAAAGATTGCAATGATTTATGAATTTTTGTAACATACATTCTCTTATATAGTAACAAACCGATTGTCGTAGTTGATTTTCCTTCTCCTAATGGCGTTGGAGTTATTCTTTGTCATAAAATCATGAATAAGTAAATAACATAGTCAGAATCATAACACCGAATGCTGACAATGGCTTACCCACAAACAATGACGTATTTTCCGAGGGGTTTTTCAGCCAAACGTTCCAAAATGTTGATGTTAACTTTGGCTTTTGTGGAACCATATAGCTCAACATCGGACATAGATAATCCGATTTCTTCAGCCAATTCCATGACATTTTTCGGGGTTTGGCTACGAGCTATATCGATATCTCTGCATCAAATAATAATAAGAGTAATAATAACAAATAAAAAAAAAGACGGGGAAAAAACAAAAGAAAATTAAATGTAAGCATATGAATAATTTCAATAAAAATAATGAAATAAAAACAAATCTAAGCAAAATAGAAAATAAGTTTACCGCGGTACTGGTTCGCTCAACTTAAGTGGCAGAAGGGATAAGTTCCATTGGGTATTGGATAGTTTGAACGCTGCTTTTTGAGCAGCAATAACTGTATTTTTCATAAGCATGGCTACCGTCATTGGACCAACTCCACCAGGAACTGGAGTAATCCAACTGGATTTCATTTTAGCAGTTTCAAAATCTACATCTCCCACCAACCTAGAACCTGACGCCTTTGTCGGATCTGAGGTAAAATTTGTCTAAATTATTACAAAATATAATGGCGTAAAAGTATTATCATACTTTTGGGTCGTCCTACCTGGAATAGAATTGATGCCGCAATCTATCACAACTGCACCTTGCTTTATCCAGTCTCCTTTTACCATATTTGGCTGTCCAATACCAACGATAAGTATGTCTGCACCAGAAACCTTAAATGATAAATCCATCATACAAAATGCTGAATTGGAGCTGTAGTAATTTTCTAAGTAATTCCTGGCATACCACTTCAGGCAAGTTTTTTGTTTTTGAATGACAAACTGTAACAGTTGCATTATGCCATTTTAGAAGTTCGGCAGCAGGAGTTCCGACAATCTTACTCCGTCCAATAACAACTGCTTGGCTTCCCTCAATTTGTATCCCTGTTCTACAATCAAATAAAACATGAATGTAATTTCTCTACTCAATAGAATATCGCTATACCTTTTGATTAATTCCATGCAGCCATTTGGAGTACAAGGAAGAAACCCAGAAGCTAAATCCCCAACAGCTAGTTTTCCCTGATTAATAGTATTTAATCCATCAACATCTTTGCTTGGGTTTACTGAATCTGTGATGAGAGTAGAATCAATCACATTCACAGAATCCAATGGCATTTGCACAATTATGCCATGGACACTAGGGTCCAAGTTAATTTTATTGAGTATTCTGAGAAGCTGAAAAAAACACAAAAAAAAATGTATGAGTGATTAAATTATATTAATATTGGTATTACCTCAGCTTGAGTAGTTGAAGATGGAAGGACAGTATGTGTGGCTTTAATACCAATTTCTTCAGCAGCTTTCATTTTCATTCGAATGTAGACATTTGAATCTTCTCGAGCACCCACTTGAATGATTGTAAGTCCAGGAGTAAAGCCAGAACATTGTTCTTTCAGTTGTTTAACTTGTTCAGCCAAAGCAGCTCTGATATTTCTATTTCAGAGCATATGATTTATCAGAAATTGCAACCAGTTCAAACCAACACAAGTTATTTATTTTATTTACTTTGCAACTTCCGTGCCAGAAAGCAATTGACCGTATTGCTCCATTATAAGATGGTTGGAAATTGAAAACTCTCTGTAGATACTTCCTAGAAAAAATAAATAAGAATATTAGTTAGGTACGTGGATATGGGGGTGATCTTAAGACAACTGATGCTTACTGTTCAGTGTAGACTGTATGTTTATGAGATAGACACATTTATTTACAAACTAGTCTAAAGCAAGAAGCCATGCAAATAAAGACTATGTTGAATGTAATTTGAGTCGTATTAGAAACCAACTCTATGCTAGTCCGGATATAAAATTTTTTCCCCATATATTTTTACTTTATAGTGAAATAAATATGTTGGAGGGAGAAGTCTGTAGAGTTTATAAAGGCTAATGGAGGTAATATTATACAAACTTACCTGAGAAATTTTTCCACGACTTTACTGTGTCTTTCAAGACGCAGACTACAAAGTTCATTTAAAATTTAAAAACAACCTTGGGCCTTAGGCGATAATAAAGTAGCGAGTCCGTCAAAACTTCGCATTTCCCGGGTGTTAGTAAACAGTGGATTCGGACATTCATCGCTAATCTGCGGAAAAAAATTGCATATTTCAGTGTTTATTTTCTCATTTTTGTGTTTCATTTCACATTTTTTTTTTTTTTTTTTCACAACTGTCCCATTATTGATTCAAACCATTTATAAACTCATTACATCTGCTTTACTGCGCCGTACCGTAGGGGAGTTATAGACAGTAGACACGGCTCTCGTGACTTTCAGCGACGATCAAAACATAATGCCAGCGGTTATTGTGTTAATCACCAATCCAGATTGCAGATTTAGTGAAATTGTGGTATAACTTCTTACTTCAATTTGTCTTTATAAGCTACTATCCCCTCGAAAAATTCAATAGAACATAAAGTAGAGTATTTAAAAAAAACGAGAGTAATTGCAGGTAAATTTTAATTTCGGGGCGAAATTTTTCCATTTTTCCCGGGCGACGGAGCGTGACAAAAATGCACTATGCACGTCGCGTTTGTATCTGTGTGAAGTATCATCTCTTTTATCTGCATTTCAGTTGTTAGTTATTTTTTTATAAAATTTTCTTAGAATTATAAGCAGTAAGAATATCTGAATATGTATTTCGTGTCATGTGTTACTTTGTTTTTTCAACGCATAGTATAAGTTGATGCGCATATTGTCTGCGACGCGCATTTTTCCTCAGGCCTGCGCTACTAACTTCGCCTAATAATAATAATGATTAAAAAAAAAAAAAAATCCTACGCGCAAGAAAAATTCCGTACAGTTTAGTACACGCGCTCAGGCCGCTCACGCATTTTAGCACTACACCAATAACACCATACACCAAAAGACACTGGTAGTAGCGTCTGCTTGAATGTGAAGGTCAAGTGACTCAAGTCCGCTCGGCAACAAGATTTGTCAGTGATCAATAATCATCATGGATAGGGCATGCTGGCTATAGGCTGCTCGTTTCTGCACATAATTTTACACTACTTTTTATACTACTAATTGTAGGAACTCTGTTTCTGTGATTCAAGTTAGTGTCGTTTGAAACCCGTTCTGTGAAAGTGTGAGTGTATAAGTTTATGGACAAAAAGTAATGTTGCTGTTCCAGCGGTCTTATTTACACCATTTTTCTTGTCTTTTTTAAGGCCATATACGAACATTTATGTTCATAGTTTCATACAGTTTGGAGGTTTTCATTGCCCATCACCAATATCCATGCATTCAATTGTAAAAAAATCCGATATGATTGACGGTTGTTATCAACATTGTGGTCTACTTAACTGCTAGGCTGTCCATCGCAATACCCCCTCCCCCCTATATTTAAATTTTTCCACGGTCCATATTATCATCCACCGTTGACGGTTTACTTAACTACTGATCGTAATCTAGCAGTCTAACCGGCGGAGTGTATATCAATGCCAGGCCAGGCCAGGCCGGCCAAGTGGCCAGACGGTTGAAACTGTCCAGCCACGACATCTGTTGTGGCAATATTTTTCATATTGGTCGATTGCCACGATACCTGCTTAAGTGCTTACAGTTACAGATTCTCTGTTGTGGGCTTGTGGGGAGAATGTCTCGATACCAATTTAGTGGGCCATGTCAATCTCGGCTTTGTTACTGTGGCTGCACTTTTGAACTTTTTAGTTATTGATTGATAAGTTGGTCAAACTATAAACTTAGGTTGCTCTCAACATGCAATAAATTGAGCATTTATACTTTACGCCTGCGGTGTTCCAGTCGATCGTTTTACATTTGTGGCTCATAATTGTTATATTTAAGAATTTTTTTTATTAGAAAGAGGATACATAGAAATGGATACTGCCACGTGGAAGAAGAAGTTGGTGCGCTTAATGGAGGATAACCGCGGTCTTATTGTTCTATGTAAACTATTTCCTTCAGAGATTAGAGTTTTATTATTAATGATATTTATGAACTTTTCACCCAATAATTGAATTTTTCGCAGTGTTCTGTTTGCCTGCCTCATTCCTTTTCGATCTCGTTCTTCAGTTGCGTAACTGGTTTAATCGTACGTTTTTGTCAGCACCCCAGCGGCACGATACACGCGTTCGCCAGATTCAATCTCAGGTAATTCAATCAAATAACTACTTTCCCATGTGATCAACAAGATTTTTATTAGGTAAGACCTTAATGTTTTAATTTTGTGTGCCTGTGTTTTTTTGAGTAGGTTCGCCATTGTAATGACCTTCCTGAAGCAGAGAAAAAGTTGATGTGCACATCTCGACCAAATTGGCTAAGCTTATCCATTACATTCTTCAGAAAAGTAAAAGGGTGTTTGACTGGCATCCATGAATAATTCTCGTGCTACAGTACGCTCTTACGTAATGATCTCTTTTGTAGGATCTTTGTCACAAAATCCCTATTCCATTGTATGACATCCTTGAACTAAAGGAGGAAGTAATGACGGTGCGCGTAGAGCCCATGGTAACTGTTGGTGATATAACTCGTTATCTGATACCCAAAGGTACTTATCTTGAACCTTGTCCCTTGAGTTCTTTTATATTAAGATAACTACGCGGAAGTTTCAGCTGATCTTGGTAGTTTAGATTACCATACAACAATTTTTTTAAATTCTGTATATTTTTATGAAATTATTTATGTGATTACTACTATTGCATGAAAAATGTGTTAAAAAGAAATCTGCGTTAAACTAAGTTATAGAAACACCTGGTCGGAAAATTAATTTTCCGCACGCCACTCGATCTGTTACTGTAAAAACGTAAGAATGTATATATTAAGTTATTGTCGACAAAAATAATTCTGATCAGGCAGGGATTGGAGAGGCTTAACTGTGAAAAGATTTATCTTTACCATTAATCAGATTTAATCAGCTTACATTTTAAAACAGGATACACTTTGGCTGTTACCTTGGAAATTGCTGATGCCACCCTCGGAGGGCTTGCGTTTGGTGTTGGTATGACGACGTACTCGCACAAGGTAGAGTTAGATTTATTTATTTATTTTTTTAATCTTTTTTTTCGAACATTCGTTGTAAATTTGAATGATTTTATTAGGTCGGGTTGTACCAAGAGACGATTGTTGCGTACGAAGTTGTGCTGGGAGATGGATCTTTAGTTCGAGTGACCAAGGACAATGAATACTCAGATTTATTTTACTGTCTTCCGTGGTCTCACGGTACTCTAGGATTTCTCGTGTAATGCAAACCATACGCACTGCGAATATTTTCTTTCATATGCGTACTAATTCGAATTATTTCAAATTATTTTAGTGCACTGGAACTTCAAATCATCCCTGTGAAAGTAAGCGAATGAACAACAAAAATTTTGATTCAATTTGATTAATTTTTGATTTCCATGAAGCCTTATGTGAAAATGGAGTACATTCCGATCAACGGTCAAAAAGAATATTGCGATAAAATTCGAGAACTATCAGGGGCAATGGATAAAGATAAACAGGTATGAATATTTATGTAACAAGGTAAAAGGAAAAAAAAAAAATTCTAACCCGTAATATTTGCAGACCCCTGATTTTGTTGAGGCGACTATTTTTAGCAAACACGAAGCAGTCCTTATGGTCGGTCACTTTGCAAATGTAAAAAATGCGCAGGAAGAGGCACAAATTAATCACGTAGCACGTTGGTATAAACCATGGTTTTATAAACACGTTGAAAGCTTTCTTAACAAGCCTCCAAGTCAAGAATTTATACCACTACGGGAGTATCTTTTACGCCACAATCGTGCGATTTTCTGGGTGGTCGAATCCATGATCCCTTTTGGTAATAATCCACTTTTCAGGTGATAAATAGTGATTATATTTGCGGTACTTCCATTTCTATTGCCAATTGAATATCGACACTTGACAGGCTATTGTTCGGATGGCTACTGCCCCCAAAACCTGCATTCCTGAAGTTCACAACAACACCAGGCATTCGTGCTATGACTTTCACTAAGCAGGTAGGTTATAACGAATTATAATTCTCCCTTTTTTTTAAATTTTTAAATATCCAATCTCTTTCAGGTTTTTCAAGATATCGTTCTTCCTATTAACGTCCTGGAAAAACAGATTGATGTTGCAGAAGAAATATTTGATGCATATCCCATTTTAGTGTATTTTATTTTAATTATTTTTTCTTTGGCAGTTTTTTTAAATAGTAAAATAAATATTTCTCGAAATTAGGTACCCTTGCAGAATATACGATCATGGACCACATACAGGCCAGCTTCGTCCTCCTCGATCTGACCAAATGTGTCCGGGTACTAACTGGGGTAAGCATAATTTCATATTAATTTAGAGCTGATGGATAGAACTTAATGTGGTTCTTAACATCTTTTTACTTTAAATTAGGTATGTTTAATGATCTTGGAGTTTATGGTGTACCGGGGCCAGTCAAGCGGAAGGAACGTTTTGACGCTGTGGGTGCTATGAGAAAAATGGAAAAGTACTACACATTTTACTGATTAAGCAATGTTTGAAACAATTTTTTTACGCATTTTAAAAAATCCAATTTTAAGATTTACTCGTGACGTTGGTGGATATCCCTTTTTGTACGCAGACATCTTTATGAACCGCAAGGAATTTGAAGAGATGTTTGATCTCGTAGCTTATGAAAAAGCCCGAGCAAAATACCATGCCAACGACGCGTTTCCTCACCTTTATGATAAGGTATAATTTATTTGATTTATTTACTTAAGTTGTAGTATTCGACTGTGTTTACACAATAATCATCCTTTAACATGAAGGTCAAACCGGAGATAGACGTCTTTCAAGTTGGCAAAGAATATATGGATCCTCTGTAAAGTGGAAGCAGGTTTTCCTATGGTTTACTAATAGAAAATGGGGCTGGGGTAAGACAATTAATTTCTTCAATGAAAAATAAATGATGTTAATTAAATTTTCAAGTTGTCTTTATTGTTGCATGTTTTAAATGATTTTTAGTAAATAGAATATACAGACGTAGCTAAGAATATGTCCAATGTCCCTCTTTTTACGCCGGTCTATTTCGGTCCGTTGAACTATGTTAATACAATTTCCCTACTTGTCTTTTACAGCGTGCGCTAATAAAAAAAATTATTTTATTTGTAGGCAAAAATCAAATCCCTGAAGTTGGTAAGGTCAGACAGGGTGGAATATATCAGTGGTATGAAATATGAAGGTATGAAGACTGGTTAAGTTAGGTCGAAGGTTCATACGAGGTCAGTTTGAAGGTTAATTTGACCATGGGGACGTTTGTCGACATTTATTCTCACACAACTATCCACCGCAGAAAGATTCCCCTACGTATGCCGACTTCTGAGTGTAGGGTGGGCGTGGTTACGGTGAAAGAATGGTTATCATTGGTTGGATCGATCAATGCTCTGTGCAATGTGAATGGTGGTCTGACGCATATATGGGTTGTTAAAGATAGCGGATGCTTGCTTCGGATACTTCATTGCTAAAGAACGAACTGCAGGAGCTAGTGTTCCACTAAAGAGTGCGTATAACAACTTTTTGATTGTTTGACCATATATACATTGTGGAGCAAACAAACAAAAACAGTTAGATGCCTCCGAAGAGGAAGACGAAGCTCCGTAGATCGTGGCAAAGGTGACGATTTCGTTACTCGGGTCCATCAATGGGCGTGGTACAAGATGATCCTATCCACCAAGGCTTTTGCTGTCACTAGGGCGGTAGTGTTCGCTAGAGGTACAACTTCAACCCATTTTGTAAAGTAGTCCGTAATCACCAAAATGTAAGCATTTCCCGTTGGGGAAGGAGGTGTGATGGGTCCCAAGAAATCTAGTCCCAATACGTCAAACGGCCGGTTGGTTAATTCCAATGGGTTTAGGAATGTCCGCAACGTTGAACGGCGTTGAGCAGCACACACAGTACATACCCGACAATACTCTTTGACGTCGTCGACTAAAGAAGGCCAATAATATTTGTCCTCGAGTCTAAGACGGGTTCTTCTGGTCGCTAAATGACCGGAAAGCGGAGAGTCATGATACTCCTCCAAGAGTTGTTTTCTAAGCGAGAGTGGGAACACCACTTGAATTTGGGATGACCGTCGTCTTTTCTGAGAAAGAGGAGGGCCATCCCTACACAAAACGTCATTTCTGAGAAAGAACAGGCCGATTTCTTTCATTCAACAAGGGACCGGGTATTTGTTCCCATCTTTTAATTCTCCGTGTTCTAAGAAGTAGCGGATGTCGCTACAGAGCGGGTCGTCCCTTTGTTCCCATACAAGGACTAGATTATCTGATTCTTCCCTCGCTTGTACGGAACTGATCGGTATCCGAGACAGGAAATCGGCATTTTCGTTGACCCGACCCGGGCGGAAACGGATGGTGTAATTCATGTTGGCTAGCATGATAGACCAACGTCCCAACCTTCCTCCTTCATCATTGAAGGTTTTTAACCATTGCAACGGGCGATGGTCACTGATTATTTCGAATGGTTTGTCCTGTAGATAGTGCCGAAATCTTTGAATTCCTAACACGACTGCGGCGTCCTCTTTCTCGATGGTGGAATAGTTTAGCTCAGCCTTGTTAAAATGCCGACTGACGTACGCGATGGGCCTGTCTTTTCCATCGTGCATTTGGGACAAGACGGCTCCTGCGCCATAGTTACTGGCATCGGTGTAAATTAAAATTCCCTTGTAAAATCCGGGCATGCCAAGACCGGTTCTGTTACGAGACTCGTTCTAAGCCTCTCAAACACCGCGATTTCTAGTTCTCCCCAGACAATGAGGTCTCTTGGTTTTGTTTCTCCTTTTGTTTGCTCTAACAGAGGGTGGGCGATCGAGGAAAAATCCGTGATGAACCTCCTATAATAAGAGCCTAACCCTAAGAAGGACTGCAATTATACTACGGTGGTTGGCCACTATAGATTCGATTTTGGCTGGGTCGGGCGCAACACCCTCCGCCGTAATCACATGTCCTAAATAATTCACTGACTCACACAAAAAACTACACTTAGTTAGCTGCATCTTCAAATTTGCTTCGTCTAGAAGTCGAAATACTTCCTTCAGGTTCCTAAAATGTTCTTCTACAGTTTGGGAGAAAACGATGATGTCGTCTAAGTAAACCAAGCAGGTTTTACCTAGCACGCTTCGCAAGACATGATTCATCAGACGTTGAAACGTCCCTGGGGCATTCGTTAACCCAAAAGCTAGGCGGTTCCATTCATAGAGATTGTTATCTACTATGAAGGCAGTTTTTTCCTTAGACTCGTCGTCCATCTCGATCTGCCAATACCCTGAGGCGAGATCGTTGGTTGAAAATAATATCTGTCCACTTAACATGTCGAGGACGTCGTCAATCCTTGGTAAAGTGAATGAATCTTTTTTTGTAATAGCAGTTAACTTCCTATAATCTACGCATAATCTGACGTCGCCTGACTTCTTTTTTACCAACACGATGGGGGCGGACCAAGGTGAGAGGGAAGGTTGAATTATTTTGTTCCGAAGAAGTTCGTCGATAATTTCCTGGGCTACTTCCTTTTGGTAGGGGGAGAAGCGATAGGCTCGCTGTCGAATGGGACCCTGTCCTTGAGTATTGATGACGTGTTTAACTAAGTCGGTACGACCCAGTTCGCTTGTCTGAAAGGCGAATGAATGATTATGGTCGGTCAGAACGGTTCCGAGCTTCTCCCGATGTTCTTCTGGAATGTCCTTAAGGCATTCCTCAAAATTGTGTGGTATCGTGATTTTAGTTGATAAAGATGCGATTTTTGCAGTTTTGTTCCTAACAAATAAGATTCGACCTAGAGATGTCGTACTTGCAAGTTTAATAGTTTTATTGGATTCATTTACTAAAACTAATCGGAAGGCGAATTCCTGCCCTTGCGAAATAAAAGGATCTATGCGTAGACCCATCGGTAGTCCTGGACTACCCTTGAAAATGAATGAGGTGTCAGGGGGTAGTTGAGTGCCATCCCCCCCGCTCTCCATTACACATGCTGAAAATGGAGGTGTGGTGAGTTTTCCCCCGGTCATGATAAACGGTTCTAGTCGGTTGTTGAATTGATCAGGTTCTCTAACCCGGTATACCCGCTTCTCAAACCCGTCGATCACGAATTTGTGTTCATAGAGGGCATCTAAACCTAGAATGCAATCTTCCATGATTCCCTGAGCGACGACGAATTCCTGTGACAAAAATTCGGGGGTGTTCTCGTTTTCAACGCGAATGTTTGTTTTAATAGTGCCGATGCACGATAATCGTCTGATAATCATTAATGTCAAAAAGGTTAATGCTTACGTCTCTAGAAAAGGAATACGGTAATTCCGGAAATTTTAAGCTGCACAAGAATTTTATCGCTAATAAGGCATTTACTCGCGCCAGTGTCTACGAGCGCTTCCACAACACAATCACCTAAATAAATCTTCACTTTTAGAGTTTTAAAATTCGCCTTTATACTCTTGATGTATTGTAGGGGCTTTGGACAGGTCCCACCGAGTGGCCCAACTGGTTGTTCGGTGATGACTAGTTTTCCACGTATCCCGAATTGGGACCAGGAGGAGAAAAGTGACCTGGAACAGGTTGTCCTGAAGGGTGGGGAGGTCTAGGGTTTCTGATCGTTGGGCAAAAATGTGGGCGGTGTCCGAGTTTATTACATGTCCTACAACGGTCATTTACCATTTGTTGTTTAACCCAACAATTGGCCTCCGTGTGGGTCCCCCAGGTGTTGTGAAAATCACAGAATACCGCAGCTCTTTTAAACGCGCCTGGTTGAGTGACGAAACTCTGGTTAGGGATGTGGAACTGCACTTGCTTCTGTGCAACTGTTTTCTCATTAATTCAAGATTTCGCTCGACTTCCTCCTGGTGTGTGGCAGCTTTCTTTTCAACTTTTTCGTTGAGGCGGTCCAGGGCTTCCACTACTCGAGCTTTTTCGGAGTTAGCCGTCGTCTCGCGCGCTGCGTTAACAGCGTGAATCTCGTTACGAGTTTCGGCTTCTTCTATAGCAAGGGCAATTAACTCGGCCTTATCGATCAATTTTTCCAGAGAAGGGGAATCTTTGTGTTTAAGGCTGGCCTGTAAATCTGGTTGCAACCCTTCAATGAACCTATCCATCATCATCTGTTCCCTCGAAGCGCTAGCGGCGGAGTCAAGTTTACCGCTGATAGGGTACGCCAGATGAAAAGCTTTCCTCATTCGGTTGGCATAGCGTCGTATGTTTTCCTCGGGCTCTCGACTCATGTTGTGGAATTCTACACTTCGTTTCGATCTGGTTTCCATGGAGTGAAAAAGCTTGTTTGGTCGCGATTTAACGTCGCTATAGTTCCTAGCCTTGATGGGGTTGTCTAGTTTGAACGTGTCAAATTCTTCAGCGGCTTCCCCGTACAACTTAGAACGCAGTAATTGCAGCTTTCTACCTTCATCAAAATCTCCTAAGGCCAATGCGGCTTCTAGATGTGCAACCCAGTCGTCAAAGCTCCCTATGATTAAGGAGGAGATGGTGTTTGATCTCAAACAACAATTCGTCCTGAGGGACGTCTATTATTGGAAGATTTCCGTAATGCAGAAAGAAATTTTGGGAGTTGAAGGAGTTGATAAGTGTACTTTCGGCTTCGCTGATGAGCGTTTCGTTCTTGGCTAAAAGAGCCCTTCTTTCAGCTTCCTGTGAGAGGTCGTACCCCTCGAGCTGCTGTGCGAGTTCCGCTAAATATAAATAAGCGGCACAATCCTTCCCACTATGCGCGTGAGGGGTTGGTTGGGAAACGGTTACCTCGGATGCCGTAGGCCTTGCACCCAATAACGCCCAGTTAGAATTATTGGTTGTGTTTATGCCCAATTGCTTATTCTCAAATTTCTGCGTGATTTCAAGGGGGGGGAAGGTTGGACGCACCGGTGGCGCCCTCGGGGTGTTTGCGCAAAAAGGAACTCTTGAACGATTTGGAAAGTTTTTTGAAAAAGGAGGGCGGGGGATTCATATTACTGAAAGCTATTGGGGGTTTTGCCTTGGTAGCGGCGGCGGCCCATAGGTCGATGGATCTGACCAGTACAATGCGGGGGGGAGGGGAACCTAGATCGCTGCCACCACATGTAAGACTCCTCCCGTCTCCCGATCTGTTGCCCGAAAGGATTGACCGTGTGATCAATACTCTCAGCCGACAGGTATCAGGGCCGAGTACGAAATCTACATACGATGCTAGCTATTACGGGTGATACAATAATTTTTTAGCTTACGGTTGGTACATGCTACAAAGAGGGGTTAATGGCGTCGAGGAGGGGGAGGTGGCGATCTAGTAGGCGGCGGCGGCTGGTACTAGGCGAGGGCGAAGTGGTCGGTCGTGATCCGGCGGGACGCGGCCGTGACTGGGCGAGATGGCGGTGGCGTGATTTGACGATCCAGCGACGCGGTGTAAGACGGGATGAGACGACACGCGTACACTACAAGCTAGACCTATGTTGACGAACACGAAATACACTACACAAAACAAGCCGCGTTGATGGAACTAAAAGTTTATTATCTCACTACGGGGACAGGCACAAATACAGAAATAGAGGCGACACAACCACCCGCGCAGTGCGCATATCAGAAATGGACTGGCGCATCGGCCAAAACGACCAGCAATTTATTTCAAGTTGCAAGGTCGGATGTTTTTAATCACCGCCGAGGGAATTAATGTTCTACGTGCTACACAAATTTTTATCAAAGTTCATAGAAGGTCAAAATGTTGGTGTACAATGGGCAAGGTTAGCGATAAGAAAGTTCAACGGAGGGCAAGTCATAAAAAAGAGGGTGTGAACAATTAGTGTTTGAGCGAAGCAAGGTGTGAATCCTCCGATCCCATGGGGACGTAGTCAAAAAGCAGCCATCTGGCCTTGCCAGATGTGAAGAAGGGCAAACGGACACATTTTTATTCATTTAGAAATACAACTTAAATTTAACTGCAGTAACATAGATGTTCGATCTCACGGCGTTCGCGGTCGATGGATCCTTACAATATGCACGTAGGATGAGTGGCGGAGCGCGAGAATAGAAAGGGAGAATGGAGAGGGAGAATAAAGAGGAAGAATGGAGAGGGAGAATAGCAAGGGAGAATAGAGAGGGAGAATGGAGAGGGAGAATGGAGAGGGAGGGTAGCTGCTACCGAATAGCAAGGGGAGGAGACCACGGAGTGGTCGACGACCGGCGGCTCGGCTGTCTGATGGACTGTCGGCTGGACTCTGCTTCCGGTGGCTGCTGGTGACTGCTCTGCGGTTGTTGCTGCTGCTGTTGTCGATGCTACTACTCTGCTACTACTGATGCTACTGACGGCGAGGATGTCGTTGCTGCTTGGTTATATACCAGCAGCGTAGCCGGTGTAATTTGGAGATGTCTCAAAATTGCACGGTCATTGGCGAGAAATTGGATGAGGCAAAAAGGTACCCCGAAGGTTTGACAAGAGGGTAATAGGAATACATATGTAAGGTGAGTGATGGGTCTGACTCGGCAGAGTCAGAGGTAGATTAGATAGATTGATTAACTGGTGGGGAAGCTGGAAAAGGGAAAGCGATGTGGGGGGGGGGGGGAAAGGATCAATAGTTTGAAATACATTATATATCTCCCCCCTTCGAAATTCTCGTCCTCGAGGCTTCCAAAGGTTGGAGTGGCAAATAGTTGGAAGAGTACGGCCATTTTTTGGATTTCACGCATAGTGTGATGTATTTTTCCATGCGGGATTGATGAAGCTGGAGCGCTTGATTGTCTTCGATAATTTTCTCGTTTTCGGCGAGGAGATGCTGGTCTGCCTTGACTTGTAGTTGGTTGATGCCGTATCCATTTCGGGCGAAAATTTGATTTGTGGAAGACATCAATGGCTGTCTCTACAAAATATAGAAAGCGGGCGTCGTGCTGTGTATATTCCGTGCAATACCGTCCGTATCGCGGGTAGTCCTCTGCGAGGATGGTTAAAGATGTTGGGGGCGTCCATTTGCTGGTGTTGGCGAGGTGAAAGGTTGAATAAAGTAGTTCCGATTGTTTGGTTGGAACTGGGACTTTATTGTAAAGGCTCGTCCGTCTGCCAGCCTATCGATAGTCGAGTATAACACATAAGTAACTGGCTTTGGCGGCGATTTATGGGGTTGGTACGTGCACTCTTCGTCTGGAAACTTGAGAAACCCCATATTTTTTGCCGCACTACAGTCACACACCGTTGCATTGAAGGCGGTTAAGGGACAAGGAAAGAAGAGGATGAGAGCCAACACTGAGAGCAATCTAGATAGAAACGAAAGCACAAAAACATTTCATTTTATGGTAAGATAGTTTTTAAGAGGTGCCGTGGTCGGAGACCTGCACGTCGGGGTGGGGGATTTTCGATAGTTGCGGTCGATGGATCCGCAGGGGTGTTGGGGGGAGCACGAATATTTGGGGTTTCAGGAAAAACAGACATATCAAGGGTTCCATCCGGAACATCGTCAAAAGTTAAGAGGTCAAGTGATGCATTAGCAGACATGTTACGATTGGGGACGGGGGACAGTGGGGGTGAGTTCAAGTCAGTTTCAGAAGACGAGGATAGGTCAAGGACGGAAGATGGCCTGTCGACTGTGTCTAAGGTAACGTGGGGCAGGTCCCTCCAAATCATGGATTCACACAAGGGTTTGAGTCGGTTAACATTTGAGTCTGCTCGCCTGGGTACCCTAGATTTCCACCGTGTGGTTTGGATTTACCTTGGTGACCCGATACGGCCCAATAAACCGAGGAATAAGTTTCTTACTTGTCCTCAACAGCGGGGTCTTCATTGTCAACAAGACCCTGTCGTCTATTTCGTACAGTAGTTCCTGCGCTCGTTTATTGTACTGCTCTGGTTGTTGTTGTCTCGCTTTCCACATGCTACGTTTTGCCAATTGAAATGCCTCGTGAATGGGTTGCATCAATTGACTTTTATAGTCAGAGGGCACCGTACTTAGATGGTGTCGAACGCGCAAGAATTGATCGATGGGGAGGACGGGATCTCGGCCGTGGTTTAAAAAATACGGGGTTTCGTTAGTTGATGAATGAACGGAGTTCCTGTACGCAAAGGCAAATGGCCCCAACGCATCTTCCCATTTCGCAAAACCCTTCCTGAGGTATTTACGTACCATATCCATCATGGTCCGATTAAAACGCTCCGTAAGGCCGTTAGTCTGGGGGTGGTACGCGGTCGATATAAGGTACTTAATGTCTAGCGTTTTGCAGAGGGATGTGAACAATTCGGAGGTGAAATTAGAGCCCCTATCTGTGACCACCGTGCAAGGGGGGCCATGGGGCCACAAGATTATCCTATCCACTAAGGCTTTCGCCATCACTAGGGCGGTAGTGTTTGGTAGAGGTACAACTTCAACCCATTTTGTAAAATATCTGTAATCAGCAAAATGTAAGCGTTTCCCGTTGGAGAAGGAGGTGTTACAGGCCCCAAGAAATCTAATCCCAGTACTACAAACGGCGGGTTGGTTAATTCCAATGGGTTTAGGAATGTCCGCAACGTGGAACGGCGTTGAGCAGCGCACACGGTACATAAACGACAATATTCTTTGACGTCGTCGACTAAAGAGGGCCAATAATATATGTCCTCGAGTCTAAGACGGGTTCTTCTGGTCGCTAAATGGCCGGAAAGCGGAGTCATGATATTCCTCTAAAAGTTGCTTTCGAAGTAGGACCACCACTTGAATTTGGGATGACCGTCGTCTTTTCTGCGAGAGTCCCTGCACAAAACGTCATTTCGAAGAAAGAACAGGCCGATTTCTTTCATCCAGCTAGGGACCGGGTATTTGTTTCCGTCTTTGAGTTCACCGTGTTCTAAGAAATAGCAGATGTCGCTACAGAGGGGGTCGTCCCTCTGTTCCCATACAAGAACTAGATTGTCTGATACTTCTCTTTCCCTTACAGAACATACCGGAATTCGAGACAGAAAATCTGCATTTTCGTTGACTCGACCTGGGCGGAAACGGATGGTGCAATCCATGTTGGCTAACGTGATGGACGAACGTCCTAATTTTCCTCCTTCGTCCTTGAAGGTTTTTAACCATTGCAACGGGCGATGGTCACTGATTATCACGAAGGGTTTGTCTTGTAGGTAGTGTCGGAATCTTTGAATTCCTAACACGACCGCAGCGGCCTCTTTCTCGATGGTGGAATAGTTCAACTCAGCCTTGTTAAAATGTCGACTGGCGTACGCAATAGGTCTGTCTTTTCCCTCATGCATTTCGGATAAGACGGCTCCCGCGCCATAGTTACTGGCGTCTGTGTAAATTAAAAACTCCTTTGTAAAATCCGGGTAGGCCAAGACTGATTCAGTTACGAGACTCGTTCTAAGCCTCTCAAACGCCACGATTTCTAGTCCTCCCCAGACAATGAGATCTTTTGGTTTCGGCTTTCCTTTGGTTTGCTCTAACAGAGGGTGGGCAATAGAGGAAAAATCCTTGATGAACCTCCTATAATAAGAGGCTAATCCTAAGAAGGACTGCAATTCTACTACGATGATTGGCCTAAGGAAATTAACGATAGACTCGATTTTGGCTGGGTCGGGCGCAACACCCTCTGCAGAAATTACATGTCCTAAATAATGTACTGTTTTACACAAAAAATTGCACTTGGTCAACTGCATCTTCAAATTTGCTTCATCTAGAAGTCGAAATACTTCCTTCAGGTTCCTTCAGGTTCCTAAAATGTTCTTCTACAGTTTTGGAGAACACTTTGATATCGTCTAAGTAAACCAAGCAGGTTTTACCTAGCACGCTTCTTAAGACATAATTCATCAAACGTTTAAACTTCCCTGGGGAATTCGTCAGAACAAAATCTAAGCGATTCCATTCATAGAGATTGTTATCTACTATGAAGGCGGTTTTTTCTTTAGACTCGTCGTCTATCTCGATCTGCCAATACCCTGAGGCGAGATCGATGGTTGAAAATAATTTCTGCGCACTTAATATGTCGAGGACGTCGTCAATCCTCGGTAAAGGGAAAGAATCCTTTTTCGTGATAGCATTTAACCTCATATAATCTACGCATAATCTGACGTCGCCTGATTTTTTTTAACCAACACGATGGGGGCGGCCCAAGGAGATAGAGAGGATTGGATAATCTTATGTCGCAGTTACTGTCAATGATGGCCCGCGCTGTTTCCCTTTGGTGGGGGGGAAAAACGGTAGGCTCTTTTTCTAATTGGGCCCTGGCCTTGGGTGTCGATAGAGTGTTTCACGAGGTCGGTGTGACCTAGTTCGCTGGTTTTGAACGCGAATGATCCCTGGTGGCTTGCTAGTAACTCTACTAGTTCGTCACGGTAGTCTTCTGCAACATTGGAGACGGCGTTTTAAAATATGTTGGGGTCGATTTTCTGTGTTTATATCGCGGAAGCTATTTGTTGACTGTTGATTCGGACACACAGTTTCCGACCAAGGGAGGTGTTACTGGGAAGAGAAATTGTCTGCGTGGTTTCGTTCACTACTACTATCCTAAAGGTGTCTGAAGCGCTCTTTGATACATACGGTTCTAGCCTAAGACCTGGCGGTAAAGTTGGGTTGTTCGCAAGAAAGCATGAGGTGCCGGGAGGGAATTTGGCACCGTCCCCCCGCTCTTCACTATGCATGCTAAAAATGGAGGTACAACGAGTTTTTTATGGATCTCCACTACTGGGTCCCTACGGTTGTTGGATTGATCAGATCCCCTAACGCGGTAGACACGCTTTTCGTGGCCGTCGATCACAAAATTATGTTGATAAAGAGCGTCTAAACCCAGAACGCATTCTTCCATAATTCCATGGACTACGACGAATTCCTGCTGCAGGGATTCGGAAGGTCTTTGGTTTGCTACAAAAAAACTCGTTTTGATCTTGCCCGTGCTTGTTAAACACTTATCGTTGATATCAACAAGGTTAATACCAACATCACTACGGAAAAGAGATTTCTGCACCTCCAGATTGCTTTAGACGTGAAAAAAGATGATTATTGACGAGGCTTCTTCCTGCTCCGCTATCGACCAATGCGTTGACTACGCGTTCCCCTATTTGAATTTTTAACCTTTGGGGTCTCTAGATCTGAAAGGACACTCCTAAAATGTTGCCGGGGCTTTGAAGACATCCAACCGAGCGGCCCAACTAGATGATTGGTGGATTTTAGTTTCCCCCTGGACCTGAATGGGATCCAGACGGAGTTGTTGTGTTAAAACTAGCCTCCCATGACGGGGGAGGAGGTTTAGGGTTTTTAATGGGAGTGCAATAGTTAGCTCGGTGTCCCAAACTTTTGCATAGATGACAGCGATCATTAGCCATCATCATTTTGACGTGGCAATCCTCTTCAGAATGTGAACCCCATGTATTGTGAAAGTCGCAGATTACTGCGGTTCTCCTAAAGGCCCCTGGTTGCTGGACGAAACCTTGTTAAGGGGAGAATCTGACTTGTTGGGTGAGCTGTTTTCTCATCTGAGCTAAACTATTTTGCAACTCTTCGTGGTGTGTAGTTGCCTTGCGGTCAACCTTCTCATTTAAACGTTCTAGCTGGGCTTCCATCACACGGGCAAATTTGGGTTGAGGGGCTGTTCCTTCTCGTGCGGCAAAAACCGCATGTACTCAGCTTCTGGTTTGCGCTTCTTTTAACGCCATAGCTAACAACTCAGCTTTGTCAATTAATTTCTCAAAAGATGGGAACTCCTTGTGCTTTAATCTATTATGGAGGTTGGATTGGAGACCTTCGATGAATCTGTCCATCATCATCTGATCCCGAGATGCATTTGTGGTGGGGTCCAGAGTACCTTTTAGTGGGTAGGCCAAATGGAACGCCTTCCTCATCCTATAAGCGTACCGCCTCATGTTCTCTTCCGGCTCCCTACTCATGTTGTGGAATTCAACACTTCTTTGAGACCTAGTCTCCATAGAGTGGAACAGCTTCATTAGTCGAGATGTAACCTCGGTATACGACCTGGCCCTAATGGGGTTATCGAGCTTGAAAGTATCAAACTCTTCGGCAGCTTCCCCTTACAACTTGGAACGCATCAATTGCAGCTTTCTGCTTTCATCAAAATCTCCTAAGGCCAACGCGGCTTCCAGATGCTTCATCCAGTCGTCAAAGCGGCCAGAAGTATCCCGATCACAAAATATTTTAACCAAGATGAGTGCCTGCATTGCTTGTGCCTGTTTAATTTTCATAGCCTTCTCCTCAGGAGTCGAGAAAAAACTACTTAATTGCTGAGTGGGGCCTTGTGATGATGATTCATTTGGTCCTACTGGGGGTGGCAGGACGACCGTTACCCCTGCATTTGGGCGTTATAGGGAAATGACTGGCCCTGGCGTAGACGTGACAATTAAGGGTGTTGTAGAAGATTCTAAATTTTGGAATCCCCCTGCGGAAGGAGAGGCGGTCGGTTGGGTAGCTGGGGATGTGATAGTAACGGGGTTGTTATTGTTATTGCCTAAATTTTGGAATCCCCCTGTGGAAGGAGAGGTGGTTGGTTTGATAGCTGGAAATGGGGTAGGGTCATTCCATCCCAACTCGAATTTTTTCGTCGGGGAAAAAAATAGAAACTGATGATTTTTTTACAGTGTGTTTCTTATGCATCGATCATGCACTCTGTGAAATCTCAGATTTTTCATTCAAACAGAAAGCTGTGAAATCTGAATAAAAGTTTCCGGTTTTGCATTAAATTTGCATGCGGAAATAGCGGTTTTACTCGTTTTTCGACCGTTTCTACTTACGGCATCGTAAAACAAATTGCATGGAAAAATTGTAAATAATTCAGGCTTTCCGAATCTGTATTCAAAAATTAAATTATGTTTTGTTAAGTTACCCTAATACTTATTTTAAATTTTATATTTTAAATGCATTTAGATAAAATCTTGTTGAGTGTAGAGACTTGAAATTTTCGCCGTATATAGATATCAATGATGTTTATTCAGCGACCGCCAGTCAGGCGTGAATTAGTTATGATTTATTTAATTTTATAAGATAGCCCTATCCTTTAACATAGGACAAAAGTTCTACAAGGGGGAGAGTCCCCAAGGGATATGCGTCTAGGGAGTTGCCCAAGGCTCGATTAAGGGGAGGTCCTGTGTTAAGAGATAGCGCTAACTTTTCATTTTAAATCAATGATAACTAATTCACGCCGGTCTGGCGGACGCTGACATTTTTTTTAGTAATGTTCTGTTTGAGTAATGGGTAGAATGCCAGTTTTCTAGTTCTGGGACCGTTGGTCAAATTGGGGTGCTTGGTGTAGTGTCCACATAGAGGGCTTCTCTTGTGGGAGGAGTAGGAATAGGGCACTGACGAGAGAAGATAAGGGAGATATTCTTTTCAGATGTAGGTTCGCAAGGAGGGACGTGAGTTTGCGTTATTTGTGGAGGAGAGAATAGACAAAAAGGTGTGTCCTTTTCTGTCGTAGTCTCACAGGGCAACACGTGAGTTACTGGGAGAGAAAAGGGACAAAACGAAGTGTTCTTTTCTATGGGCGATTCGTTGATTGCCAACTGTACGGCTGCTTTATTGCCTGTAGAACAGGATGGAATTGGGTGAAAGGTAGACGGGGTTGTATTTTCAAGTAATTGCTGTTGATCCGTTGGGGACAGTAGGGGAGAATAGTTAGTCTGTAGCTCAAGATATCTAAGTAATTTAACAGGGGTGTCTAATTCTGGTCACGTAATTAGTAGTGCCCGAACAGCATCGGAGAGTTCTGAGTCATTCAATAGCTCCCTATGATTTAGGAGGAGATGGTGTTTCATCTCGAACAACAATTCGTCCTGCGGGACGTCTATTGTGGGAAGGTTCCCGTAATGCAGAAAGAAATTTTTAGAGTTTAAGGTGATAAGTGATAAGTGTACTTTCGGCTTCGCTGATGAGCGTCTCGTTCTTGGCTAAAAGAGCCCTTCTTTCAGCTTCCTGTGAGGGGTCGTACCCATTGAGCTGCTGTGCGAGTTCCGCTAAATATAAATAAGCGGCACAATTCTTCCCACGATGCGCGTGAGGGGTTGATTGGGAAACGGTAACTTCGGATGCCTTAGGCCTTGCGCCCAATAACTCCCAGTTAGAGTTATTGGTTGTGTTTATGCCCAGCTGCTGATTTTCAAATTCCTGCGTGATTTCAAGGGGGGGGGGGGGGGATTGGACGTGCCGGTGGCGCCCTCGGGGTGTTTCCGTAAAAATGAAATCTTGAACGATTTGGAAAGTTTTTTGAAAAAAAGAGAGCGGGGTATTCATATTACTGAAAGCTATAGGTGTGTTTGCCTTGGTAGCGGTGGCGGTCCCATAGGTCGATGGATCCGACCAGTACAATTTGGGGGGGGGGAGGGAACCTGGTTCGCTGCCACCACATGTAAGACTCCTCCCGTCTCCTGACCTGTTGCCCGAAAGGCTTGACCGTGTGATCAATACTTTCGGCCGACAGGTACAAGGTCTTGGTGTGAAGGTCTCATATAGTGTCAGCTGTTATGAGAGATACAAGGATTTTTCGAGACTTACTGCTTGACCTTGTTACAGAGGGGGGTAACGGCGTGAAGGCGAGGTGGAGAAGGTGGTGAGCTAGTGGGCAGTGGCAGTAGATGGCGCTAGACGAGGGTGAGGCGGCAGTCGGGACTGGATGAAGCGCGGTCGGCTGGGTAGACGGCGGACGTGACTCGAAAAAACGATTATACATAACTTAAAAAACAAATGACAAACGACAGCCTCCCTCGTCGTTTCTAAACAAACACAAATAAACCAAACTTTCATCAACAAAAATTTCCCTATTCCATACAGTTTTACATGGAAAATGCAGCTGTAATAAAATTTCACCCAAAAAAGAAAACCCACGGCATAGAAGGGTCCTTAAATCCACCAACCTGCAACCAACCAATCAGAACCCGACTTTCACGACCAAAATTTGAAGTTCGATCAAACAAAAAATATATAAAATTAACAAACAAACTTACATATTTAGAAAAGACCCATTCCCCTGCAGTTGAATACGGCGAATCAGATAAAAAATAAATGAAAACGAACAACTACCCTATTCACACACGATAATTCTGCCCAATTCACAGCTAATCAAAACCAGGCCAGAACCCCTGGGGAAATAATAAACAGTTGGGGGTCCATAACCACGGCATAGCCTTCCATATTTACCAAGGTAAATCTCCCAGGGATTAAACTCTTGCTTACTCCACTATCAATGAGTGATTATATGATACGACCATCTACATAAATTTTTACTTTCGGGGCTCTTAAAATTTGCTGCGATACTCTTAATATGTTGTCCGGGTTTTGGACTGGTCCTACCGAGTGGCCCAACTGGTTGTTGGCTAGTTTTCCCTAGATCCCGAATGGAGATCAAGAGAAGGATGATTACCTAAAACAGGCTGTTCTGGAGGATGGGAGGTCTAGGGTTCCTTACAGTTGGGCAGAAATTTGAACGATGTCCAGATTTATGACACTTTTACAACGGTCATTTGTAATCTGTTGTTTTACCCAACAGTTCGCCTATGTGTAGGTTCCCCAAGTGCTTTGGAAGTCACAAATACCGCAACTCTTTCGAAGGAACCTGGCTGTGTAATAAAGCTTTGACTAGGAGTGCTAACTGCACTTGTTTCTGAGCTAGCTGTTTCCTCATCAGTTCGAGGTTTTGCTCGACTTCTTTTTGATTGGTTGCAGCTTTCATTTCTACTTTTTCTTTGAGGCGATTCAAAGCTTCCACCACTCGGACTAATTCAGAGCTGGTGGAAGTCTCACGCGCTGCGTAGACAGCGTGGATACGGTTACGTGACTGTGCTTCTTTGATAGCCATGGCGATAAATTCGGATTTAACGATTAAACTTTCAAAAGAAGAGAAATCCTCATGCTTAAGCCTGGCCTGGAGATCTTGTGGTCATCCTTCAATAAACCTATCCATCATCATCTGTTGTTGGTGGAGTCAACATGGCCGCTTATAGGGTAAGCGAGATGAAAAGCTTTTGTCATCCGGTTTGTGAATCGCCATATATTCTCCGGCTCTCGGCTTATTTTTCGTACTTTGACACTTTTTTGAGACTTCTATAGACGTTTCCATAGAGTGAAAAAGTTTGCGCAAACGTGTTTTAAAGTCATTGTAATTTCGTGCTTTAATGGGGTTGTCCAGTTTGAAAGTATCAAACTCCTCGGCAGCTTTTCCATGAAGTTTATCCTAAACTTAGCACTGATTTGAACTCGGCCATCCATTCGTTGAAATGATCGGATGTATCGTGATCGCAGAATATTTTTATTTCATCTTTTTAGGTTTTTTGGGAAAAAAGCTCCTCTTGGAGGGGGACTGGAGAGGTGTTTATAGTGCATGATAATTTTCCTGGCGTGGCCGTCTAGGTCGGTTAATTGGTGTCATTGGCTAAAGGGTTGGGCCTGTTTGAGGTATGGCCATTCCTAAATTTTGCGATTGACCTTAAACTTTTGGAGTCGATCCATTATGACGGATTGAGGAAAACATAGGAATGCTCATTTCCAGTTTGCTAGGGTTCAGGAAGGTGTTATTTGTCGCCAAGGGAGTGACATAGTAATACACGGTACATGGAAATGGTACATGGAAATACACGGGAATGAAGTAAACAGCTGACTTTAGTTGGCATAGTATCGCGCTCCACTTTCGTTTAAGCCTACGCCAAATGGCACGATTGATTTTCTTGCACCAAGCTTCAATTCCTCAATTTATGGAAAAACTGGGAGCTCTCCGCTGTAATTTACCCATAGCCGCTCATTTTCGATATGAACTGAACGTCCTGTTAATATACTGCCTTGGTTAAGCCCACAGCGTGTAAGCATAAATTGGGCAAGTTTTACATTTTTCCCACCATCATAAGTATACTATATATAATACAAAGACATAATTATTCGCTTAAAATATTCTGAATGTAATGTAAATACCTCTTACGGGATGGTAGTCCGTATTTTCTGACCCCAGTGAAAAATCGACCAATATAGTTTGTAATTTGTTTTTTGAAAAAGTCATTAAGCATATTAAGCGTGAATATCCATCCAACGCTCCATGAATTCTGAATCTCCACATTAAAATAATAATAAAACAAAATAAAATACATCCAAAGAAAATGGTATTTTTTCTTTCCGGACTTAATAGACTTTTATCTTACTAAACTGATTTCTGTCTAAGAAAATATCGGACAGTGTATAGCTAGAACACCCAACCCATAATTCTTTTGTGTTACAAAATGTCCAACTGTTTCATCTAATCTAGCACAAACTCTAGCCCGTTGCACATTAAAACCATAGTGATTTACACTTATCCGAACTGAAACCTCCTCTATAGCAGCATTTTTAGTGCAAATCTGTCTCACTAAAGAACAAAGATCGTTCACGAACTGTTATTCCGTATTTGTATCATTCAATAACGAAGGGTTTTGACAGCAATTTGCAATTCTTCCTCTACTTCTAAAACTGCATACAACCCTGATCTAAGAATTTTGAATGAGATAAACTGTCAGCGAGAGCACAATAATTTTATATTACCAATGAAGACTTCGACTGTTTCACAAATAACTCCATTCCAAAATGCAACAAATGCGAGCGATCTATATGGAAATAAGATATAATTTGTGAGGACGTGTCTCATGTTGCGGGATAACGCCCACAAAAGTCTGCTCTAATAAGACGCTATCGTCTCTCGCATGAATAAGACACGAATGCAAAATAATCACGGGGGAAATCAAATGTACTTCATACCTTTTCAACACGATGGAGCCTAACACGGCACCCACATGACACAATCTTAGCAGACGGGGAGAAGACGTGTACAGCTTGACAGCTCGAACCAGAGAGACTGCTCGAGAGGGGGGTGACAAAACAAGAAGACGGTGGGGGAGGGTCACAGTCGTGACATCTATCAGCGGGAAAGGGGGCTTGTCTTAATGCCAGCGGGGTATCTAGGATATCCCCGCTACATTCCGCCTTTCCTTGCCTGCGACTTTTGCACGATACACATACACAATCAACAATACATGATACCAACAATAATTTCACCCGTGCCAAAAGGCACTGAACACATATAACACACACAATAATTTCACCCGTGCCAAAGGCACTGAACACACATAACACACACAATGAAGGTTTTTGCCACATCTTACTCGTAAGAGAGAAAAAAATAGAACAATCTTATAAACTAAACTTATAACTAAGCTAAACCCAACCCATTCAACCAATAAATTTCTACCATTCCCTTCGTATTCCTTCAGTTCCTACTTCTGGGTGGGAGAAAAAAAAATCAAGACTAAACCAAAATAGCTCACGGATGGGGGATTCTATGGGCCGTTGGGGCAAAGCGCAAAAAAAACCATTGAATAGCAAATTCCGGGATCGGATGACACACATTAGTATCAAAATCATAACTCTTAATTCAAATCGAAATCTTCAAAGTTAGTGGGGAGACGGGAAATTCGTCCGCTTCTTTTTCTCACTGGCGGGTGATTCGGAAATTCAGGGACGGGTAACTTCTGGGCCGGAATCTCTTCCATGACTGGAACAACGGCAACTTGAGTAACTTCGGCTTCACTTCTATTTTCAATGTCGTTTTCACTTCCGGTTGGTTCGTCGATCTCGCTCACATGCCACTCATCACTTCTCGCTCGAAATGGCTTTAGTTGCACAACATGAGCGTTAAACCTTAGTACCACTATCTTCTTTCTTCTAGACGGCAACTCTTCCACTCGATAAGTGGTTTCTGCCACTTTCTTGACGATCTGGAATGGGCCGATATATTTTGGCAGGAACTTTTTTGTCAATTCTTTTTTCTTTAACATCCGACGCACTAGCACAAGGTCACCTTGATGATACGGCTTAGATGCCTTTCTGCGAGCGTCGCACAGCAATTTCGTCCTGTCCTGGTGGCGGATAATGTTGAATCTGGCCGCCTTTCTGAATTGCTCCACACGTTTGATGAATCTTCTCCTGGACACTGGTCCATCTTCAGGCCACTCGAACAGATTGTTATCCGGTATATTGGGGAGTCGTCCATAGACAAGCTGAAACGGCGAATGCTTCGTAGTTGACTGCTTAGCAGAGTTAATGGCGGACACAGCATCCGACAGCCGCTCGTCCCAATCTCGATGGTTAGGTGAAATAAATCCAGCGATGGCTCTTGCGGCTGTGCGGTTCAGCCTCTCCACCAATCCGTTCGTCTGGGGATGCTCCGCAGTGGCGATGACGTGTCGAATCTTACATTTGCGCAGCTCCGTGGCTAGCTCACGGCTAGTGAATGCCGATCAAGGGTCAGAAATAATTCGGCTCGGCACTCCATGTCGATTGATGATCTCCTTAAGCAGCTTTATCAAATGACATGTGGTGGTACTTGGCACAGCAACCGCCTCCACCCATTTGGTGAGATAAGCGATCGTGAACAAAATATGACGATTCCCAGATGGAGTTTCCAGCAACGGGCATTGATGGTCGATTCCGATGGTGTCGAATGGTCTAGTAGGTGGAGGGATGGGATTCAGAAAACCAACAGGGGCTCCAGGAGGAACATTATGAAATTGACAATGGATGCATGATAACACATATGCGCGCACACTCGATTCCATCCGTGGCCACCAATAATTTTCTACTACTCGAGCCAAAGTTTTTTCTATCCCAAAATGATTAGACTGCGGCTCGTCATGACATTTACTTATTAAATCTCTACGTAAAATTGAAGGGACCATCAAAAGCAATTTCCTACCCGTATTACTTTTACTCTTTTTATAGACAACCCCTTTTCTTAAAGCAAAATCAGGGTCTTTTTTGTTAGTTAGGATTCGGTTAGTAATTGGACGTAATTCTTGGCCCACTTGCTGCAAAAATGCAAGTTCTTTGGCTGTGTAACCATCAGATTTTAATACACAGCTCACGCGATGTTCTGTCGAGGATTTCCGGCATTCCTCTTTTCCACCGAGATTCCTCGAGAGAGCATCAGCGACCACATTGTTTTTACCTTTCACATGTTCAATTTTAAAATCGTATACTTGAATGCTCAAAATCCACCTTGAAAATTTTCCCAACAACTCTTTCTTGTCCCGCAACCATTTTACTGCAGAGTTGTCTGTACGGACGGTAAAAGGTCGTCCATACACATAACACCGAAATTTTTTCAATGCCCATACTAAGGCCAAGCATTCCAGCTCATTTGAATGATACCTCGATTCAGCGGTAGACAACGCTCTACTAAGAAAATTGTTATGAAGACAAGTGTGTCTGTGTAACTGATTTGTATTGTCTGCTGCAGCTCTCTTTATAGGCCAGCCACTCTGGCGGCCAGATCTTCAACATCTCCCTTCTGCCCATGGACAAAACACATTGACGGACATAGGGAAAAACGACGGGCATAGGCAAATGACAGGCATAAGGAAAAAGAAGAAAATTGACGGGTATGCAGCAAGACAACACGAACAAATTAACAAAAAGAAATGAACGTTAGGAGTTTAAGGTTTGAGATAGGGACGGCCAGAACGAGTGAAACCACGAACAGGCGTGATAGCCACGACAGGAGTTGGCTGATTAGTGGAGCTGGCTACCGGAGGAGCTGGACCGCTCACGGTCACGGCTGGAGACTCAACGGAACGACGTGACGGCGTAGACTCCTCGGGAGCACGAGTAGACGGCAGCGCTTCCATCATTCCTCCTCGCGATGCAAAACTTGGGGTGGCCGGAACAGCTGCAACTTGTGGTGCTACACCACGCGGGCGAGCGGTGATCAGAGTGTCACGGAAGTTGCTAGGCAGACGAATTCCAAACCCGGCGGTTGTGGAATTGTCAATATTGATGTCTCGACGAGTTCGGCGAAACACTCGACCATCTGACAGGGCGACCACGTACGAGTTCGGTTCCTTGCATACTGACAGTATCGACCCTGGTAGCCAGGCACCATACACCAGTGCTCGAACCCTCTGTCCCACCAACAGGGCTGATCCGCGAATGTCCGGTCGGCCGCCATGATGAAATGCCGCCTTTGCCTGGCGCTTCTGAAGTTGTTCGTGGACAAGGGCTGCTGGTACAAATTGGGGAACGAGTCGATTAGGCAGAAACGGAAGAACACCACGCAGATTCCGACCCTGGAGAAGAACTGCCGGAGACGGAAGGTCAGACGACACGGGTGTTGACCGGATAGCCGCCAACGCCTCCCATAGTGACCGACCGTCACTGAACATTTTAAGAATGGTCCGCTTGACTGTTTGTATGTGGCGTTCCACCAGGCCATTTGATTGTGGATAACACGGGCTGGACGAGACGGACCGGACGTTACGAGTGACACAGTAGGCTCGGAACTCGGCACAATCAAACTGTGATCCGTTGTCTGTCATCACCTCCTCTGGATATCCGAAGTCACTGAAGATTCTTTCCATTTCTGCAATGCTGGCGGCGCAAGACAGAGAGCGAAGGGGAACAGCAGCTGGCCACTTGCTGTAGGCGTCTACAACTAAAATGTAGTTGACTCCATTGAAGAAAAATAAATCGGCTGACACTAGCTGAAAAGCATGTGTCGGCAATTTTACTGGATGCAGTGGTTGAGCTGGATTTTTATGACGGTGTTCTTGGCACGTTGAGCAGCTTGCCACCATGTTTCGTATCTGCTCGTCACATCCAGGCCAATACACAGCAGACCTGGCTCGCAGAACGCATTTGACTTCCCCAAAATGTCCGTCGTGGATTCCTTTTAGTATTTCCTGCCGTAGGGACAGTGGAATTACTAGTCTCTCCCCGTTGAGTAACAGGCCGTCTACTTCAGCCAGGTTGTGTCGAACCGCCCAAAACGGCTTTGCTGCTACTGGACACTGTGTTTTGTGCTCCGGCCAACCACGAACAAGAACTTCTTTGACTAACATCAGTGTAGGGTCAGCCGCTGTTGCTGCTGCAAATTTTTCTCGAGTTGTAGAATGAGGAATGACACAATCCAGTACTGCATGCACTTGCTCTTCACAGCCCTGTGTAGTGTCGTCTTGAAAAAGATGAGGTGACAGAGCCCGGCTCAGCGTATCTGCTATAAATAAGTCTTTCCCTGGCTTGTACACAAGCTTAAAATCGAAACGCTGTAATTGGAGCCGCATTCTTTGAATCCTAAGAGAGCAGGACGCTATTGGTTTGTCTAACAGACCCACTAACGGCTTGTGGTCAGTTTCAACAATCACCGACTGGCCATACACGTACTGCCGAAATCTCATTAAGCCGAACTGGACGGCTAGCAGCTCTTTCTCGATTTGAAAATACCGCTTTTGAGTGACGGTGAGGGACGTGGACGAGTATGCTATCGGTTGACCGCTCTGTAGAAGCACAGCTCCAATACCGATGGGTGACGCGTCGACTGACACAACAACAGGCAGCGAATGGTTAAACAACCGTAGAACAGGAAGCGATGAAAGAGCTACTTTTAAACCAGCTAGGGACTTCTTTTGTGGTTCTTCCCAAACCCACGCTGCATCCGCCTTTAGAAGGTCTCGTAACGGTCTGGTTAAGCCGGCCAGGTCCTTGCAAAACTTATCAAGATAAGTCACCATGCCCAACAGCCTGATGAGATCTGCCGGCCCGGAAGGATCGGGCATATCCACTATGGCGTCTATTTTGCACGGATCTGGTTTCAGCGTTCCTTGGCCAATAATATGGCCCAGCCATGGCAACTCCTGCAGAAAGAAACGACACTTCTTTAGTTGTAGCTTTAAGTTGTGTAGGCGACAACGTACCAGAACCGCTCGTAGATTCACTTGAAGTTCTTCTTTGGTTTCCCCCGTCACCAGGAAGTCGTCAAAGTATATAAACACGCCATTCAAATCTCCAAAGAAGTCGGACATAGTTTGTAGATAGACTTCAGGGGCCGACTTTAGCCCAAACGGCAGCCTGAGGTACCTGTAACGACCTTTTGGTGTTGCCATTGTGCAAAGATAAGACGCTTCATTAGTCAAGGGAATTTGGTAGAACCCGGAAGCAGCATCCAGGCTGCAAAAATAGCGAGCTTTACTTAGTTTGCTGAACAGCTGTTCAACAGTGGGGACCGAAAAATGCTGGCGTTGTATTGCTTTGTTAAGCTCCGACGGGTCCAAACAGATCCGGACATCTCCATCCGGTTTTCCAACCACCATCATTCTGCTTACCCATTCTGTGGGTTCTTGAACAGGCGTTATTATTCCTTCAGTTACCATTTCTTCCAGCTTCTTGTAGACTCGTTCTTCCAATTTAAACGGAAGCCGCCCTGCCGCACAGACAACTGGGTCAATTTTGTTAGCTCCTGACAATAACTTAATGTCATATTCAACAGGTAATTTACCTAGGCCAGTGAAGACATCTAAGAACTCGTGCACTATATGTGGCTGTTGTGTGGAGACCGCAGAATGCAGTGAATCAATCCGTTGAATGAGCTTGAGTTCTTCACACGTTCGTAAGCCCAAGATTGCTGGCTGGCCCGGCTCTTCGACAACAAAAAAGTCGGCGAAAGAAAACAGTGCTTCGATGTTCTACCTTTGCCGTGTGCAGACCCAGTACTTTGAGAAATCCACCTTTTGCTCCGTAGCTGCGGACAGTTGGACCAGGGCGTAGACGTTGGCACTGTTTAGGTAGACGACTGTAGAACTCGTAGGGCAGAATGTTGCACGTCGCTCCAGAATCTAGTTTAAAGTTGACTTCCACGCCATCCAGCGACAATTTTTGATACCACTCGCTCCCTTTTACACTTGACTTGAGCATATGATTCACAAAGTAATCTTCTCCAAACAGGGGAGGATGGGGTGGTGGATATGGCGGATATGGTGGATATACCATGGCTGTACCGCCTTGTTCAACATTACCAATCCACTGCTGTTGTTCTTCAAGTGTGTGTACTCTGCCTGGGGGAGGTGGCTGTGAAGACGCGTTGTTCTGAGGTGCCACCTGACGTGCGTTTCTGGAAGGACAACGGTTTGCGTAATGGCCCATTGCACCGCAACGAAAACACTCAACGCTGTCCACACGGCATTGACCTTTTTTATGTCGCCTTCCACAATCACTGCACGAAATAAACTGACTTTCTGACGAATAATTAGCTGCCGATTGTCTTTGATTTGCTGGAACGCGTTGTTCGGATGTACCACCTGCTGATGATTGTGAACCCGATCTTCGATCTGGCTTCCGGCCGGACTGTCGAGATTGGACAGCATGGGCAGACTCTACTGCCGGAGTGTTGATCTGTGTTTGTTGCAACTTTGCTGACTCACACGCTCGAACGATTTCACACGCTTTGACGATCAGCAAGTCTTTTTCAAAAAGCAATTTTTCACGAATCAACGGATCAGCAATCCCCAACACAATCTGGTCACGTAATACTGAATCAGTACCATCGCCGTACCCACACGTCCTAACCAGTCCTCGTAATTCAGTTAGCCACGTGTCAAACGTTTCACTAGCAAGTTGATGGCGTCTCAAAAATTTAAACCTCTCAAACACCTCACTGCGACACGGTTCAAAATGATCTGTGAATTTGGCCAGCACAGGAGCGATTTTTCTAGCATCAGTTTCTGGTGTGAAGGCAAAGGTGTCGTAAATCTTCAGACCCTCGCTGCCAAGTAAAGTAATTAGGACACCCACCAACGTTTCTTCATCAGGTGGATTAGCAGGCGAGTTCGTTGCTACAACATACCACTTAAATTGCCGTACCCACACGCTCCACTGAGCAGCCAAGTCAGTGGCACTAAACGAAAAAGGCTCCGGTGCTTTTAATGACGACGCCATTGTCAGTCTAAGCACAATTAAAGTAACTTCACTCTCACACACCACAGGATGCAAAAGATAAAGGCAGATAAACAAGAGTTACTGTCCTGACAAAATGGAGCAACTACGCTACTCTCGGTTCACACTTTGCAGACGACGCACTTCTGACACCATGTTATGAAGACAAGTGTGTCTGTGTAACTGATTTGTATTGTCTGCTGCAGCTCTCTTTCTAGGCCAGCCCCTCTGGCGGCCAGATCTTCAACAAAAATCAACCGGTTTTATCTCTCCGTCCTTTTTTTGAGCAAGGACGGCTCCTAATCCAAAATTACTTGCGGCTGTATGGATCTCCGTCGGAAGGCTTTCGTCAAAATGCACCAACACCGGTTCTTCCGATATAAGACTGACAAGGGCACGAACGGCTTTCTTCTGCTTCTCACCCCAATTCCACTTGGTGTTATTTTTCAGCAGGGTCACGAGCGGCGCAGTCAAATGTGAAAACTCCGGGAAGAATTTTCGGTAGTATGACGCACGGCCCTGGAAGGCCCTTAGTGTCTTCACCGAATTTACTTCCATCTTCTCCAAGGCACATACTTTCTCCGGGTCCGGCCTTATTCCATCCGCTTTGACTATGTGACCTAAATGATTAACTTCATCTGCTGCAAAAAGACACTTTTTCATATTAAGAACTAAATTAGCCTCGCCCAGGGCCGTCAAAACTAAATTAACCCTACTCTGATGCTCTTCGAAAGTTTTACCAAAAACAAGAATGTCATCCAAATAGACGAGACATGCCGTCCATTAGAGCCTATTTAAAACCTGATCCATTAATCTCTGGGATGTGGCCGGCGCATTTGCAAAGCCAAACGGCATTCTTTTAAATTCAAATAGCCCATCGGGTGTTACAAAAGCTGTTTTTTTGGCGGTCTTTCTCCGCAACTGGTACCTGCACCAGTATCCATTAGCAAGATCTAACGTAGAAAAATATTTTGCTCCTGCGAGCCTATCAAAAACATCGTCTATCCGTGGCAGCGGATAAACGTCCCTTTTAGAAACAGCATTTAACCTCCTGTAATCAATACAAAATCTATACTCGCCGGATTTCTTTTTTACAACTACTAACAGGTGATGACCACGGGCTATTGGATGGCTGATTTACCCCACTCTTTAGCATCTCATTCACCTTTTCTGAGATTATCCTTCTTTCAAACTGTGAAATTCTATACGGGCGGCTAGTGATTGGACGAGAATTACCAGTATCGATGTTGTGCTGGATGCCCAACGCTCTGCCTAGCTGGGTCTCTTTGGAAGGGAGGCAGCGACGATGCTGGTCCAGCAGTTCGAGGACTTTATCCTTTTCGGCTGGCGATAGATTAGGTCCCGTGTTGACGTCTCCACGAATGGCCGCTCGTAAATATCCTCTCACCGCCGCGCAGCTCATCCGCGCTGGCTTTGCTGCTCTGTCATTCGATTTCTTTTTCTGTTCCATTGGAATGACGGCGATTTGAGCATCTAAATCAAGATCAATGAAAATTACACAATTTCTCCGTTTTAATATTACTGACTTTGATTCCAAGTTCAACAACAGAACTTTGGCCTTCCCGTTCTTGAACGAAACTAAGGCGGAAGGCACCACCCAGGTTTTTGATGGCTCTACTGAATATCCGAACCGCACGATGCCCGTTCCGGTGAAATTAATTGGGACTGATTCTTTTAACATGCGAAGCGATTCGCCTGGAACTTCAACGACCTTCCTTATTCTAAATCTAACGGATCCTTTCCGTCGCACCGCCGACAAATCTCTAGCCAAATCCTGAAAAAATTCTTCCGACGGCAGCGATCTTTTTTTGTTCTTCCGGAATCGATGCATCGGTCTTGGCAATAACATCTTCCTGCTCTACATATTTTATAAACACTGGAACAATTTGATTATCCTTACAGACTAAATTTATATTGGCTTTCACCAGCCAATCTATTCCCAAAATCAAAGGAAAGGGGGCCATTTAAACAACTGCGACATTTTCAAGAGACACTTTAGTGTCTTTAAAACAAATTTGCAAAGGAATTTCATCTACTACTTTTACAACCTTATTATCTATTCCCCTTATCCCTGGAAGGATACGAGTACTCTTATTCTTAACAATTCATCTTACTACTGGTAACCTTACTGTTGTTATGCTGTATTCTGTGTCCAGCAAGGCGTCCGTCTCACCAACTCCTTGAATGAAAACGCGGATGACAGGCAGTTGAGTTGGTTGGGACGATTCATCAATGCGTTTTCCCTTCAGCGCTGGCCTTGGCCAGCCGACGGGGCCAGGCCGTTTCCCGCGCCACGAGGAAAATTTCTCCTGATGTGTCCGATCGCTCCACACTGAAAACCACCACGATTATCTGACTGTTGCTGCATTTGGCGCTGGCCTCCTCCTAGCGTCAATCCATTCAGTCGTTCTGTCAATCCAGCGATTTGGTTTCCCATTGACAGCAGTGCCGATCCGACATCAATGTGTGGTGCTGCCGGAAGCATGGGTGTCGGAGCTGGTGGTGGATGCATCGGCACTGGTGGCAACGTAGCCGGCTGAAAAAACGGATTATTTAGAGGGAAGGGGGACACATTTGGCCGTAATGTAGAAAATAACGTCTCGAGGTTTCTCAACCTCGTCATGAATTCGTCGACGTCTTCCGGTGTGTCATTCATCATGGCCGCCACGTGTTGCCAATTCGCCAACCCACCAATTAGATACGAAACCTTCTGCGCATTAGTCAAGACATGGGGGGAAAGATCAAGCAAACGCGATTTTTCTACTGCATACGTGATCCCTGGTTCTCCCGCATTCTGAACTCTTTCTTCGATCAATTTGTACCATTCCGACGGTGATAAACGTTGTGTAAAGTTGGTCCCCAGCACAGTGGACTAGTTTTGCCAATTTGGATTATTGGCGCCCGATTGCAAATGCCACTGAAGGGCAATTCCTCCTAGACGCCCGACGGCCACTTGTCGCTTCTGTGCGTTTGTCCACCCTTCCGCATCACACACCTGATTGAGTATACGGACCCAATGTCTACCGGAATCTCCCAATTCACCCTCAAACATGGGGACTGACTCTACAACTGCATTATTTACATGTCCACGCGCCGCACCCGCTTGTTGCTGCTGAGCAGTTACCAGTGCATGCAAAGCTGCACTTTCTTGTTGCTGGGCCACAAGAAGATTCATTAACGCATCGTGACGCGCCTGATACTGTAGCCGATCCTGAGCAGCGCCATTTGCAAAATTTGTGAGAGCTTGGGCTAGGTCGGGGTCCATGGTGAATGGTACGTTTACTTGTTCCGGTTCTTCTCTGACAGGCGAGATTTGAATACACTCAATGGCGTCGTTATTGTGTAAATTTATGGGAACAGTTATTGTTATTTTTTTATTGTAAGACATCAATGCCAATGCCAAGCTACAGATGGATAAAATGGGAAAAATCAAATATGCATCTTAAGCAAAAATAATGATTTTTATGGTTGAAGTTATAAATAAATGTATATGAAATATATTAATTACCTAACTTGGATTCCCCTTTTACCAGTCTGCAAAGATTTAGCAACAACTGGGGTGTTATTTCCACAAAGGATTCCCATTGGCGCAGTTTGATTTACTCCCCATCTTCCAATAACATCGCGAGAATATACACGTCCCATCCATTGTCCTCTTTTTTTTTTACTAGCAGAGCTTTAAAGCTTTATTTGATTAAATCTAAATACCTGTGATGGATATAAACAAAGGAACATGGCTTGTATCATCATTTAGTCAAATGTGCTGTAAAACTAGTTCAGGGACATACCTGGGGATAAGAGAAAAGTAAACGAACAAAGGCTTTATAAATTCAGAGATGAATTTCGATTCCTGTTCTGGCAAAAAGTTTCTGGGGTCGAAAGTCTCCTTTGCCTCCTTTTTTAATACAGCAAATTATACTTTTAGATACTATTATGACAGTTGTGAAAACTAAATGCAGAAGTAAACCCAAAATACAAGTAATCTTCTTCTATGGCAAATTTGAAAAGCCAGTATGCATCTCAGAACATGTCAAAGATGAGAGAAGATCATGAACCACAAGTGAACAAAAAGAAAAGAAGAAAAGTCCTGAATTTGATGTTGTTCTTACAGCGTCTTTCGTAATTTGTAACTTCATTTTCGACATTCACTGTTTTTCTTTAATGTTAATCTTTAATTCACTTTTCTTTTTCAATAATGTCGTGATAAATGCTGCGTGGAAATGGCTTAGAACATAAAACACAATAAAAAGTGTGTGCTACATTTGAACGAGAATACTGTGAAATCTGAAATCCATGTTTTCACAGAAGAAACACTGGAAATGTGCAAAGAAGTGCAGTTAGTGTATAAAAGTCAACCAAATTCAAAGTACAATGTCATTGAACTTCCTGATTCTGTTGACAATACAGCAAGTGGTTATCACTCAAAATGCTATAGAAATTATATAGCTGTGTTTACCAAAGCTAAACAATCTGAATCTGTCAAAAAAGGTTCAGAGTTTCCACAAATCAGTTAAGATGACCAAAGCCCAATTCAATATGCTAAGCCAGGTAAAACAGTGGCATTATGGTTCACATTTGCACCCTGTTATAATTCAAATTCTTTTTGGTTATTTTAAAATCAAATATCAGACCTTTGAGATCCGCAACTAATCAATCTTGCTTACCAATGTCGACAAGCAGAGCTGGTTGTTTTCCCCACTTTGTCTGTTCTGTGGAAAAGAAACAAAAGAAGCAAAAGGGAGAAAAGAAAGATCGCCTTGTAATATGCATGACAGCAAACTTTCAAGAAGGCATTATTCGAAAAACAAAGACTACTTGAAGAATCTGCTATACTAGCTAAAACCGAACACATCGATTTCGCGGCCAAAGAAGTCAGATACCATGACATTTGCAGATTGGATTTGTAATAGTAAAGCAAGTGGTGTGTTGAATAAAATAAATTGAAAAGAAAGTGATTGGCAACAAAAGATGACAATTCGAAAGAAGGCCACAGATGCAGTTCAAGAATTTGTGAAATAAAATACCATTGAAAAAGAAGAAGTCATATCGTTAAGGACGTTGTTCGACAATACATTTTTTACCTTGAAAGTTTTGGATTACCATCTGGTGATATTGACAACATTGATCAAATTAAACTTTAGTATACCTTACTGACCTCCCTTGGAAATCATTTTGGGAAAAAGTTGGTTATTTTAACGTACCCGCAACCTGACATTGGCTAAATATAATGTTAAGTGAAACAGTTGTATGTATAGTCGAATGCCATAAAATTGGCCACGGAAAGAGAAAGGCTGCTTGATGGCAAGGTAAATAAAGTTATAATATTTATTGGTACATTAAAAATCAACTGATACTTTTGCATAGATAAGGGGAGCTGCTTTTATATTACGGCATGAAATCAAAAAAGCTAAAAGAATGCCTACTCTTTCAAATCCTACATAGGAGACATCATTAAAGGTGAAGCTGAAACCCCCCAACTCCTTACATTATTTTACGAGTGTCCCACCATCGGACGTAATCGAGAAGGGGAAGATACCTACGAGAAAAAAATGTCGCATATCGTCTTAAGCTTACGTTATGTTCTTAACGACCAATGGCATTTGCAAGACATCCAAACACTATCTTTAGGGATAGTACTGAAGTATGACAGGAAGCAGAAGGGCAATCGAGATACTTAATAGGTATGCCTGAAATATCTTGAATATGTATAAATCGGTGATACAATTGGTATTGACATTTAACAGGTTGATAGTCATTGCACCAGCTACCATAATGTTGAAGGGATCGAAACAGAATTAACGTTTTTTGTCACTCAGGTGGCACAAAGACTCAGTTTCAGCCTAGTTACGCAGGGTTGTTTCCCAGATCTGTTTTTACTCGTTAATGACCGAAAATAAGTTAGCTGTAGCAGCCATGCAATACAGACTATGTATAACATGTCGGTAAAATAGTTGTAAAACTTTGTATGTGTAAACTCTGTTACGAGCTAGTTTTACATGCGTATTTATACGTAATACATAGTCTGTTATTCCATACGTGTTACAGCTCATTTAGTTTAGAAATTTTACAGACTAGAAACAGCATTGTTTCAGGTCTGTACACCATTCATGTTTATATTCATGATTATATTAATAAATACATTATTTTGCAGTAGAAACAAATTTTCAATTATACCATAATACCAGCCAATTTATCATCTATCGGAACCACTCAAGGAATGTTTTATTTTTACAAAATGAAATCAAATTGTTCCGAAAATGAAAATAAATGTACTGTAGTTCTTGATTGATTGCTTTCTTGCGACTTGAATGATTGCACTCCTTCATCAACACGAGGTCTTTAACTTGATACTCCTATTTAAAAATTGTAATTAAATAATAACAGTTAAATTTTTTCATTACTTAGTGTAATAGGGGTAACCTGAAACTCCCCTCCCCCCCCCACAGCTCCTTCATCCTTTTCGGCTTCTTCTACGTTAAGCAGCATAGAAAGAAGGTTGAACTGGAATTTGAAAAAGTTTATTATTTGTTAATGTGTAAATTTATATTGACAGCGTATCAATAAGAATAGAATTCTAAAAACCTACTTGTTTTCCCAACAACTACTGTATCTGTCCTTTTTACGTGCTAGCTTGCACGGCCAGATGGATTTATTGGACGAGTTTGGCTATCAATTATTCCGGTTTTAGGCGTTTTTTCTAATAATGGCCTTCCTCTTCCTCTGGTAAATCCTCTTCCCGCTGTCTCAATCGAACGTGGTAAGTATGAAGATGCAGTCAAATTTTCTTAGCTGCTGCTAGATGATAAGGACGAATTTTTTAGGGGTGGGGGACTGTTTTGCGCCACTGTCACTGCTCTGGGACTCGTCCGAGTCGGGAGAATTTTCCGAATCATTCATGATATCTAGATTGAATGTAAAATGTAACTAAGTATTGATAGTTTTTCAACAAATACTGGTTTACCTTTTGAGTACACTGGCTTTTCTGGAATTGATTTTACTGGTCGACGGCTTTTAGTAGAAGGTGGAGCTTCTGGAGTAAACCTTTTCGCGGGAACTGCAGCGTTACATCGCCTTGTACGTTCAGCCATGGTGGTCGAAGAGCTGTCTTTACTAGACACAAATAAATCAAATCTGCATCCTGAATAGTAAATACAGTTCAATGCAATTAAATATGCAACCCTGTTAAAAATTTTACTATTTTAGTGGCGCTATTTTCCTTTAATAAAAAATCACATTGCTCGGCGTGTTACATTGGGTTCCGTTAACAAATCTGCAGATTATTTTGCCCCGAAAAAGTAGTTAATAACAATTAATGTGAATTTTCTGAAATTTCCTAATCATTATATTTAAGATTTAGCTATGCATCGTGCTTTTGGATATGTAGCTGCTAGAACTTTACACAGAAGGGCTGCAAAACTTTTCGGTGCTTTAGATTCTACAATTAAAGAGGATGAACTTCCTTTTCAACATAACCACCTGAAGACCACTATAGAAACAACCGAGAAAATTCATCTTCAAAGTAATATTTCAAGTAGTCCGTAGTAGTAAGTAGTCAAGTAGTCAAGTAGACCAATCAATCTTTTCTTGCGATTCGTACTCTCCCTGGTAGCACACTCACATCCATCGTCTATCATATAGATGTCTTAATGTCTAAATCAAATCTTATCTAGCTACAACCTAAATTGGATATCACATGGATACTCAATTTACTACGGCCTTATGCTATCTTCGTATAGATGTACTATAGATGTACGTTTCTCATACGATCACGGACATCCATTTGTGACTAGAAATCAGACAATTAACAGACAGATGTAAAATGACGTCTGTGAGATGTCCAAATTATCTGTCCACAGGATAGATGAAGACGACAAGGACTTTAAATTTTCATCATTTTAACTGCTAATATTAATTTAGAGCCATTGAACCAAATACAATTGAAAAGTAATAGCAAGTTGTGTAGTTGGTAGAGTATTGGAGTACCACTCCAAAGAACGTGGTTACGCCCACCGAGGAACGTTTCTTTTTTTATTTTGGCTTAAATTTAAATATTTTGAAGACGGCTGTAAGCCGTACCCATTTGGATGTCTTACAGCGCGACATTAGTATAGACATAGGCAATCCTATGGACGTCGAGTTAAGATATCTCACTCGGCTGAAAAGATGGGCGACGTACATCCTATAGATAGAGGCGTGCTACCAGGGCTGTAAGTATTCAGTCTGGTATATTTACTACTTGCAGAAACGAATGATCAAACAGAGTGTAGAAGATCGATTTGAAGCTATTGTTACTAAACACAGACTAACACGGTCGGCTGTTGAAGACCTTGCTAATAATCTTCTTGTTAGTCTTGGCCATAACATCCATACTGATGCACGTACAATTTGTAAAACCCCGAGGACAAACATTAATTCCAATTCTTTTCAACATTTTCAACATTATCAAAAGGCTTAATCTCAAACTAAAATCTGGTATATTTTTGACGGTGGGAACGGATTTACATTACAACTAAGTATTGACGGGTCTATTTTTTATAAAAGTGAAACAACAGCTTTCTGGCCAATTCTTTTTCGAGTCTCGAATGTGAATGATAGTCGCCCATTTCCTGTGTCATTTTTTTGTGAAGACGGGGAGAAACCACCAAATCTAAATCTTTATCTTGAAAACCTTTTTTAAATGAACTTATTAAACCTTTAGAAGAAAATGGAATTGATGTCAACGACAGACATCTTAAGGTAAAATCAATTGCTTTTATTTGTGATGCATCAGCTAGAAGTCTTGTAAAAGGAATATATGTAAAAGGAAATATGAGTTCATTCAAAAATACATTGAAGATCCTTCTACCTTTGACAAACCTATCAAGAGAATTAAAAACTGCACCTTTGCACTTGAAGGTATCGTCAAGAAGAAAAAAGGGGCTTCCGGGAAGATCATATATTGCTGTACGAATGGAATGGAATCTTATGGGGTTGAGTATTGGCAATGGCGCTGAAAAAAGGGTTGATATGGAACAACTTTTAAAGTTGTTTACCTTACGTTTCATTGATTTAACGGCGTTGGCCAAGAAACATGGAGAACAACTGAGTAAAGAGATTCTTGGATTTCACGCCTTCACGGGATGCGATAACAATCCGGCGTTTGCATCTAAAGGGAAAATCCGCCCTCTAAAAGTTCTCGAAGTGAACATTGAATTCCAAAAAGCATTTAGTAAACTTTGTGAAAATGAAGACAATACTCTATTCATATACAATATTCTACCGTCTTCAAACTGGAGTAAGGTAAAAGTGCGAATCCGGACACGGCCCGAGAAAATTCGAATTCCGGACAAAAAAAGCGATTTTTTTAAATATTAAGTATACGATAGAACGGCAAGAATATTGAAACATCTAATAAATGAGCTTTGAACATTAAAGAGTGATACATAATTGAACCAAAGGGCATCTAAAAATATTTACGATTAATTGTGAGATCGTCAATTGAAAATTGATTTTTTTGCTTACGGGCTAAACAGTGTTTCTCTGTATTGGCTACTGCTAGCTGAATACTTTACTCCGTAAGGAATATCTACGATAAAAAATGGAACAATCTTATAAATAATTATATCAAAAGATAGAGCTTAAAGAGTTCTACATTTTTATATAAATATTTGTTAAAACTGTGTAGGGTTTGACTTAATAAAAGAATAAATGTAAAAAATATGCGAATGTCCGAACAGTTGATGCGAGTGTCGGACAGAAAATTTTAATAAAATTTAATTTTCATTGTTTTATTATATATGGACATTAATCGACGCAGAATTTTGAGGTAAATCAATTGATGTGCAATGTATATACGTTTAATTGCGTCATTTTAGAATTATATGCGAAAAAAGATTAAAGTGGCCGAGGATCGATCCTGGCCAGATCTAAGAAAATTGTCGTAGCTTATTTTTGTAAACTAAATTTTTTATTGATATTGTTTTGAAGTAAGTAGGGTTTTTGTGACGTTCTTGAAAATTTTATGATAGATTTTAACGTTATCTACAGAAGAACATTGTCCTTTGAATATTGCGGAAGAACATTTTGCCTTATACCTCAAGTCAACCAGCAATATTAGAGTGTGATATTCCCATCGCTGAAGAAAACACCACTTTAGAACAGACTGTGCCTAAAAAAACACATGTCAGCCCTTTATCTGATTTAAGACCATATCCAAGAGTAAGCCAAGAACCGCAAGATACAACTTAGATGTTGCCAAGAATGAACAAGAGAAGTGGTAGAATCAGAGTTTTAACGGACACAGAGAAGGACCAAATTGAAGCTGAACATAACAAGAAGGTTGAGAAAGAAAGTCAACGGTTAAAAAGATGTTTATTAAAAGAAATTTAGGTGAAAAATCACTCACGTAAACAATAATTTTGATGAACCTCCTATTTCTTGCACTTCGAGATCTGGGCGTGTTTCTCGCCGTAAAGTAATCAATGATGTTTAGATATATAAATTTTTTTTTGTTTTGTGCCCACAACAAAGAAACAATTTTTCTTAAACAAAATCTGTGCCTATAAAAACTTTTGTATTTCAGAGGGATCTAAAGCCTAATGAAGAAAATAAACTTTCTTCGCAGTATTTTGGATTCTTTTAGAGTTACAATATCAGTTTCAAATAAATAAAAATTATGAATAAACACTGATGTAAGCCAAAGAAAAATGAAAATAGAGATGAAAAGTCTTTCATGTTGCGAATAAGGAGCTGTTGGATTCCATACAGCATAGCCTTAATCGTGACAAAAGAACAACTGATTTTGTCAACAATCGACCGACCATCACATGGATACCTAAATTTAAGAAGAAGCACAACTTTTGTGATGGATCAACGGGTAAGGGTGACTCATCAGCATGAAGAATAATTTACGTTATGTTGAGAAATCATTTATTTACCCTTGTGTTCCGTTCATCTTAGACAATCATGAGATACATTCAAAAGGTCTGGTCAAACAATGCGTCAAGAGAAGGTCTGGTCAAACTACGTCGCTCGGTTTTTCCACTTTAACAGCTCAAACTCAACTAGAAACGCGTCCCCACTTTTCCCTTCTATATAATGTCTTGCTAGGGTCGCCGTAGCATTTTAGTCAACCTCGCTTGGAGGTAAAGCTTGGGTTTTCCCAAATAGGGTGACTTTTCCGGCCTAAAACCGTTAGGTTGACCTCGAAGAATCGAGGGCAACGGAGGTCGCTGACTTTTGTCAGTTAATGACCTTGTTTGCTGCTATGGCTCTAGCCAATTCTTTACACTTGTCTCTTAGAACTCAAGAAACGTTGGATCTCGGCAAGGCTTTAATCACCCCCAGAGGATCTTAAGTATTGGAGTGATCGGGTGGAGAATTATTTAAAGTTTGTCGTTGTTCCTCTTTGTACTTCTGCTGTAGCTAGGCCCCCGTTGAGCCAGTTAATGTAGCAATCCTTCACCTTCATAGTTCACATAGTTCCACTTTTCCAGCACACACCGTTCGTTTATTTTTAGATTTTGAAATGTTGTTTTATCAACATATATTTTATTAAAAAAGGGAAAAATTTGAAGTGATTCTAGATGACCCAATTAGGGCCTTCAACTGCGACGAAACTTTCGTGTTGAATTTCCCGCTGGGAAGAAGAAAGTGTTGGCTACGATGGGAACTAAGGACGTAAATCTCGTCCAATGAGCTCAGCAAAGTCAGGTGTTTCAGTTTTGGCTACAATTTCTGCTTCTGGATTGATTTTGCCACCGTTTGTTGTCTACCCTTACGAAAGGATTCAACCATGGATAAAGATAAAATGTCTCCTACTTCTCTTACTACTACTACTCCTACTCTTTACAAACTTTTATTACCAAAAAAGGGTGGATGGCTGAGAAGCATTTTGCTTTTGGCTGCTCAATCAATTCATCCCAGAACTGAAACGGAATAAGACCGTCTTTCCTTTGGTCTTATAACTTGATGGTCATCGCAGCCATCTTAACATAAAATTTCCGAAATATGCCTCCAAAATCAAATTGTCCTCATCTGCTTCCCTCCAAAAACTACACATATATTGCAACCGTGTGATGTAGCTTTCTTTAAGCCAATGAAAGGGTTGTGGCTAACCAAAGTTACTTACGAGTGGACAAACCAGCATCTCCAAAACCAAGTGTCCATTCGAAATTTGGCCCACCTACTGCATGATATAAATGGCAAAATTTGCCACTGAAGTAGTCAAAATGGTTTTAGGGCTTGCGGATTGTACCTTGGAACCCTGAGGCTGTGAGGTAACATTAGTGTTTGCATGGTATTGTGGAAATTCTGTTTAAGACCTCAACTATTTTTAGAATTTCTAAGTGTGTTTTAATGGATGATTCAAGTGCTGCAAAAGAGCAACAGGAAGAGGTGCCAGAAAAAAAGAGTGAAGCTGACGAAAACAATAACTCTTCTTTGACATTGGTCCAGTCCTCTGCACCTATTATTGGAAAAAATTCGTTTTCTCTGAAGAGATCAGCCGATTTAGAAATTAATCTACTTTACGTAAGACAAATGCTTACATTGGTAAATTTTTAGTTGTTAACATGCCTTTGAATAACGCAAGCACATTGGGCATGCAATTTTATCGGAGTTTGAAAGTTCCCTCTTAGCTTTTGAGATCGAAAAATTTGTCTAAATTCTAGCACAAGAGGAAAACATTGAAAATATCACAGGCCTGGAAAACCTTAGTGAAAATGACAAGATGATATGGATTTTGCATTTTGGAAAGGTCTTATACAGAGATATTTTGGAAACATAAGCAGAAAGTCCATGTAACATAGTTAGAATCCAGGCTTATTTTAAATGTTTATTTTTCTATTCTTAGCAAATAAACGTAAATCTTCTTTGGCACTAACTGTCAAAAAGCTAGACCTTCGCCCTGTTCCTCGTCTTCCTGAGAAGTCTATAGACTTTAGATTATAATCGAAAGCGTTTGTTGTCTTCGCCGATCCTTATACAGGAGAGAGAGTTAAAAGACAACTGGAAGCTCAATAAAAACGGAAACAGGAGCGAGAAAGACAGATCAACCAGAAATTGTCAGACGAGGAAGTTTGTGATGATTACGATAAAATTTAGACGAGGGATATCATCAATATATGACAATGTAAACTTAAATTCCTAAAATCAAATTTTGAAAGGATCCGTTTCGTTAATTACAATTTTACAGGAATGGAAAGGTGTTATTGAATTCTACGTCCAAAAAACAGACTTTGGATAATTTGGCAGATGCCGTTCCTGAATCTTGGGGTTCGACATTAGCTAAAGCGTACGAAAATTTCTACAAAATTTAAGGTTAAGCTCATTCACATCCTTTTTTCAAATATCTCAACTTTATAGCTCAAAAGAAAAAGGAAAGAGAACGCAGAAAACTGCAAAGACCATTATTGAAGATACCAGACGATCTTCCACACTTTTGGCAAAATCGCAAGTTAAAGGAAAAGAAGGTCTGGATGTGGAGGAATCAGTTTTTTGGAGGAAGTCGTGGATCTGGAGGAATCAGTTTTCTTTTGGAGGAAGTCGTGGATGTGGAGGACTCAGTTGTTTTGGAGGAAGTCGTGGATCTAGAGAAATCAGTTTTTTTGGATGAAGTTTCGGATCCGGAGGACCGTGTTATGTTTGAGAATATTTTGAAGAAAAAAACAAATTCTCTGTAGCTGGAGTAGGGAGAAATCTGCAACTAAACACTGTAACAAGTGTAGAATATGTGACAGCTATGTACACGAATCCTGTTTTCCCAAGGCAATTTTAATTGAAAAACACGGGGAGCTGCGGTAAATGTTAACTTTTTCAATAAAAATGTAACCTACGAGATTTCTACCTATAAATGCTTTCTGTTTTAAAAGATCCAAAAGAAAAATTATTTTCGCACTATGGGTCTATTGCGTACATTGATTCACCATTTGCAATCATCAATTGTGTTAAGTTAATAACGGCATGAAAAAAACAAGGGTGTAAAAATAGAGCATGGCGAAATCTATCTTTCATACAGAAAAACTGTTTGATTCGCCCATTGACCGTTTCATGTCTCGCTAAGATCCTTTTCTTTCGCTGGTCTCCCTCGGGATTTTCAAAGTAATGCTGGTCCTGGTATCCCTTATCAGCCAATGCCTTTTCTCCTGGATTAAGACGGCGAATGAATTTTTTAATTTAGCGATCACTAAAACCACTGTTTTTAAAAACCAAACCGAAAGTAATAAGTTGTCTGCAATTATTTCTAAAGTGTTGCCAGACTAATATTTGCTAATCTTATTTATTCCTTATTAATAAAAAAACAGTTGATTTCGCCCTAATTTGTGCAAAAGTTTAATTTCCACATTTATTTACACCAAGTTATACCATTGAAAACAAAGGTTTCGCTGAAAAATTTTTAAATGCCGAAAGTAAGGTTTCGATTCGAAAGTAAACTTTCGCTGAAAACGGAAATTTCAAGAAGCATATTGTCAGTCAATATGGGCCCTTATGCCATAAGTTTTGCATAACTAGAGTCTCCAGCCCACCTTACGCCAGGTTTCGAGCATAAGTTTCATAAACGTTATGCAAAGCAAAATCATTTGGCAATCATAAGGGCGAAACTTCGGCCAAAAATCGAAACTTCGAATGGTATAACTTGGTGTAAATAAATGTGGAAATTAAACTTTTGCACAAATTAGGGCGAAATCAACTGTTTTTTTATTAATAAGGAATAAATAAGATTAGCAAATATCAGTCTGGCAACACTTTACAAGTAATTGCAGTCGAATTAAACTCCCGTTGATTTTTTCAGTCGATTTTTTCATCGAAGCTATATTTCAACAAGAAATTACATCAGAAAATATCCCTTCCTGTCACCCCCTGATTGAAGCCCTCAAGACCGATTTACAAAACTTTCGGTCGAATGTTGAGGAAATCCCCAAAGGTTTCATGGAGTTAACCTTGCCCATTTCAGTGCAAACTGTGGATAGCTCCATGTCCGTAAAGGGGAAAACAAACAAAGACGGAACAAGGTATCTCATAGCCCAATTGACGGGATACCAGACTGCGTATACCCTCAAGGCAAAAGACCAAACCGATTTTTTCAAAGACATGTAAATGTTCACATTTGCTTTGTTTATTTATAATTTTTTTATAAGAATAAACATGTTTTTCAGTAATTTTTTTTTAAACTTCGAGCATAATTTTATAAGATTACTTTCACCGCAGCTCCCGGGATTCCATCTTTCTGTTGTTCGCCGTGCCTTGATGCGTACTTTGCGTAGGTCATTAATAATTAGTAATTTAAAAAATCCGAGATCTTTTTTTCTTTCTTTCCAAAGACGCGCACCAGGTGGCTCATTTTTTTTAAGAGAGAGAGATAGACTTTCCACAAACGGTGTCGTTCGTCGTTGTCGGCGCCGTTGTTCGGTTCAAGTTTCTTTTCGTGACTTCCTCCAGACCATAACGTTCGGCAATACCCTATTGAGCAATCTCTTCCCCCCCTTTCGGGGCTGTGTACATAATGAGACTTTTGGTCTCGCACTTCAAATTTTTTGGAAGAAAGAAAAAAAAAAATGGAGAACTTTATTTTTTCCTCAGAATTTTCCTATGGGCTATCTTTACTTCGAAAGCAATCGAAGATGAATCGATCAAGTTGACGGATACATGGCTGCGCAAGTAGAAGTAGCTGCCGGATCGTGATTGATTACCCAGGGAGAAACTAAAAAAAAAAAAATCCGGGGGGAAAAACCGATTATGATAATGTGGGTATTTGTTGAACGGATATTCGCGGTTTGAAAAAAAATCACCTTTAGGCCTTTGAAAAAATAAAGGAAAATTTAGGAAAATGTTCTCCACAAACTTTTTTTTTCTTTCGGTGTTACCTAGACACCCGTTAGGTTATTCAAGACAACGTTCACCCCATAGTTTACTTTCATCGTTGCGGTTGAGTTGCGGTGTTTTTGTCGTCTGGTAATCCATATTTCGCAATGCGCAAAGGGCCAAAAATTAAAAAAAAAAACTAAATCAGTATCATTTTCAATAAACACAAAGATTCCAATTTAAAATAGACAATGTTGTAATAAATCAATCAAATACAAAATTAAACAAATTGTATACCAAAATAATACGTTAGATTGGAATTAAGAGACAAAATAAAACAGAGTTGCTGTTTAGTCCTGTTTGAGCCCCTGACAACTCTGTCAACTGATAACTCCTGACAACTGAATAGGCCTAGCTTAGCTTATTAATTGTTAAATTACTGAGTCAAAGTAATGTTGAAATCACAATTAAGGCACAGACGATTGTATTAGTTTGTTTACTCCCTTTTTGATTATAATCTAACTCAAAAGATGGGTAATATTTAATTACTGAATTTCCTTTCTTTCTTCTAAATGTTATAAGTTACACATTTCAAAATTCTTTCTTTAGATGAAGAAATAACTCCAACAAACATCTGGAAGTGGAAAATGTTAATGAAGCTTTTATTACGATTCTTGTTCTTGTCAATCTTGTCGAGTCTGACCATTGCACCATTACTGTGCAATGTGAACAGTTTTTTTTATGTTGTACATTATTACTATATAAGAACTGTAAACTATCACTAAGAACTGTAAAGTATAATTCTGGAGCTCATAATCGAAGTTGTCATGAATATTTTAAGACTTCTAACCTAGGTCGTCATCCAAATATGTTGGCTGATATGAAAAATCTAATTCTTACAGCCACGCTTCGACAATTACTTTTAACACATTTAAAATGATTGCCATCAGTTTTTGAGAGTGGCAGTATTTTCCAACTCATCATGCCACTTTCTTATCTTTATCAGAGAACAAAACCCGTGGAAACATTCCGTTATAAAGCATACATTATCTAGTTTCTTTTTTTTTGTGTGATGCACCCTCGAGCGTTATTCCCCAAGTAAATAGTTCGACTTGTATGGTCGTCCAGCACATATTTTCGGCTAACCGTTCTGCTAAGATTACTGGTAATCTCACAACCCGTAGAAAGACCCATGATAGGAACTGGTTGCATTGACAAAAAAAAGGTTTAAAACAATGAGATTAATGTATATTGTTTACTTCTCAGGTACATTTAGAGGAGGCAAAGAGCACATTGAAGAGGCATATCATTATGACCTGAAAAAAAAAATATATATAGCGCACCTGTTGCGCTACTTATCCATTACTTTGTTTTCCCGGGTTTTTGACGTAAACAGAAAGTCACTTGGTCGGGTAAACAACATTTGCAAGTGGGTTTCCCTTTTTGGATGACTTCCCCTAGCGATCACCCCTATCGTTCCCTTTGCCAAGGTTTATATAGTAGTGTTGGGATAGTGTTCTGAAACCCTTTGTTAGAAAATCGAAATCGCTGCTAGCAGAAATGCCTGTTTCTAGAGGAAGGAAAAGTTTTATTTCGTAGTTCGTAAAACTATCTCTTTTGTCTCTGGTGTTAGCCTTCCTCGTACCCCGGGCCGCTACTTTTCGCTTTTGAAATATTTTTTATATATATGTAGTTTTTTATGTCTCTGCTTTACACTTTACTACTTTCTCCCTACTCGAAATGAAATTGATTTTTTCAATTACTAACATCATCATTTTTTTCATGTATAGAAAATCTCAACATGGATAACATAAAGAAAATGGATACTGAAATAAAAAAACAATTAACTGAAAAAAGAAAAATTTTGACGTCGAACTCCAACAGGACCCCACTACTAATTATGGCAGAAGAGGCAGGCCTACAACAGCAGTCATCCGGATAGTCCGCCAATTTCCATCACACAGAAATTGTTGCGGACTTTGTCTACTAAGTTTTGGGATGAGGTAAATTTTTATTTCAAATTCCGCTTTTAGTTATTTCGTTTATATTTAACTTACATTTCTACAGGAAAGTCAGGCACGAAGTTCTAGTAAAGCGATTCACGAAATGGAACGCGTGAATATTGATAGGCTTACCGTTCCCCACGTGGATTCCATTTTGAAGTCAATTGCAGAAAAGGGAAAGTTAATGGGTAATTACATTTTTAAAAATTATTATTACTATCAGTATGATTAAGTTCGCTCATTTTTACGTTATTTGCCAATTATCCAAAATTGTCTGTTTATCCGCTCGGTCGAAAATTTCTCAAGGATATCCGGTCATCGGATATTTAACCTGTATATGGAAGCACTGCGTTCCGATCACTGATTACTTTTCATTAAGAAGATCGTTCCTAGTATTTCTTAATTTCTTACCTTAGAATTTATTTTTTTAGAATTTGAAAGAGAAAAATTTGCTAATTCATCCAACGCAGCATCCAGTAAACAAAGGGGAAAAAAAAGAAAATTAGAAGACCACTTCCACCAAATACTCCCAAATATATCATCAGCTAAAATCACAATCAGTGTCAATAGTTCTGGAAACGTTGAAGTGTACTATATCAAAAAGCTTCAAACAGTTAAAAGAACACATATCTGCAAAACACCGTACACTGAGACCTCATTCAAAAAAATAGATTTTCCTTTACCGGAAAACCTGGTTACTGATGACAATTTGAAAAAACTCAATGTATTTTATTCCGACGGTAATTTGGAAATCATTCTGAACACCAAGAAAACGTTGGTTAATGGCAAATTAATTCCAATAACCATTACTGATGAATGAATTTTGATTTGTCCAATTTTTTAAAAATAATCTTTGAAATTCAATGTGAAATAAACAATTTTTTCAACTATATATTTTTATATAAAAAATTGGTTGAAATTTATAATAGATATAAATAAATTATATATAAATTAGATATAGATATTTTGGACTGAACTTTAAAACGTATTAGTGGTTAATGCTTGGTTAATAACACTTATTGTACCTTCTTTTGAAAAACAATCTTTAAAGAGTAAACCAGATTACATCAAAATCCACGTCTTGTTAGCAGACGAGAAAGCAGCTAACAAGTAGAAATCTTTTGAGCTCTTTCAATGGCCAGCTACTCTTCTTCTTGTAAACATTGTTTTTATCAGTTTTCTTTACCTGTTTAATCAATGTCAGAATAAAGAACATATTCTGGTACATGGAAAAACTGAAGTAAGTATACCTTGTATATTACGGCACCGAACAAGTCAACGGTATATTAGTCATCGGTATATTTGTATATTACGGCACCGGCGTCGAACAAAGTAGCGCTACTAATAACACATTATTTTATATTTATAAAGTCGCAGAAGAGAAGTAGCACAGGAGCTATATAGCCACCTGTTCAAAATAAATTTTTAAATGTATAAAATACATTGTCAATAAAAGATATTGCCGCCCGAGGAGAATTTTCCCATAGCTAAACGTGATTGCAATACGTTTTTTCATAGAACCGCTTGATTGAGACGCATACAACGGAATAATGCATCTTTTTTGCATTTTAGAATACCTTGTTTGTGTTTTTTATTCAATACGGGATGAATTTTTGGAAATGCGAATAAAATGCTTTTAAGAGTGTTTAATGTACTACTTATTAATTTAACATGTACTAAAATTGGATGCTGGTATGATTGGCGAAGATATATGATCGAACTAGGCCCCGACGAAATAATCCCATTTTTAAAATAATTTTTATAACAAAACAATTAGTGTTCCTTCACTACCCACCCTCAAAATTGATTTCGTGAAGAATTCCACTTCTGAGAGCCCTGCACTACTGCCGGGTCTACGGAATTGCTACTCAAGCTCGCGTCGTTCTTCCGCGTCTTAATATCAACGCTAGCGAAATATGTCAACCTGTACATACTTTCAGTACTTTATATATGAAATGTAATTTTTTTTATCGTTTTACTATTATAGATTCAAATTCCACGCGAGAAGAAAAGAAAATAATCAGTTTTCGTCAAAGGATGACAATGAGTAAGGACGCTAAGAAATTGAAAGTTTTTTTGAAAACAAAACAGTCGTTTGAAGGAGGTAAGATTTTTCATTGAATATTTGTAAAATTAAACTATAAATTATTATTTATTTGCAGAAAGTGAAATCTCTGAAGATGAAGAACGTGGAGATGAAGGAAAAACTGAAAAATGTTACACGTGTACAGAAAAAGAAAGTGATGTTATGCCAACTCCGGCCGACGGCAATAACTCCCAACAAGAGGCACAAGAGGCAGAAACAGTTTTAGACACGGTAGAAGAATTGGAAGAAAGACTTGAAGAAAATTAGAAGAAAAAAGTTGGATTCTATGCGAAAAAGGTAAGTTTAATTCCGTATTCATAAGTTATGTATGATACGCATTTTACATATTATGATATTTTTAGGGAAGCTTTCCCATAGAGGAGAGTGTTAAGAGGTACATTTAAGATAAATACCCCCATCCCGAACAAGCAATCTACAAGCTTTTGGAGGAACTGTACTCATACGGAGGCACACAAAATAACCGAGAAGGGAGCGACAAAGGGGACTAGTTTGAAGATTGCCATGGATCCAAAGGAACTGCAGGAGATCAGAGGTAATCTAGAATAGTTCGTAATTCTATAAGATTTAATTTCAATTATTTTTTATATTAGAGACAATGAAGAAAATTTATCCCACAATGAAGTGTGGTAAAGAAAAACTTTCAACAGTTGTGGAGGTCAACATAACGAATAAGTTGAATAAATCACTGTCTCCCCATAACATCGAATGGCTCCAAGATTACCAAAATCTCGTTAAAGACCTACAAAAGGCAATTGATGAACAATAATTTGGTCACCGGAAATGTAATTTGAAATAAATACAATTCAGAAATCTGAAATTAAATTATCATTTACTTGTTTTTTATATTTATACAGATACTAAATATAACTGTACAACAAAATTTAAGTTAACACTTAACAGTATCCGAATATACCGAAAAAAATGCTCCGATACAAGATAGTATCTGAAAAAAACAGCAATATACGATATATGTATACGACATTCCGAATTTTTATGGTGGGCTAAAGATAAGATAAGATATAAGTTAATTTTTAGCCCCCAAAAAAGAAAAGAGAACATTTGAGTCGATAAATTTTTGAATTTCTGCATTGTATTGCACGACAAGCCTAACGCTTGTACAGGAACTCAGCAACAGGGACATAACAAAACAAAAACTGCTGCTGTATATAGATTATACACTATAAAACGAATAGCAATAATAGCAAAATTGCCTGTAAGAGAAAGAAATGGTAAAGTCAGGGGTAAGGCACAACAAAAAAGTTGAAAATACTATTACTGAATTTCTTGGGATGAATTTGCAAACACTAGATCACAGATCACACGCAATGTGACGAAAAATAAAGTAAAATTACGCTATCTGCTATCAGAAGATTAAAATCTCAGAGAGTACAGAGACTCAGAGTATCAGACGAAAAAAAGCACGACTAATTCGCAGTGATGGCGATTATCGATGTATCACATCGGGTGTTTCCTAAAAACCCGATGTGATACGATACTGATGCCAAAAGCAAAAACCGATGTCGATGCGATATGATATAAAACACCATCTGTTGGTGAAAATAAGAACTTCGTGGTTATTTTAGCTGCTGATTTGAACAAGGCCTAAATAAATGAATGAATTAGCTAATAAAGGTTTGCCGCATAATCTCTCACTCTTAATCACAGTATCGTGTCCTTTTGTCTCGTGTCGTCTTGTTTGTTCTATTCACCTATACCGGCTACCTGCAAGATTTAGGAAGAATGAGGGCAAATAGAAGTTTGTTATGGAATTATTTTGTACAGGATCCACAATATTCTGTGAATCACAAGGCTGTGTGTAATATTTGTCACGGCTCAGTTTGACTAGTGGAAACACCAACAATTTGAAACATCATCTCCAAACCAAACATTCGAGTCCAGACAACAATATTTTTCAACAATATTTGAATGAAGAAGCTGAGAAACGGGAACGTAGTGCACAAAATTCTGCTGCAAGTGCGGAAGCAAGTACAAGTAATTTTTAATATAACTATAAAATAAAATTACAGGACTATAGATAATTTGATTTGACAGGTGGAACAGCACCTGTCAGAAGACGAAGGCGTTCAGAATCTGAGGTTGTTCCTCATCCTCGAGATGGAGCATATATGCAAACTTTTTTTTCCAAGCTAGTCAAGTTTATTGCTACTGATATGCAGCCTATAAAAGTTGTGGAGAACGAAGGTACACGGTTTAAAAATTATAAAATAGAAAAAGATGAGCTAAGTGTCAAACTTTCGAACTTCAGTTTTTGTGATGCTAAGTCTGACACGTTATCCACTAGACCAATGTGAAATGATTTTTATTGTAGAATTCCGTATATAAATATTCTTAATGAATGTCTTTTGGTTTTACAGGGTTTAAGGAACTCATAACATTTCTAGACCCCAAAATTGAACTGCCGTGCCGGTCGACTATTACCAATAATCTGATTCCGTCAGAGTACAGAAAACAAAAAGATAAAGTAAAGGCGGAACTAGAAAAACCTGAATTTGTTGCGTTGACAAGTGATTGTTGGTCGTCCCGTAACCTCTTACCTTTCCCCAGATAGCACAGTGCAGTCCCATATACGTCCCAAACACGTCACTTTGAGACGTCTGAGATGTACTTGGCACATAGCAGATTCCCAAGTTTACATTCCTAGGACGTCTTTTACGTATGGCCAATGTCCGCTTCGCCGAGATCTCATAGCGGTCTTTATCCCGTCCCATTGGATGGACTTTAGACGTGCTTGGGACGGAAAAAGGATCTCAAGAAGTCATTAACAATAAATATTTTTCTGGACTCTGAATTTCGTTCCTTTTTTCTTTACTCTTCTTTCCTCATGAATGTTTGCTGTGCCGACATTTTTTCACGAACGCTGATCCGGATATCCGGACATCAAGTTTATTTGTCAGAGTTTGCAAAGAGTTACCGGAACACACTACATAAATCGACTTCATATTAACAGCATAGTTGATGAAATAAGGAACCTAAACCGGGGATCGAACCCGGATCGTCGTGGTGGGAAGCCAATACTATACAGATGAGCCACGAATTCATGTCTACATTCTGTTTAGATAAAGCTAATAATAAGATTTTAGAATCAAACATTGCCGCGAAAAAACAAAGACAGTTTCTCCTAAATTTTCTAAGTGTGGAGAAGGAGCCAAAAAATAAAAACGGGACGCATCAGAGACTTCTACGAGAGGGAGTAAAAAATGACGCATCCGACAAGATGAAAATGAGTAACGTGTTCAAATAAGGGCTTGCAATTTGACATCTTAGATATTCCCCTGTGCCCACCGCACCATCCGCACGGCTTTGGTCCCGCCTTGGAACAAGAATTCCTATCTGGGGATCATGACTGTAACAGTGCACTATATTAAAAATGCTGAGATGATCTCTCGGGTGCTGAGTACCTTTTCAGTTCCCGAATCGCACACAGCTGACAATTTAGCCCTCAGACTAGAAGATGTTGCAAAAGAGTGGGGCATTGCAGATAAAGTTTTTTGCGTGGTGACCGACAATGGAGCCAACATAGTAAAGGCCGTTAACATACTTGCTGCGAAGTACCAAGAACAACGTACGTCCTTTAAATGAAATTTTACTTTCTAAGACTAATTCATATTTTATAATTAAGGTCTATGGCAATGGGTTCCCTGTGTAGTCCATACGTTGCAATTAGCCATCAAAGATGCCCTGTCTGGAAGTCTTTTTTATTATACACTTAAGCAGTGTCGCGATGTGATTACTTTTTTTCACACGAGCCATCTTGCTGTTTGTACCTTGAATAAGCACTGTTTGGCTTCCGGGGGAATTCATGGTCGGCAATTGCAACAGGAGGTGGTAACCCGATGGAACACCCAATTCCTTATGGTCACCAGCATGTTGGACTTGAAAGACCAGACGGTGAACTCCTTAAACCCAATCTGATGTTCACTGAAGAGCAGTGGGATTTGATGAAGGATTTCGTTAAGATATGTGTCTCCCTGTGAGCAAATTTCGAGAGAACTTTCGTCTCAAAAATACCCATCAATTTCCAGAGTAATATAAAAATTTAAAAATAAGTTAGACTTGTAAAATTAATGCTTATGTTTTTTTTCAAGGTTCTTCCACTACTGAAACTCGCGACTGGTTTTCTTAGCAAGAATCAAGAGGAGGGAACTGAAAATGGCCCAAAATTCAAAGCTTCGGCAATTTTAAAGCGTCGTTTGTAACGAAGTTTAAGAACCCGATTCCATAATATGGAAGAAGAAGATCCCGATAGGAGAGCTCCAAAATTTTTTTCTGTTGCTACTTTCTTGGATCCCAGGTACATGATTAACAACATAGAGCAAAAACATAAATTCACTGATATATTTTTGTTTGTTTTCTTAGATTTAAGAGCATGTATCACTCTGATGCTTCACGGGTGGAGAGGAAAGCCATCATTCTTCTCTCTGGGGCGACTCATGAGGAAGAGGTACGCCAAAGAGAACCCTCTAGCAGCCTTGATTCATTGTGGGGTGAACACGATGTAAGAGTCAACGAACTAAATGCCAACGCAAGGCAACCAACGACCAACGGGAGGGCTCATGGTCTCAATCTTGTTCGTGAGTACAAACAAATGGCCTATGTAGACCGAAAAGACGATCCTTTGCAGTGGTGGCATTCCAAAGCTGACCACAGCATCTTCAAAAACTTTTCCCCAATCATTAAATTTTTTTTTTGTATTCCCGCTACTTCGGTTCCTTCAGAGGCAGCTTTTTCAGCGGCTGGAGAATTAATTTCTCCGAAGAGATCGAAATTGTCCCCTGAAATGGCAAAAATGCTGTTGTTTCTTCATAAACCATGAATCAATGATGTTCATAGATACTTAGTGTCTCTTTATTTTAAATTAGTTAACGAGATGGTATCCGAGTGGATAACGCGTTTAATAGCTGATTAAAGCATCATGAATGCATGGGTTCAAGCCTTAGAAGGGGCAATTTTCATATATTATTTCAAAATATCGTATCGATATCGAAAACCGATATATTTCGGGCGATATATTCTGTTTCACGATGTGGCGCCAATATATCGGTACTCGCCATCTTCGCTGAAAGCATGTCTGAAAGTCTGCAACTTCCTGATGAGTCATCTGTCAGCTCTCGGTCTTCTGAAAGTCTGAACAGCCTTGGCCTTAAAATTTTCTAATTATTCATCCCTCAAAGTAAATCATTTTTCTACCGCTAGATGGGATCTTAAGTATCTTATCTTTTAGGGAAAAAGTTACCATTATTTTCATACCCTAAAGTTAAAAATACTTTATTGTAACTGAATTTGACACAAGATACAAGATACCAAAAAGATACCAAAAATATCTTATCTTAACTTATCTTTTACGAAAGATAGGAGACACTGGTATTGAATCACAAATAAAAGTAAAGATGGTGTTTTTTTTACATAATTTGGGGAGACTGGAGTAAGCCGGAACGGTTTTCGTTACTCCCATATCTCCCAATTTAATTACCATATTTTATTTTTTTTTTTTACATTTTTATGTATTGAACATGTAAAGGTACCCCCCATAATTTTTATTTAATTTTATAGTAAACCGTTTACCCGTAGGAGACGACTAAAGTTTTTAAAAATTTGTGGGAGGTGCCTATTTTGAGGGGTAAGTGAGGACATTAGGGCGGGTGGGGTGGGACGTTTGCTTTATAAGCCTTAAAATTTGTTAACAAATTTAAAAAAAAATTGAAATCGTGTTTCCCTATATCGATTCTACATGTTGTTTTTTTTACAAACAAAATTTTGAATATTTTTATAGCCTACTGCTCTTACAGTAAATTATTCCCCCCCAAAAAGATGTCCAGTATTACCCGCAGCAAAGACATTTTTCTTTGCCTTTAGGGTCTGTTGGGGTGACCACCCCCTCTCGATAGGTGTAGGCTGCTGACGTCATGAGGGAGACCACCCCAACAGACCCTAAAGGCAAAGAGGGGGAAATGTTGTTTTCGCGAGCGCTAGGTGGCTTATAGGATGAAGCCCGGCATGGCCGAAAAACAAAGAAATTTTTATGAATTTTTTCCAAAATTTCAATCGTTAATAGCTCGGCTTCTGAGCCAAGCATCGAAAAAACATGAAAATGTTTTGAAGAATGTATCTTATAATTTTGAAATAATTAGAATATTTTTAGGTGCAACAGTTGACGAGAAAACTGCTGCACAAAAACCGAAAAAAAGTCTCAATTTTTGCTACCCCCTCTCAGTTTTTTTTTATATCTCCCAAACTACAAAAGCTAGGCGATTGCGGTTTTCACCAATCGACTAAGCGAAAAATTTTGCACAAAACCCATCTACTTCTTAATTTTTAGAACCCCCAGCGACGATTTCCGCTAAATCAAAAACCCCCCAAATGGTCTCTTTGAGTGGCGAATCGCTTGTTAAAGCTGCCAGATGCCAGTCGCCAGGGACGGCCAATCATAGACGACGAGTCTATGATTGGCACGAATGAGAAATCCAGGGTGACCAATGGAAATTCATCAATGATTTTCAAAACGATTATGGTCCAGCAATTAAATTAATTGAATTTGATTATTAATTTCATCTCGCTGTTGATTAGTGTTGAAGCGTTGATGGTCTTCAAACAATCCAGCGTAATGCTGAGATTGGTCCGGCTGTACAGGCAACCGACGGCCTTGGCGAGTTTCAATCCGCCGGCGATTGTCTGCTCCTTCTCGCCGACAGCCCATGGAGCAGTGGCCGAACCGCTTTGCATAATAGCTTGACTGAATAGGTTCCTACTATTTGGCGACAGCAGATGCATGGAGGCACTCGCCGCTCCAACCGACTGACCGAACAACATGAAATTGTTCGGATTAACTCCGAAGAAAGCAATGTTGGAATGAATCCACTTGAGCGCCATCACCTGATCCAGCATGCCCATGTTGCCCGGTGTGCCCGGCTGGTCCAAGTTCAGAAATCCTATCGAACCCAACCGGTACTGAAGCGCCACGTAGATGATGTTCTCCTCGGAGACGAGAATCTTTGGGTCGTAAACGTCAAGCGTTGACGATCCGCCGACAAAACCTCCACCAAATATCCAGACCATAACAGCGGTGTTCTAGGGCCTCGACCGGAGCACCGTCACGCTAAGGTAGAGGCAGTCCTCGCTTCGTTCCGTATTGGCGTTCCACATAGTAGAGTGAAGTTGCCGTAGAAGTCGTATATCGTTTGCCAACATGAGTTGGACTTGCTTCGAGTGTCCAGGATACCGTCCCACGGGTCCATCGGCAGCGGATGACGCGGAAGCGAAGTTCGCCCAACGGCGGCTTGCCGAACGGAATACTGTTCCAGACATCCACCTGCTTACCAGTGGCTGCAGTGGCTGTCAAGCCTCGAACCCGACCCGATAACGTGGTGACTATCAGCGAAGGATCTTGAGCCGACGAGTCTGTTCCACTTGTCTGGTTTTTTGGAACACTAATAGCAGGACTTTATGAGGATGGCTGAGGAGCAGATGAAGCGAGATGAAGGTTCGGCATCATAAGTATGTCCTGGAGCATATGGCGGAACAGTGACTGGGACATAAATTTGTTGGGATTCGGACTGTGCGGCAGGAGCGTAAAATGATCCGGCTTGATCCGGGATGTACGCGTGAGATCCAACGGCAGGTTCTGGTTAAGCCCAGCAACTGATAAAGACAGTCAACGCCAACGGCAGCAAACAAGCGGGAAGCTTAAGTGAGCGAATGAAAAAATAAATCAATTTTAGTAACTTTTAAAATTCAAAAGTAAAAAAATAGGAAGAACAGATTTTCAGTTATGAGAATTCAAATTTCTTACCTTTGCCATTGCTGCGTCGGACGAATTAACAGTTATTATTTGAAAAAAGCAGAAATGCCAATTGTCGATGCGTCAATACTGATTCGGTAAATGGTTGGCACACATGCAAGCAAAAGCTACGAAAGTGACAAAAGTCTTCCACGACACGTTTGTTCTTTTTTATCCCTAACTGTTATGGTGCGCAACTGTATTTGGTTGAAACTAAATAGTAAAATTTAAAAAATGAAAAACTCGATGAAAAATAGATGTCTGCAGATCAGAATGGAAGAAGGTAAGAATCAGCAACTGGTGACTGGTAAGGCACCTGGATACAGACACAGTGATCGATCGGTGCGTTAGCGTTTTATACATACCACTATAATGGGTGGGTAACGGGCTGGTGTCAGAATTCTTCATGCAGTATATAAGCACGATATAATAGGAAAGGTACACTCTCGGCTATCCCCAAGACCGGTGAGTGTTAGTAAAGGGTCCCAAGATTCCCCGCCAGGTTCGCTAAGTTAGTGGGCCCCTCGCCTCTCGGGGGTAAAGCAAAAATAAGGGTTTTTCTTTCTTAATCATATAAAATTATTAATCAATGAGGCAAGAAATTGATTTCATTTAAGCTTTATTTCATTCTCTATCGTTTAATACCTAATTCATGTAGATTAGACAATTTTTCATATGTTTAATTTGTGATTGAAATTCGCATTTTTTGAAATTTGCGCACAAAAAAATCAAATAAAATGTATTTTTTATTACTTATTTTTGTTTATTCTATTTTAATGAATTTTGAAATTCATTTTTAATATTTTAAAATTCATATTTAATATTTTAAAATTATAAAAATACTCCTGGACACTGGTCCATCTTCCGGCCACTCGAACAGATTGTTATCCGGTCTATTGGGGAGTCGTCCATAGACAAGCTGAAACGGCGAATGCTTCGTAGTTGACTGCTTAGCAGAGTTAATGGCGGACACAGCATCCGACAGCCGCTCGTCCCAATCTCGATGGTCAGGCGAAATAAATCCAGCGATGGCTCTTGCGGCTGTGCGGTTCAGCCTCTCCACCAATCCGTTCGTCTGGGGATGCTCCGCAGTGGCGATGACGTGTCGAATCTTCCATTTGCCCAGCTCCGTGGCTAGCTCACAGCTAGTGAATGCCATCCAGGGTCAGAAATAGTTCGGCTTGGCACTCCATGTCGATTGATTATCTCCTTAAGCAGCTTTATCACGTGACACGTGACGGTACTTGGCAAAGCAACCGCCGCATTTGGTGAGATAATCGATCGCGAACAGAATATGACGATTCCCAGATGGAGTTTCCAGCAACGGGCCTTGATGATCGATTCCGATGGTGTCGAATGGTCTAGTAGGTGGAGGGATGGGATTCAGAAAACCAACAGGGGCTCCAGGAGAAACATTATGAAATTGAAAATGGATGCATGATAACACATATGCGCGCACACTCGACTCCATCCGTGGCCACCAATAATTTTCTACTACTCGAGCCAAAGTTTTTCTATCCCAAAATGATTGGACTGCGGCTCGTCATGACATTTACTTATTAAATCTCTACGTAAAATTGAAGGGACCATCAAAAGCAATTTCCTATCCGGATTACTTTTACTCTTTTTATAGACAACCCCTTTTCTTAAAGCAAAATCAGGGTCTTTTTTGTTAGTTAGGATTCGGTTAGTAATTGGACGTAATTCTTGGCCCACTTGCTGCAAAAATGCAAGTTCTTTGGCTGTGTAACCATCAGATTTTAATACACAGCTCACGCGATGTTCTGTCAAGGATTTCCGGCATCCCTCTTTTCCGCCAAGATTCCTCGAGAGAGCATCTGCGACCACATTGTTTTTACCTTCTACTCTACATGGGGTGTCGGTAATCTGCATGACGCATGACGCATGACGCATGACGGTATTCTGCATGAATTCATGCATGAATCTGCTTGCATTACAGCCCTAATAACAGGATAAACTGCATAACAGTTTTTGCATAACTGATAAAGGAAACGCCAGTTATTAATGTTTTTGTTCTATTTACACGAATGGTCGGGCGGAGGGGACTGCGCGCACCCTTGGGAGAGGGGTGAGTGAAAGGAGGGTTTACCTGGGCTATACTATACGGGCCCAAGTTTCCCCCGTAACCATCATATCAATCGTGGTCTAATGGTCAGAAGCCCGGGCTATAATGCTAAAGGTCAGAGGTTTGAAACTCGGAAAAGTTAAAATAGAAATTTGAAAATAATTGAAATTAAGAAAATATGAAATTTTATTTTACAAAGACAACTGTACCAGTCACTTCTATATCATGATGTCACATGTTGCATTACATTACTCAATGTCTTAGTTAATCGATGGCTAGCTACCGTACGGCTCATGCATTTCCTTTAACTACAAATGTCAACGGCAGTCTAATGGTTAGCAATCTGGACTGCCATGTAATGGATCGAGGTTCGAATCTCGGTTAAGTCAGTTTGAAAACTGAATTTTCAAAACATAATAATTTTGAAAAATTTCACTTAAAAACTCGCTCAAAAGCTTACGGAGTTAATGTAATGACTTAAGACAGACGGGGGGGGGGGCTTGTGTGACACCTGTGTATTAAGCACGGGTTGCACCGGCTTTACTAGCTCGTTATGTGTGCTGCCAATAGGCCCAAAACGGCCATTCTAATTTGTCAACACGGTAGTCGGTAGTCATTTAAATTAGTTATTTCTATTAAATAACGTGAAATAGGAGTTATTTTTACATAAAAAAGGTAGCTATCGCAAGATGGTAATCTGCATGAATGGTTTTAAAAATTTTTGAGCAGTCATGCATGAATTCATGCAGAATACCGTCATGCGTCATGCGTCATGCAGATTACCGACACCCCTCTACATGTTCAATTTTAAAATCGTATTCTTGAATGCTCAAAATCCACCTTGAAAATTTTCCCGACAACTCTTTCTTGTCCAACAACCATTTAACTGCAGAGTTGTCTGTACGGACGGTAAAAGGTCGCCCATATACATAACACCGAAATTGTTTCAATGCCCATACTAAGGCCAAGCATTCCAGCTCATTTTAATGATACCTTTATTCAGCGTCAGGCAACACTCTACTAAGAAAAGCAACCAGTTTTACCTATCCGTCCACTTTTTGAGCAAGGACGGCTCCTAATCCAAAATTACTTGCGTCTGTATGGATCTCCGTCGGAAGGCTTTCGTCAAAATGCACCAACACCGGTTCTTCCGATAATAGAGGACAAGGGCACGAACGGCTTTCTTTTGCTTCTCACCCCTTCTCATCCACTTCGCGTTCTTTTTCAGCAGGGTCACGTGTGGCGCAGTCAAATGTGAAAACACCGGGATGAATTTTCGGTAGTATGACGCAAGGCCCAGGAATGCCCTTAGTGTCTTCACCGAATTTACTTCAATCTTCTCCAAGGCACATACTTTCTCTGGGTCCGGCCTTATTCCATCTGCTTTGACTATGTGACCTAAATGATTAACTTCATCTGCTGCAAAAAGACACTTTTTCATATTAAGAACTAAATTAGCCTCGCCCAGGGTCGTCAAAACTAAATTTAACCTTCTCTGATGCTCTTCGAAAGTTTTACTAAAACAAGAATGTCATCCAAATAGACGAGACATGCCGTCCATTTGAGCCTAAAACCTGATCCATTCATCTCTGGAATGTGGCCGGCGCATTTGCCAAGCCAAACGGCATTCTTTTAAATTCAAATAGCCCATCGGGCGTTACAAAAGCTGTTTTTTGGCGGTCTTTCTCCGCAACTGGTACCTGCCAGTATCCATTAGCAAGATCTAACGTAGAAAAATATTTAGCACCGGCGAGCCTATCAAAAACATCGTCTATCCGTGGCAGCGGATAAACATCCCTTTTAGAAACAGCATTTAACCTCCTATAATCAATACAGAATGTATACTCACCGGATTTCTTTTTTACAAGAACTACAGGTGATGACCACGGGCTATTGGATGGCTGAATTACCCCACTCTTTAGCATCTCATTCACCTTTTCTGAGATTATCCTTCTTTCAAACTGTGAAATTCTACACGGGCGGCTAGTGATTGGAAGGGAATTACCAGTATCGATATTGTGCTGGATGCCCAACGCTCTGCCTAGCTCTTCGGAAGGGAGGCGGCGACGATGCTGGTTCAGCAGTTCGAGGACTTTATCCTTTTCGGCTGGCGATAGATTAGGTCCCGTGTTCACGCATGGACCAAATATCCACACAATTCATATCATATCAGAAGCTTTGTCTTGCTCTTGAATACACTCCCAGAGACCATTTTTTTCAAGCAATATTCAGCTGTGATTGAAGTGTAAAATATCTTATTATCTGCAACCGATGAGGGTTTACCGATAGAATTATCCCAAACAATTGTTCCTCTGTTTACTGGACGTAGATCATCTGATCCGTTTGCTGGATGGGTTGTTGGACACATTTTTATGACGAGAGATTAGGTTCTGTTTTTTCATGTCTTATTGGATCGTTGGGCACAACAGCCTTGCAAACGGCAGGAAATTCGCAAGTTGACGAAACAAAAATTTATTATACAACAAGAAGTAAATACGACCGACTGAGAAGCAACGGGTAAAGTTACAGCTACACCATTCTGATCCACAATCTGTTGCACTTTACTCTTTTCTTGGTAATATATTTTTAGTTAATAGAATAAAATAGATTAACAATATTACAACATTCTGAATTTTTTGAAAGTGATCAAAAACACTTACATTTTTTTCAAAAAGAGACTGGCAAATGGCCAAGTCTTGTACCGTGGAAGCTGAAATACTTTTTTTTCCATTTTACGTACCGGTATGGAACATGGCTTATCGGTCAATATGTGTCAATTACAACATATCAATCCTTCTAAAAAAATTTCGCTTGGACAACAGGAAAAAAAGAAAGTTGAACTTAGTAACGAGTTTATAATAGACGAAATGCTTTCTCAAAACATTGAACTCTTCTTCTAGTTTTTTTTTTTCACTTTCACAGCCGTTGGTAGAGAGATCAGCGCCACTGACATCTTCATCAGTTTCCTCAACACGGTTTTTTAGCATTTCTTGTCGAACGGATTTGCCTTTTACGGTTGTTTACGTTACGGAACATACAACTTATTGCTTCTTTAGGAAAATTAGAATTAATTGTTATTATTTGTTAAAATTGAATATAACTTACCTTCAGACATTCCGGTAAGAAGGTTCAATCATCAATGGTTGGCTGCGAACCCGAAAGAAAGCCTGTAGATTCACGATAGCCATACAGTTCTCCTCTCTGCAACATTTTGCACACCAGTAGTGCCAATCCAACCGTCCAGCCAGTCAGCCATTAAGAAAGGCAGAGGCAGACCAAAGAAAAAAGAAGAACCACGAATTACTTCTCCGCCTGCAATCCAACCTACCAAGAGAGGGAGAGGCCAACAGAAGAAAAGACAGGAACCACCGACTTCTTCTCCACCGACTATGCAACCTCCAATAACTGCAAGTCCACCAAGGTACACGATATTTGAGGATATTTTTGCTAGAGTGGAAGAAGAAGTTTCGTCACCGATTCACATGGACTGAAGTAAACAAAATACAAACACATTATCTACTTAATTTTGAAATAAGAATTTAAAAAATCTCTCAGGGAAAACAAATTCTACCACTAGAGGCCCTCTAGTGGTAGAATCGTAAACCTAGTCAAAGTCAAAATAAGCTTAAAATTTTCTTTAGCTATTCAGCCTTATCTTTAATTCATCCAGTTCACCTTTCTCGGATGGCTCCGAAAAAGAAGGAAATTGGAAAAATTCTGGAGGCTGCCGAGAAGGCTCGAATTCGTTGGAAAGTTCAAGAGTGGTTTTATCCCCCAAGAATAGTTGAAGAGCCAGGAGAAAAACCGAAAGTCGTAAGTTTTTGTATTGCATTCTTTCATACTTTTTCTGCATTTCCAATTATCTTTATTTCAATTCTAGAAGGCAAAGTGTAAATATTGCCTGGTAGGCTTCATAATAAGTAAAAGAAGTAAAACTAATTATCTTCAACATTTACCACGATGTACTGCGAGAGCTGACCGCAACGAGCCGAATTCACCGCCAAGCCACCACATGGACGAAAGAACACAGAAGGAAACTATTCGTATCGAATTGAAACAAGCCCTGGATGAACTGAAAGAAGCATCCCAGATATTGGCCCAGGAGCTGTTTAATCTCATCTACGACAAACATCTGCCGAAGCGAGGAACCAAGTCAACGGAGCCTTTAATGCGATCTCGGTACAAGGCAGCGTTATCATCCCGACAAGCAGGATCTTGAAGAAGACGGATTGAAGTGGATGGTCATGTCCGAAGAGATCACTGTTTTATTGACCCATTATTTCGAGCGGATGAGATCGGTAAAAATGCTAATTATTTTTGCTAACTTTTTGCGAGGATAATGACACTCCAACATTTAATTTCTGATGTAAATTCTAGGACCCTGAGCTAGAAAATGTCACATACAGAACAAGACGACACGATAGCAGTGAATCAGAAGATTCCAGTCAAAGCGAAGATGATTATTATGATATCAATTAAACAGTCATTTTCAGATACATGGCTGACTTGTATGGCTATATTGCTCGATGATACATGGATTCCTTTTTCTCCGTTGTTGAGATGGTTGTGGCAATCGGAAAAGTTCGCTAAAATGGAGCCATTATGTCCAACTTCCTGTACGATGTGTATTTCGTATTCCAGTTGGGTTTTTTCTTTTAGGAAATCTAGTATTTTCCTATAATGAAAAGTTAGATTAATATTTGATAACATATTAACTGTTAAATTTATTTACTTTTGATTTTGTTGACTGCTTCTCTTAAATTTTCGAACACTGATTATGGAAAAGGTAACCCATTTGAAGATACATCTTGAGAGAATTGCCAGACGGATAAACCAGAGAAAGGCGTTTCTGTGGCCGGAAAGATCTCCTCTACCAGGGACGTCTTCGGCTCAGAATTGTTTGTTTTCTAAATTTGAGCTTCTCATTAAGAAAAATGAGCAGTTATAGTCATTTAACTGGAATTTGCTTATGTTGTCCTGAAATTTGTTAATGATTTCCATCAGTCAGTAGTTAAAGCAATACTGCTCGAAAAAGCCCAGCCACAAGTTTTGCCTTTGCCCCCCATACTTTTCTGGCAGAGTCCCCTGCGATACTATTTCTTGGCTTTGGAACTCGATGCGTGGGTCAATTATGCTCGATTAAACTCGATTACACTCAGAGGATGCATGTCTTTGATAAAAAATAGCTTCCACAAGACAAATTAATTTCATGGATGAGAACCTATTTCTGTCCTAGAAATTATCAATTAATTTTATTACTTCATGATACTGCTATACGTTTGAATAGGTTTACTATTGTTACAGATTTTGTTTCCAGAGGTGTAAGCGTCCAAATAATCGTCTTCATTGTTGTCTACAGGATTCCAATCAAGAAGTCTTGTGGGGAGAGATTCAGTTCTTCTACGTGTAGTCGCAGTTTGTTATCTGTAGCAGTCCCATTACTTATTATTTTTATATCAAGCCCAAGACATTTATATCCATTTATTCTGTTTGAATGAGGTGAAAAAAAGATAGGTCGGGTAAGTTACCGATGTTCAATTTTTAAGCCTTAATGCGCCCTCATTACCTGATTTTCCGTCCCGTACAAGAGAGCCTAAGTAGCCCCATATACTAATGACCCTCTTGGCTGCCCGGAAACATTTCCATCTACTCCGGAAGATATATCAAATAAAACTTAGCTTAAGGATAGCAAGTCCAAAATTCAGGATGAAAAAATATTGTAGAAATTGTAGGATGAAAATTTGAATTTTGGTGAAAGAAAAGTGCTTTTTCCCGTTAGCTGCTATCAGCAATCTGGAAACTTTAGGTAAGTACTGTATGTATTTTTTCTTTCAAACCTGTTTCAAAAATGAGAGTAACCCTTCTATTTAAGTCCCTCCCCCCGTAATGCCTTTGTAACTGAGAGAGAACAAGATTTAACTTCATTTAAAGAAACGATAGTATCACCATGCATTTTAATAGAGGTAATTTGTAATGAGGAAACTGACGATGTTCATAAATTTATTAGGTAAATGCTACCCTCTAAATTTGGAGAAAACCCATGGTTATCCCTGAGGGTACTACTCTCATTCTTGTGTACAGAGAAGGTTTTAAGTTCACGTATTTTAAAACGGATTAATAAAACCAGACAAAATTTCGCAAATTAGATGGCATCACAAGCATACCAAAGACTAGATGATATAAAGCTCAATTCAAAGGTGTAAGACAAGACATCATTGTAAGACTTTCTAAACGGTAACGTTTCGTTGCATACTCGGGTGTTTCAAATTTGGTTTCACTTTAATAGAAATTGATTCTTCGTCTGGCCTTTCCTGACCTCATAGTCCCTTTCATATCTCTAGGGCATCTTAAACTGATCAGAGAAATAGGTATTTCTTGGCTCTCTGAAAAAAATTTAAAGCAAATGTTAAGTCGATATAAGGAAATGTTGAGATAAATCTATCCTTTACCCTTTACCCTTTACAAAGCTTATTTTTGGGATAGTTTAACTTTTTTGCCAATACAGTACAGTACAGTTAGCCAGCCAATACAGTTTTGCAGCTGACAGTAACTGAATATGAGGAACGCCTCTCAGAATTATTTTTTTACCGAAAATGATGTCCTTTTTACTGTCTGTAGAACTTCTTTCCTTCACTTCTTCGAACTCTTTTTTTTCTTGTTTGTGTTTTTTCCTTCTAAAAGTCGGTTTGAGGAAAAATTTAGATGACGATTAATACGACGACTACGAAAGCATAGAAAAGGACACTATACTTCAATATTTTTCCTTCAAAAAATTCACTCGATTTTAATTTCCAGAATTTTATTCCTTCATTATTCCTAATGTGAAGCCTCGGAAGCCCCGACTGGTGGACGGTTAGTCGTAGTATATTTTCTTTGAACCCGTTTGCCTTTTTTCCAGTGTCGTTTAAATTATAAAAAGGAGCCAAAGCTTTTGGAGACTCTGGAGATGGAATGCAGTGTGTGCCATGCAAAGTGTGACATTTTGTTGTAAGTCAACTATCTGAAGCTTGATATAAAGAATTTCAGTATACTTCTGTGTATTCTTTGCATCAAAGTCGTTCGCTCCACCAATATAGGCAAACGAACTTGATCTCTGAGGAACTGGTAAGAAATCCAGCTCAAGGATGCATTGTGCATCCCCCCCTAAAAAAATAAACTTATTATTAATTATACGACACATAACAAAAATAATGAAATAATGGAATCGTAGCGCATGTAATACACTCACGGGTCCTGTAATAGAGAAATTTGGATATCAGTTCTGCCCCAAAAACTTCCAAACAAACAGGGAAAAACACGTTTACTTTGGTCTGCATTGCGACAGCGAAGGAGCACTTATACAGATACCAGCCTTTTAATACGCTTAACACGCTTTTATGGGGGGAAAACTTGGCTTTTGGGGATGGTAGGATATGTGATAAACAGAAAAAAACAGATTTTTGTAGAAAGTATTCTCCTTTCCTAATTTTTATTATTATCCTTATCATATACTAAATGCTATGTAAGTTTTTTTTAATAGATAGAATAATTTTTTCATTCTATTAGCGTACCAGCTCCTCATATCTTCCTCTGGTTCCCTATTCATGTTGTGGAACTCTACGGTTCTTTGAAACCTAGTCTTCGTGGAGTGAAATAGTTTCATTAGTCGAGAATTTATCTCGGTTTACGTCCAGGCCCTAAAGGAATTTTCGAGTTTTAAAGTATCAAACTATTCAGCTGCCTCCCCGTAAAGTTTTGAGCACATTAGTTATAGCTTCCTAATCTAACCATATTCTCCCAATTCTAGTGACGCTTGTAGATGGACAATCCAATCGTCGTAGGGACCGGAAGTATCTCGATCACAAACGTGTCGGAGGAATGACCGATCCTGGCGTGGTCGTAACAACTACGGGTGGTGAAGACGACTCTAAACTTTGGAACCATCCAGCGAAACGTTGCCTGTTGGGTAGCTGGGGATTGGAGGGTACAACGATTATTATCCAACTGATTATGGTTGCTGTTTGAGGCGGACGGAAAAGATATTCCTGACAGAAGGGTAGCAGTTGCGTGAGGAATAAAATATCCCCATTTTTTTTAACCCACCCACAGGAAGAGAACCTAACCGTGGGGTAGAAGAAAATATTGGTACTCCGGAGCTAGAACGGGTGACGGAAGTAGAATCCGCTCTGGTCAGAATGGCGGGTATAGCAGACGATATTTTTTGCACTGCATCTTGTACTAATGTTAGGGCGGTTGAGACGGCAAGTTTATGACTGCCAGCAGAGAGTAGATTATTTGATTCCAGCGAATAGATTTCGTCAAAAATATTCTGATCTTACGACATCATGAGTGTCTCTAAAAATGTAACCTTCCTATTCGCTTTGGTGTTTTGGTAATTGGGAGAATTTCTGTTGGGGTGGCTTCTACGCTTGGGACTGTTGGTCTAGGCGGAATGGCCGATGTCGAGTTGATAGTGTGAGAAAGGCTTGATATTCTTTGTTTCAGCTAACTGTTCAAGGAACACGCCGATAGTTCTAATAATAGTAAAAGAATAGTTACAATCGTTGCAGCCATGAAAAAACACGGAATTTACGGTGGGTCGTACGGTCGTTCCTACTGGTAGTGGTAGATGTTTGGCTCGTCGGTCCGTGACACATGAGGAAGGAAACAACAAATTATCTCGGACAACACTTCATTTAAACACTGACACACACATACACACAGCCGCAAACGATTTACTCTGACAGACACAAACTAGGGCAGAGGTTCCAACCCGAAAGTAAGAGGTGATTCGAACAGGCAAATATTTATGTGAAAGTGACAAGGTAAAGTAAGGTAAGAATAGTGTTCCGACCCGCTGGCAAATTTACGGGCCCCTCCAAATTATTAGCAAAAGAACGGGTGAACACCCTAGAAACATTTTCATGGTCGGATTTTTTTCATTCCTTTTTTTTTGGTTTGGTTCATACAAATGTAACCCATTCCTCTATACTAATAACTTCAACCGAAGTGAATAATGACGGACTACCCACGGGTTCATCGCAGAATAGAAAAGAATCTGTACCAATCGTTAGTTAACTTCTGAATGTGCATAGTATAGGTTATTATGGTTAGTGTAGGTCTTACACCAAAAATCAAACCCAGAGAATTGTCTTCTTTTGTAAGAAAGTATTTCAAAATCAAAGAGCGCCAAGTGAAAGACAACAAAACTGGACTTGAATCGTTGGTGAAATTTGATTCATGTCAGTTAGAAAACTGTGATTCGTCCGCATATGCAGAAATATGTGGGAAAATGTACAGTCACAGCATAAAAGATGGCACAACAAATCTGATCAGACATGTTTTAACAAAACACTGACATTTAGAATGAGATTATTTGATTTTATAAAATCATCCTAATTAGATCTTCCTACTATAAAATTTTAATATATGTTTTGTTTGTATAGGTCTTGGATACAGATTCGTTAAAAACAGTCATTAGTTTCATCGTTTTTCTTCCAGAATTAGTTTCTTCGCAAAACCTGTCTTTCAAACTGATGGAGTCACAAGAATTTATCGATTTCTTGAAGCGTAGCAATCTGGCGGTCGAGAAATTGATGTTTAAAGCAGACACTCTAACTGAACATATAATGCAGATGTTCTGGGAAAGGAAAGCAAAATTGGTCGCTATGTTTCGCTCAATTACAAAAGTTTGCCTGACTTGTGACTGATGAACGTTTCCAAAATTTAAAGCCAATTCTAGAGATTGCTTGCCACTGGATAAATGAAAAAATTAAGCAAAGGAAATATTGCTTGATGCATTAGAAATGAGATAATCGCACTCTAGTACAAATATAGTAGGACGTGTGTACAATACTTTGTGTGATTTCGAAATTCAGAACAAGCTTTTTTGTATATATGCGGATAATGCTTCCTCAAATTTAAAAATGAAAAATGAACTAGCTAAGAACATTTCTAATTTTAGCAAGAAATAGCATTTACTGGACTGCCATGTCATTAATTTTGCTACTCAGAGAGGCCTTAAGGCCTTAGATCCGTAGCTGGAATTGAATACAAAGATTTTTATTGGTATTCTGAACAATTTCGAGACATGCAAGAAGATGGTTGGGGAACGCAAGACAGTGATTTATCAGACGATGAGACTTAGATCCTAAGTCTGTGATTGATCGCGTTCGATTAACAGTTAAATCCATAGGAGCACCTTCCCAAAAATAATTTAATTCTAAGAAACTGTTCAAATTGCCATCCAGGACTTCGTTTCTGCTAAAGCTAATATGTAAGCTCCTTGGCCTTGGTACAAATCGGCTAGGATTGCCAAGTATGTAATTAATTTTCCTGCTATAAGTCTTTGTATAATAACTTTGGTTAAATTTGGTAAAAATAAACGAATTAATGCGCCTTTTCAAGCCCTTATATGTAGCAACAATTTGGCTTTCGCAATAAAATATGTTTCTATCAGTCTTACTGCATTACAACTATTTGTATAGGTTTAATGAAGGTATCCATGTTATTTATTTATAGAATAAATGACCACTACAAATTTAAATATTTTTCTTGGAGTTAAAAAAGGTTGGCGGAAAATTATCTATTCTCAGTAATGTTGCAAATGATATTATCAATAACATATCGCAATATTTCAATCAAGTATTGAACACTGTTAATGGTATTTCTTCCATTCTTGATCCCCGCATAAAACTAAATTTTCTAAAAAATCATGTAAGTTTTATGATTTAAACAGTCTATGGTTGGACCCTTATTTGCCTTAATGTTAGTAGCTTTAGGGTTAGCATTCAGAGCAGTGAATCATAGATCGTAAAATTTTATTTTGTTCAAATCCAATAAACAGACTCTGTTAGACAATATAGTTAATAGTACAATATAGATTGGGGGGTTAGCTATGCGGCATTCAGAACTTTAAATCGTAAAGAAAATACACATCATGGTTCAATTACAACCAACAAATATATTTGAGTAGAAACATTTGTAGTGCCAGGACAACATAAGTATATTTATTTTCTTCTCATTATTGGTTGCTTGTTGTTGTTTTCAGTACCTATCATACAAAAAAAAATCTGACGTCAGAGTAACTTAAAGGAAACAGAAATACACATGGGGAATTTGAAAGGATAGGGTTTAAGGAATGAAAAGTTATTTGATAATTTATAATTGAAAACAAACTTTTTTAAATATTTTTGTGTGTGTCGTGAGCACCGAATATACTCGAGTGATTGAAGATAATTAAAAACCATAATAAAATCCCTTGCCGACGACAAAATGTGGTTCAGTCCTAAATAGTGAGATGTTATTCGAAGCAAAAAAAACATACTAGACAGTCATTATGATTCTAGAAATCAAATCAAAGAAATGTACCTTCAGTCATTATTGTTTGACTTCACGAATTCCTATCCCCTTGCAATGTCACTGGAAAACTCTCTGGGCAGTGCTTTTTTAAACATGTCCATGACATCGTCATGAGAGGAAACTTTGGCCATTTTGATTGTTCGCAGCTCTTGTTGATCGTGAACTAAAAAATAGTGGGTGGGTAAAAAATATGAGTTTACTTCTATGATGACTTTCAGGATCTTCGATGATACATCTTACACTTGCGTTAATTGTCACAGTACTTGGTGATTGTTCCATTGTTCCATTGTGCATTTCTCCCTTGTTTTTATGGAAAGAGGGAGGAGATAACTTCTCTTCAGGTTTTGCAAGTTTTAATAGGAAAACTATAATTAGTTAATTCAAACGCCTTTTTCCTCTGTAGAGAACCGTTATTCATTAAATCTTGGAACAAAATGACCAGTCCAGCAGCATATCAACATATGAGCATCTATTTGGTGCTATATATATGGTTGTGATAATCCTGACCTGATACAAACAATACAGTTTAAAGGTTTATTACTTAATTATTAAAATTTGAATAAATACCCCCACAAAGCTTTATGGATCAAAATGCAATTAAAAATATATTCATGGGATAAGCTTTTGTCGTAGACGTGTAGCAAGAGATTATGGGGACCCGATTGCACTTGGGATGACAGGCCCCTTGTTCCAGAAAACTTAAAAATCAACATAAAAGCAATAGAAAGGGAAATTGCTGATGAAGGAACGTAAGAGTTAAAAACTCTGGGAATTTTTTAAAAATCAATTCACTGCAAACACGTTTGACTATTGTCCATCATAATCAGATATAATAAAATAGATTAATATAATACAAACTAATCACTGTTCATTTTGACTTCATTACCATTTACCACTGGGACCAAAAACAAAAGATACAATCGAGTCAGGAAACAAACGGTGCAAATGGAAAGCAAGTGTACAAAGGGCAGGCAAATGGTGCAGGGAAGTGGAAGGTATACAAGGAAAAAAGCAGTGGAAGGTTCAAGGGACGGATGATTGGAACAATGAGATGCATTTAGGAAACAGACAAAAGTTAGTTACAAAATTAAGCACGATCACAACCATTTACCTGTCCTTTGTAAAGTTGCCTTCCTTTTGCACCATTTGTGAGATCGATATTGAATCAGTGTAAGTCTTACAAGACTTTTTTAGTATTCCATCGGCCATAGGCTTTCACCCAGGCTATATCTGGTTTTCGGCTAATATTAACACCTTTTCGCCTTAATTCAGCTGCAATCGAAAAGAATAGCACTCGTCTCTTTATTTTTTTATCACTTACTACCTCCCAACGGTCTTTTATGATTTCCAAAAACCGCACAGAAGCAACGAAGTAAATTTTTTTTCGTTCTTGAGATCGTTTGCCTGACCAAATATCATCATCCGTGTCGACTGCATCGTTGTCAACTGAAAAATTGCCGATCACTTCTTCTTCCTTGGACGCCGTTTCTGTTGCAGTCGAGCAAGCGGTCTCTGTAACGTCCAGAGTATATTCAGCTCTAGCTTCATTGTCACCATCATCTCTTGCAGAGTGTGGTTCTTGATTGGCTTGTGAGGAGTTGATTAGTTGTTGGATGCTCTCAATGTAAGACTGCTCGTTTGGATTTTGGCAGGGAACATCATGATGCCCATCAGCCACATCATCAATATCAACAGAAACAACATAGGTTTCTAGAATAAAATAAATGTGACAAGGATTTAAAAAGATACACAGGGACAGTGCAAACACGGGAAAAATAATTAAAAATGAAGCGTACCATCAGTCCTAGTGCCTGAATAAATATAAAAGGCATCACACTTTTATATTATGAATCCATACAGGATAGCATTGCCAATATAATCAAAATCTTTTGGATCTTCCATGGTCAGAGGTTGACGTAGAACTGAGTTTCACAGAGAATATTGTGGGGAACGGGAGACAAATATCATAAACCTGAAAAGTGAACATATATTTACATAATTTGTTTTGGTTGGTATTGTTCATGTGATGAGTACCTTTTATGAAAAGGAAACAAATTTGGAAAGCTTTTTTACCCACCTCCTTTTTTGAAACCAAACAAAAATCGACTTTTCATTTTCGAAAGATTAGGTCGACCAGAACTCTACATAAAATTGAGTTAGTTAGTCATGGATCAAAGCGCGCTTATAGTAGGTCGCAAAACTGTATTTGATTTAGTATTATCGTGTTGTGTTTTATCAATCCAAGCGCCAGTTGCTGAAACTAATCCGCTGTTGCCAAAACCCACTCCCTCTCCCGTCAAAACTCTTGGTCGTCTGCTAGACTACTCTTGCCTCTTTCTCTTCTCTTTTGGAATCAACGTGTCAGGTACTCTCTAGAAGGTTAAGACAAATTATATGTTTTCTATGTTCTGTTCTCTACTTGCCGTGATATTGATCCTAAGTTAATATACGTTCTATGCATTGATTTGTGTTCGTGTCACTAATATGGTATATCTGAATCACAAATCACTACAGGTTATGGGCCCAGAACACAAACTGCTGTGCATATTCAACAATTAGTATGGCCGAACACGCTGGGAACGAAATTGGATCCATGAGGGCTGTCGCACATGTGCCCAAATTTGACGGAACCAACCATAGAGAATGGAACTACCAACTGCACCTCAGTTTCCAAGGAATGGAAATCGATCAAGTTGTTACAGGAACAGAAGTACTTCCTGAAGAGGTAACGCAGACACTGTCCAGCTAAATTAAACTCACTATCTCTTTCTCAGTCACCGACTACATTTATCTGTTGAAAGTTGAACCTTTCTTTGTGGTGCAATGCCCAGACACATTACGCAGTGGAATTTTTTTTTTTGGTTGGGTGTCGCATACCATGATTTTTCCACACTGTTCAAAGTCTTCACTCCTTTGTATTGTTACAGTGCCCACGCACAACACAAATGTGAATCTCTTATATCACGTTCATTAAAAAAAAAAAAAAAAAGGCCTTGAGAACAAATCCTGATCATGGGACACTAAAACTTGACAAGCCACATCCCAGTCAATTTACACGTGCATATTCAAGAGAGTACAATCCTTTTTATTGAAAACAGCCCTAACGCTTCACACTGCACATGCAGTTGATTTACGCTCACTGCACAGTCTCATGACAATTATTCGCAGATTATTAATTAATATATTTTATTTCCTCTCACAGGAATTTGATGATGAAGGAGAAATCACAAACGAAGCAGAAATAAAACAATGGACGCGTAAAGATGTACTGGCTAGAAATTGCATAATGGCAACCACATCAAAGGAGATGAAAGAGAATCTGTACACGTGCACAAGTTCAGCACAGATGTGGACCAGACTACACCAGCAGTACCACCTACAAACTGAAGAGCACTTACACGTGCTATGGCAAAACTACTATGATTATTCATATACCGATGGTAACACATACTCAGTCAGCCTAATTTTTTTTTTTTCATTTATTGACCTCCTCGATCTTTTATCACTTCGATTAGGAGATGATATGAGGACCTACATTCAAAAGCTGTCGATCACCGCCGACAAACTGAGAGAGAGGGATCAACCTCTATCTGAAATTCAGATCGTGTCCAAAGCCTTGACCTCTCTCCCGGAAACTTTCCGCATCGTGAGATCCGTATGGGCAAGCGTTCCAGCGCAAGACCGTACTATTGACCACCTCCTCCAACGACTGTTAACTGAAGAAAACGTAATAAAGTCGTACCAGAAGAAAGAACGCAGTACTGAAGGAGCCTTTTCTGCCAACAGTGGATCAAGGGGAGGATTTGGCCGCGGTGGTTATCGTGGACGCGGAAGAGGCGTTCGAGGAGGCTTTGTGGACAAACAAACAAGAGGACAATATGGTGCTAATCAAGACAAGCGTCCGCGATGCAATTACTGCAAGATTGTAGGCCACATTGAAAATGAGTGCTACAAAAAACACGGCTATCCCGACACAAGAAACAGAGGAAACGACAAGAATGAAGAAGGAAGAACTGACAACTCTCTTTTTTCATCATCAAGATTTGATCCTAGAAGTATTTTTGCATTTTTCGCCGACTCAGGCGCAACTAAACACATGTGCGATCAAAGAGGGTTTTTCACGACTTTTAATCCAATTAACACTGGCACCTGGTCTGTTTCTGGTAACAGATAAATTCATTTATTTATTTTATGGCATTTCTTAAAACAAAAAATTATTATTGTGGTGTCTCTTCCAGGAATTGGGAACGCAAAACTAGATGTCCTAGGCGTTGGAAGCATCAATATCGCAGTCAAAGTGAATGGAGTTACCACTCCTAGAATTCTGCAGGATGTACTCTATGTAGCTGGCCTCGGGGTCAACCTTTTTTCGATAGGAGCCGCAACGGCTAACGGACTAAAGGCATGCTTCGAAAACAACAAGGTAGAATCCATATATCTCTCAATATATACATGCTTATGTATGGCAACTAACACACCTTCATTTCATTCTAAAGGTCTCATTCATGAGGGATGAGGAAGTGATCCTAACTGGTGAAAGAAAAGATGATACGCTATATCAACTCGATTTCCAGCCGGAACTTCAAACAACCGAGACCATCTACGCTCATGTTTGCTCCGATCTCTTTCAAGACACCGCACTTGGTGCTGACATCCGGGCCTCTCTCATCACTTGGCACCAACGCCTTGGGCACATCGGTTACCACACTCTTGTCAAGATGATCCGCCAAGACCTAGTGGCTGGTCTCAACATCGCAGGTGAATGCGAAATTCCGGAAACACTCTGCTCTGGCTGTGAACTGGCCAAGTTCACCCGCCTTCCACTTAAAATTGGTCGACACAGAGCCAGCAGAATAGGAGAACTTACGCATTCTGACGTCTGGGGGCCGATTGCCACCTCAAGCCTGGGAGGAGCTCGTTATTTTGTATCATTCAAGGATGATTTCAGCGGCTTCCTCACGATTTACTTCATGAAAAGAAAGAACGAAGTACCTGCATTCATCCGGCTCTACCATGCCATGCTCCTCAATGAGACAGGGTTCTACATGTTGACGCTCAGAACCGACAACGGACGAGCAGAATACGACAACCACGAAGCCGATAAATTTCTCACCGAAGCTGGTGTCCGTCACGAGACCAGTGCCCCACACACTCCTGCTCAAAACGGGACAGCAGAACGGGTTAACAGAACTCTACTCAACAGCCATGCTGATATCCAGTGGCCTACCACCATCATTGTGGGGAGAAGCAATTTCATATTCAGTTTACATTCGGAACAGAGTTCTCTCGAGAACCAATGAGACAACTCCTTACGCTCTCTGGAACAACAGGCAACCTGATGTGTCGGCCATTCGCATTTTCGGATCTAGAGCCTTCATACGAGACCCGACACCATCATCAAAACTAAAAGCACGCAGCTTAGAAGGAGTTTTTGTTGGGCGCTGTATCAACCAGAATGCATCTCGAGTATACATTCCTGAAACCCGAAAAGTGCTCATCAGCAAAGACGTGAAGATTGATGAAACGATACTGTATCGAGACATGACGAAGGATCTGCCCATTCTAACCGTAAAAAAAAATAAATATTCAAAACTATTTTTCTGGCATCACGCAGACATAATATCTTTTTTCTCTCCCACAGAATGAATTAGACATTATAAATGACAAGCACGATTCGGGTACTTCCATTGCCACCCCCACTGTCGTCGATGGCCATCAAGACACAACAGTACCTCTTACTGCTGATGATGACAATCAAGGCGTTGACGGAACAATCCCGCAAGGTGACATGGTGACGGATTTGCCATCTTCAATAAACAGCCAGGATGTCCCAGATGACGAACAGGATTTTGGAAGTTCTTTCATTCCTCCCGTCAGCATTGCTCACCAGGATCTCGCGACGGACCATGCAATTCAAGACGATGCCATCATCCCCAATTGTGAGCCCGTTGAAGTTGAAGACGCAATCACTCGCCGGAACACTCAACAGACACGCCAATCAAGTCGCAAGCCCAAATACTCCGACAAATACCGCATCTACATGGAATCGCTAGCTAAACAAGCCATCCTTTACGGTATGCCTGCTGAACACCAGCCCGAAATGTCCAAACCAACGGAACCATGTAGCTACCTTGAAGCCATTACCTGCGAAGATGCCAAGTTCTGGATTCCGGCGATTGCCGAAGAGTATGACTCTCTAATTCGAAACTCCACGTGGACTCTGTGTCAGCTTCCTGCCGGCCGCAAGGCAATTGAAGGAAAATGGGTCATGAAATTTAAGCCGGGATTCAAGACCACGGCACCGAGATACAAAGCCCGCTTCGTCATCAAGGGCTACTCACAAGTGTACGGCTTGGACTACACGGAAACCTACGCCCCGGTGGTTAAGAACTATTCGATCCGAGCTATTATGGCCATTGTAGCTGCGAGAGATCTTGAAATAGTTCAATTGGATGTCAAAACCGCCTTCCTCTATGGGACCTTGACCGAAGAAATCTACATGCAACAGCCCGAAGGCTTCGTGATTCCAGGCAGAGAGCAAGAAGTTTGTCGTCTCATCAAGAGCATCTACGGACTTAAACAGGCGTCTCGTGTTTGGAACATCAAATTCAACGAGTTCATTCTCCTATTTGGGCTAACCAGAAGCACTGCCGACCCTTGTGTCTACTACCGTCATCTCCGTCCGGGGGAGGCAGACGAAGAGATAACAATCTTCATCCTCTACGTTGACGACGGTCTCATCATCAGTAGTCTCAAGACTGTTCTCACCGAAATGATGAATTTTCTCGGCAAGGAATTTGAAGTTCGATCCCTTCCCGCCGACCGTTTTATTGGAATGGACATCAGTCGAAACAGAGTTCAGCGCACCATTCATCTTTCTCAGCCAGAATACACGAAGACAGTGCTCGAGAGGTACGGTATGAGTAACTGTGCCACTCTTTCCGTTCCAGCCGATCCCTGCGTCAAATTGACGCCGCAAATGTGTCCACAAACAGAAGAAGAAAAACAAGAAATGAAATGTGTCCCGTTCATGGAATGCATCGGCTCCATTATGCATCTCACTCACCTGACCAGACCGGACATCGCCTACGCCGTTGGGCAAGCATCAAGATATTCCCAAAATCCAGGCCAAGAACATTGGAAAGCCCTTAAGCGCATCATGGCCTACCTACGCAAAACTGTCAACTTTGGACTGTTATTTGGCGGAGACAACAGTGAGTTGATTGGCTACTGTGACGCTGACTACGCTGGTGACCTGGGGAGTAGAAGATCAACCTCGGGAGCCGTGTTCACTCTTTACAATGGTCCGATCTCATGGTTCAGCCGCCGCCAATCCTGCGTTGCTCTTTCAACCACCGAATCGGAGTTCATATCCGCCGCTGAGGCGACAAAGGAGGCCATCTGGCTCAACCGCATTCTCATAGAGCTTGGTGCTCGTGCGTTACCCGTCCCTCTGCGATGCGACAATCAGGGTGCTATTGCCCTCATTCATGACCCGGTATTCCATCAGCGTACAAAGCACATCGACGTACGGTTCTTCTTCGTACGCGATGCCCAGGCGGAAGAGAAAATCAACATCTCCTACATCGCAACCGAGAGTCAGCTAGCGGACATCTTTACTAAGGCCTTAGCCGCTCCGAGATTTGAAAAACTGCGCGCTAGTCTGAACATCTGCGAATTCAAATGAAATCTGCTGAACTTGAGGGGCGCATTATGTTCCGTTGTGCGCTCGGCTTGAGGGGCGTGTTGTGTTTTATCAATCCAAGCGCCAGTTGCTGAAACTAATCCGCTGTTGCCAAAACCCACTCCCTCTCCCGTCAAAACTCTTGGTCGTCTGCTAGACTACTCTTGCCTCTTTCTCTTCTCTTTTGGAATCAACGTGTCAGGTACTCTCTAGAAGGTTAAGACAAATTATATGTTTTCTATGTTCTGTTCTCTACTTGCCGTGATATTGATCCTAAGTTAATATACGTTCTATGCATTGATTTGTGTTCGTGTCACTAATATGGTATATCTGAATCACAAATCACTACATATCGGAAACTCCGGAATTTCATTCGGATGACGAGGAAGACGTTGAGGTTTCTAACAATAAGATTCTAATAAACGTGTTTACAATTATTAGAAAAAATTGTACAATGCAGGTTTCTCATATTCGATTATCAGGGTACGTAGAAGTAGAGAGTAAACATACCAATTTAAAAAACTAGCTTTATTTATGTGTCTATTTTACATAATACCGATAATAATAAACCTAAAACCATTATCTTTTTCTCCGAAATTTATTTGCAACATTAAATACAGTTCACAAATATGGATTTCCAAAGTCACTTTCGTATGTCGCGGGCATCCTTTACCGCTTTGGTTTCATTTTGCCAAGGTCACAAGCTCCCAGATTCAGCAAAGTTTCCACACTGCTATATAGAACCTCTGCTAATGGACGAAATGGTTTATATAACGCTGTGGTATTTAACAAACCAATGCACCCATCGAGAAATATCGCTGTTATTTAATCGATTTGTTTCAACAGTTTGGAGATCCCTCAATCAGATTACCAAAATCATCGAACTTCAGCTACAACATTTCGTTAAATGGCCAACAGGCGAAGAGGTCCTATTGATTGCAGATGAATTCCAACATATTGCCGGATTCCCTGGTATTATTGAAGCAATGGACGGTACTCACATAGAATTTGTATCCCCTTCAGAAAATCAGAAGGATTTCAATAACCGAAAGATGCACCATTCCCTCATCTTTTTAGCTGTTTGTCTTCCAAACCGTTCGTTTTCTTTAAATTACGCTGGATTCCCCGGAAGTGCAAATGATGCCGTCTTCACTCAACGTCGACGCAAGTCTTCCGTTGCTATGACTTAGGTTTCGCTATTTATGAAGAACCAACTTTATTGTTTCCGTGTTCCCAGTATCACGCTGATTCTGCATTCTCTTGTACACCTCATGTAATGCCGTCGATAAAGGCGAGTTTAGCGACAACAACAAAAAATTACAACGCAATATTATCTCAAACTCGTATTCTCATCCAACATGCATTCGGTGACATCATAAACACATTTCGGCGTTTGCATTACATTTATGCTCACGTGGAAAAGGCCATGAGAATTATTTAGTGTTGCCGTGCCCTCCACAATTTTCTCATCAGCAGAGGTAACGAATCGTGACTTACCAGTTACTTGAAGATATTGAACATGAAGATATCAATGAAATAGCTGATGATTGGTTCAGCCTTCAATCAGATGTTGCGAAAAGGAATGAAATAATTGACATCTTACATGAAAATGTTGTGCTTCAGCCTGAGATTGAGCACGACTGACTGTTTGACATTGCTTGTATTTTGTCTTAAACAGAGACATGTTCGTGTTTCTGCACGATGATACATTGTTGTCACTAGACATTTTTTTTTCTTGAAGGATATGTTAATATACTGCTTGTTGAAATTGAAATGAGTGGTCGAAGTGCTGGGTAGAGAGTGATTCTCACCTACCTATATATAAAGAACAAACACACAACTTTTGAATTAGTCAATTTGTTCAACATGAAGATAAGAACGGTATTTACTTCTTTATGTAGTACTGTAGTGCAGCGTTTTTTCAAATAATGTACAACTTACCATTTGGTCAAATTTATCCGTTAACACTTAATAAAAGCAAGCTTAAAAACAAAAACAAGCGTCACTTTTACTAGCAGTCGACGGAAAACATAAAAAATTTCAGGAATCGATCATCTTCAGGAAATTCCGCACATGCTATACTTTTTCCTTGGGAATTTCCAAAGGAAGACTGGAATCAGGAAAAGCAATAAGCATAGCTTCTGGCGGTTCAGGAAGGTTGTGTACAAAATAACAGTACAAAACAAAAACCCATAGTCAACTCGTTTGGAAAACACATAAACGTATAGTTCCTTTGTATTAACCCGCCCAAGAAACATTCGCTTGGGTAATGACAATATGACAGGGAAAGTTTCATTCCCAACACGTTGAACAAAAAAATTTCCCAGTCATTCCCAAGTTCTTTTTTCAAATCGGATTCGAGCGGGTCGGAACACTATCCTCAACATTTTTTAATTCTTGTGGGATGCATTCAAATTTTAATTATTAAGTAAAAAACTTTCAAACTCGATTGCTTGTTTTAGGTCAGGATTATCACAAGCTTAGATAGGGGCCCAGAAGATGCCCTTTTGTTGATTACTGCTGTACTGATCATTAATCAGTCAAAACACCTAGAAATCCTAACTTAATGGCAGAGTGAAATTGTCATAACTTAAAATTGAAATGATATCCTTACTGTGTTGGTTTTTTAATCGCTTCAAAATCAAACAATCAAGGCGCATTTATGGAAGTAATACGCATGAAAATCGTGCAAGCTTAAAAGCAACAAGTTTTCTAGAGCAGTGGCTTGCTGCCGGGAAGTGGAAGGTAGACTGCACAGGCTCATTCCCATACTGTGCAACAAGAATTCAAGCCACAAATACCATATTAATTGTTTGATTTCATCCATAGTAATTTTTCACTGTATGTTCTTAAATAACTTAAGTTAAGTTTAAAAAGTACCAGATTTGATGGATAGTCGTAAAACGGCACTCGACAAGAAGTTTTGGTACTCAGTAAGCTGGCGAAGAAACCCGGTAGGTTAATAATTCCATGAGATCCTTTTAACTCATATTACTGAATGAATGTACTCATGGCCATTGAGTAATTGGAGTTTGGTTCACGAGACCCTGAAAGACCGAACTGTTTACCAATTTCATCGGGCAATCAAAGTGGCTACCGGAGGGACTGTGGGACGCTTACATCGGAACCTCATTGAAATATTATGCCTAATCTTGCAGCTGAGTTGATTATCCAGAGATATCCTCGGAAGACCAAAAGGCAAATAGGAACTGGAAAAAAATTATATTTTCTTTTTTTAGGTTAGTCTTTACATCATCATCTCCATATTCTTTTGCTTCACTGAAAAGATTTTAAATTATTTTCATATTTTCTTTTATCCTTATTAAGTTAACAGGAAACTTCGCCATTTTTTACATTAAAAAATATGGCAGACGAAAACGAACCACATCATCTGCTAAACAAGTTTTTTCTTGTCACATTTCGACAGTAATTTAAATATGGCGCTTGTTTATAAAAGTTTGAAATTCGTAAAGCGCAAATAATTTAAAGTTTTGGGATCGTCACTACGAGTTCAGGTGGCTTTTGAAGCGAATGGAAGGGCTGCAAGCTTCCTGGAAAAAGTGGCTTGCCATCGGGAAATGCAGCCGAGGCTCCACAAGCTCTTGCGGCTGTTTACAACTATAGCTCATTCCATGAATATATATTCAATTGTGTTGTGGAAATTCTGGAAGAAAAAATTAAAATGCGCCAAGGAGAGGAGAAGTTGCGGAAAATGCACAACAACAATGTAAACCAGTAGGTATTTATGTTTTCCCAATGTTTTATACGCAAACTTACTGATTTATGTTGTGGTGCATTTTCCTCAACTTCTCGCCGTTGTATTTGTTTTCATTTGTTGTTACATTTTTTAATGTTTTTTTATTATTCTTTTAGTGCTAAGGCCACCTTATCCCGCTTTTTAGCGGATGATGCGCCCACTAGAAAGCAGTTGGCGCAGGTGAAGGGGTGGTTGGAAAAGATGGAGGGGAAGGAATAGGAGATGTTGCAATGATTTTTAAATGTTTTGTTTGTTTTTTATGTTTGTACGTTTTTTTTCTTACATTTTAAAAATTTAACCAAGTTAAGTAAAGGAAAAATATTTTCTTAGTTTTCACAGGTGGAAGTGGTGGTGCTGCTATTGCAGTTGACGTTGATGGAGTTCCTGGTGCTGTTGATCAGGGAGGAGGGACTTTTCGTCATCTTGGAGGTAGTGGTCGTGGTGTTCCTCACTTTTACTAGCCTAATATCCTTTGCTTCAAAGGTGGTGGTAATCATGGTAATGGTAGTGGATGCATAGGTGGAAGAGGAGAGGTCCTATTGATTGCAGATGAATTCCAACATATTGCCGGATTCCCTGGTATTATTGAAGCAATGGACGGTACTCACATAGAATTTGTATCCCCTTCAGAAAATCAGAAGGATTTCAATAACCGAAAGATGCACCATTCCCTCATCTTTTTAGCTGTTTGTCTTCCAAACCGTTCGTTTTCTTTAAATTACGCTGGATTCCCCGGAAGTGCAAATGATGCCGTCTTCACTCAACGTCGACGCAAGTCTTCCGTTGCTATGACTTAGGTTTCGCTATTTATGAAGAACCAACTTTATTGTTTCCGTGTTCCCAGTATCACGCTGATTCTGCATTCTCTTGTACACCTCATGTAATGCCGTCGATAAAGGCGAGTTTAGCGACAACAACAAAAAATTACAACGCAATATTATCTCAAACTCGTATTCTCATCCAACATGCATTCGGTGACATCATAAACACATTTCGGCGTTTGCATTACATTTATGCTCACGTGGAAAAGGCCATGAGAATTATTTAGTGTTGCCGTGCCCTCCACAATTTTCTCATCAGCAGAGGTAACGAATCGTGACTTACCAGTTACTTGAAGATATTGAACATGAAGATATCAATGAAATAGCTGATGATTGGTTCAGCCTTCAATCAGATGTTGCGAAAAGGAATGAAATAATTGACATCTTACATGAAAATGTTGTGCTTCAGCCTGAGATTGAGCACGACTGACTGTTTGACATTGCTTGTATTTTGTCTTAAACAGAGACATGTTCGTGTTTCTGCACGATGATACATTGTTGTCACTAGACATTTTTTTTTCTTGAAGGATATGTTAATATACTGCTTGTTGAAATTGAAATGAGTGGTCGAAGTGCTGGGTAGAGAGTGATTCTCACCTACCTATATATAAAGAACAAACACACAACTTTTGAATTAGTCAATTTGTTCAACATGAAGATAAGAACGGTATTTACTTCTTTATGTAGTACTGTAGTGCAGCGTTTTTTCAAATAATGTACAACTTACCATTTGGTCAAATTTATCCGTTAACACTTAATAAAAGCAAGCTTAAAAACAAAAACAAGCGTCACTTTTACTAGCAGTCGACGGAAAACATAAAAAATTTCAGGAATCGATCATCTTCAGGAAATTCCGCACATGCTATACTTTTTCCTTGGGAATTTCCAAAGGAAGACTGGAATCAGGAAAAGCAATAAGCATAGCTTCTGGCGGTTCAGGAAGGTTGTGTACAAAATAACAGTACAAAACAAAAACCCATAGTCAACTCGTTTGGAAAACACATAAACGTATAGTTCCTTTGTATTAACCCGCCCAAGAAACATTCGCTTGGGTAATGACAATATGACAGGGAAAGTTTCATTCCCAACACGTTGAACAAAAAAATTTCCCAGTCATTCCCAAGTTCTTTTTTCAAATCGGATTCGAGCGGGTCGGAACACTATCCTCAACATTTTTTAATTCTTGTGGGATGCATTCAAATTTTAATTATTAAGTAAAAAACTTTCAAACTCGATTGCTTGTTTTAGGTCAGGATTATCACAAGCTTAGATAGGGGCCCAGAAGATGCCCTTTTGTTGATTACTGCTGTACTGATCATTAATCAGTCAAAACACCTAGAAATCCTAACTTAATGGCAGAGTGAAATTGTCATAACTTAAAATTGAAATGATATCCTTACTGTGTTGGTTTTTTAATCGCTTCAAAATCAAACAATCAAGGCGCATTTATGGAAGTAATACGCATGAAAATCGTGCAAGCTTAAAAGCAACAAGTTTTCTAGAGCAGTGGCTTGCTGCCGGGAAGTGGAAGGTAGACTGCACAGGCTCATTCCCATACTGTGCAACAAGAATTCAAGCCACAAATACCATATTAATTGTTTGATTTCATCCATAGTAATTTTTCACTGTATGTTCTTAAATAACTTAAGTTAAGTTTAAAAAGTACCAGATTTGATGGATAGTCGTAAAACGGCACTCGACAAGAAGTTTTGGTACTCAGTAAGCTGGCGAAGAAACCCGGTAGGTTAATAATTCCATGAGATCCTTTTAACTCATATTACTGAATGAATGTACTCATGGCCATTGAGTAATTGGAGTTTGGTTCACGAGACCCTGAAAGACCGAACTGTTTACCAATTTCATCGGGCAATCAAAGTGGCTACCGGAGGGACTGTGGGACGCTTACATCGGAACCTCATTGAAATATTATGCCTAATCTTGCAGCTGAGTTGATTATCCAGAGATATCCTCGGAAGACCAAAAGGCAAATAGGAACTGGAAAAAAATTATATTTTCTTTTTTTAGGTTAGTCTTTACATCATCATCTCCATATTCTTTTGCTTCACTGAAAAGATTTTAAATTATTTTCATATTTTCTTTTATTCTTATTAAGTTAACAGGAAACTTCGCCATTTTTTACATTAAAAAATATGGCAGACGAAAACGAACCACATCATCTGCTAAACAAGTTTTTTCTTGTCACATTTCGACAGTAATTTAAATATGGCGCTTGTTTATAAAAGTTTGAAATTCGTAAAGCGCAAATAATTTAAAGTTTTGGGATCGTCACTACGAGTTCAGGTGGCTTTTGAAGCGAATGGAAGGGCTGCAAGCTTCCTGGAAAAAGTGGCTTGCCATCGGGAAATGCAGCCGAGGCTCCACAAGCTCTTGCGGCTGTTTACAACTATAGCTCATTCCATGAATATATATTCAATTGTGTTGTGGAAATTCTGGAAGAAAAAATTAAAATGCGCCAAGGAGAGGAGAAGTTGCGGAAAATGCACAACAACAATGTAAACCAGTAGGTATTTATGTTTTCCCAATGTTTTATACGCAAACTTACTGATTTATGTTGTGGTGCATTTTCCTCAACTTCTCGCCGTTGTATTTGTTTTCATTTGTTGTTACATTTTTTAATGTTTTTTTATTATTCTTTTAGTGCTAAGGCCACCTTATCCCGCTTTTTAGCGGATGATGCGCCCACTAGAAAGCAGTTGGCGCAGGTGAAGGGGTGGTTGGAAAAGATGGAGGGGAAGGAATAGGAGATGTTGCAATGATTTTTAAATGTTTTGTTTGTTTTTTATGTTTGTACGTTTTTTTTCTTACATTTTAAAAATTTAACCAAGTTAAGTAAAGGAAAAATATTTTCTTAGTTTTCACAGGTGGAAGTGGTGGTGCTGCTATTGCAGTTGACGTTGATGGAGTTCCTGGTGCTGTTGATCAGGGAGGAGGGACTTTTCGTCATCTTGGAGGTAGTGGTCGTGGTGTTCCTCACTTTTACTAGCCTAATATCCTTTGCTTCAAAGGTGGTGGTAATCATGGTAATGGTAGTGGATGCATAGGTGGAAGAGGAGGGGGGACAGCTGGGTCGTGGTTTTCCTTACTGACTTTCTTTATTTTTCAGATGGTCATCGGCGTGGGTGATGGAAGCATTTCTGGAAGAGGAGGTGGGGGCGGGAGATAAGGCAGGCAACAACGGCATCGTCTGCTAACCAATTTTCATCTATCTAAAAAATTAGTTGTTTCTTTGAACACATTTTTTTTTCTTTATAAACAAAATCAAGAAAGCCAGAAGAATTTGAGGCAATTTTATTCAACATATCAGAGTTAGAGTCGCTTTTACCAAAAGTATGAGGACAGGAACCTTTTTGGAGGAAGTTGCCTGCCATCGTGTTGTGCAGGCCAGGCTACATAAGCTCTTTCCCTCACAGTTCAACTGGAACAATTCCCATGTATTTAGGTTAATTTTCACTGTTGTGCACAATGCTTGGGCATTTGTGGAGGTTAGTATTAGTTTCAGGTATAAACAAACAAACAATTTTATTAACTGTTTGTTACAGATTGGAGTCATCCCGAGTCTCGGATAGGGGCAAGGAAGAAATGATGAGCTGAAGACCATTGCGACACAAGTGATCCTCAATGATCCCAATAAAATTCACAACAACAAATTCTGTACAACAATATTTATAAATTCTTCTTTTAGATTACAATATTATGAGAAACCAATAACCAGTAAATAAATATAAATTGCAGTCGTCTGCATTTGATTTGGTTTTGAACCATTTAAAAATAAGACATACAAGACACATTAGTGGAAACAATACGTACAATACAGATAAATTGGATTTATTAGTTCGTGGTTCAAAATTGAATTGCTTACTTTGGAACTATGCTTACTTGAATTACATTAAATAGAAAAGAATTAATATGAAGAGTTATGTAAAGAAAAAAATTCAGGCCGTTGGTAACAAAAACTAAAACCTCCTTTCACAAGCTGGTGTTATTTTCCATCTGTGACAGCCAGACAACCAGCATAATTCTTATTAGTTGTATCAATAAGCAATGAAATGTTTGAACTAAATTTTATAAAATCGAATTGGTAAGCTGAATTCCCCCCAAAAAGAAAAGCCAGAGAGTGATATGCAGAAACATGTATACACTAGACTGAAGGAGTGCCCTCTGCTAAGCTTAACCAGAGGGGGAGGGGGCAGCGTTGCCAAATCATGACATATTCTGGGAAAAGATAAGATCTCTATGGCTCTTTGGGGTCAGTCTTTATGACGTTTTACCTTACATTTTAGCAGCTTCATGAAGCAGAAGCGGAGTTATTTAGTGAATATAGCGAATAGATACGGCTAATACTTTGGCAAATCTAGTAATAATTAATCAAACCCTGATTGTGATCATAAAAAATATGTTTGCGACTTTATATAACGAAACAAATCATATGAAATCAAGATTCCTTGATGGAAAAGAACTGAATTTTTTAACTGACATACTTTTCGAAGAAAAATTGGGTTTTTTGAGTTTATTAACAGCTTTTTATCACTGGTGATTTCTTGTGTTTTTCGATATTTTTATTGGAGTTTTTTAAGCAATCTGGCCAAAACTTTCGTCATGCCTATGAGAAAAAACTGGAAACCCTGACCGTCTGCCTCCTTGTCCCCGTCTGCCTCCTCTACCTCCCCCAAATATAATATCATGAAGTACACTCGCTTCCATAAATAGGGCCTATGTAGGTCACCGCCCGTGGATTTTACCGCTTCAAATATACCTTTATGGTATGTTTACTTAAGCTTGTGAAAGGCAGAAAATAATCTTAAGGGATGGGACAGCAAATAAACGTGGATCTGACCGTGTGTTGCCGATGGCCATAATTTTTCATTCAATCATTTTGAAATAGATTGAATCGATAAGAAATTTATGCCGGCTTTTTCTCGACGTCAGAAGAATTATCAAAATGATTGTTAGTGGCTAAAAATCAAATTGTTATTATTACAAAATTTTTATAAAAAATGTAAATCATTTATTAAGACGATCACGCAACTGAACTTGCCAACAAAAAATCTTTATTTTCTGAAGTCAATCTTATTCTTCTTCATCATTAGCATAAACATTCATGTTTATGTCTTCATTATTTCTTTTTATCCACAATTCCACTGATTTTCGATGATCTTATGGGCCAAACCTTTTTTTCACATTGCTTTTTATATATTTTATTTTCAAGAAGGAATTGTTAATTTCACATCGTATTTACATTACCCTTTCATAAATTAACTGTGAATTTTTCAAGATGATCTGAAAAATTTTTGAATTTTCCCAGATTTGTTCATTTCCCGAATTTCTGAAATCAGAGACTACAGAAAACTTCATATACGGTTTACAACCTCTATCAGTTGGCGTATGCCGGAAAATTAGTGTCGTTTCTATACACCACTGGCACTCTGCTACCTCTTTTCTTTAGGGGCATTTTACGACAGATTTTGGACTATTTGGTCTTAAAAATTTGACAAAAAATCTGCGGTGCGACCAGAACAAAAAAAAATTATTTACTTAATTATTTCTCCCGTTAATAATGAAAAACTGCTAAAATAATTGCTTAACGACTAGTAACATCTGGCGGTTGCGACTACAACTTTTTCACCTAAGGTCTAAATTCCACTTTCCAGTATAGCTTCCCTCGTTCTGGGTTACCTTTACTTTTTTTTACTTTTTGGTCCTAAAAATTAAAAAAAAAAATAAGCGGCGCGACCAGAACAAAAAAAAATCCATTTACTTAATTACTTCTAATTAAGTAAATGATCTGAAAAATTTACTTAATTACTTCTAATTAAGTAAATGGTAAAAAATTCCATTTGCTTAATTACTTCTAATTAAGTAAATAATTGCGAGCTCGAAGTGCAAAGCTAATAAGCGCATATGCAGAAAAATAAAAACAGTGTCCCTTTGTCTGTATGTATGTATGTATGTCCCGCTCCATAGCTCGGGCATTTTACAACAGATTTCGGACTATTTGGTCTTACAAATTTGACAAAAAATATGCGGTGCGACCTGAAGAAAAATAATTTTATTTACCGTGACCAAAGTTGAAAATCACGTACGCAATAAGAATATGCCGATACAAGCAGCTATAAAACGAACTCACATAGCATATGCAACGTTGCAAACCGAAATTTCTTTTTCACGTTTGACACTGACTGTTCAAGGAAGGCTTTTAGCCAAAAGTCCGACTTAGAACTAACTAGCATCAACTAAGAACAAGGCTTCGGACGGTCTAAGATTTACTAGGTTGTGTCGTATCGTATCGATATACGTTGCGGCACTGGCAACGTTGCCAAGCTAGATTATATTTTTTTACCCCAGACACTGTTTCCTCAAGCTAGGTAATTGACAAGAATACAATTTTTTAAATTGACATTGAAAACTGACGTTAATACCGCCGCTACTAAGTAGCCTAAAACACCTAAATCAGAAACAACGTTACCAAGAGATTTTTTCATATTCCAGACTGATTGCTGAAGGAATACAGTTACCGACATAACTATAGGCCCTGAATTTTTCATTTAAGAAAGTTTTAAACTGGAATACGAATATCCATTCGGCGAGCTGAAAAGCTTGCTTTGCTATCTTTATTAATTATTTTTTTACATAAAAAAAAAATAATTTAATAGAAAACTTATTTGAATGCATTGGTAATTTTAATACTAAATGCGCGTACTTCAGAATCGTTGATACTCAATAGTCAAATAAGGGGAGTAGGAGAAAAGAAGTGTTGGAGAAATGCGAAGTGCGGCGCCGTTTTTAAATACCATCAGTGCCTGGGATTTAAGATGTAAGGCTCGTTCCAGCCTTACTTTACTTGCGTGAAATAGTGAAGCGACAATTTGTAAGAGGATGACGTTTTGTATTTTAATACACAAGATTGAACATAAGATACACGAATGCAAATATTCAATAATGAAATAATAAGAGAGAGAGAGAGAGTTTACCAGCGTGAGGGTCGGCTCGGGGAAGACTGATTATACAAGGGAAACAAGGGGCTTTTATACTGGTCAAGGCGGAAGTCGGCGTCGGAGATTGATCTCGTTATTGCTGATATCGCCGTGTTGGGAATGATAGCTTGCTGGTGTTGACATAACGGTGTTGGGACTGGATACATCCCGTGTGTCGACATCAGGGTGTCGGCAATGGATCCCGTGTATTTGCGTCACGGTGTCGGGACTGGATACTTCCCGTGTTTCGACATCACAGTGTCCATGAGCGGATGCTATTTGCTAGACGGACTCGTTTGCGCATACGCCTTTTGAATTGCGCGCTTATGGCTGGTGGTGCTATAGATGTGCCGCTTTTTTGTTGGCTACGGGTGCCCTCCCGTGGGTGGGTTCGGGTACTACTCTCTGCCAGAGCGGTGAGCTAACTCTATCCTTACAAAGACTTCCATTTTTTGCTACAAATTTTTTAATTTAATTTAATTATATTATTAATGTGATTTTATCAAAGAATAAAAGAGAGGAAAATCAAGTAACTTTCAAAGTTAAATGCATTCACCAAAAAGAAAAACAAAGAAGATTATTACGAACACCTGAAATTTAAAAAAAAATTGTTAAGTTACATGATTCATATTTTATATTTTTTCCTTGCCTTGTGTTTTAGGTTTTTTTTGTACCTGGACTTAAAATCTACCACCATCACCACGGCTTTTTCCTACACGTCCATGAACTAAGTTGTTTTTTGTTGTCCGAACATGATGTGAAAATTTAAAAAACCTACGGCTAATATTTTACGAGTTATTTAAAAATTGAACTGAATTTTACGGAAATGGATAGCTTTTATCAAGAGCTAGCGATTTGTGTAAAGTTTGATTAATTCAGAGTTTAATTTCAGTCGCAAATTAATACTGCAATCCGAAATACGAAAGTAAATTTATAAAAAGTTTGCGGCTATCCCATTACACTTTTTTTACGCACCAGCGCCAAAGAAAATGAAAAGTTGCGCCATGGCAGTGAAGACAGACGACGAGATAAGGGAAAAAGGGGCATTTGCGGTTGATATTCATTAAAGTGTTATCCTGTCTTTACGCTGAGCAACGAAAATAGAAACTCTTTTCCGTATGCGATTCAAAGTCGTCCTGGTCTTACTTTCTTTCCATGATATAATACTGCAGATTTCCAATCCGTCACATTGGTGCCGAAAACCAGTTGACGAGCAATTCAGGTAACAACTGCGAAACAGAAGAAAATCTCTCAAGGCGTGTGTCCCACTCTACTTGTCGGCCGTTTTCTTCTTCTGTATGGTATACTTACCACCCAGTTCTCAATCGTAAGTTAACGAAACTTTATATTCAAATCTAAGTAAAATTATTGAACAAATGCATAAAAATGTTGGTTATGAACATCTCGTCTTCGAAATTTGAAAAAAATTCTTGCTCTAATCATTAAATGAAGGGAGAGCGTCGGAAGGGTGGCGGTGGTGTACTAAACTAGAGGTATAACAGTAACAGTAATGCATTCTTTTATTTACAAGTTTATGAGTTAAGCATCAAACGCGAACTTTTGAACCAATCGAACCAATATTTCCGGAATCACTATTTTGACAAGTTACCTATTCGAACAATTCAAACGAACGAACTTATCGACACTACAATTGATCAAAATTTGCTGTCACTTGAACAAAACATAAATTACTAGGATTTACTAATCTTCACGACAAAACTAACGAATCTGTTTCTAATTTACTGGGTTTTTTTACATTTCGAACAAAATATTTCAGTCAATTACGTGCGGCCAACAAACATTCGCGTAAGACTTCGCTTTTAATTTTTTTTTTATTTACACGGTATAACGAGGCTCTTCTCTTTATTTAAAGGCTGTTAACAATCTTGCAGTAGTCAGTTCGGCCAGTTGACCCTAATCACTGAACTCATTAAGTCGTATCCTGTTTGTATAATCGACGCACAGGCCCTGTTTGCCACACGGATGACAGCAAAGTGAAAACACACCATCAAGGAAAAACGAGCTTGAACCTATATAGTCAACGCCAAGTTTCGCGCAGAACTTGACGCATTTATGCCAATGCTAACTGATGCCTTCGACGAGCTCGTCAATATACACCAACGTTTCCTGGCCGCTGCTAACCTTGACGTTGAAGAGCAGATATTGCAAGGATTCCAGCAACTGCATAACACTTGCGTCGAAGCAATCAATCGCGTCCGTCAAGTGAGAGTTGGTCGTCAGGGATGGAATTTATCCAACAGCGGCCATGAACCTAATCGTTCTAATCCACACGACAACCAGGCAGAAACGCACAAAAATACCGTTCAGCCTCACTATTCGTCCAGTTTTAATCAACAACATGAACCGTAAGATAGAACCAACCTTCTTAATGTACCCAATGAAGAATTAATTTCTACTATTTACTTGGCAGCAACAAAATGACAGCTTGATCTCGAGTTCTTGTTTGTTCAGAAAAAAAGAGCAGGAACGAGAAGTCTAAATATTTGTTAAATATTTGGCAACAAACAAAAACGAACGTGGACTCTCTCATGATGTTGATCCGTCGGCGAATAACCAATTTTCTGCTTGATACCTAGCTTTTCTGTATCATTTACGCAAACCTCAACATAAAAAAATAAAGTCGCATCATGTATTGGACAACCATTTGCACTGCTGAAAAATCAAACATTTTTTTTTACATGACATTAATTATAAATACGGAGTCGACCAGAGTCAAGCTATACATCTTATTGTAAAGCTAAGCATCTACGCTTCTGCCTTCAAGACTACAAGACAACTAGCTAAAGCCCTAAACACAGCGGAAGCAACCATCATTGACAGGGACATAATTGACCGATCTCTTTTCGGTTGTCACTTTTGATTGTTTTCAACAACAACATCAATAAAATCAACCATCAACAAACTCGGAATACTAGGCTTTCATCACCAGCCAAATGAACCTCATGCTGGACCAAGAAAGCGGCAATGTCGAAACAATAAATTCATTTGGGTGGCATACAAGAACTCACGCCACTCACACCGAAAAATTACATTTCTCTGCAGCTGTGAAACTACGAGATCTTCTCAATTCTTCAACCAACCATCCAGTTTAGCAAGAGAGGGAGTTATGTAACAGAACTGCGTGTGCGTCACTTAGCCTACGGCTACAGTGACGCATCACACACCTGGGCATTTATACTCTCAATTAAGTCAGTTGACACAACTGTCAACTGAACTGGCGGGGCAGGGGAGGGGGGTCTATGGGCGTCTTCTTGCTATCTTGTTCTCTATTCATGTCGCAATCTTACTCCTTTCATATAAATGGTGTGATATTCTTCTCTCGTAGCCGCAGATACTCTTCTTAGTTCAAGTGATCGGCTTTTCCTTAAACGACCCGGCTCGAGTGATATTGTGTAGACAAACTATCTATAATTCGTATTTGTGCTGTGTTGTGTTGTGCCGTGTGGCCGAATTCAACTGACTACATACGAGTAAAAGGTATTGTCTCTTCTTCGATTATCTTTGCCTTTTTTTTAGGTATCTTTCCTATCAACTTGTATTTCACACTATACCAATAAAAGTTACATTGCTGAAAAATCATTATAGTTAAGTTATTCATTCCCGTAAGAGACAAGATGCACGCGCCGTGTAGTCTTTTAAACCTACAATGAAAACCTACACAAAAATCGATTAATTTCCTTAAAAAAAACTTAATAGACTATCGAAATGAAAATAATGGTCCGCCATTTCCTTTTCTTCTTATCAGCAATTGGAACATTGGAGTAAATCATGCTGCCCACCTAAACTGTAATACTTGGATCACTAAAATTAATTTCTACAATGGAAGAAGAAGCCGATAAGACTGAAACCAAAGACGTCATAGCTAAGTAGAGAAATAACCATGGATCAAGAGAAAACGGCTTTTAATTTGTATAATTTCTCACATTTTGGTGAAAATTCGACAACGCCACGACCGACAAAGTTGCCAGAAGAAAGGCTGCGGAATATTTGGACGCTTATCTCGCAAAATTCTTGGAGGAAAAAGACAAGATGGAAGCCAAACGTGAACGGGATAAATAAAAAGACCGATCACATGGCCAAGGAAAACGTTTCAAGGGAAACAAATTACATCAGGTCGAATTTGATGCTGGACCTACAAATTCCAGGGGCAGTTTTATGACAATTGTCCATGTTCTATTAAGTGATAATAAAAATTCCTTAGTTTTAAGTTTAAAATAGCTGACATTGTTATATAGTAAAACCCCTAATATGAAAAAAACAAGAAAAAAAAATCAGCAAAACCTAAACGGCTCATTTTTTAATTGCTGCATTCAAGTTTGGCTGTTAGGAAAATCCTAATCTTTTGTCTTCTTTTTTCAGTTATTGGGTACGCGATGTCCGCAAAATTTATAATGAAACATTGATGATAGTAGGATGCGAGCACTAAGAAAGATTGAATCTCTTCAAGGGAAGTTAAAATTTTTTTCGATATTTCAGTTTCGTCTTGGGTGATTCCATTTACCAAAATCACATGACCTAACTGGACCGATTCACACATAAATTTACATTTCAAGAGGCCGAGTTTTAAATCAGCCACTTTTAAAGGATAAAAAATACATCCTAAATTTTTCAAATACTCTTCTTTCGATTAACGAAATACTAAAATATCATCGGAGATCAGCTAAACATTTTTTTCGATAACAGAACGTAACACATAATTCATGAACTATAGTATAGTACCCGGCGTATTAGTCAGCCAGAAAGACAACCTGTTCTATTCATACAGATTGTTATCCACGATGAGGCTGTTTTCTCCTTGGAGCTGTCATCCATCTCTATTTTACAGTAACCTGAAGCAAAGTCTAAGGTAGAAAAATAATTTTGTCCGTGAAGCAATAAGTCTAGGACATCATCTATTCGGGGCAACGGAGAGAAGTATTTTTTTTAATGCTTTTGAGTTTCTTTAAATCCATACAGAGTCTGATTCCCTCAGTTTTCTTTTTTACTAATAATACAAGTGCCGCCCATGGAGATAAGGACGGTATTATTACTTATTATAACTAACAATTCCTGTAAAATTCTATCAAGCTCCTGTTTTTCGTTGTGATGTACCCGATAGGGGTGCAATTGGATGGATCGTTATCCTTCCATATTAATGTGATGCTTCACCAGTCCAATTTTCCCCGCCCAGTCGGGGAAATGAAGGATGCGAACATTGATCGTTTCTAGTTATTAAAAAATTAGTTATATTGATTTTATTTACGTTTGGCATCTCTACTGGTAGGATGTTGTCAAAATTGTCTGCCATAACACGTGACTAGCAGACTAATGATAGGTTTGCCATAACACGTGACTAGCAGACCAATCAAAAAGGTCAGTCTACAGCAACAGTAGATTCATAAGCAAAATCAAGAAAAACTTGCAGCAGCAGTCCCACCAACTACCACTAATTCGCGCACTAGTCGACGAGTCGCACGACTTTTTGCTCTGGGGATACCAAGACTAAAGAAAGTGATGTAACAAAAGATCTAGTAGATACGGAGAAATTGACTGGCTGGCCTACGCTAATGAATCTAAATAGATACAGACGAATTAGTTATTAAACTATAACTTTATATTTCTGAATTGGACTACAAATTTACTGTTTCCACCAACACTTGATCCATGAGATAAAACGATTCCAACTTAGCCAGAATCATCGTTAGTTGTTGCAGGCGTGCTTCTTTTTTATGTGTGCCTGCCTTTTTGGTTTGGAATCTGGTAATTCCGCCATTTCTTCCTCCAATCTTTCTACATTGTAAAGACAAATTAATTAATACATGATTACTTGCAATGCATTACAAAGTATAAACTTATTGTTTTTTTCAACACTGAATATCCGTGTTGCAAATAAGAAAACTGATTTGTTTCCTCATTAAATGAAACATATGGGAATGGCTCTTTTTCTGAGACTGGCACACAATAAGCCACTATATAAATGATTTTTACGAATTTCTTTCCGCTGCGAGATACTGCGAATAACTGAACAAGTCGGTAAGATCAGTGAAGGACAAAACACCATTAGATAAAAGCCGGGAAATTGTGTCACGGAAAAGGGTGAAGACGTTTACGGGAGTCACCTGGGCTCCGTCATAAATGTTTTTCAAGTGTTGTTTAGGTTCTTTAAAACAAAAACAAGCAATTTAAGACCAATGGCAAATTTTAAAGTAGGCTGTAGCTACACATAATTTACAATTATCTTGTCTAACTGCTGCAACAAGATTTTCTTTTGTGTTTACGATGTATGTAAAAGGATTTGACGGTTGTTCGAATCTGCATTTTTTTTAAGCGAAATATTATCTAATAAATTTTATTTTTCATGAGCTTAAATTGGCTTACCAACATTCTGTTGCTTGAAACAATGCTTTGTAATCGGCATCAGACTGACCAATTTCAGAAGGAAGCAAATCTGACCCAGGTATAATTTTAGTATTAGGCATCGGAGCAACCTCATCAGTTGCATAATTTTCAGGAGTGAAACCGACTTGCGAGTGTGTTTTCTTAGACCAACTTTCCAATTTTTTCTCCTTGCTTGAAGAGATAATGTGAATGATCCCATCTGGGATAGGGGTGCACCATGAAAAAAAGCATATTGCACCTCATTTTCTCCATTTTTTCGTTCAAAGTCTTTCTAATTTGTGTTTACAGTCTGAACTCTATCCCATCTTTTCCCTATATTTTCCATGATTGTGCTGGGGGCCTTTTCTTGTTTACTTTTCCTTCAGCAACAAGTTTCTAAAACAAACAAAAAGGCTAAAAGGTTTAATTTTTCTAAATTATATTATGAAAATTACTAACTCTTAGTTCTTCTGGCATGGTGGCATTATTTAAAAAAAAAGAGAATTTTGCATTTACATTAATTGCATGCGTAATTCTAATAAGCAAACAATTGCGAGCCCAAAGGGCGAATATAATAATCGAATGCGTAGAAAAAAACAAGTCAATTTCTCTGTCTGTCTATAACGCTCCATTGCTCAATTAAATGACTAACAAAATTCACAAAGTATAGATGGAATCTATTCGACAAATTAATTTACAAAAAGCTATGCCGATAAAAATTTGAAGGTATAAAAGTCCAAAAAGGGCAGTGTGGAACGAATAAAATTTTGTCTTCAATATTTGTGGCAATCCAAGGAATGCAAAGCAATACTTTTTCTTTCTACTTCTTGTTTCGGTTCTTCTTCCCACGCTTGTTTTTTATGCCTTTCTTCATTTTTTTCCCAGTCTTACACCCTTTTTTCACTCCTACTTTTGAGTACTTGAGTCTTTTGACAGAACTTTGGATTCGCATAAGGCGAGCTTCAGAAACATGCCACATCCCAAAGGGGACAGGGAGTTCCTGCAGAATTTTTAAATTTTATGAAAGAGCTTACACAAATCTTCTTCATTACTAAATTACCCGTTTGAAAGGCAGAGAATTGTGCAAAATGCAACAGAGCAACTTGTAGGTTTTAGAAGTCCCTTTTCGGTAGGCTGAGAATCTCCAACTAATGATGTTTAGTATTTCCCTACAGGCAGCAACTTGTTGTAGAAAAATGCCGGTGTTCTTGGCTTCATCCAAATATCCTTGTATCAAAAGATCCTCATCGGATACTCCAATCATACTTGAAGCGAGGAATATTTCTGTTGGGGTCAGAATCATCTGAATAACAAAACAGAAAATGCAAAATTTGCAATAAGATGACGGGACAACAAACTCGTAATGAAACAATTACTGTAGTCGTTGTAGAACAGTTGTTTGCCAAAAGAGTAAAAATAGAAAAGTTTTGTGTGTTGGAAAAAAGAATACTAGTTCAGTCAACTTCTTAGTACTAGTCAGCTCGGCAGCCGGACGAAAAGAAAAGAAGGAAAAAAGAAAAATCCTTTTGACTTAAACCGGATTTTTATTTTATTTTTTTTTCGAATTCCAATAGGTGTGGTTCAGCAACAGGCGTGCCAGGTGGCGCAAACACATGGGGACGTCGCAACATCATCAACATCCGAACTCGGGGGGAGGAGGAAGCTCGTCATCGGGGCCGAGCATCGGCTCCATCGGTCTGCCTTATCAGAGCCAACCGGCCGTCGCCTCCCATATTGGCCAATACAGTGCATCGGAATCGACTGGAACCACGTCAGGTATTTATTCAAAATAAAAGTCTTTATTTTAAAGTACACAAGTTAATTCTATTGAGATGTAGATCGTTGCTGGCCGGATCGCACTGGCGGTGGCAATTTCCTGTTTCCGCAATCAGCAAACACCGGAGGCGTAGCTAGTTCGGCATTCAACACGGTGGAATCTTTCGGACAATTATTCGCGACCGCGGCGGCGGCTACACCAAGTGGCGGATTAAGCAACTACACTCCGACTTCTTCTTCCGCATCATCCGCTGGTGTGGAATACCCATCGCATCCGCACCATCACTTACCGGGGGCCCTTGGCGAAACCGGTTGAAATGCTGTGAAATCCGGCGGCGGCGGAAGCGCTGGCAATTCCATCGGAACCGAAATGCCCAGCTGGACAACTCCTCCGGCTTCTTTCAACGGATTCGACAACTACAACGGTCTGGCCACTGAAAAAAAAACAAGTCAATTTCTCTGTCTGTCTATAACGCTCCATTGCTCGGGCGTTTCATGACAGACTTTTAATTTTTGGTTCTTAAACATTAGACAAAAATTATTCGATGAGACAAAAACAAAAAAAAATTACAATCCTTTAAATAGTTCTCCCGTAATTAATGAAAAACTGAAAAAATACATGGTCATTTGGCGCCCTCTCATGGGGGTGCAATTAAATTCCTTTACCTTAGGCTACTTTGGGGTTGTGACTGGTGAAAGGTAGCCTTCAAAATTTATCTTTTTACAGTGGTGATGATTCCAATCAAATAATTATCCAATTGCTCGAGGTCGCTAACTAGTGACCGAAGGGCAATTGTGATTGCAGTTCAAGTGGCAAGACCTGGATCCATATATGTGTTGACCTTGTGTATTACAGCTGATTTATTCAAAGCAGAAACACATAAAAAACACATCAGGCCTTCAGGAACTACGCCCCTTCAGACCAATGAGGTTTTCAAATAAACAGATAACAATTTCAAAAAATTGCTTAATCTCCTGCTGGAATTCTGCCAACGAAAAATAGGAAACTTTTGGAACATCATTACTTCGATTGACTTCCGCTGGCTCCATTGCTGACTTTCCTGTAACTGTCATGTATAAAAGGAAAGAAATTGGAAATCGGGTTGGTGGGTGGGAATTAACCATATGGATCCAGTTTCAATTCAATCGAGATCCAATCACAATTGCCGTTCTGTCGCTATTAAGTGACCTCGACCAATTAGATAATTGCCTACAAGTGGCACGACCTGGATCCATAAAGGTTACTTTAAAGCATACTGAAATTATGGTCTAACGACCCATGTCCAATACACTTGCTATCGATGCACCCGCAGTCAAGCGACGATAAAACGGGTAAATATGGATTCCAACTTCCAGCAACTTGCAGACAAGATAGCTTCCGTTAGCACAACCTGATTTGCCGCGTTTGAAGCAGAAGCCCCACAGGTAGAATGGGCCGAGTAAATGGTCGTGTCTACCCCTGCTCCCTACAAGATTGACTTGATCCAACGTGCTACTGTTAAACCGCTCACCGAAATTCGAGGCGGACTGAGACCCAGCAGTAGTAATCTAGCTTTTGCCTCTACACGAAACGGTTCCGAGAAGGATGAATACTGTTTCAATGTCTCTTTCAGGCATGCTAAGGAAATGGAAAGCAATTTATTCAGGATGATCACTTAGAGAGGGGATGCCCGTTGAGACTTTCTAGGCACTGACGGAAACTTGGCTTGTTCTTCGTCAATCAAAATAGAATCCTTGACGATGCTGGCCAGTTCCAAGACCCTGCATAGCGATGAGAGCGCCGACAAAACTGCAAACTTAGTCGATAAAGCGGGAAAAGAAAGTCCATCGTTAGGGCAAAAGAAGATAATATAATTTCTTACTAAGTTTACATCCCAAAAGCGTTTTTATTCTGGGGCCGGCGGCTATTTGTTGTAGGCCACTTTCATTAATTTAACCAAGAGAGGGTGTTAGTAAAGTAGAGGAAAGCATAGATTGGGAGACGTTAACTGTCATATAGGCCTTTCCCTCGTCCACCAGCCATGACAAAAATTCCAGTACCTTGTCTCAAAGTGGAGACATGGGATCCACTCCTTGTCGTGCACACCACCTATGCCAACCGTTTCAAGTGTATTGGTAAGCAGCTGACCTGGAGTTGCGGACTCCACCCGAGAGAAGCTTGACCACTTGGTTCTAAAGGCCGCTGCTTTCCATTTTATTCCTGTCAACCGCCAGGCGATTAGTAGGATCGATTGGACCATCGGATGTTGTTGTCTCGTTTGGCCCAACGGAAGCTACTCCCTCGGAAAAATCAACGCTGGCACCCACGTCAGCTCCAGCAGCAACGGGAAGCATGGCTGGGCCGGCCAATACGAGGTCACGAGCGTCAGCTCCGCCTGCTCCCTTCATATCTTGGACAGACATTTCTGAATCGGACAAAAAGGCTGGAATGCGTATACTCCTATATTTTTCCAGCCGATTCTGAAAGCGTCCACTGCTAATGCGCCCGGATGACAGCCCCTCACGAGAATAGAGAATTTGAATTTAAAATAGATGATATACAATTAATGGGGCAATAGTAATTAAAATAAACCTCAAAATGATCATTAAGAAAAGCAAACAGCCAAACACAAAGTAAAATCAAACTCACCCAATGACCACAAACCACAATGAAATGTTCTACGGCCGTAGAACACCTCGTCGGCCAATACTTAGAGAAGAATCAGGAAAGCTAAGGAAGCAACTCATTTTGAGTTAAAAGTTTGCAGCGTAAAGCTGTACGTTTTTGTCCAATATTGCCAGTGGATTTCGATATAGTTTTGACATAGAACTTGAACAAGACTGGGAATCAAATGTTACTGCAACTGTTCCCACGGAACCAATTGAAGTTACTAATGACAAGGTAATGTGACTATCTTTTCATTACTTTCGTCAATCTGATACAGACTTTGATGATACTGAGATGACTGCGATATTTGGATCACATTTTAACATTTAGAACGCTCAGTGAGGGGATATTGTATGATTATTTACCCATCTGTAGTGTTCAAACGAAAAAAAACTAAAACGCAGATATAGCAAGTCCTATTCGATTAGTTTAGTAATCAACACAATTGAAGATATTCTAGATAGCCTATTTTTGTTTTCGCGAGAGTTGAAAGGGTATGCAGCAATTATCCTGGATTCGTTAGCAAATTTCGCGTCAGCAACCAGCATTCTAAAAACAACTATCACGGTGTCTTGAAAACTATCGCCATGTTGTTCACTGAATCAAACAGCTCGTTTTCAGACACATTGTCTTGAAAACTATCATCATGTTGTTCACAAGTTGTACCACAAGTTAACTAAACCGCTATTTAGATGTCTTTGATCGAAAGACCAAGTTCAAATTAGAAATGCACTGATCGACTGTGATACACCACCATTGGTTCTCTAGTTTTCATTCTTCCCTGCTCGATCTTCTCTCTTACTCGTAGATTCTAAAATCAATCAATTCACTCTAAAGTCCCTTTGCTTCTTCTGCATCTTGTACGTTGCTAGATTTTTAAACCTCGAATTTTCCTGCTTTTTTCTTTCACAATTTTCCTCTTTCCACACCCGCGCGCGCAAAAAGAACAAAAACAACGGACGCATAAATAATATGCCATTTATCCCGCGGGATCGGCTTGAATAAATGGGCTTGAATGAAACGCCGTTCATTCGCGATTGAAGGGCAAAAATCTAGGGGATGTGCCGGAAAGAAAGAGTGAAAAACTTTTTATGAAAAAAAAACGTGAATCTCGCTAGCAAAATCTGACGTGTCGACTTGATCCCTAACATCGTGATAAATGGCAATTTAACTTTCATTTTTCTTTTCGCGTGCCGTCAACAAACATGACATCTCTTATTTCAGTTTCAAACGTTAATTTACCGCTACTCCCCCCCTCCGTAGAGCCTTGACGCGTAGTAACGAGATTCCCGGCGCAAGAAATCTCGTTCCTTTCAATTTGATTGGTATGCGAAAACAAACAAGGCAAAAGTGTCGTCGAATTCACCCGTATTATTAAAATTAGAAACTCTTGTTCAAAGTAAAAAAAGAGCGCTTGACAGGCTGTGTGGCAGACAATAGGGAAAGAAGTAATTCGATTCCTTGATCATAATCCCCTCTTCAATAGGATTCTGTTCCATTCCTCTATTGAACTCGATGATTGTGGCTGCTCTGATGACAAACTGCTACGATTGACGCACAGTTAGACATAACAGAAGATCCAATTAAAACTGGAAAAAAAGCCAACACTCTCGCCCACTCGCTCGTGTGTTGCAATTGTTACTGTAACACGCCTTTTTCTCCCTCCACTTGAAATGAAATCAAACAAATTTGATCATGTAGAATCTCCTCTCTCTCGTCAACAACCGTTCATATTTCCCAGGTTTTCCTCTCGCCGTTCGTGTGCAGTCGTTACGTCTACAATATCAGAGCGAACAGGATGTGAACAGGAGTGAACAGCATGTTCAAGAGTGAACAGGATGTTCCAAAGAATGGAAAAGCGTTTGATTCCAAACGGCAAACAAATTTTCATAATCAAATCTCTACACACCAAAAACCCGTAAAAAAACAAATCGATATTCCCTTAGTCACAAGGGGTTAATTCTTTCGATTAATCGGCAACAGACGGAAACAGCTGTCACTATTAAGTCTTGTGAATCATTTTACTGCTTGTTTTCTTTTCAACTACGGATATTACCTTTACCTGGAGCTATGCACCTGAAACGGTGTCTTTGGAGCAATGTTCTTGCCTTCCTTCTTGCTTTTGCCTTCCCTCTCTAAACACGATTTATTCTAAATAAGAGCGGATTAAAACGTAATAAAACAATACGGACTGAACTGAACTAACTTGCAACCGAACATTGTAAAGCAGAAAATACATTTAAATGTAGAATTGATTGTTAATTATTACTTTAGAAAAGACAGCAATATTTGACCACGCCCATCGAATGGAAGTAACTGTTTCTGAATTGCTATTTTAGAAACATGCTCCGTAAAATCGGATTTTTTTCTCAAATAATTTCTATTATTTGTTTATTTATTTCGTTTATTTTCTTTCTGTTATCTCAACAAGGACCACATTGCATTTTCAACACGGCACACATTTTCCCATGGCCGTCATGTGCACTAGTCTTTGCAGAGAAAGAAAGTAGTGATGCGTCTACCGCAAAGGAATAATTCGAACAGAAAAGTGTCAACAAAAGGCATTTGCAAGACTAACCAAATTCATTTCTTTTTTAAAAAGCCAGCGTAGTACCGTACATAAAATGTGTTTTTTTTAACATGTGTGGTCCAGAATACGATAGATTTTACCTTTCCAGTAGGCGAGGAAAAGTCTTGAAGACAATCCGTGGAAGCTAAATAAAAAAGGGAAAAATAAAAGAAGGTTCGCCCTGTTTTGTTTTTTTCCTCTCTATTCAAAAGAAACCTTTTTCGATTTATAACCTTTTACGTAATTATAATTAAATAAAAATATGTTCTAAATGGATAAGTTTTTTTTAGATTACCGAATTTTCTTAATAAAAATAAAGTAATCTTTTCAAATTTAACAGGTGACAAACCTTTTTGAACAATATAACAAAACGAGAAGTGAAATAGAACTAAGTTTTGAAACAAATTAATTCTATTGTAGCTTTTACACCTCTTGGGTGTGCAGAATTGTGAAGTGAAACATATGGATTCTATTTCTATAATTTACAAGTCATGTCAAATGGTTTTCGCACAGAATACGAGGTATTTGTTGATCTATAAATTTATTTAAAATACAGTAACTGTTATTTTTTTAATTAAAAATATTGATCGAAATGCACACATTTGTTTTGAAAAATTTGCAATTGCAAGCGTGGTAGATGCCTTTTATAAGAAAAACGTGAAATTTCTGAAATTGGAAAAAAAATTAAAATTGCTGAAAGTATCTAGGTAACAGCTTAATTCAAATATAAACAAATTATAATCAATAATAAAAAATTTTCATAATAGATGTCATCACAAAAATAAATCCAAATGAATTTCATGGTGGCCAAGTAGTGCATCACAGAATCTATGGAGTTCTCTACATAGCGATAAATCTTTCTGTCAATTCTCTGACAAGTATTACAATACTTCTTCTTCATTAAGCAAGCAAATCAAAAGCCTACACCCAATGGAATTTGAACGTGCTATTTCAAAATACTATTCCATTGCGACAACACTGGCTACTCCAAACGTCCAAGCAGCTTTGCGCTTAATGAAAACTAGCGTTTTGGGTTAGACCAATTCGAGGTCTTATTGGATCCAGTATTGTTGGTATGACTTCCAATTTTTATTTTTATTAAACAGCTAACGATTTTTTCCTAGCAAACCCTAAATCTGCACGTTCGCAGAATGGAAAGTAATCGCCACATAGCTCATCGGCCAGACAGTTGTCGCCTGGCCAATCGCAATTGGATAAATCGCAACTCGTCGGCGCGCAACGACATAGGACAAATTTCATCGTCGACATCGGCTGTGGCGGATGAGATTTCTACGTTTAACAACAACGCCGTCACGGCTGGATTGACTGCCTCTTCGGCCATATCGCCAATTGTTTATTTGAATCTGGCCAGCACATTCTCCTTGATGAGTGCGAGTCCTACACTTCTACCCATGACCAAAAAAAACAAAACTTCAAAACAAACGAAGATGACTAATTTTTTCCTCGGCCAGAAGCAGCAACAAGCACCCGCTCCTCAGACTGATGGTTTGTTGAATTCTGTACAATGCGTCACGTCGAAGACTCAAACGAATATCTATGATGCGGAATGCCATCGCCATCGACAAGAACAACAGCTGCTGGCCAATGAGCGCCGACGTATTACCGGCGAAAATGAGTGCCTTCGACTGAAGCTGGGATTCGTTTTCTCTCCTCTTTCTCATGACATCTGGCCAGCTCACGAATCGGTACATCTACCTGTTTCATAACGAGGCAAATAGGTCCACCTTTAGGCTCCAACGAGCTATTAGGTATTTATGGAGACGGCCGGATTTAGCATCAAGTCGCTTGAGTCCAGTGGGGCCCTTGACAGGCGATCTGCAACTATATTTTGGGCAACGGGAAGGTAAACATTCACCGGCATTAATAGTAATCGATCGCGATTTACACCACGCTACGATCTCTGCGCTAATCCGGCACAGGCCTCCCGACCTCGATCCACCTGAGTTGTTTACTTAGTGAACCACCGTGATGTTATCCAATATCAGCACTGCAACCCGAGAGGCCTGGCTCGTAAAGGATTTCAATGCTTGTAAGGCTGCAAGCAGCTCAACCTCATTGATATGGCGAGACCGATCCCGGCCAATCCATGGCCCTTTTGCCGACGCGTCGTTTAAGGTCGCGCCCCATCCTGAGAGGGAGGCGTCGGAAAAAATGATGAAATCCAGTTCTTGAGTCGAAAGTGGCCTACCATTGGCAATCTCAACATTGGATATCCATCAATCCAGATCAAAATTAGATTCCCTGTCCAGAGTAATTAGGGGTGAAAGATACCTGTCGGATTGAGTTGACTCTCTCAAGAACTGCCGCTGGATGCACCGATAATGGCCCTGTGCAAATGGAACCGCTTGAATCCCCCATGCCAGATAACAAAAAAAAATTCCACACTTTTTTTTAGAGAAACCGCTTTCGCGGCCAGTGCTTTGCGACAAATTTCAATAATCTGTTGGGTCTTCCGGAGCAAAAGGGAGAGCGATAAGGATGTCGAATTTACAATAAGTCCAAAAACTTTCTCTCTTGAGCGGCTACGCATAACGACCCTTTTCAGTTGATTAAAAACACGCGTTGATCAGCAAATCCACCGTAAACCTAAAATCACACTCTGTCCCTTCTTTGGACTGGTTCAAAATGAGAAAATTTTTCTTAAGAATGCCACCAAAGGTTTCAAAATTTTAGTGAAAGTCCAGGGGACGGAAGCGAGCCCAAAACTGAGGGAAGAGAACTGAAAAATGGACCGTTCCCATCAAAATTTCAGGAATTTCGTATGCTCTGGGTGAGTGGGAATGAAGAGGTAGGCATCTTGTAAGTCAATTTTTGTTTAAAAAAAAGTCAAATGCAAGGAAGAGGCAATGTCGGTCGGTCCCCCTTTTTTGACACGCCCTCTTCCTCCCATTCTTCCCTCAGTCCAATTGCTCGGTGGATCATTCCCCGGAAAACGTAAACAACACTTCTAAATAATTTTTAATGAATAAACGGAAATTCAATAAATTTAAAAAATGCGTGAAAAAATTCCATATTTTATTAATGCAACAGAGTTTTACCATTATTAACTGAAAGAAAACGACAGACTATAATCTAAGGGACCCTAAAAATCCCATCAAGAACTCCACAGTGTAGAAAAACGACGTGATCCCAAATATGGCCGCCACGAGGTTGCCATGGCTGGGAAGGAGAGAAGGGGTAATGAAGTATGGGACCCCCTTTTTCATACTTTCCTCTTCTCCTTCTTCTTCCCTAGGGCTGATTCTATGAAGATTCGGTCTCTAAAACCGTAAGCATTAGGGGAAAATGTTTTTCAAAAATACAAGAAATGTGATCAGGAATCACAAATTGCTATACATACTAATCCCAGATACGTAGCAATTAACTGACACACACAAAAAATAACACACTGATTCACAAAATCCACTTTGTATTGGGAAAACACACTTTCGGCCGATACAGACAACCAAAACAACCATAAAAAATGGCGGACATCGAAACAATTGACACGCGAAACCTAACCAACAACGTTACTTTGAACCTAATTTTGTAACACTTCCATTAGCCGGATAAAAATCTAATATTTATTTTTCGGTAACTGAAACCTACGGTTTCATAACTCTTTAAGTAACTCTCTAAGTATAACTCTTTATTCTGCGAGCCTGCGGCTCTATATCGATTTACCTTTTTTTGTTGTCATTTTTCCTGGTTTCAATAAACACATATAGACGGCGCTAGCGTCGAAAACTTTCAATTCATTTTCAAAGCACTTCTACTTGCCGTATATTTTTGAAAACCCAATATTCGTGAACCTTGAGTCAAAGATCTATACGATTGGCTACTTTTTTGGTAATTTTTCATTGATTCAATAAATACATATAGACGGCGCTAGCGTCGAGAACTTTTAAATCGATTTTAAAAGCACTACTACTGATCAAATATTTTCAAAAATTCAATATTCATGATCCTTGAATCCAGATCCATACGGTTGGCTACTTTTTGGGTCATTTTTCCTGGTTTCAATAAATACATAGACGGCGATAGCGTCGAAAACTTTTAATTCATTTTCAAAGCATTTCTACTTGTCAAATATTTTTGAAAAACCAATAATGAAGATCCTTGAGTCAAGATCTGTACGGTCGGCTACGTTTAGGTCATTTTTCCTGGTTTCCATAAATACATATAGACGGCGCTAGCGTCAAAAACTTTTAATTCATTTTCCAAGCACTTCTACTTGTCAAATATTTTTGAAAAACTAATATTCCTGATCCTTGAGTCAAGATCTATACGATTTACCCTTTCTTGGTCATTTTTTCTGGTTTCAGTAAATACAAATGGACGGCGCTGGCGTCGAGATCTTTTAATTAATTTTCAAAGCACTTCTACTTGACAAAAAAATTTAAAAAACCAATATTCGTGATCCTTGAATCAAGATCTATATAACTGGCTATTTTTTGCCGTTGTCCTTGGGCTTAATACATAGACGGCACATAGCGTACAGTATCCTGCAAAAAAATCCGAACACCGATTTTTTTTTCCAAACAGCCACCTATCAATATTGCGGGTAACTATGTTTTGCTTTTAACAAGAACAAAACATTTGAAAATTCATTGCAACATCTCCTTTTCCTTTCCCTCCATCTTGGAGGAAACGTGTTTACCATGTATGTAAAAGGATTTGACGGTTGTTCGAATCTGCATTTTTTTAGCCAAATATTATTTAATAAGTGTTATTTTTCATGAGCTTGAATTGGCTTACTAACATTTTGTTTATTTAAACAAAGCTTTGTAATCGGCATCAGGCTGACCAATTTCAGGAGGAAGCAAACCTGACCAAGGTATAATTTCAGTATTAGGCATCGGAACAACCTCGATCATCTGTTGCATCAGTTTTAGGAGTGAACCGACTTGCTTAAGAGTGTGTTTTCTTTGACCAACTTTCAAATTTTTTATCCTTTCTTGAAGAGATAATGTGAATTATTCCCTCTGGGATGGGGGTACACCATGAAAAAAACATATTGCACCTTATTTTCTCCATAAAGTTTTTCTAATTTGTATATACAGTCAAAACTCTATCTCATCTTTTCCCTATATTGTCCATGATTCTGCTGGGGACCTTTCCTTGTTTACTTTTCCTTCAGCAACAAGTTTCTAAAACAAACAAATATTCTAAAAGGTTTAATTTTTCTAAATTATATTATGAATATAACTAGATTTACTCTTAGTTCTTCTGGCATGGTGGCATTATTTAAAAAAGAGAATTTTGCATTCACATTAATTACATGCGTAATTCTAATAAGCAAATAATTGCGAGCCCAAAGGGCGAATCTAATAATCGAATGCGTAGAAAAAAACATGTCAATTTCTCTGTCTGTCTATAACGCTCCATTGGTCGGGCGTTTCATGACAGATTTCGGATTTATTTGGTCTTAAACATTAGACAAAAGGTACGGGGACGTTCTTTCCCAGATCATCGGTCCCATACGTTCTGTCCCGCCTTTCTGTCCCGGGGACAGAACGACTCGCGCCGGGACAGAAAGGTTTGAAATGGGACAGAGTTGTAAAAAAAAATGCATACTCTTTTACTCCTGCATTGAAATAGATTGCAAATACATTTTCACATTTAACCTGATACAATGCTAAAGAGGGATGCCCTCATTCAATCGAAATGTTGTTACTTCTTGCATGATTTACGCGCAATTGATCAACAGTTGATGAATGTTCAACTCGTGGTTTTCAAACTCTTTCTAAACTTCTGTGAACCGCCCATTAACAGCCAAGGCGTTTGGACTGTGGTCTTGAGTCAATTTGCCCTGGCTGACTAATGCTGATTGAAGATCGATGAGGTCCGCTTCTTTCTAACTATTGATTAAATTATACAACAGCATTTCTGTTTCTCGTGCCAAAAGGGCCTATAAGAGAAGAATAATAGAAAAAGAATCAAGACTGATAGAGATTGCCGTATAGTACCTGAAAACCGTTGTGCCAGCCTTCAGTAGCATTATTTGTACGAACGACTAACAAAAAGACTGACCAATTCTCCGGCGGATGAACCTTTCAGGAAATCCATTGGCGATCCATATAAGCACACACACAAGTAGTGGTCCTGTTGCTTGGCTCATTATTGACTCAAAACTGCGTTTAATTAATTGACGAGGAAGAAGGGGGAGAGCAAGGAGAAGGCGGCACATTCTACGGTCTTCAGATGAAGTTGTGGACTTTGCCAGCCCTTCTTGTTCCATTCTCTTGTGGACCGCTTGACACCAATGAAAATAGCAGCCTACCAAGTCAACTCCACTATAGATAGATTTAAGGGCCTTCCACGTTGCTTTTTCGAAATCAAGCATCATCTGAATGACTTTGAGTGGAACCAATTTTTCTCGCTCAAATAGTTTGTTAATTGGCAGTGTATGCATCAACAGTGCAATGGCTCATTAGAGCGAACACCACGGGCACTTGTTTACTGCAATTACCTTTTTTGAGGCACACGTGAATCGTAAAGAGAACCTGGAATGGCTTGCGAACAATAGTATAAGTACCGTCGGTGGCCCAAAACTCTGCTGCATGTAACAGACTTAGCAAAGAAAGTGTCGTGAGAAGTCATGTGCGGGCTTTAGTTGGATGGCTGACCCAAATGGCGTCCTGGAGAAATCCGGGTTCAATGCCAGAGTGGTCAACATCAAAATCCAGTGAGTGCTCATTGGGATTCTTTGGGAGCTTGATGGATCTTGCGCGGTTTGCGTTCCGCACCACATTGTCAGACTTGGTCAGCGAAGCACCAGAACATTATATTTCTGATGCTTTCAACAGCGGTAGAATAACAGCTCGCGCTTTCTTCGTCTTGTCGGCTTGTTGCACTTCCTTGGCCTTTGCATTCACACTCAACTTAATGTCCGGCGCTTCTGTAGAAAGAGGTCAGGCGTGCTCCTTGATGATTGTAAATACATGTGGGGAGATTTCTTGAGCTTTCCCCTTGCATCCATTGTTGCACCGTAATATTTTGTTGGCCCGGTCTTCCCGTTTTGTGTACTGACGCCCGTCCGGGTCAATATACATATCCGTTGCACTACGCCTTTTTAATTATCCTCCATTGTTTTTCTTGAATTGGTCCTTGTCTTAGTGGAAGAAGTAGGGTTTGCTGGTGAATAGACGGATGTACAGTACGTGGAGCGTTTCCTCACTTGGAGGAGCAAGTGGCGTATTTAAATCGATTCCTATAATAATTGGATAATTGAAACATTAGTAAATTATTTGAACTTACTATTTTTAAAACATTTCTCACTAGTATACATTTGCTGAACATGATCGATCGGCGAGTGTATACATTCAATAGCTCTGGTGCGCAATGCTATTGCCAGCATTGACGAAACGATCTCCAAATTATTTTGCAATGGAAAATAATCAACCTATCATACCTTGGAGAGGTACGTTGATTTCGTTTAAGGTCGAGTAACCATCTCAAAATTATTTTGCAATGGAAAATAATCAACCTATCATACTTTGGAGAGGTATTCAATGCTTAGTAATTTGTTCAGCAGATTTCGAATATGTTTTATTGTAAGGTTTACCATACCAAGGACTTGATCAAGTCCTAAATCAACCATGCTTGGCTGCTGCAGTTATTTTGTTGCAAATGCACAATGAAGGAGAAATTTTGAACACCGTGGAAAGATTGCTAGGTTAGTATAGTTTATACACATCATTGAATACGCAATATGGAACTAAATTTAAAGTTTGTGTAGCTGAGAAAATGCTTGTATCTCTTGTTGCCTCTCAAGTTGGGATGACTGAGCGTCAGCTAAAATACTTCATAAAAAAATGGGCTTCGAGTCAGGTACTTTGATGACATAAGAGATGATGAACTAGATGTATTAACTTTGAAGATTGTTGGCTGCTTTCCCACAATTGGTACGATTTCTATTAAGTGCTGACTAGACATACAGAACATTTATAATGTATTTTGTAGGATATCACATATATGTTCTGTGGACACTTCAGGGTGTACAATCTATCAGTACAGCGCATAAGACTACATCAATCACTATATAGAGTCAAAGTAACAAGAAACGATCCACCATCATGTCTTTTGACTAGAAGGGTCTACATTGTTAAAGCTCCAATGTCAGTCTGGCATATTGATGGTAACCATGGATTAATAAGGTAGTTATAACTTAAGACTTGGCATATTTTTCTATTATTTAAGTTATCACCATATTGAATTTTTTTAAAGGTATAGATTTGTAATCCATTGATGTGTAGATAGGTATTCGCGACTTGTGACATTCTTACAAGTTTCCAACAACAATCGTGCAACGACAGTATTGAATTTCTTTCAAGACGCTGTTACAAAATGGGAAATGCATGTTAAAGTCAGGTGTGTTGTATACTGTTTGTATTTTGCCTCAAAACAACACTATTATACAACGCAATTTTCACACTGAGGATTTTTTTCAGGTCCGATAAAGGCATGGAAAATGTTGGAGTGTGTGATTTCATGCTAGCTGGCAGAGGCCTGGATGTTTTTTTTTACTGGCCGGTCCGTTCACAACCAATGCCATTGTTTAAATAAACATAATGTTGGTAAGCCAATTCAAGCTCATGAAAAATAACACTTATTAAATAATATTTGGCTAAAAAAATGCAGATTCGAACAACCGTCGAATCCTTTTACATACATCGTAAACACGTTCCCTCCAAGATGGAGGGAAAGGAAAAGGAGATGTTGCAATGAATTTTCAAATGTTTTGTTTGTTTTTTATGTTTGTTTGTTTTTTCTTTTACATTTTCAAGATTCAATCAAGACAATCAATGAAATTCTTTTAACCCAAAATTCTTCTACACAAAAAAGCTAGAAACCCCGCCAACCAATCAGCGCATGCCCATACGGAAAACTCCTCCTCCCAAATCGCTTATTCTTTTATAGTAAAGGAATAGTTAAGGATAAAAATATATTCTTAGTTTTCACAGGTGGAAGTGGTGTTGCTGCTGTTGCAGTTGCCCTTGATGGGGTTCCCAGTTCCCGGTGCTGGCGATCGGTGAAAAAGGACTCGTGGTCATCTTGGAGGTAGTGGTCGTGGTGTTCCTCACCTTTACTAGCCTAATATCCTTTGTTTCGCAGGTGGTGGTAATCATGGTAGTGGTAGTGGATGCATAGGTGGAAGATGGAAGCTGGGTCGTGGTGTCCCTTGAATAAATCTTATTCTTTGCTCTTCAGATGGCCATCGGCGTGGTGGTGATGGAATCATTTCTGGAAGAGGAGGTGGAGGCGGGAGGACAACAAAGGCGTCGTCTTCTAACAAATTTTGATCTTTATAAAAAATAAGCTGGTTCTTTGAAAAAAAAATGTTTTTTTTCTTTTCTAAAGACACAAAATAAAGAAAGACAGAAGAATTCACGAGTCACTTTTTCCAAAAATATGAGGACAGGAACCTTTTTGGAGGAAGTGGCCTGCCATCGTGACGTGCAGGCCAGGCTACATAGGCTCTTTCCCTCACAGTTCAACTGGAACAATTCCCATGAATTTAGGTTCATTTTGTCTGTTGTGCACAAAATGCTTGGGCATTTGTGGAGGTTAGTATTAGTATTTCAGTTATAAAACCAACAAACAATTTTATTAACTGTTTGTTACACATTGGAGTCATCCCGAGTCTCGGATAGGGGCAAGGAAGAAATGAGCTGAAGAAAATTGCGACACAAGTGCTAAAACTTGTGTCGCAATTTTCATAATTTTTTCATAATAAAAAAAAATTTCACCACAACTAGTCATCGCGTTCTCCGTTAAGGAGAACGCGATGACGGATGCTTATATGAAGCTTACGAAACCTGTATCGGAACCGAAAAATCCACGGATATGTTTTCCGCCGAAATGATCCAGTTCTTCCTATTGATCTTCCTATTGTGACTACAGCAGGAGTTCAATTCTGCAGTAGCGATATTCGGTACCGCAACCGCGCTTTGGAGGGCTACCGCGTCATTTTCGACGGCACTGCAGCACAGCCCTTGGCCGAGTCGAAAGAGGAATATTTAGTCGGAGAAGAGAAAAAAAAAGATTGAAATGGAAGAAAAGAGAAAGCTTGAAATTGAAAAAGAGAAAAAAAAGATTGAAATGGAAGAAATAAGGAAACAATATGAAGAATTTGTACTAGAAGAGTCAAAAATTGGAAAAAATTTGGTGTGCCCGGGGCCAGAAAATTAATAAATATATATTTTTATGATTTCTAGCAAAGATCACTCTTTGCGCTACAACTACAGACACCAGATGTGTTAAGAATTACTCCTAAGCAAAGACGTAAAAAAGGGAGTATTTTTCAGAATCGAAACAAATCAGGAACAAAATGGCGGACAAAATTACCTATAGATCTAGGGTATAACGTATAATAAATTTCCAAGGATGGATGGATTGAAGGATCTTTATCGTGCCCCAGACAATCATGTGTTTAGTGAGAGAAGTCTTGAGGTGGTTCCAGAAGGCAAGCCCAAAAAGAATCTGTATTGCGGATGGAAGTTCATCAAAATCACCGAAGAAGGGCTTCCCCTGTACACAGATGGTTGCGATGCTACTCCAGACGAACCATGTCGTCACGTTATGACATTCCTGATTGAAGAGGTACATTTTTTTGTCAGGGCACTTAGGATCGCCTTGTTCAGCCTTCGATCTCATGGTTTATCCCAAACTGGTGAAGGCGGAAAATTTATCCGACATAGAGGTTCTACAGACCCATCGCCCCACTCATCGAGTTATCACTGGGATTTTACAACAAACGGGATAACACATGGAAGTTTTTGAGGATCAGTAAAAAACCATGGGCCTCGTCAGTGAAACTTGAGAAAGAAATGGGGTGGGAGGAGGAACGCCACCCGGTGTTCAGGGCCTTGGTTGGCGGTATTGCTGCCAGGGTTGAGCGTGAGCGTGAGGCTGAAAAGGATAACGAGGATTTGGAGCAAGAAGCTCCAATCCCAGCGGCTGAGGAGCATCCTCATGTAAGAATGGTTCGTGAGGCTGCAATGCAGCTTGCCCATGGCAAGGAGGAAGTGTTTGAGAAGGTAGTGGTTTTCACGCGAACCCGAAATGGGGTTGCAAAGAGGATTAGAATTGCAAACCCTCAAAGAGTCAAAAAGGGAAGGGGAAAACAGGAGGTGGATCAGCCCGAAGCCTAGAGGTTCTCCGATGAAAAAACATGGTTTTGAGTCATTTTGAAATGAGGCATGCCCTCTATTTTAGAGGGGATAGCTTCTCTGACCTTCGTCTTCGGGATGCCATCCATCGTAGCCGAGGAGCTCAAGATTTCCTAACCCAAGTAAGCTGCCATCGCGAGGTTCAAGTGATGCTTCGAAGACTCGTACCAGGTTATCAAACGAACAGGAGCAATGAGTATAAATTTAACTGTACAGTTATTCATAATTCTTGGCGGTTCGAAGGAGTAAGCATTTTAAAATTATTTCATACAAATAGCACTTGTTTACTCTTCCTTTCTTTATTTCAGTTTGAGGTGATCGAGTCTTTTGGTTGGGGCACGCAGAGACATTCCTTGGAGAGGTTTGCACCAAGAATGATCAATAACAAGATGGGTCTCCATGGCCAAACAGGTATATAAAATTTGCTGACAACCCTGCATTGTTTGAGGCCCTAATTAGGCTCCTCCTACCAAAGATGGCTGAACAGCCAAATTTGGGAAGGAGGAGCCTAATACAACTTTAAACTTAAATATTTCACGAAATAAATTTTTTTGAGGCATTAAACCTCTCGAAAAAATGATCCCCGTGAAAAATTACTCAAGCCAGTTAAAAACAAAAAATCTTTATTTTTCGGGCGAGTACCCTTTGCGGAAGCATGTAGAAAACAAATAACGGCAACATCCTTACATTTACTATTACGTATCGCGATCATTTTCAATCGATTTTCAGAGTAGCCTAATTGTTCAAATGACTCGGAAAATAAATTATTTTTTATTGTTAATTCAAATTTCCCAATAATTATTTCGAGTCCAAATATCGGCCAATCCAAATGGTTTTTCGTCTCAGATACCGGCAATATTTGTATTAATTAAAAAAATTATTATTTTATCTTGAGTTAAAATGTCTCGACATTATGAAAAATAATTCAATATGTAAAAATAATTATTTTGAGTTCAAATGTTGGGTGATCCTATTGTCTTTCGTTCCAGATAGCGCAAACCGTTTTTTTATGCTTTATTAGTTAATTATTTTATTATTAGGTCAATTTCCGTATTATTTTTTTTGTGAATCTTCAAGGATTTTGCCTAATTGATAATTGTACTATTTATATTGAATATAAAGCTGAATCTCAGCTCACAATATTACACTTTATTGCCTAATGTGGATTTTAATGCAGCTAAAACGGTATTTTTCATTAGCATGGTTACGGTCATGGGTCCAACCCCACCAGGAACAGGAGTAATCCAGCTAGCTCTCTTTCTGGCTTTTTCGAAATCCACATCCCCTACTAATCTATATCCCGTCGACCTCTTCGTATCTGAGATGAATTATTCATTCCGTCAGTGATTATATGATCAACTAAAACAATACATTCATACCTGGTAAAGAATTGATACCGCAATCTATCACAACTGCACCTGGTTTGATCCAGTCTCCTTTAACCATGTTAGGCTGTCCGATTCCAACCACAAGTATATCTGCATCAGCAATCTATATCGTATTTCATAAAATCCATTATATTACATAATGCGTATTGGAGCAGTATTTTTTTAAAATAATTATTAGCTTACCACTTCAGGCAAGTTTTTGGTTTTTGAATGACAAATGGTTACGGTTGCGTTATGCCATTTTAAGAGTTCGGCAGTAGGAGTTCCAACTATCTTACTACGTCCAACAACAACTGCCTTACTTCCCTCTATTAGTATCCCGGTTCTACAATAAATTTCAGAATAAAATTTTGAAAATTCCAAAGCTCAATCTAAATTTCAGACCTTCTTATTAATTCTATGCAGCCATTGGGAGTACAAGGCAGAAACCCAGAAGCCAAATCACCAACAGCTAGTTTTCCCTGGTTTATTGTATTTAATCCATCAACATCTTTGTTTGGGATAACTGAATCTGTGATGAGCGTAGAATCAATCATGTTTGCAGAATCCAATGGCATCTGCACAATTATTCCATGAACACTAGGGTTCAAGTTCAGGTGAGATATGGTCTTCAAAAGCTGTTCAAATATCAAAGGATATAGTTTGAACAGGTGAAGAGGGAGGTGAAAACTTAGGGAAAGAAGAGATTGAATGAACCTCAGTTTGATTTGTAGTTGATGGAAGACAAAAATGTGTGGCTATAATCCCAATTTTTTCAGCTGCTTTCATTTTCATTCTTATATAAGTATTTGAATCTTTTCGAGCACCCACTTGAACAATTGCTAACTGTGGAGTAAAGCAGGAATGGTGCAATTTAAATTTCTGAACTTGGTCACATAAGCTTGTTTGGATTTTCCTGAAATTAAATTTTAAGTGGATACATCCAGAATTGAGTTAAATTAAAAACTAAACTCACTCAGCTATGTCTGAGCCAGATAATAATTTTCCATATTCTTCTAATTGGAAAATTGGTGAAAATGTTTGAAGGAAACAAACAGAATTCGTCTTAAGACAACTATTCTGAAATTAACAAAATAGTGCACATAATAAGCATAACTATAATATTATGTTTGTGTGGATGATTAGGTAAATTGCCTTTCTATAGCAATGAAGTCCACGCACGAGAAATCCTGTTAAAGCCATTTTCAGTAATTTTCAGTAATGGAGATATTTGGGTATTTAACAAGGTGAGTTAAATGTTAAATAAGTGAGAAAAAACAAATTTCAACTGTGTTTTCTTTTTATTAATTTGGCAGATTTTTAAAAAATGTCTGCTTTCATTGCAAACATTGCCACATTTCTATCTAACAAGGAATATTATAATTTAGAAATAAACAAAAAATAATAATAAAAAAGACTGAAAACAGCGTAGGCTAATAGCTGGTAATAGCTAATTATTAATAACGCTGAAAATATGAAATAAAAATAACAAAAATGGCCTGAACTAAAAAATATCTTGAAAGAAGTTCCGAATTTTTGACATTTTTCTGTAAAAAAATGATTAGGCGGAAGGCGGCCTACTCACATAGAATCTTTAGTTTTCGAACAAAATATTCTATAAACTTCTAGATCGCGATTGATTTATAGTTTTTAATAGTTTTTAAGTTTTTAACCCCAATATTTTGCCAATTTATTTAGGAAAACTAAAGAAAACATCTAGGCGGATAGGTCTACTAACAGCAAGCTGATCAACTGTTAGAGCAGACGATGAAATTATGTCTTCCCTTCTTGCGAGTTGAATTGAGTTGTCATACAACCGGTGAACCGGATATTCAGACTATAGACAGTAGGCCTAGTTAAGAACAATAAAAATTCAGTGAAAACTATTTCAAATGGGAAATGTCGTATAAGAATTTGACAGAAAATGTTACTCGTTTAGTCAAGTCTTTGCCTAGTACTCTGTCAGTAAAGCCGCTAAAAGGGAGAGTCTCTTCCTGGATATATCTTAAAAATAAACAATACGAGGAGATTGTTGGTCTGACGGAAGTAAAGGCAGCACAGAATCGTGTTTTGCTGGTAATGTTTGCCAATTAAGATTTGTTAAATCACAGTCTAATTCTCTGTATTTTTATGTGTATTCAGTCAGAACAAAAATTTATCAAGTCTCAGGAAGACAGACGAGATCTACAAAGAAAAATAAGTCTTGTACAACTAAAATTACATGAACTTCATATTGAACTAGATCGAGTTCCACGGGGGGATGATAAATATCTTGCTCTCATTACCCAGGAACACTCTGTCATCAAGGAAGAAAAACTTCTAAAAGAAGACTTACAGTTGCTAGAAAAAGAAGAACGAGAAAATTTTGCTATCTTGTCACATACTGTAAGAGATTCTCATGAAAAAGAAAGAGCACAAGCTGAAAAAACTAAATATTGGTCAATTATTGGATCAGTTATGGGTACAATTGTTGGTGTTCTTGGATCCACAATCAACAATCATTTGAAAATGAAAGAGCTCAGAGAATTGGTTGAAAATGCAACTAAAAACAACCACATACTTATGAATCCAGAAGAACTATCAACACATATTTCTTCTGCTGTACAGCAACATTTGCAAGCACCTCAAACAAGTCAAGATGTTTTCGAAGGAAAATGGAAGGAGTTAAAAAGTTCCTTGTTACAAACAATACAGCATGAATCTGAGGGCCAAAAAAAATCCCTCATAGAACTAAGCCAGCAATTCAAAGCCTCAAACAATACTGTGGTCAGCATGGACAATGTAAATACTATGGATGTAGAAAACTTTTTTTGTACAGCAGAGCAAAACATGAAAACTTTATTAGATCAGCAAGCACAGCATAGTAATAAACTCTTTGCCATCAGTGTTATTCTAATTCCAACTTGCACTTGGGTGTTATGCAAGCTTTTAAATCTTTAATTTACATATCCTCTGTGGGGTAGGAAAATAAATTTGTAAACTGTATTTTAATAGAGTAAATCTGATTCTGTAATACGAAGCATTATATCTTGTTTAAAACAAATAACTGATACTAATACGGAAAATTACAACCGGTAAACTTGTATGTGTGTTATTGCTGTGCTTTTGATATTTTTTAATTTTTATACGACATACTGGATTTCTCATTTTTGTTTCTTTAAAAAGGAGTTCGTTACTCGATCAGATTGGGTTGGGTTACAAAATTTATTTCCCTAAATTTAGTGTGTTTAAAATTAAGAGACCGAAACAAAAAAACTAGCTGAGCAATTTTATGCAAGCTTTTCTCGAAAATCCAACTTCTGCTCATTAAGCCTAATCTTTCTCATTAATAAAAGAGAAAGGTGGTTAGGTTTAAGCTGGAATAGTAGTAAGAAGTAGGCCTACTTTCCGAGAAAAAAAAAACGAGATTAGATTTAGATAGATTAAGCAGCTCGAAATGCGCACGTATCTATTAACGAAGTATTTAACCGTAAAATTTATAACATGACGTTGTACGGTTGTAGGACTGTAACTCTTGAAAACAGATATGAAATTCTGACATGAAATTTGAATATTTCAATGAAAAATAAAATAGAAGCACAAGTTTGTTTTTTTTTATGAATGGAGGGGGGAGGATTAAATATCGAATATCGGTATGTTATTATCGAATTTTATTCAAACTTTTTTTTAGTGTATTTATGATTTACGATTAAAAGTGCTTCAAGGAATAATCTTTCAATTGTTTATACTTTGTCTGTTTGTCTACCACATGGTCAGTGGTCATACGTTTGACTTTGCACAATTGCGGAGTGAAATCAATTTGCTATCATTGCTTCTCTTCTGCTAGAGCTCCGCCCCCTGGCCCCTACCTTAAAAGTTAAAACACACAAAACAGTAAACCTGTAGTCTGCTCACTGCTGTAGTGTACAGAAATATTATCATTCAGATTTATTGTCGGTCAAGATTCGAGAGTTTACAAATTCATAGAAAAAGAAAACATGCATTGGTTTCAAGGCAGTATTCCGGAAGCTATAATTGCTTCCCGCAATAGAAAATGTATATTTGTTGTTGTTGTTACAGGAGAAGATGAGGATTCACAACAACTTTTGACAAGATTAGAAGAAGAAAATGTTTCAAGTGTTTTCAATAGTTTTGTTTCTATTTCATTGAAAAGTGGTAGCGGTGAAGCCAACATGTTTAGTCAGTTGTGTAAGTAAACTTTTTTTTAAATAAATTATTTGATAATATTATTGCAACCTGATTATTTTCCTTAGATCCCCTTGTTGTCTTACCAGCAATTTATATGATTGGTCTACAAGGATCACCGTTGGAAGTAATTGGAGGGCTTGTTGATATCCCCACACTGTTGAGTAGAGCTCAGAAAGCTTTAAAAGTACATGATGAACAACAAAATGTTGCCCAAGCTTCACAGGTATTTAATTGAGTAAATGTTCAAATGTTTCTTATTATTATTTCATCAAATATTTTTTCAATAATTCAGATTGCTGAAGCGGAAGTATTACAGACAACATCTGAGAATATAGAACCATCTCAGGAAGAAGAAACCACTGAAAGTGGAAATCCTGGCAACAGTGAGGATGGTCCATCTGGTTTGTCATTGGAAGCTCGCTTGGAAAGAGCTGATCAGTTACTAGCTGCGTAAGTGCATGAATAGTCATTACTTATCATTGGATAACTTCAACTAATAATTTAATTTTGATGGCGTAGTTTTCGACACTTAATTAATATTTTTATTTTCCAGAGTACGTGAGAAGAAGATAGAAGAAGAACGTGAAAAAGAGAAAATTAAGGAGCGTGAGCGTCGGGAATTAGGTAAACAGCTTCAGCAGTTCAAAGAAGCACAACGTGAGCGCGAACAACGTGAACTGGCAGATTCACGCCAGAAGGAAAAACGAGAAGAAAAAGAAGCTTTAGAGAAAATTCGACAAAATATTGCCCAAGACAGGATAGATCGGGCTGCGCGATACCAAGCGGCTCAGACAAGCGAAGAAGAGCGACGACGTGCTGCTCAAAGTGCTCAAGAACAACTTCAACGTGAGAGAGCCTCAGCTGCTCGTAGTGCGTTTTCTCGGCTGCAGTTTCGTTTGCCTGACGGTTCAACCCGTACAGAGCAATTTTCTTCTGACGTCAAGTTATCATCTGTCAACGAATTCATTGATCAACAAATTAAACCACCATTTAGGTTGTACATTTCTTGATGCTTAAATTTTTTAAGTGCACGTTCATTAATATTTCTCTTTATCGATCTAGACCATATTCTCTTAGTACTACATTCCCTCGTCGTGAGTTCCATGAATCGGATATGCAACAGACTTTACGGGAATTGGATCTGACTCCTTCTGCTGCTCTTCTTATAATCCCCGTTGCTGGAACTGGTATGATTAGTGCCATTAATTTTTATTTCTATTTTGTGTGTGCATTCCAGAACATTTTTTTCCATTAAAGTACAAATATTAATTTTTATTAGGATTTAAGCCTCAGACTAATGGATCCGCCGGCAATACGTGGCTTAGTGCAATCTTCGCACCTCTATTTGGGATTTGGAACTGGATTTGGGGATTTTTTGCCAACCCTCCGCCGCGTGTAACTCATCAGGATTCAACAGCTCAGCCTCAACCAAATAGTCAAGGGTATTATTGATTTATTTTGATCACAAACTCTTTCACCAATCAGATGTTGAACCAACTTCTGTCACTGCAATGTTTTTAGTGTCCGTCGTCGGCGACCTGATAGTAACATCCATCGTTTATCCGACGCTAGCCCGGGGGACAGCAGCGATGATAATGGAACGTGGAACGGCAACTCAACACAGCAATTGTAACTTTTTAACAAGACGTTGTAAGTTGTCACATGTCATATCTAGCCGTCTCTCGAAATTCGGGAAAGCAAATTTCTTTTGTTATTCTAATGGTGTCAATTATTCTGAACCTTTCTTTTGGGGACTTTCATAAATAAACGTTTTGCGAGAGCAGATGGGTCTTCTAGGCTAAAATCGTACACAGTTTATTCTTCTTTTTTATTTTATTTTTTTTTATGTGCTATAAGAAAAGTGCAACTAGAATGGATGGGACCGGAGGAGACTGTACATAGTACAAATTCCCGGGAAGATGTCAATCATGTCTTTATGTACAAAATATAGGGACCTGTCCTATCAGTTGTTCTTCTTTCTGAACTAATGAATGGAAATGACGGGATTTAGTTTTATAGACATTGCAGATGGGAATCCCCAGCCAGATTGAATGAAGCAATCACAGTTGATCCTAGTGGGTTAGGATAAGGAACGGCAAATTCATCACCCCAACTGTGCACCACCGATGCCCGTCACACGCTCGATCCAGGGTCGGTAGTAAGTCATCCGCATGTATACTCCGGGCATATTGGGATAGGCGCAACGAATGCCGTGAGAAACTGTCCCGACCAACGACCATCGTCCATCATCGCGCTCCAACATCAAAGGTCCTCCACTGTCACCCTGCAAATAAGGAAAAAGTTAGTCGCAAATTAGGACGTTAATTGTCTTTTGTTTCTTTAGTTCGTTTTTACGACTTTTGCGACCGCAGGCCATATACCTCACACGAGTCCTTCTTTCCTTCGCTGTAACCAGCACAGAGGAAACTATCTAAGATCCGTTTTTCGTGACCAGCCTTCTTGAACATGTCGTGGCATTCTGGATTACTCATGATCGGCACGTCAACCTCGTAGAGAACGCCGGGAGTTGGACCGTCTGTACGAAAATGACCAATTATGTAATCAATGTAATCAACAAACCGTGTTGCGTGTCGCTAAGTGAATAATAATAATAATCCAAAAATACTCACTGTGACTCAATTTGCCCCAGCCAGTCACCTCGGCCTTCTTTCCGACAAAGTCCCCTTCCGACGTCAAAGGCAGACAAATAGGAACGATGTAGGGCTTGAACTCAACGGGCGATTCGAGTTCTAATATGGCCAAGTCGTTCTCAAATGTCCGTTCAACGTAGTCACGGTGGACAACGACTCGTTTGACGTTCTTTTCCATGGGCGTGTTGGGTTCCGAGTGCCCGGTCAAGTCGAACTCCCCCAGCACCACCAGGAGTGAACCTAGAAACCTATTCGAGGGTGAACATCGAACTTGTGTATTAGTGAGTGGCCTGTGATTCGGATTTTTTGTCAACGTAATATTGACGGGGGGAAAACAGCAGTTCTTTTTTCACGCTTCACGCTTCGTGAATAGACACAAAGCAGATAACGGTTAACGGTTTGGGCCCATTCTATACCAGCTGGCTACGAAGCGTTCATGTTGAAAGAGGAAGAATAACTCTTGAGGCTATTGCCGTTCCAGAGAGCGCCTGTTTTGGTGTCGTTGAACGTCGTCGACTATTTAACAAGCTTTCGAGACACGGGACGCTGATAATTATTATAGATGGTACACCCTAACATATTCGGACAATATTTGTTGACGTAATGAGAGGCGTATAGCACTATTAAATATTATACAGGCTACATCTCTAGCTTTTTTCTGCTTCACTGTAAATTTAGAAGAAATTGAATCTGCCCAGTCCAAAAATTTGTAAAAATGTGTCAGCGTGTGCGGTATTTCTTAAACTGCACTCACAATTAACATTCTCAATGCGTTATACTCTATTGTGTTAAAAGCGCTTGACTGAAAATAAAGGATCAATCAAAAGGGGTGAGGGAAGAATGCCAACTACCGATTGTTTAAATTTCTTCTTATTGAAATGTGAGCGTTGGAAGAATTTAAAAAACGTGAATGCTTACCCAGGTTGGCAATGAGCGGCAGTGAGAACGTGACGATCAGATATCAAAACGCCACCGCATTTGTTTTTGGAGAAGATTCCAAACCAGGTTGACTCGCGAATCAACACTTGCCAAGGCCAACGGCCGTAATCTGCCCGTCGACCGCCTACAATTCGAGCTTCTGGCGCCATCGGTCGCACACCGCAGTCTTCAAATAAATTGACAATTTACGTTAGACGCGTCATTTATGCATACAGTTATTTCAACGAACTCAACAACTCGCAGTATTTCATAAATAAAAATTGTTTGATCGAAAACACCGATTGTTTACGTATTGTAATACCTTTGGTGTAGTCGAAAACCGGTCTCGGTTTTCTAGTTATCACAGGTGTCGTCATAGTACTATCCGTCGTAGCTGGAGCCGTAGTGGTCGTTTCACTAATGTCACTCTGATCGTCCATTTGGTTTACGGTCGATACGGTTGTCGAAGCGATTTTGATAGACGACTGTGGTCGGAGTTTTACCGGCTTTCTTTTCAAGGGCCTCGTTACGGCGGATGTGGTAACGGAAGAAGACGGAGTGACCATCTCGGCTAGTTGCTCATCCAGATTTACTTGCCCGTTTTCTATGAAGCATTTATTGATTTAAATGGGTTTGTGCTTACGAACATTGCGATAATGTTTGCCCGGCTGAACTGAAAATTTACCTGCAATAGGGAGTGGATACCAAGTTGTTAAAGTAGAACCGTTGATGATCTCGTCCAATACCCAAGCGGGCGGATTGCTGACGAGAAACTGAAGGAGATTGGCCTGCTGGTCGGCCAGAGATTCTGTGACAACAACATTAGTCTCATCGATAGCGTTTGTTATGTTGGTGATGACGCTTTCCACATTGGGCGGTGAAGTTGACGTTACTTCTATATTCTTGATGGACGCTGTCGTGGGTTTTGGCCTTGGCCTCTTGTTTGATTGACCTTTAATGCGCACGGGAACTCGACTGGTAACGCTACTAATCGTAGCTGTGGATTGCAGTTCTTGCTGCGGCAGTTTTGACGATTCCGTATGAGCTTGGAGCAAAGCAGTCAACTGAGCGTGTAGATCTGGATCCCCCTTTTCTACTACAACGGATCCGGCTGTAGTTGGAATCGTCTCTCCCGACGAGATCTGGTTATCGGAAAGTGCCGTTAGGGTTAGGCTGACTCCATCGCTCAAAGATCCTGTCCCCTTATTGTCCTGTTGAGGTCCTGAGCTGGTATTCGTCGATTCGGAGGCGTCGTCTTTTTCCAACTGATGAAGCGTCGCCAGCTTGTTGACCTCACTCGACCCGTTTTTGAACATGAGCTCCAGTGGGAGCTCGGGTGCCGCTTCATGTCGGTCAGGGAGATTTTCCTCGAACGCTGTTGGAACACGCAAACTCCCGTATGCGAGCAAGTCAACTGAACCGTTGATTGCAGCTCCTTTCAAGTCCACATTTGTTGTAGAGTTGTCAGCAGAATCGACCCTTAAAAAGCAGAGAACGACAGTTTGGCTATTTGAGATGGTCGACTTACAGTTCAAATAATCAATCGGATTTCGTCTGCTATGTCTTTCATCAATAGATTATGCTAGTCAGGAATGAAGAAACGTTTGACTTACTGACTGCTAACACCAACGGCCTGAAGTGTGGAAACCAGGGCGGCATTCATCGATTGGTCTGTTGACAAGTGACAGCAAGCCCCAAATAGGAATCCATCCAGGCAAGCTCCAACGACTTGACCTCGCTGCTGTTGACATTCGAAATTGAACATGCAGGTGCCAGGTTGGCCTTCGGGACCTTGGCAGTTCTTGTGAGCAATCTGCAAAAACCGTTCGGGTAGTGACGACGGCGACGATCGACTCGTAGCCAACAGCTTGCGGCCCACCTCCGGCACATCTGTGTTAGGTTTGATTGATCTTTATCAATAAGGAAGTGTAATACGATTGAATAGTAATATACGATCGAGTAGTCTCTCTTGTTTGGGCGGCAATCGAGAATTATAGGGAATCGCGGTCAGTTATTAGAAAGCTGCCGACCGAGTTCCGCGAATCCGATTAGTTCCCTCGGGAAGTAGCTTTTGCAATTTCGTACAACACTATGGCGATATGCCGAATCCATGCATCCGGAAACAGCTGATACATCCATTGTGTTTCGATCATGTACTCGTATACGTACATTTCGCCGTGACGTATAGAAAGGCTTAGAAAGAGAATGTGGGACTGCTGGGGGAGAATAAGGCCGGGTCCTGGGTGCCAGTTTAGTGGCCTGAATAACGGGATTTTTTTTTCTATTTATCCTCTTTCTCTTTCTTTCTCTGTTTCTCGTTTGTCTTTTGTTCTCAACTCTCATCCGCAAGATAGAAAGTTGGCCTCAAGCTAACCTAACCATTCCAACCCCCCTCCCTTATTCTTCTCCTATAAATTTTCAGACGCTACAATCCCCTGCCATGAAAAAGAAATCAGAAAAATACAAGATTAATGCAATTTCGTCCAAAGCCTCGATAACCACCTACCTGCATTTTTCTACCTCGTTGATTATATACCTTTCCAATTTTTCTGTGGCACACTGAATTTCGCCTGAGCCAAATATTTCGAGATGCTCAAAAATGTATTGCCCATAATTTTCCCTACATGTGTCGATTCTAAAGACGATGTCAAACTCAATAACGGGATGTTAAGGAGGGTATTTGCTTTATAACCCTGAAATTCAAAGGTTGTACCGTATGTCCATAGCAGATTTCGGCCTTTTGTGTTTCAAATAGGAAATGGTTTGCATGTATATAAAGGGAATATTCTTCTTTTTCTTTTTTTTACAGTTTGATTCTTTTGAAAGTCTTGTCAATAGGGCATTTCCTGGTGGAAGACATTTCGAGACATGAATTGTCATCGATGAATTTTAGAATTTAGCGGGACCGACGAACCAGGAACTCCCAAATCTGTATTCTTTTCGTTTCCGCTACGTTTTTCAACTTCCTACATTTATATATCTGGCGAAGAGTAGTTTTTCCACCGTTTGCAGTGACCCGTTTCTTGGCCTCTTCCCTCCCTACCTTTTCTGACGGCTTCCTTTTGACATTGAGGTCATCGGCGGATAGACGTGACCTCCCATTCCAATGACGTACGGAGGAAGAAATTGAGGCATGATTCTTTTCAATAGCTCACTAACTTGCGTTGAATGTCGCCCCACTTGGTTGACGTTTCCCGACGCATCACGCAATCTTGTCGTTTGTTTCTGGCATTCCGCTATGTCGGTTCAGATCCGCTAGTATCAGAGCTTAAATATTCCTATTTCTCAGCTATGCTATGATACGTAGTACATTAATTGTTTTTAAAAAATGTTAGGTCTTTGAATGGAGGCGGTTGATTGACCCCGCAATCGGCAGATGATTATTTTTCTAGTAGTGACACTTTTGCAGGTCAAACATCGAAAAGGCGGTTTTTAGAGCCAATGGCGTCTTTAAGCGGTTTACAGGATGTAGAAATTAGAAAGCCAGCAACGTCATGAAGTTACACACATTACCTTCTCCTTCTTGGTACTGGGTTACCGTAGTCGTAATAGATTTTGCAAGGAGAGGTGAAGCAGCCAGAAGGAGCCACAGCCAGAAGAACGTAATCATCTTGGTGCAGACTCTTTTGTACACTATGCAGAATAAAAATATAGTCACAAAGTTGAATGAACGCCTTTGAATGGCGCGTATACAAATGAAATGAAATCCCAGTTTGATTACGAGAAACCGGGTATTACACTAACAAAAACAGATGGGTGAATAACCTTATCACCACCTGTTGTTGTTGTTGTACCATGTTTGTGAATCTCTCCGGTGGTCTATCGTATTTCGCTGCCTTATGACAAAACGACTTACTCATATAAATCTGGGCTGTCACTTTTGAAAATGCTTGGCAGCAAATGGCTTGACCCATCCAGTAAAAATCAAAATGGGGGAAAATACTACGTAATATTACAAACAAACTCACCTAAGTTGGCCGCATTCCCTTCTTAGAGTTGACACTATTAGGTAATGAGCCAATAGGTAAATCTCTTTTGTGATTTGTTGTTCTTTCTCGATTCGGCCAATGCGTTGAGTGAGAGGCCAACAAATTGACTCCGTTTCTTTTTTCAATCTTCTCGCAGAACAAGTTGCACAAGTCTAGAGGATTTGACGAGAATCCGATATGGTGAAAGATTTCCCACCGAGGACGGCTGGAGGAAAAAAAATCGTCGACAACCGTTAGATCTCAGCGCGATGGGACGTTCACCTCGGAAAGATTTTTCTCTGGCTAGTTTAATTGTTTTGGTTGGCTTGTCTGTGAGGCGTGTATAGGCAAGGCAGGTATAGCATGTGTATTGCCTCTTCACTTCCGCCTTCTGTTTTCTTAAACCGGATCACTTCTTCGGTCATCCAGCTGTAATGATAGCTGATGCCCTATCCTGTACTTTTACTACTTCCCCACTGCAGAATGCCAATTGATGCAAGACAGGTTGCGATGGCGCCAATGACTCGTCGTTCGTCTAGTGCTGGAAGACCAAATTATCCAGCCGGAAAGCAACAAGCAACACTACACGAAGTAACAGACACTTAACAGATTGTTTCGAGTGTGGTAAATAGAATAAGAACACGGATTGGGGGGAAAAAGGAACGCCAACTGAAACAATTTAATAATAAATAAAAGGACGACTACACAGCGAGTCTGTTGTCGACCAACGCTACCAACTGACTGAGCTTTTCCACCTGGCTCAAGGGGGGTAACACCATACCAGTTGCTCATTTCTCCCACTGGCGATGGAAAAACAAGTGGAAGGAAGAGCTCGATAGCAGCGCATACACAGACAAAATACCTTTCTATAGCTTTTTTCAGCCTTGCTGTATATGAGTGCTGAAAACACGTTGAATGTGGCTCTCGTCAGCCTTGAGGGCTGCGTCTCGCAGGAACGGATTCGCACTCTACTTAAACTGTTTAGAAGCATCGCCTCATTAGTAAAACGCATCTTAAAAATACCGAAAATACACGTGAGACTGCAAGCAGTACATTGAACTATCAGTGAAACACACAACTAAAAGTTGCAGCAGAAATTATAGAATTTTAGCAAGGTCTTAAATATAATGGGTTGTTGTAAAATGTGACCTTTAAACTGCGTAATATGCTTTAACCAGAGATGGCTTTAACAACATTCCTACTATGTTACATTTTTCGGTTTAAGCAACCGTAGTGTGTGGAAGGCAATGTGAAGGTATATTAAAAATTTGAAAACCGCTGCTTGAACCAGAAAACTTATAGGGGTGCGTAACACGTGAAAACGCTGTTGAAAAATGGAAAACAATGAACAGTCTAGTTATGGTGAATGATCTTTCTGCGGTCGAGATTACTAGAGTTATCATAAGTTATTTTACACATTAATTGGTTTATTTTCCTAGCCTTAGCTATTCTTATCTTAGCGACTAGTATATTATTATTTAAAAAAAGGCCAATGGGTGTCCGCCTTCGGGATTTTGTTGCTGCACCAATAGACAGTTGGGTGATTGCCCTTGTATCGTTGTTATCCGAAAATGTTGAAACCGGATTTTTCTTAATCCAATCCGATTGTGACTATAACCCAAAATATTCAGAAATGATTGATATGATTGTCATCGGTATTTTGACTAAACTATTCTTGGAAAGACAAGAGAAAAAAAAAAGCACTCGTTAAAATGAATTAAAAATTAAATTAAAAACAGGAAACCAATGATAGAGATCTACAGTCCTACAGTTCATTTTCATCTCACGATCAATGACACATAAAATTGTATCCAAGTTGCCTTGTTCATTTTTATTTGCATTATCTTAGCGACCGATCTCGGCTTCAGCTGAATCCGATCGGTAGGCATACAACTACAACGTTCACACGTCCTCCTCAGACTGACCACACCAACCTCAATTACAGCGACCAGGTGCTCCGCAGTCGGCAGTCGTCGAATTCACATTTCTGTTATAAAACGTTAAAATTCGCAGAACGAGAGAAAACTGAAACGGATGAATAATAATAAGAACACTATAATTAATAAAAATTTAAAGTAGATGTGGGGAATGAAAACCCATGGTGATGCGTGATGCTGACGATAACATAACGAAGGCCGTTAGGCCCCATCATCTTGCAAGCGCGAACACCAACAATTCCGTATTGTTCGACATATCTAGAATACTAAAAAACAATTAAATGATTATATATGAAAAAATCTACGTATGATTTAAGTTTATATGCTTGTATGCTGTAGAGTTACCGATGATATCTAACATCGTATACATTCTTTAATAAACAATCAGACAAAGTAATGATTTAAATATGTGTGTCTTTTCCTCGCTAGATGAGGCAAAATTCCCCTTCAGGGTTAAATCAACCCCCCGGTTAACCCTGCAAAAGGGAGTTTCACGGCCATGTGATATTTTAATATGGCATCGTTGTTTAAGTCATCCTCATGCTGTAAACCTGTAAACAAAAAACTTTTTACATCTGAGTTCTGATGTTCTTAAGTTGTTACTAAGCTTCAGAAATTTTCTCGAGTTTCCTCTTATGTCCATTCGTTTTATTCGCTAAAATGTTACCTCAAATGATGGATTTATCATCAAATGATAATTTTACTCCAAGAGATTTTGAGGTTTGTATAGGATTTCCATACTATTGTTAGACTTATTCTTTAACAAATTTATATTTGATTGCCATGTTTAGTTAAGAAATATTGTTTATACATTTTTTTAGGTTGAACTTTTTGAATCTGCAAAAGTTAAAAATACTATTGCATGTTTAAAAGCTGACTTGGGTAAGATGTTCATTGCTGTAATGTTAATTCGAGAAAAAGCTTTTGAAGTGTGCAAGTAAGTTATGAAGTGATGTAACATTTTAACACATTAATTTACTTACTGTTTTAATTAGTTCTCTGCTCTTACCCAAGGGAGGTTTTTGCTCAGTTTACCTTACCCCAACAATCAAATTGGCACTTCAGCGTTCAGCTTACTTGCGACATCACACTCCATTGAAAGTAGGAATTTTTCATGAGAAAAAAGGTGTATTGCAGTGGAGTTCTGAAAGGTAAATTTTTATAGAAGTATTTTATGGATAAAATTAACTGTAAAACACTTAATATGTATTATTCAAGATGGACAGAGGAGTTGGGGAAAAGTCAGGTGCTTGTCATGACATATTCCATATTTCTAGAAGTCATCCACAAAAACTTTCTCAAAATGAACAAGCTTAATTTGTTGATATTGGATGACTGCCATAATGTTATGAACAATGAAGCTTTAAAAGGAGTTTTAACTCTCTATGAAAATGCAGCAAGTAGTGTACATCCAAGAATCCTTGGATTAACTGCATCTATTGTAAATAACATATGCAAGCCGATGGAACTGTCTCAGTTGATAACTATTCTGGAAACAAAATTAAAATCGGTTATTTCGACTTCCAACAACGTTTTGTCAGCCTTGCAGTAAGTATATGGTGATTAATTCATTTAGTGTGGGCATGATGAAGTCCAATATGCTATCTGCTTGCTGACTACTTTTGTGGAAAATTAACTCTTCTAATGTTTTATTTAATCTAGGCATTCAACTCGACCCAAAGAATTGATATGTGAAATATCGTCCAAGTATGAAGCCACAGAGCTGCAGCAAGAAATAATGGGTCGTATTCTTTTATTGAATGATTATCTGCGAGATCATCGATATGATCCCGCTGAGTACTATGGGGAACAAGATTATCTAAAAGAGATTCCTAATCCATGTCATGAACCTCTTGATCTACTTGAAGAATACATCCAAATCATTCAAAATTTTGGTGAATAATCACAAATATTTTTATAAGTTTTTTATTTTTAGAAGTTTACGTTAGACGATTTTAAAAATTAATACAATATAATTGACCTAGGTCCTTGGGGAGCAGACCGTGCTGCTTTGGTATACCTCATTCATTTAGAAAAATTGAAAACGAAAGCAGTTTATGAAAGACACTATCTTCTATTATGTCTTGTCTTCACTGTTTTACTTGAAATAAGGTTTGCGCTTTTAAAGTACACATTTCAACGTACTTTGTATACATGATATATATATATTTACTTTCTAGATCATTGTGCGAAGAAGAGTTTCAGAAATACTCTGAATATGAACGTATCGTGAAGTTTAGCCATCCCAAGGTTCTTCGCCTGTTGGACATTCTTCGGATCTACCGACCGCCGATACCTTCCGTGCTGCCCACAAGTGCTGAATTAGTAGAAGTAAGCGATTCTTTAGTTTCGTCCGAAGGGCAAACTGTTCAGACCCCAAAGTTGGCAACCGAAACGTCGCAAACCGCAGAATTAATTGAAAACGGTCCAGCGATTTTGCGTCAATCGACAACTCAACCAGGACACACTAGTCGACGGCGGCGTCCTGATTTCTCAAATCGCCATCACCGAAATCGAGAAGATGCTTACCAGCTCTGTGGGATGATTTTCACTGAAAGACGTACTACAGCAAAATTACTCTACCATCTTTTAAAGGTTCCACAACGACAAAATTCTCGTATTGCTATGTAATATTTAATGCCGAATATTCATTTACATTTTTTTATAGGATGCAAGTCGTTGTGATCCACAACTAGCTTATCTAAGCCCGTTGTATACGGTTGACCGAATGGAAGGCGTGAGTGTCAAAGAAATGGAGAATGAAGAAAGAAAGCAAGAAGACGTCATGAAACGATTTCGTAGTCGTGATTGTAACATTCTTGTAGCCACTAGCGTATTAGAGGATGGAATTGACGTTCCGGCATGTCATCTGGTTATTCGTTACGATTTACCACAATCCTACCGGGCTTACGTTCACTCAAAAGCTCGAGCTCGCGCTAAAAAAGCACATTACATCCTCATGGTCGAAAATGAGCGCATGGATGAGTTTTTAGTGGATTTATCTCACTTTCATGCAACAGAACAAATTCTGTTAAGTAAAAGCGGGTATCACAATTCGGTTGCTGAGTTTTTCAACCACAACGAAGATATGCTTAATTGCATTCAGGCTCCCTACCCTTCTGATGAAACTTCTAATTCGTATGCATCTTTGCAAAACGCGATTTCTATAATTAACAGGTATCACATACTTTTTTAATTCTGTAAAACTAGGTTTCATGAAAAATTTATGTTGTAGATATTGCGCAAAGTTGCCTAGCGATTGTTTCACACGCTTAACCCCTGTGTGGAGGATACGTACCATAAAACGAGAATTAATTGAACCATCTGTTTTGGATAAATGGATTGGACTATTTAAAAATAGTGGTGCAACAGAAAACGTTTTCTTGGACGTAGCATACATATGCTCGTTGCAGTTACCAATTAATTCTCCTCTGCGAAAGACTGTATTAAGTCAACCTATGCCATCAAAAGTAACGGCCAAACGATCTGCGGCACTAGAAGCATGTCGGTTATTGCACCAAAAGAAAGAGTTGGACGATCATTTCTATCCAACGGGGAAGGAAAACCTTCGGCTTGAAGAGGAAGAGGATTACAATGCCGATTTGGAAGAAGAAAATGTACCAGAAAACTTACCACGCCCAGGCACTACCAAGCGAAGACAGTACTATTATAAACAAGTAGCTGATCCGTTTATTAACGGTATTCCACGTCCTGATCAGCCTTGCTATTTGTACGCGATCACAATGGTATTCGTATTAGTATGTCAAAAATTACTGTAATAATAGTTGATATTTTTTGTTAGGTATTGAGTGAGCCTATACCTGAGGAGCAAAACACGCGTGGAAGAAAAATTTACAAACCCGAGACTTCTATTCAAAGTCTGGGAATTTTAAACAGCAAACCTCTTTCTCAAATCTGTCCGTTCCCTATTTTCACTCGCTCAGGCGAGGTGGAAGTGGAAATTGTAAAAATTTCTGATGCCATCCGAGTGACCGAAGGGCAGTTGAAACAAATTTCTGATTTTCAACGCTACATTTTTCGAAACGTACTTTCCTTGGAAAAGGATCCTATGTTGTTAGATGTATACAACGCCGACTGTTCTTATCTAATCGTTCCTTTAAGACGGAGTTCATTCTCGGAACACTCTAAATTAAGCTTGGATTTTGTATTCATCGATTTAATTTCGTCCGTTCGAGATTCGAAGCCCCAATTGATAGCCGAAGAAGTCAGATCTGGATATGTCTTTGACCCTCGATTGTTCTCTGATGCTGTCGTAATGAAATGGTATCGTGATCAAGAACACCCACAATGTTTCTATGTGGCCGAGATATTCTACGAACTTAACCCTCAATCTAAGTTCCCTGATAACAACTATCCAACATTTGAAAAATACTATCGCCACAAGTATGGAATCCAAATTCAGAATCTGAAGCAGCCACTGTTAGACGTCGATCATACCTCAGCCAGACTCAATTTTTTAACGCCAAGGTGGGCAAAAGAAAATGTGTTTAGTGAAAGTTGAAAAACAAAATATGATTATTATATATATTTTTTTATGATCCTTCTAAATTTATAGGTACGTCAACCGCAAAGGAGTAATGTTACCAACCAGTTCGGAACATACAAAGAAAACACAGCGAGAAAGTCTGCAACAAAAACAAATACTTGTTCCGGAATTGTGTAGCATTCATCCTTTTTCGGCCTCACTATGGAGACAAGCAGTGTGGTAATTTAAACATTAAAAGACATTTTAAAAAAATGAATTGGTTCTATTCGTTAATTTTGTCTTTTCGTTAGTCTTCCTTGCATTCTTTACAGACTGAATGGACTTCTTTTAGCAGAACAACTCCGTTGTAAAGTAGCAACCGAGATTTCTTTGGGGAGGAGTCAGCTGGAACCTGGTTAGTCATCAAATTCGTTTTATGTAATCCGTATTTATCTTTGCATCCTTTACCTTGTTAGGTTTTTGCTGGCCCGCTTTACGATTTGATTGGAAATGCAAGTCTTCAGATCCTGCGTTACCACCTTTACAGAGAGAAAGTATTGCTAAAAAAGTGGAAGACACGAAACTGAAAGATTGCCCTGAAGAAAACGATGCGAGTAAATCCTCCTCAAAAGTTCCCAAAAGGGAAATCAAAGAAGGGAAAAAAAGTGCAGGAGCTTCTTTGTTGGATATAGGCGTGTGGAACCCAGATGCAATCAACGGCAGTAATAATCAGAGCGATAGTATGTCATAACTTGATTATGAGTCACATTATATAGTTGATGCTTGTTTTTTTTTTTTTTTTTTAAATCCCAGACAGAAACACAGAAACAGCTGATGAAGACTACGACTACAACGATCTACAAGCGGTAGCCCTGCTTACCAATGATAGCGGACTGGATTTTGATTGGTCCAAACCAGTGGTGGATATTACTGGGCATGATGGATCTCTCCCTGCATTTGGTGTCCCCACACCGCAAAGCTATCTTGAACCTTGGGGCGAGTCCAAAACGAAGCAGTTCTCTCAGTACCGCCCTCAGTCTCCTTCTGAATTAATTAGCAATTTTTCAGATGGCTCATACAATAGCGGTCAAAGCGCGAACGACAGTGATACGGACGATGTTTCCGAGGAAGACGAAAGCGGTTGTAAAGTAAAAGAGTTTGGACCAAAGTTTGTCTGCAGAGGCGATACTGCTGAAGCAATTGAAGAGCCCATTAACCTTAAAGCAAGAAAATTCAAAAGTCCCGAGGAAGAAGAATTAGAAGAGGAGCTGACTGAAGACGATGAACCTTATGAAAACATTGAAGATCTTCTTAGTATGAAAATGCAATGGAACGTTGATATTCCCAATAGGGATTTGGAAGTCAAATGTGAAAATTTACTAAGACTGCACAAAGCACTGATTGTTGATCAATCAGTTGTGCCCATGGATAAAGACATCCCTATTATGACGCCTTTCACTCATCGAATCACGGAAAATCCAGAGAATAGCACACTAGTTCCGGAGGAGTGCAATAAGCCATTGGATCCCTCTGGCCCAGCAGCCAAACCAAATCGTAGACTAGCGTCCGAAAGTTCACATATGTTGGAACTCACTCGTCTGTTACTCGAAGAATATACCAGTGAATGTTCTAATGACAGTGAGCCTTCTCCTGATCCACCAATTCGAGAAACTCCAATCCTTCCCAAAAAGGACGACACTGGATTAGTAATCACAGAACTCACCGTTCCTGGTTTAGATTTCCCCTTCAGTTTTGACGAGCAGCAAGGTTTGGAAAGCCATCCGGGACCATCTCCGAGTGTGATTCTGCAAGCATTTACTATGTCCAGTGCAAATGACGGAATTAATTTAGAACGACTAGAAACTATAGGCGACTCGTTTTTGAAATATGCCATCACCACTTACTTGTACTGCAAATACAGCAGCATTCATGAGGGCGAGCTCAGCCATTTGCGCTCGCGACAAGTATCCAATCTGCACCTTTATCAGTTAGGAAAAAAAAAACTCTTTGGTGGTTGTATGGTTGCAACGAAATTCAATCCGCATGAAAATTGGTTACCACCGGGTTATGTCATCCCCGATGCCTTAGAAGAAGCACTTATTTCCTCCGGAATTCCGTTAAACTACTGGAATGTCGTTGACTTGCAGGTATTTCTTGTTTCTTGGTTTTCTCGATAGTTTGTTTTAATTTCTAGTTCTTAGTTTTTGTGTTTTGTTTATTTTTAATGTGTATAAATATTTTGTTGTTTGTATTATTTTTGCCATGTTTACTCGTTTAATGTAATTTATTATTTTACCGTAACCTAGGGAATGGAACACATGTCAAGCGAACAGGTAAAGGCCTTAGTTCAAGAGAAATCGGAACAGATAATGTTGCGTTTCGGAGGCAAGATTCCATCAGTCGAAGAAGTGGCTATGGATGGAAACATATTTCATGCCCAAGATTTACCTCGCTTCGTCCCTTACAATCTACTAACGCAGCACAGTATCCCCGATAAGAGTATTGCCGATTGTGTAGAGGCTCTTATTGGAGCCTATCTCAGAGCTTGTGGTCCGCGGGGGGCACTGCTTTTCATGTCCTGGCTTGGACTCAAAGTACTTCCTGTCATCAACGAAGGTTCTTACGGATATTGGACTCCGCCAATCTCACCTTTAGTTGACCAACCCTTGGATATACATGTAGAACTGGATCGCATGTTGGCAGGATTTGAGTCTTTTGAAGAGAAGATCTGTTACAAATTTAATGACCGTTCTTACTTACTCCAGGCTTTTAGCCACGCCTCTTACTATCTCAACCGACTGACCGATTGCTATCAAAGGCTTGAATTCCTCGGTGATGCCGTCTTAGGTACTGTACAGTACCAAAGTGAATATATTGAAAACTATTAATATATTTTTGTTTCGTGTCTGTAGATTACCTCATAACGCGATATTTATATGAAAATTTGCCGCGTCACCCACCTGGGGCTCTGACTGATTTGCGTTCGGCATTGGTGAACAATACGACTTTTGCCGTTTTGGCAGAACGTTATGAATTCCATCGCTATTTCAAACATTTATCTCCTTCTTTGAATCAAATTATGGACAAGTTCATCAAAGCTCAAGAAGAAAACGGACATTCCATCAATGAAGAGGTAAAATTCAGATTTTTTAAAATGTCATCCCAATAAAAAATAAATAAATTTCATTTTCCTCTGCAGTATTACATGATAGAAGCTGAGGATGTAGAAGTACCTAAAGTTCTTGGCGATGTATTTGAGTCGGTTGCTGGTGCCATTTATCTTGATTCCCACATGTCTTTGAATGCAGTTTGGAGAGTGTATTACAACATGATGAAAAAAGAAATCGGTAAGTTTTTTCTTGTAACTTTCAGATTAACTGTTATACTCTTCTAAATAATGCTTCATCCATAGACGAGTTTAGTAAAAATGTTCCGAAGTCTCCTATAAGAGAACTGCTGGAATTGGAAACCGACCGAGTAAAGTTTGGGTAAGAAAATTAAAAAAATATTTCATTCCACATAACACTAATTTCGATTATACAATTGGATGAACAGGAAAGCTGAACGTCTACCAGATGGCCGTCTAAGGGTTACTGTTGACGTCATCGGCAAAGGAACTTTCAAAGGCATCGGGCGGAATTACCGCATAGCAAAGTGTACCGCGGCCAAATATGCTCTACGAACTCTGGAAAAGCGTAAAATGTTAACTAAGCGTGGAGAGCAGTAATTTTTGCCGTCATGTTTGATTCGTCCCTCAATATTAACCGTACAGAAGTGGAAAATTCTCAAAATCCACAAGACACAATTTCTTTTGTGCTTTTGGCCGTCGACGTTGAATTCTTCCGATGTTCAGAGCATTAAAGAACTATGTCGTTTATTAAATAAGATCAGATAAAATAGTAATTTAATAAACTTGTCGGACCAATTTTCAGCTATTATTTCAAGAACTGCCATACATTTATTGATTGTAAATCGATCCAAAATAAGAGACCAATAAAATTGAGTTAAAAAAGTAAATCAATGAAGTATCGCGACCTAGGCCTGGAGAAATTGCGAGAAGCTATGTGTCGATTTGTTTGATAGAAATCGATCTGTATCATAGCGCGGTATTTTTTAAATTGTTTGATAACTCGGAGACCAGTATCGCCCCTGTAAAATTCTTAAAACTCAGAACGGAAAGTAAAGGAGGCTGAAAACAATTTTTCTCCCCTCTGGTTCATAAAAATGCCGCCGCATACAGATGGCGTTTGGTTGTTTGTTTCTTTACGAAAGGTTTTTGGTTTTCTTGAACCGTCTTCTTCACCGAAAGGTTTTTGGTTTTTCTTTACGAAACGTGAAACGAAACGCCACCTGTATGCGGCGGCTTTTTTATGAACCATAGCGGCAAATAACTTTTTTCTGCGAACTTTCTCAATAAAAAACTAAAGAGCTATTAAATATTTTTAAAAACGACTTTTAAATTTAGGAAAATTGATATCTTAACTAATTTTGTACAAAAGATCAAAATTTTAGGACAACTACATGACTAGATATAATGAGTTTACGGAGGGACTATCCGCCATAAGGTCCCTTGTAAACACTAAACACCTTTTGGTGATTTCATAAAATTTGAGGCATGGTCCCTCACAGCATATTTAATTACTAAAACATCGTTAAAGCTATAACATTAAAAATTGAAACTCTGATCAATAAAAAGACGGGAAATATTTATTTGCTGTAAAAAAAATTATTTTTATTTCTTATCACAGTTCTAATACATTTTCTAATTTTTACATTTTGTTTTCTAGTTTTTTAAAGTAAAAATTATTATTTCTGAGGAGGGTTTTTACAACAAATCTAAAATTATAGTAATAACAAAGCTCATGAAAAATATTTGGTGTTGCAATTTGTTCCCGGTAACCCCCCTTTTTTCATATCTTGACTCCACTAATAGGAAATGTCCATAAGGCTTCATCCGAATACTCTCCCTTATATGCATGCATGAGTGACAACTTGCGGATTTTTCAAGAAATATGTTTGAACACGTTCTAACAGGTCCTCGTCAAAGAAAACAAAATTCAGATTTTGTTTTAAAATGTGTGAAAAAACTCGCATTTTTTACAGAATCTTGGCATTCCATCTATTTCGCTTTAAAAATATAGAAAAAACAAGGAAACATTTTTGAAAAAAAAAAGAATATAAACTATATTGACATGAATCTACGACTAATCACATGAGAATCCAACGCTAATCCGTTCATGCGGCGAATTCATGCAGATTATTATCATGCAGTCATGCAGAGTTGTCATGCACATTACCAACACCCAAGAGATAAGGAGATGGGTTACTCTGTGTAAAGTCCAGCAGTCGACATTTTGCCCCCTCCTAAGACGACGAATTTGACTGCGCTGCTCCTTTCGGCGAGCTTCGGAAGCTTTGCCTTACTTAGCGGTTGGGCCGGCCCTGAAGGGGGAGAACTACTTGGAAATACTTCCGGAGCCCCCTTTTTTCATACTTTCCTTTTCTCCCTTTCGATGGATGACGGTGTAGGATGACAATATGAGGGATACCACCCTAACAGACCCTTTTAAAAATCAAAACCTTTTTTGGAAATATTAATATTTACTATTTCAACAAACATGCAGCAATATAAAATATAAAATTTGGAAAAAGTAGCACAATCTAATGAATTTACGGGAAAAACATTATTTTTACAACTAAAAAATGTTCCTGATCATCTTCATAATCATACTGCTAAGTTTAAAGATGATGGGATGAACGATGTTCTTATAATACAATTAATCGTGAGGGACTATGCTTAACATCTGTCAAGTCACCGAAAGCTGTTTACAAAAGCCCTTATGGTGGACAGTCCCTAAGTAAATTCATTGTTCCACGTTATGTACGGAAATGGTTATATTGGTCTACAAAAATAGTAAAATAACGTTTAAGATTGTAAAATTTGTTTGCCAATATATTTTAGCATTATTAAGTTATTCAGTTTTTCAAAATCACCGATTACGCTATAGTTCACCCAGCCGCCGCCGCATACAAATTGTGTATGGTTGACTGGTTGTGTATGCGCTGGCGGCTGGGTGATCTCCCCCTCTACGTACAGTTATCCAAAACTGTTTCATTATTTGTGGCTTTTTTTCCGAGATATTAACGGTTGAAATATGAAAATAAAATCATATCATGCGGCCTTGGGATTCGCAGAGAAGCATAGATTGGTACTCAAAAGAGAAGAGGAAAAGCGCGATCCGGCAAAATAAAAAATTATGCCATGATGTCAAGATTTGCTTCTCATTTTCATGGAAGTTGAGATTGGTTCATCTCCATCATCTTCCATTATTTAAAACATCTTTCTGTATGTTTGCAACATTTTGTTTTATTCGTTTCATTATTAAGGTCTCTTATGCGTGTTATGTTTGTGTATATTGTGTATGTATGTGCAATTTTCACAAACAAGTCTTGTTTATGTAGCTTCACTGAGAGAGTATAGTATCAAAAGTGTAGTCCGGGAGCCACAATGAAAGAGATTTACCTCATAAGCATAACTTTTGGGTGATGGGTGATGGGGCGTTTGGGTGCAGAAAGAGATAAAAAATCGGGAAAATTATCGATTTTTTCGAAAATTTACCTCATAAAAATCAACTCAAGAACTAAGCTTAAAATTTAAATAATATTAAATAGAATCAGTTTAGATAAAATCAGGCATGAAACTCTGAGGCTTTAATGTAATCAGACAGCGATTTGTAAGCCTGACGGCGTATTTTCGTAAATTTGCCGTAAACGGACAAGAAACCATCTGACTCGTCATCATTCGCCATGAAACATATTTCTCTATAATCTTGAGCGCGTTTTCTTTATAATCTTATTTTGACCCAGCGAGAAAACGCTTCTTGAAATTTAATATTCTGTTCAAGAATGGATAAAGGACGAGTTTTGGCTTTTCTTGAAAAAGCTGGGGTGTAGTCGCATCCAGTGAAGACATGTAAAGCAGGATTCGCTTTTTACAGTGATTCTCCAAGTTCTTACATGTAAAATTAAGGTCTAAAAAACAATGTTTGTTTTTGCTTTGTGTGCCAACTTCTAGTCAGCTGTGGACACCTTCCTGGATATTTGATATATTCCCGATTAAGATGCCAAAACGTCCTTGTCTGACGTCTTAATTGTAACATTGGCCGGCAAAGGGATGGAATTAAGATGGGCAATGGTTGGAGAATTAGCCTCTTTCCGAATATTTCGCATGCTTTCATTTAGAGTAATGCCGAGGCCTTGTCGATGTTAAGTTTTTTTCGGGCGGATATACCCTTTCTGAAGTCTTGGGTTTGAGTCGAAGTTTTCCTTCGTGCTTCTTCTTCCGGGTTTTTTCTATTTTTCAATGAAATTTTTTTATTACAAATTCAAATTATTGTTTTTTTTTTAGCAACACTGTTTGGTTTTGTTCTTCTTTTAAAAGAAGTGTCACTACCATAAGTATGCATAACCGAGGACAAAATCTTATGGCCAAATCCTATGGGGTGATCACACCATCCTCTCTATAATTTTAATCAAGCTATTTGATTTAAATACCGGGTATTTTTCTGTGGTGGGACTAATTAATGAATTTCGGGAGGCATTGGTTGGGGGCAATTGTCTGCAACGCGTTTGGGGGGGGGGGGGGGACTGGAACAAACTCAAGCCGGACATTTGTTAAAAGTCGTCAATCGTCCACATATGCTAATTGCAATTTGATTTGAAAAGCTCACATTGCTTTTTCTATTATTTTGGTTTTGCCTTCTTTGCCCTCGGTTCCTTATAAGAACCAGACGCTAGGTTTGGACAGAAGCGTTTCTCTTTGAGCTCCCCATCCAAGACTTGTGATGACCCTGGTCTGAAACAAGTATTGAAGGTAAACTTTGTGTTTAACAACTGAGTAAAACTTTGATATTTACTCTGACGAATGCACCAGCAGTGTGTAAAACGAATAATGTTGAATATGTATTCATAGGAGGAATTCTTTCTGTGGCTAATAGGTAGAAATGGTATTTGTGGAGCCCAGCCTGAAGGCCACTTGTTCCATGAAGCTCCATGCCTTGAGACTTGTAGCTGAGTCACCTCTTACCCTCCTTGCCTGAATGTAGGCTGGGTCATTTTGGTTACTGGTAATATTTCAAAAATTAAATAACACGTGTCAAGCAGAAGATGCAATTTGTTTCATATGCATTTAATACGAATTCAATTTTCAAATGGTGACTTTTACACCATGTCAGACTTAAATTTTTCAGAGACAAGCCGCCAGCAAATAGTATCAATCAATTTCAAAATTAAGGGTGGACGAATATAAATCTAGGTAGAAAATATACTGAAGCTGAAAATTGTGTTAAAATTTATTCCAAATATACAAACAATTCCACAGTGATTTTAAATGGAATGAATTACAACCAGTTGCATAAATGGGGCCTCTTCTGACTCGTTTGTATTTAACACATTCTTCATTTCTTTTTGTCATTTCCCAATATCTCTCCTGTTTTTTTTTCTTCGAGCAGAATTCCGAAGATTGTTAATCGAATCAGCAATGCAGCAGTCTAAAGCCGTAATTCTAGGAAATTCATTTTTGAAAAAGTAAAAGGAAGAAAAACTCATCGCATCAGTGAATATTCAAAATAGTTAATCACACTGAAACATTAGATGCAATGTAAAATCACTAACTAGAAAAGTAAAACGAAATTCGAAATACCTGGGTAGGTAATGCAACGTTTCCGTTTGGAAAAGCTACGGCTTTTTTGTCAAAGCGGGTTTTAAAAAATGAGGACTGGTTAAGTAAAAACAAGTTCGAATTATGTCTTGTCTTTCATTAAGTTGTGTGTTAAGTGTTCATTAAGTTAAGCATATTTTCATCTATTTTGTGGTATATTTATAATGACATCGGATTTGCGAAATTTTCCCCAAATATGCAACCTCTAAGTTTGCCTTAAAGCGGTTTCAAATACGGAAACTGAAAACCTTCGGTTCACCTAAGATTGAATTGTATGCTCAGTGATAAGACATAATGCCAAAATAGGTTTTCTTGAAGATTTTTGGGTATAGTAGGTAGTTAGTTTGATAAAAATGTACGATGATACTACAATTTCTTCAATTGGAGTTAAATGTAGTTCTGTCTATGTTCAAACAGCATATTGGGAAAACCCAAATAAGTGGGTCACTCATTTCAAAACAGGTTTGAAAGATAAACAACTACTACGTCACAATATCGCTAACATAGGTTCGTAGTTGCATTCAGAAATTGACTATATCTGTTGGGTAATCCCATTGTCCTTCAACTAACTTGGAAATTCCAGACCTTAAAAAATCAAATAATTGTCACTTAAAATGAGAGAAAGGGTTTGTGCGGGTGATACGTTAACGGCGATGTGTATATAAAGAGCGTAAAATTTCGCTTTTCATCACCAGACATCAGTTGGCTTAGCAATACTAATCAACTAAACAGAAGAAAATAATCAAAAAATTTCAACATGATCAAGGTAACTGACTAGAAAATTTTTCGCTTTTAATTATTGTCATAGATATAAGAATTTATATACCTAATTCCATTATTAGAGCTATATTGTAACAACAAATAATAATTTTTTGATCTCTAATAGGGTATGTTGATTCTTTTTGTCTTCGTTGCCGTATGTGTACTATTGGTATCAGCACAACATGAGTACACGGAAAACTATCCCATTATCAATTATCGCATAACTAGATTCAGTCGTGACGTTGAATCTCAGATGATGGCAAAGAGGAATAGATTTCCTGGATGGCTGTTTGGTTAATATGTTTGGAAAAATAATATTTATTTGATTGCTTGTCTGTAGCATTGATAAAACTGCTCCGTAGTCAAGACAACGGCTAAAAACAAGAATTGCAGAATTTTCAAATATCTGCTGTTCTTATTTATTATTCGATGTCTCAGTATTTATTTGAAACAATAAAAGTGTAATATTGCTTGTGGTTTCATGGTATTTAAGTAATATAAATTCTGAAACAGAATGGAATGCGTTAAATTTTATTTAGGACAAAAGCACGGCTATAATGTTTGATTAAGTCTTACTCTTGGCCACATTAGAGCTTACAAGAAATGTTTTTTTATGTTAATTTCCAAAGAATTATTTTAGTTACCCCTTTAACATCAGTCTACATACAAGTCGGTTATAGACTCGGATTTATAATACACAGGAAAATAAAGAAAGTGTTAAAGCATTTAACATTTGGACATGAATGAGTCTCAAAGCATTCTAGGAGGTAAACATTTTGTCATAAATCTTGTGAATAAGTTTATTCAATTTATTCTCAATATCATCGCAAGGGTTAACCTTTAAAGTTTACGCAGACCAATTTCTTTATGTGGGATTATTTAAATAATAATAATTTTCACAATTCGCTTTTTATTTATTATAGCAGGTGAACGATTGGCAATTACTCTCTCGAATTACGCCTTAGAGAACAATAATTTTTTTCTCATTCTGCCCATTTTGTATATGCAAATTTAATATCGCCATATGTAAAAAATAGTCTTTGCCAAGTATGAAAACAATTGCAATTGCTAAGGCGAATGATGAAGAGATGGTACCTTAACGGTGCATCGAGACTCGTCGTCAAAAAGCCAATGCAACTTTTGGCAATCCGTGTCTTTCTTAAAGTTTAGAATGCCAAGAAAACGTAGTACGAATAAAAGCAAATGGCTTTGCCTTAGGTTCTCATGAGCAGAAGGGCAGTGAGGGGGGGGGGGGGGGTTAAAAGCCGTTTTGGAATTTATAAAAGATGACATTCATTAAAATAATTTGCCTTGCAAGAAGTTATGGGCGACTTCAAGAAAATGTATGTGGGCATTACGAGAAGTTTTTCCGGGTTTGACTATCAAAGAGCGTGGGTTTCATTGTTTGCAATGTCTTCTTGGGAATGGCGTGTATAATTTATATAAAGAACATGGATCGCAGTTGCAATGGTCTTTTTGCAACAAAGAATTCTTTCAATCTAATTACTTGGCAATATTTTGTATCGAGTTGGAAGAACCTTGTGCAACAAAGGATTTACTTTAAAAACTTTCCTAAGTTCGTTGTGGTAATTAAAATTTACAAAAATGTAGATTAGTCTATCAAAGATTGGATCCAGACTACTGCAATTTCGATAACTTATTAATTTTTATACATTTATACATGAAATTACTCCGCCTTTCTGTCTTGCATATTTTTCACCGAGTTTTTTTTGTCATTTTTCGTCACTAAGGTCTTATAATAAAAAAAATATTTAAACTGCATTTGCTCGAGTTGCCCAATTTTTTTACATTTAAGTTTTGACAAATGCCAAGTTGACCAAAATTTTTGATTGGGTCATTATTTTGGACGACTTGGACACGAAAAAAACGTCTTGCCGAATTACCTTGATCATTGTTGGTTTTGACCGAGATGTATGGCAATCAATATGAAGCATAACATCCACTATGAAAAGAGAATAATCAACCACTAAACTGAAGTTCTGAAGGACAATCATTGTTGAAAACGAAAGTTGGTAATGAATAATATTGTCACGATTGGTTTTGCTTGAATGCCCCATAGTCGAAATAATCCTAAGAAATGACGCTAAGCTGACGACTATTAAAGACGTATGACAAAATATTAAAGCCACCTTGAATCCATATATAAAATGAACCCCCCTCTATTCCTGTAGGTTCTTGTGTACTGACTGTCTGTCTGAGTGGAACCTGTGTCTGATTCAGTATTGGGCACTGTCGTCTGTTTGCGAAATTAGTGACGATGACAGTGCTATTTCGAAGGAGACTAGGCTCGTACATTTTTTTCCAGAAGTTATTTCCTTGAATTGAAGTAGACAATTTTCATTGATTATTAACCCTACATGATAATCAAACATTTTACTGTTTGTGCACTATCAATTTTGTACTAGGAAAATAGCACAAAGATTCGTTTCAAATGGGCTGCAGCCAACTTCTACACACCAAAGAATTCCTTCGTCTAACACACCTACCCAACCGACAACACCCTTTAATGCAAAAACTACGTTTACTTTTAAAAAAGTCTACTTGTGGACTGTTAAGAAAAATACTAACATCGCGTCCAAAGAAATAGAGAAGATTAATTGTGGAAGTCGAGATATTTGAAATAGACAGTAAAATGTTGCCGTCGACCATAAAATATCTTGGCCGTCCTATGATAAAAATGCATTTATAACTTCGATGCATCGATGCAACGATCACTCTTAAAATTGTTAGACTGGTTTGGTGTCCAAAAAATCATATCGAATAAAGTACGTCCTGCTCTTCTCGAAAAAAAGAACAAGGACTCAAAATTTAATTTCATTAAAGTATTATTTATATTATTATTTATTTATTATTTAAATATTATTATGAAAATAAAACGCCTTTTTTCTCTGTCTCTAAAAAGATGACGTGGTATTTTGGAAAAAATGTGTTATTGATTTTATGGTATCTAAAAAAGTAATTTTTAATACAAAAGTTGGTACCGTTAGAACGAGAAATCTACTCTCTTTTGAATGGTATTATTAAAAATTTGAAGACGTCAAAGGTTGAGAAAAAAATAAAGTTAAGAAACAGTTTAACTTTTTTGCTACTCGACTACTGTGCGACTAAGTGACGTTAAAAATTTTCTGCTTAAGCCACGCTTATTGGTTCTAGACTGTCAAAAATATTCCTTTTATGCCTTACCAGAATTCCCCACAAAATATATTTCTAGATTTTATTTAATTGCAACTAAACAAAGTAACGTAGCAAATAACATCACTCAACGCAGAATTTATGGGCTTTTTTACCATTGTTGAATGTACCGCGATTAAGTGCTAATCATCTTAAAAACTTTAAGCTAATTTGTATTTGTTGGACGAATTCTTGCTGTAACCAGGTATAATTCTGTGAACCCTACCATGATCTACTTGCCTTGAGACAGGCGATCCTCCCCTTTATATACAGCCCCGGAGTTGTAGTCAACAATTTTATATGGTCACGTCAAATCTCAAATCTTGACAGAACCATTTTGGTTACAGGTTTTAAAGAACACGTTACAAGAAGACGAAGCAATAAAGTTCTCTATGCATTTTTTACGACTGCAAATTCGAATGGCAATTTTTACATTATTGTTGGCAACCTGGTTTCAAATTTTACTAGCTATTTTTCCACAAAATGAAATCGTGAAATGGACCTGTGGTTTTAAGTGGTTTTAAGGGAGAGGTATTATACCAAAGAAAAAGCCGAATCAATTTTTATTTGTCAAAACTAGGTAGTAATTTGAAACGAATCCCGAAATCTTTCGATTGCAATTTGATCAATCAAATTCTCGAAATAAACACAATGTGTTATTTTATATATAACTAATTAACTCATTCCGGAATGCCTTAGTCCTTTCGGGATTCTTTTCCAGAAAAATCCTACACCAAAAAGAGGGGACTTAGGACACTTGAGGGATAGATTTCTTCTTAAGAGTGAAGATTGTGGCTGTTACTCCATAATTCCATTTAGATTGATTCACACAAAACACAGACTTTTGAGTTTCCCAGAATACCCAAAAGACAGACATTACTTTTTTTAGGAATTAGTAAGAGTTTTAATGATTGTTTTAAATATTTAAAGTGTAGGTTTTGACGTTTATTCACATAAAAATACCGTACAACAATATCAAATAAGTAACAAGAACTAGGGGATTGTGAAAGAAAGAAGTTTTACAAGAACGTAACGTTGAAGAGACAATATTCATTAAATCGATTTGGATTATTTAATCTTTTTAAGTTTTGTATATAAATTATCATAGGGCAACACGCGATACCTTGTTCGCAAATTATTTTCTTGACATATGTACATAGCCAACATCTGTTCAATTGATAAATTTGAAAAGGCTGTGGCGAGTGTAGATGAGATGAAATAGTGTGGTACAGAAGCGGCTCAATTTCAGTACAGCGCAATTAGGGTTGTACGTTATCTCTATAGCATTACAAAATAACAAATCAAACCAGATATTTAATGTCGAGAATATCATAATATAATGAAGAATGATGAACTATTGGGGAAAATAAATCGTCAAATCTTAGCCATCAATGGCGTTTGGCATAATCTATTCGCGAGACTATCTGGGTTTTAAAATATTGAGAGAATACCTATTAGGTAAGGAATGGTTGGCCACGGTTTTTAAACAGTTGCAATCTAGTCTAGGACGCAGATGGTAGTTTTAGTTAATGTAGTAAGTGCGACACTTATTTTGCCATTCGAAAAAAAATTTGATTTACATGGTATGGGCAAAAGATAAACCATAGTCGACAAATCGGTTACAACGAGTCAAATTAAAATCTATTTTTATTTTTATTTATTATTATTGTTATTATTATTATTTACTTATTTATTACTATTGTATTTGTATTTTTTTACATGGAACTTTAAACTTGGGTATCTGATTAAGGGATATGATTTCTAAGAGGTATGGGACAAGACGGGAACGTTCTAAAGCAGGCAGGCGAGGAGTGGGATGTGAGGATTTTTTTCGATAGTGGATACCAGGATTCCCATCCCAGTAAGTCGAATTTATATTTTTACATGGCGCTTTCCAAAAAAAAACTCTATTTTCTTTTTGTTCTTTTATCATTCTTTCTAGAATCGAGTCTCGAGTCACTGGGGAATCAAGTGAATTAGATATCTATTGTTTTCTGTTGTCTTTAGTCCGGGAAAAATGTGTCATCTTCGAATTATGCTGTTGTGGTGGCTGTTGCATCATTCTCTGCAAGAAAATGCTGGTAGAGCGTAACAGGTTGCGTGACTCGTCAACCTCGGGCCAAATCGTTTCTTCTTCTTCAATCTCTCGTAAAAGATCATGATCTTCCAGAGTGGCTAAGGTCGGTACTGGAGATAAGGTCGGACGATGGTTTGGTGTCTGATTGCTCGTGCGATGTGAAATCCTGTGCTTCCCTACTGTGGTGGGGCTGGACGCAAAGTCACTCTTCAATGTTTTGTTGTTTATTCGGAAAACTGCTTCGTCCGCCTGCTCTTCCTGGGAAGTGTGAATAATACGACTCGAGTGCTGGTGTCGATGCTTTCGCAATGTCGGCTCTTCCATTATTTCACTCAGTGTGTCGATATATTCACTTCCAACGCTTTCCGTTTCTTCAAATCGGCCTTTGATGACACTTGATGGTATCTCGAACACACTCCTACCTTCGGGCATTTCAATGACTGTCAGCTCAAGAACAGGCGAAACGACGTTTGTTGGGTCTAAAATTTCGTCGGATCGGATGGAACCTGTGCGCAAACAGGTAAAGTCATATATGCTATTTTAATAGGATATCCCTCCGTACATCAAATGGGGATCTGTGTGGCACAAAAAAATCAACAACAAACAAAAATCGATGATCTGTTACCTTCAATTTCAGAAGAGCAGTTACGTGGTCGGAAAAAGCGAGTAACTGGCTTGCGCTGACCATCTGTGTCTTCTACTTCTATCGCCAGTCCAAAGTTACGGCCACCTGGAGCAAGCCACCATCGAGCGGCCAATTTAATGTCCAGCTTCATAAAGTTTTCTTCTTTGGCCATAGCCATTTGAGAGTCTAACAACTTCTTCTTCTGGACTGTTTGTATCGCAAAAAATGGAAACGAGAAATGATTATTTTTCGTTAGTAGAAAATCATAATAGCATTGCATATTAATAAATGTATTAAGAATAAAAATATATCGACCATCAAATGTTTTAAAGCTCACGGGATTTTGATTGATTATTCTGTGTTAATTTTTCGGTCTATTTTCATGATAGAACGACCTAAAAAAACCGCCGGAGAATTGAAATTCATTTAAATATTCAAACTATGGTACACCACCTCGATCCCGAGTAACGAAATGAGTTTGGTAGTTTCCCAGAAGTATGAAAATGTAAAAATGAAAAGAATTACAATGTAACGAATTGCGTAGCATTTCTATTGTTATTCCCAAACAGGAAAGCCTATAGTATTAATTTATTCCTATCTGTACAGTTTTTAACGCTCGTCTGCAAAGTTATGCCTAACACGAATTATTTAATTTAAAAAAGAAATGCAATATGTACCACGGTTTCGTTTGAGAGCGCGAGTATAATTATGAACCGAGACGCGAATTTTCTCTTCGTCCGAAGGCTGCAATGGGGTGTCAAAAAATGGTACGGCTTTCAGCATTTGCAGAGGTTGTTCTAGACCAACGAATCCTGAGCTTGTATCTGCTTTTTCTGGGCCGAGGTTGACTGAAGGAAACGCCTCTCCCTGGCAAAAAAAATATGAAAGTTAGCAGCAGAAACAAGAATACAATCTATAAAAATAATTCCCAGTTCAGGCCCAGTTCAGGCACAGTTGCCTGTTGATTTGTCAATCATATTGTTTCACCTACCTCAACGAATTTAAGTAGACGCAACTTAGCCCCAGTGACAAAAAGTTGGAACCCATTACGAGTCTGAGATTGGATCCCGCTTAGATTGAAGAACAGATGAAATGACAGTGGTGATGAGGATCCTGACGACCAGATTTCTTCATCCGCGTGTTTCGGCCCGTCACCTGTGACAATGAAAACGTAAAACAGAGAAATAAATTGTGATCAACTGCTCTTCAAAATTCATTCATCATACATGATGGTTGCAGGTAACGAGTGCGTTCGTAGAGGTCGACTGTTGCTTCAGGGCGTTGGAACGGAGAGAAAAAAGGGGGAATTGGGGGAGCACCGGGCAATGTCCCTCCCGGTATTGCCGGAATTTGAGGACGACCATTAAGGTTAACAAAACCCAGAACATTTCGGAACACTTCTTGTTTACGTTGAAGAGCCGACCTAAAAATCATCAATCCGAATCAAATGTTTAAAATTAATAGTTCAATTTAAAAGATTGGAAAAGTTTTTTAAATAAAAAAAAAATCGAGCAGGGAAAAATTAATGTAGATTAACAATGCGGAATAAAATAGTAAAAGAGTTAAGTGAAAGTTAATAACAGACTATTGGTTTATTGTTGGAGCATGAAACCGTTCAAAAGGTATGGAAAAAGCGGTCAAGGTAAGAACTAAGAACAGACAAAATGCAAACTAAAGAAGAATGTTACTATGCAGGTCTACGAATATTTTCTAGACATTCCCTGTCTTTGTGTATAGTTTTGATCATATATTTCATATCTAGCCTTCATACTTTGGGACCGAATACAAAATATATTCATGCAAGCGTATGAAACATTCCCCTAAAAAAAAACAAAGAAAATAAGACTGAGGAAAAATAATGAATAATACAAGTACATGAGAGAATCTATAAATAATGCTGAAAATTAATTCCCGTAACAGTAAATTCTTGAAAAATAATTATCTGTGGAAATAGCTTTGGTCGCGGCTCTTGGGGTACAACTCGTTAACGGCGAGTGTGAATTTATTCTGAACCTTTTTTTGTTTACTTCTCACACGATAAAACTTTTGTTTTTTTAAGATTGGCTACAGGAAGATTGACGGATTGATTGTTCCACTGGGCAATCGTTAATGTATGATTCATATCGCCTGAGTGGGCCATGTATTCTCATCTCTTGTCTATTTATGTTGAACTCCTTATTTCATGAGCGTGTACGAACGAGTTTCATAAATGCAGATGAAACACCAAAATAGAACAACAGCAATCACAAAGTAATTTTTTTACTTTCTGATTTTCTTTTAAGTAGAGGTAATAATTTGGTTGCTCGGTAGAACAAGATTTCACGGAATTTCTTTACGTCTTTCTTGATTCTTTTTGTTAACATTAACGGCATGCAAGTGGATGAATAACTAAAATACAAAAATACATGCTGGTCACCGAGTAACGGAAAATTATTCACATAGAAATGATATTTAAAAGAAGTAAATTCTCTTTCAGCATATACGACAGCTTTATGTTCTTAAATCTGGATGTCTTATTACTAAATATGCAAAAATAACAATAACAGAGATCGTATTACAGACTAGCATTAATAATAACACGCTTTTCCATTCGTTATCATTTTTTAGTGTCGACAGTACACTTGAGCCGCCAACGAATTGTTGACTTATAAGTACAAATATCTTGGTTTCACTCGTACATATATTTTTGAGACGACAAAAACAAATCATCACACACACTAACTATTTGAGTTGCTTCAAATAAACCTATTCCTTTTTTTCTTTTCCTGTGCAACACTTTTGCAAGGCGTTTAAGTCTACCATTTCCTCATATGACGTTTTCCCTTGTACTGTTGTGTCGGAACATTTGGTCAATTAAGGGAAATTTGAGAATTAGGGAAATTGAGACATGAGACATTTTTTATGTCATGAGAGGACACAATTGGAAAATGGAACACGTGGAGCGTTTCATAAAAGTCTATCTGAGCACGAGAAGGGCTCGTGCATGCGTCTTCACAGTCGGGCAGTTCCAGACAGGAAAAACTTGGAGCGGTTTTTTCCGATTTCCGTCACAGACACGGCACATAACACGTAATGTAAACACAGACGCGTCCATTCTATGACGCACAGACTTATATCGGTCCAGACATGCTACTTTTCGTCGAACCAAGAGGAACACGGTTTCAAACCCGAAAACATGCGACGTTACAAATGCCAAGAAGGTGGAGAGAAGAAGAAGAAAAAAAGAAGAAGAAGAAAAAGCGAAGACACAAGAAGAAGAAGGAGAAAAACAGAAAGAGCAGAAGAGGAGAAATAAGAAGAAGGGGGCATGTGATGGCAGATGGAGGGGGTTTAGAGGAGATGAGGAATGCAGACACCCGCCACCACCAGCCGGCAAAGAGCAAGGGGAATGAATGACAGTGTCAGCAACACTTCGCACTTCTCCAAAAGAGATGAAGATGAAAACAAAAGTCTATGGATCTTTGGTAAGCCAAAAGAAAAATGAAGAAGAAGAAGAAGGGGTGAGGGTCAGCAACACAAAAAAAACGAGTACTGTGCTACACTACAGTAAACACTATGTGGGAGGAATAACTCAATAAATAATATATAGGTAGAGGAGCTGTGAAATGCTTCCCTATCAAATTCTCTTTGGTCTTGACCACACTTTCATTTCACGACTTCCGTTAGATATAGTGAAGGCAGTGTCGAGACGCTTGAGAGAAAGAAGGGGGAGAGAGATTTTTGGTATTTTTGGTATCGGTATTTTTCACAAACATCTAATCGTACCACGCACGAAAGTAATTATTGCTACTCTTTTTTAGGGAGAAACTAGTGGAAAGCCACAAAAGGATACAGAAAACATGCAGGCATTGACCATGACTACTTTATGTGTGCTGCACCAGGCTGGCGGAGAGGTGTTGGCCACCGCGCTAGAAATAGGGAAATAAACTACATAAGACATTCATTGACTAACGCGATAAAAAGCAGTCTGCGAGTGCTGTGTGTAGATTGTCAATCGTACAATAAGAAGTGCGTAAATGGTAAGATCTTCATCATTTTGACATTTTCCCCCTATTTGATAAAAGAGCCAAGATCTCCTAGTTCGTTCCTTTTTCTCCTTCTCTTTCTACCAACCCTTTCCTCATTCTTTGGCGTTGCTTTCCCCATTGTACTACACAGATTGATCAATCCTTGTCTTCCTCATGCAGTCTCAACGTCTTTGGAGGAGTGACTAAGTACAAGATTCATTCATCCATCTATTCATTCATTCGAAGCTTAAAGCTGCAAGCCCCTTCCCGCCGAATACCAATAAGATGTCTGGCCAAAGCCGCTGTATTGCTCAACTTGTAAAACATTTATAAATACGCCCATATAGCTATTGACAAATGAAGGCATCAACTATTCTAGAACTAGGTAGTATATATTTTGTATCTAGTTTGCATGCACTATGCAATAGGATATAAACCAGAGGAATTTAAAAAAAAATAGCGATAACTTCACAGCAAAGTTAGAAAATGTGTGTGAGGCCGAAATGTATGGCTTTTATCTTCATTTTTCAGCACTAGTTTACCTACAAAATGTATCTATTTCTAGTCTCTTTTTCCCTTTGAACGTAGAAGATCGCACACGACTAATTTTTTTTTAATGAATACCCGGGTAGCACACAGAATCTGTTTCAGGTCTGTTACAGATCTGTTGATTCTGTAAATCGTTTGAAATGGGACAATCTTACAAACTGTAAAAAAATGCAGGTATGTAACAGATCTGTAATTTAAATTACTATTAAAGAGAAAAAACAAATTTTCGAGTAAAAAAGATACAATTTCCGAGTGATTTGGTATTGAACTATCAATTCAACTATCAACCCCTGATATCCTATTCGGGTACTATACCCATCTGCATCACGACCACTAACTTATGATCACGTAAATGTCATATGTATACCTATAGTGTATAATCATCAAATCATACAACTTGTAAACTTATACATTCAATAACCGGTCTGGCGTGTCTCCAAACTGCGTGCAACCTATGACTACTACTCTTATTCACAAGACCGAGATCGGCCCTACACCAATTACAAAGTTTTTTATCTATTTAGGTTAAAAATACTTTTAGTCCGGTGCTATAAAGTGGGTAAACAACATCAATTCTCTACTATAACCTAAGTAAAATATATTTATTTTTCTATTTAATCCTGCTTTCTGCTTGATAGACACACGGAACATGTCGATGCTGTATTACAATAAAAAATAGTGAACATGTGAGAAATGACCTGAAACCTGTCCCAGAACTGCTTTACTCCGTAAAAACAAATAACACATAAACATATGGAAAATGGTCTCACCAGAATTCTGTTTTCGAGAGATAAAACAGATCGGTTCAACAAGTTTGAAAAACACACTTTAACCGAAATCTGCAAAACAGACAAAATCAAGGCAATAAATTTCTTGTGAAACAGAACTGTATCAGACCTGACACGGATCTGTTCACAGGTACAGTACCCACCCCAAGTTTGGAAACACGACGAGTGTTTCCGCGCTTTTAACATGGCGGCTTACAGGCCAAAGTTTTCCCCTTTTTTGGCGATAACTCACGTTTAAGTTATCACAAAGAAAAACTAAAAAATCCTCTTGTAGAGGGAGTAACATGCTTTCACCATGATTTTTTGAAATTTTTGTGAATAGCACTTTACCCGCGAATCCATAGATTTTCAGTTTGGAAACATTTGCGTTTCCGCCTTATGTTTCCATACTAAAGGGTGTGGCACTTAACAAATTGCCAAAAATTAAAATTTGTAAATTTCAAATTGAAACTTGCACCAAAGGTAGATGACAAATTGGGCAAAGTTTCAATTTTTTAAAATAAATCACTGATTTTTGGCGATTTTTGAAATAAAAAAGGTTGATTAATTTTGATGGTGCAGGGGCGAAATCCTTGCCCGGGGGAAGAATGGAGGAAAAAGAATGAGGAAGAACATTGAGGTCCGGCGGTTTTCCCTCTTGTATTCTTTCCTCGGGGCAGGATACGCTCCATGCGACGCGAGAAAAACACAAAAATATAATTTAAAAAAAAAATCGCCAAAAATGCATGTTATTCCCTCTACAAGAGGATTTTTTAGTTTTTCTTTGCGATAACTCAAACGTGAGTTATCCGAGTTATCGCGAAAAAAAGGGGACACTTTGGCTCGTAAGCCGCCGTGTTAACAGTGCGGAAACACTCGTCATATTTCCAAACTTAGAGTGGGTCCACTACTGTATGTAAAATGAACCGTAACAGCAATTTGTAACAGATCTATTTGCTACGGGGAATAGCCTTAGCGTGAGAAAAGATTGTAAAACATGACAGCGCAATCTTTGCGAATTGGAATCTTACAAATAACAAACATTCGACTTCTAAAATTTCGTTTATACCATCACCACGTGACCAAAAAAGCACGGGGGTGGGGAGTGGGTGGAAAAACTCGAGCCCCATAAAAAAATTAAGGAAGAATTCTGATGGGTAAAAAAAAATAACGACGAAAGAATAAAGTCAAGGAACAAGATATAACTTCCGGAAAGACTGAATCCAGCTAAATTAAACAACACAAAGTAGAACGTGTGGGCGAAAAATGTGTACCTGAATAAACCTGAAACATCACCTGCCTCTTTAAATTTTGATCAAAAATTTTGATCACGTATGATAAAAATTTTAGCGATGCAATATGTTATGTTGCGTATTATATAATAAATTTAACTCAATTATGAAGAACGGAATGAAGAAGTAAGCAATTATTTCATTCAGTATGAAGACAGCACAGAAACAGGATAGGTTCTAGAAATGGAATGATTATTCAGAAACTGGAATATCCGCGTTTTCCTTTTTTTTAAAATACATTTAGAGACTAGGCCATTACAGATTTCATCATGTTTGTAAACCTTGTTAAAAGTATTAAGCATATGCTTTAAGTGTGCTGCTGTGTATGAGTACTGTTAATTTCTCTCGACAATATGTCCCATAGGGGCGCCCCGTGGCGTCCTTCCTTAATCCTCATACAACGTCTATCATTCCTCTTTGCACTCTAACATATATGGAAACTTATAACCAAACGTGACAAATTCAGCAAAAATTGTTATTCATTGTTAAAAAGACAAGGCTGTGGTTGTGGAAATAAAATTTAAATAATCCCTTGTTCATTTTTTTTTTTTTGCTATGACGCCTATGCAAAACTGCTCCGTAATTCGTTAACATGATTCTCTCCGCCTGACTTTTCTCGATACACATACAGTATATAAAAAAATACTCATCAGAAAAGAGTTATGGATGCTAGTTGATGGTCTTGGTTACTGCAGTAGGCTAGGCGTAATCTGGTTACGAGCGTGTAATCTTGTAACCTGTATTATTACCTTTTATTTATTTATAATTTTCAATCATTAATTTGACAGGTTTTCTTGTGTTGTGGAAGACAGAGCCAAACACGAAATCAAATCAATATAATCTGTTGCTATTTCTAGCCAGTAGAAAACAGCACCCCTCGGGTGTAAACCCATGCTCGTCACTTCAAGAGAATTTCTATAATTGAATCCTAGTCATGAAATGTTAAGTCTATTCCTTGGAACGCGTAAAAATAGCTCTCCCTTTTCCCCAAAGCCAACATGAAAGAATAATTACGCCAGAAACAGGTGATCTTGGCACACTCGGCTGATTACATGCGATTACACGGTTCTAAATTCTGCTTTGCTTGTGTGGGACTTGCTGGGATGTCACTTTTAAATATATAACTTTTTCATCCATCTCGTTGAATCACTTGTTTTGATCCACTACTTCCACTTTGGATTTTTCTTTCGCTTCGTCGATTGCCTTTGACAATTTGGTGTTCCTGGTCATTCCCGGTTGTATCGCAGTCAATAGCCTGAAAACCCACTCTCTAAGAAACGCTGTGTTCTAAAAGGAAACTAATGTTTTGCTATATCTAAACATGACTTGTTTGTCACCTCCTCCGACACACGATGTTTAGAAATTTTTTTCGAAACAAAAATGATTCCCCCCAACCAAACACATTTGTTTTCTTTTTGTTTTTAACCTAACCGCCCCGAAAGAACCCCAGGCTATGCTGGAAGCCATGGCCTTGTTATCCCTCCCCTTATTTGCATATTTCTCGAAATTCTTACAAAATTTTATTTACATAAATAAATGAATTAACTTTAAAGTTGAATACCTTAATTTGCAGCTAATGCATTTATACTTAATTTGGTAAAAATCTAATCCTCTGCATCCTCTATATATTCATTTTATTAGATAAAAAAAATTCATTGAGGGGACAATTCCAAACATAGTTTCAAGAAAGCCATAAACAACTTTTTCAAATAAGTACGATTCAACAGATTAAGTACTTTAAGTCCCAAAAGTACTATCAGTCAACATACTTTAATACAATTAGTGTAAAAAAAGCTTTTCATTATGTACTGTTTCTTTCGTATGCTATATGTATGCGTATTGCCTAAACATACGTAACGTGCATAGGCACGGTGCGTGAAATGGCCTATACATCTAGTTTGTCCGTCGATATAGTTGACTAAGCATATCTATGCATCGAGTGTGTCGCCAAATGGCTCATATAATGTTTTTTAATTCATTTGTGTGGTGTGTGTGATGGGTGCTACGAAGCGAATTGGAAGTGATGTTTGGATATTCGGAAAAATTTTCAAAGGTCCCAACGCCCATCGTCTAATATGCCATGATTGTGAAGGATTCTAAATATATCTAGAATGGCACAGTGGATCAGCATCGAGCTGGGACCCGGGAGTTCCGAGTTCAATACCCATCGCAGCCATATCAAATAAGTGGCATGGGCCTTTTATTAAGTATGTTGAATAATTATCCTACCGCCGCTGTGTGAAATTTGGAGGAAACAAGCCGTTGATAATTTTCTGCTAGGATGTATTCAAACTAAAGATAAGGTTTGCAATAAACTTGATTATCAAACCAATTCACGCGATATATACTTATTTCATTTGTTGATGTTTCAAAATGTTTGTTTTTTACATCCCGCCAAAGAGATGCAAAAAGTTAACATTTTTACCTTTTCTTAACGCAATGTTTAGTTAAATCATGTGTCGTTTAATGAGGGGCGTTTATTAGGTTTAATGTCAAAAGTGGCGCGAAGGTAAAAATGAGAAAAAGAAATTTACTCCATTTTTTAAACTTTGTGTTTCCGTTTTGAAAACATAGAATTTAGAATATTTTCAAAGCATGGTCATGTTTCCCTTTTTCAACACAGCGTTTCTTAGAGAGCACTCTGATGTGCATGCCCACCCACGAAGGTTCACATTAGTAAACTATTTCTACAGTATCTATGTTTTCCCAATAAATTTCGCACTGCTGATTCCGTGAAGCCTTTCTTCAGCCTAATCGACACCTACGTAAACTGAGGCAGCAAATATGTAATCAATTTGTGGGCATCAAAATGAAAAGCAATTGAATCGGGGTGTAAGTCATCATACCCACCATCGAAAAAAAAAGAGACGCCCAGAAGCCAAAAAATCACGACGCTCAAAAAGTCAAGAGTTTTGGTGTGATTATTATCGACCCGATTTACCGAATGGCTTTTCCCTCCCACTACTGAAAGTGACCACTTGACTGGATTGACGCAAACCAAAGCTGCCAACAAAAAAAGACGAGGGCCACGCTGTGCGAAGCGAAATGTCACAGACATAGATTTGCTCACTCGTAGGCCGTCTATTCATATACGAAATATCTCAATTTAAAATCGGAGCAACAACCAGCGTTTTGAGTGGGTTGACAAATATTAGGCAAAATAAAGTGAGTGCAGTCATGGCTGTTCTTCAAGAGGAAAACTAGCCTGCCCATTTATTCCTTCATCGCAGCGACTAAATTTACCAACGCAATTTAAAGGCTAGACAGATTACTAAATACATACAGTCCCCTCACATAGTTTGGAAACAACTTTAAAAAATTATAAAAAATTGAAATTAATCAATTTTTACTTGAAACTTGCACCAACGGTAGACGACATAGTCGTCTACATTTGGACAAAGTTTCAAATTTTTTAAATGAAAAGCTGATTTTTGCCGATTTTTTTATTAAATGTTAATTTTTCTTCTCACGTCGCGTGGTGCGTATCCTGCCCCGAGGGAAGAATAGAAGAGGGAAAACCACCGGACCCCTTTGTTCTCTCCAAATTAATCGGCATTTTTTCTTTAAAAAATCGGCAAAAATCAGCTTTTCATTTAAAAAATTTGAAACTTTGTCCAAATGTAGACGACTATGTCGTCTACCGTTGGTGCAAGTTTCAAGTAAAAATTGATTAATTTCAATTTTTTATGATTTTTTAACTAGCATACACTTTAGCTTGGAAACATATGGCGAGCGCGCCGATGTTTCCAAACTTTATGTCTAGCACTTTGGGGATAAACTTCAATTTACTAAAATCTGAAAAAAATCATGGTGAAAGGAAATTCTTTCCTCACCAAGATGATTTTTTTAAATTTGCTTTGCGATAACTCAAACGTGAGTTATCGCGAAAAAAGGGAGACACTTTGGCCCGTAAACCGCCGTGTTAGAAGCGCGGAAACACTCGCCGTGTTTCCAAACTTTGTGAGGGTACTGTATAGGTCTACACAATTTAGCAAGAAATGTCTACATAGCAATGGAAGATAAGTAGGTAGTATAGCGCCCAACTACTTTGAACAACACTTCCGGCAACGGCATGCGCGTCATTCATACGCTATAAATATGTAGTTTATTTAAATGAAAAATGCGAGGCGACGGGTGAACAAATTATAACCTCCCCTCGCTAAAGCAAACTGGTCCGTTAGCAAAAATTTGAGCTTTTAGTAAAAATATTAGCTGATGCGGAGCTAATGCAGCATTCAGCATTCGCTTACAAGTTACTGTATTATTGCATTTCATTAATTTTGCATTTACTAGATGAGAAACGACGAGTTGCCATTCATCAGTGGTCGCCACAGGCAAGTCAAATGTAAGTATAAACGCAAAGCTGCAGAAAAAATAGCTGCGGTATTTTGTAGTTATAGCCTACTTTACTACTATAGATAGATAATACGTGGAAATGTTTTTACTGAATGCAGGATATTCGAGGATATTACAAAATGGGGAATTGTGGTGTCATCAATGTTTCCTTACCTAGTGCTCATATTAACAGCCACATTTGATCTGAAAATTAAAAAAAGGAAACAACAACAACAACAGAAAACCAATTTGGAAACAATGGGAATAATAAAAAAAAAACTTCGACTATTAATTAAATAATGGCCATTACTGCAAGACGTTGGGAACCCAAAATTAAGTATTTTTTTCATATTTGTATAGTGACGGTAAAATATAGAATCTGCGTAAAGTTGACGTCTACTGCCTGTCATTAATATAATCATGTTTTTGTGAATTTATCTGATGTACACACTTGCACTGATCTATAGAATCCCAATAAAATGAAATACTGATAACTTGATAATGCATAGTACATTCCTTATTATTCGAGCTAGAGTCTAAAAATGTATATTACAGCAACAACCTAATACCGTATATCTTGCGCCACTCGATCGGCAAATACGGATTGGCAGACTATAATATCATTCAGTGTGGAATGTTTGCGTGTCAGCAATATCCTGTACGTGACGGATTGCGCCTTTAGCGTTCATGCAATTGAAGTCCGCAATAAAGACCCATCAGACACTGCCACCCACACAGTGGTGAAATGTAATCAACTCTAAACGACAAAAGACTAATTACTACTATCAACCAAAATTAATTAAAGCGAATGTAGGTGTCTTGGTGATGGAGTGCAACTTAAACAAGCAATCACACAAAATAATAGAAATTACTGACTTCTGTAGTAACCATATTTAGAACCTAAGCAGCAATCATTTTCCAATCTGAATTTCTAATTGCTGAACTATCGTAGCGACCGAATTATTTACTTGTGCAACTCACGAAACCAAATTTCCCCGTTAACAAAAGAAAACAGTAAATATTTAAACAAAAAAAATTATAGAAACAAAATGAGGAGTAAATCACCTAATTTCGAGCCCAATTACGCGAAATTATTGTGATACTCCCACATTTCCATCGAATTTTTAGAGAATTCAAAAATAACGTGAACACCAAAGTGAAAAAAAAGCTTCAAAAATTTTAAGAAGCTATTACCTGTTGCGTTGATGAATGATGCTGATTTGAGCGTCATAAGCGGATGCAGGTACCGCCACTTCCGGATGAGCAGCATGCGACGATGAATGCTGTTGGTGGTGGTGTTGTTGCTGGCGGCTGTTGGCGGGGAAATTATGGTGATTGACACTGCTGGAATGGCGGATGGCGAGCTGCTTTTGGCGAGAGGCTTCGACATCTTCGTTGCTGACGTTGAAGAGACGAAGAAGGTCTTCGCCGAGCGGCGACGACGAGGACAAAGCAGAAGGGACGGCAGCCGTGCCGGACAGCGGAAGACACTCGATCATCGTCAGCACATGAACCAGCACGAAACAGATCAACAATCGACGAGCCGCCACTCGCTCAATCGGACAAACAAAGGTTTTCATTTTTTTTTTTTTTTTTTAATTACAGCTCTTTTTATCGCGCTTATCAAACGTCCAACCGAAAGTAATAGCCAATGAAACAATTAACGGCAGGGAACTATATAATTTTAAATGCAATTGAAACCCAAAATGAAATGACAAGCCAGATGCAAGGAAATTCAACTGAGTTGGAATCTATAGAATGGACAGTCAGAGTTAACAAGTTGCCTTTCGATGAACGAATGAAAACCGTCAGTGACAAAAAATTGAAATCAGATGCAATAGAGAGAGAGAGAGAGAGAGAGAAAGAGAGAGAGAGGTGCAAGTGGGCGCAACTTTTTCGGGGAACGCCGCGCGGAAACGGCGGGAGTCGGAGTGAGAATGGAGAGAACGATAGCCAAAACCCGACTATAGAGACTGGTGGAGTGCGAGAGAATGGTGAGACACGGCGTGCGCTCAAGTGGAGGCGGAAGGATGGACTGAAGGCGGGCAGACGTTTCGGGCCGGTGCAAAGTCTTGAGGGGGTCCGGGACACACACACAGGCAGCAGCCGAGAGAGGGAGGAGGAGGAGGGAGTGAAAAAAAGAAGAGGGGGGGGGGAGGAAGAAGAGATGGTGAATGGGAAAGAAAGAAGGAAACAAAAATGACGGAAAGAGAGGAATATCTGTACTGTGTGTTTCTGTCTAGATTCACACTCTCACACACAAGTCCGAAGAGGTTGCTTGCTTTCGTTTGGTCGCTGTGTGGGTCTGTATGTGTAGACGCAGGCGAACGTGTTTGATGTGCGTGCTGCGTGTGTGCCTGCTGTATGGGTATGGCGTATGGCCGTATGTATTGGTGATATTGGCGGCGGTGATGGAGCTGGAGGCAGCCCAAAGCTTCTCTCTCTCTCTATCGCCTTGCCAGAGCTTAAGCTCTTTTGGGTGAGTGGGCGTTGAAATATATAAGATACGGCAAGGAGAGAGAGAGAGAAACTAGTAAATAAAAAAAAAGAGAAAAAAAGGAAAAACAAAAAACGGGCTTGAACGTGTTTTTAGTCTTGGCAAGCCACGGAGATGAGTGAATAAGTGAATGAAGCGGGCGGGCCGTCAGACATTTCACAACACTTCTTTTCTCCGAAACTAATGCCAATATCCGACGGCCAAAGAGGGAGGAAAACAAATTCATACATTCATAAAAGAAAGAAAGAAAAAGGGAGAGAGAAGGACAACAACAAAAAATAAGATAGAGTATTAAAAGAGAAGAAAAAACTTGATTGTAAAAGAAGAGAAAAGAGACAAAAATGAAGAGAGAGAAAGGGCGGGATTGAAGAGCGTGGGATCTCTCGGCATTGATGGCCTGCTGTGGAAAGACAGCTGCTGAAAACACACGTCACGTCACACGTCAAAAGACATGCGGTTGCGTCAGCATAAGTCGTCTTTTATGATCACTCGGTATTATTATCCGACCGCTCTTAAAGTCTCGGTCTGAGATCTGGTGCAAGTGACGTATACGTCGCCATAGTCCTTTTGACTTTACATTTATTTCTTTTTACGCAATACAGGCAAGAAAAGGTGACTGACTGATTGCAAGATCGAGTGGAAATGAAAAACAAACAAAAAAAAACATTTTAGCTTTTCATCCAGACGGATCCAGATATGGTTTTCATTTTATTTAGTTTGCGTACGTTGCACATCACATTGGAAATTCCACTATTACCCGCTATTACATGTGCACATTGATGGCTCTTTATATCGGGTTTCGTGAGCCGATAACAATTAATGCCGATGCGATCGTTGAGATACAACCATAAAAAAGTATCACAATAATTACGTAAGCAAAAAAACCCGAGCTGTGTACAGATTTTACAACTTATTGTCGCGATGGAAACTTTTGGATGTTATCTTCTACCGTCCACTTTTTCCCTCACATTTTTAAATTCAATTGTGTATTATTCGAATTAATACGCATACATTTTGTACGAATCATTTTGAATTTTTGATAACTGAAAAGGCTTCTTATACTTGCTGTAACCGATGCAAATGTATTTTAAGCGCATTGACCGAAAAACTTAACAGGTTTCTCTCAGCTCCCCAGTGTAATCCCGAGAACAATACCAAGAATAAACCCGAATAAATCATTTGCTCTCGATTAATGACTAGACTGCACACAGCAGCTTTCAGTGCCTATAGGCAACACCGTCTAGCTTCCTTACAACCTAATGTCATTATACGAAGCGAATCTTGGAAATTTTGGTTTCATAATTTCAAGCTAAAATTTGAATGATTGATGGTCGAGATGGTGGAGTAGTTGGAACAGGCACACTTAATTGCCTATACGCCAGGGCATATTGTGTAACATCTTGCAGGCAATAGAAAAATCCTCACAGCCGAGACATGGAAATCAATCAGTTTTCTGTTGCCGGTTCGTTATCAGACACGAGATATCTTAATAATTTGGCAACGTGCCATACTTGAACGTTTTGATGGACATTTCTTAATTTTGTAAGTTAATCAAAAATGTTTAGTGAAAAACATTGAAAGTCAGATTGATGGTATAATGAATATGTTATGTTATTGCCATTTTTAAGTGCTTGGAGGCTTTTATCAATGAGATCTACTCCTCTGTGAATATGATGAATCGAATTACAACCTTCTCTTACATTACATTAATAATCTGTTGGACGCTCTCAGTTGAGTGTCTGTACATTTCTGTTACCCGGTCAAGAGCAGACTGTTCAATTTCACATCTCGTTATTGAATAAATACTGTGTTTTGGGATTTCGGCTAAAAGCTTAAAAAAATTAATGAGATAGTTTAACCTTGAAAGAGTCCTTGATGCAAGCTGAGTTCTGATTCCAATTGCCGTCCAAGAATTGAAGAAACAAATAAAACAAATTCAAATGGAAGATAATTAGCGGTCAGGCGGAACAGGCTCAAACCTTGAAAGCATACAAAAGCTTCAGGGGAATTACCTAGCAGATGGATACCGAGAAATCTGTAGTTGATTTGTGTTGTACGCTACAACCATTGATAGTGCATTATACTCAGAAGAATGAAGTCAGCCATTCAAATTTGATCGTGACTATTTTTACTACATTCCGGATATGGATGTCTGCAGGTCTATAGTAGCGACATTGAATGACGATGTCGACATCACTAGCTGATATTACATCATCGTGGAATCGTGAAGATCCGGGGCCAACAAAGCCAGCGCAATCCATCGGAGAGCGTGACTGCCGTTCTCATTTTTCATGAAATGAGACCAACTAAAAAAAAAGTAGACTACTCTACATGTCGTTTAATAATTATTTTCGATTGTGGAGGTATAAAATGAGTCGCAAGAAACATCCAAATAAATTATGTCAATATGATACCTGTTGTTGCGTCACCGCCTTCGTCGTCTTTTCCTTGTTGGTATTATTTTTAAATTTTCGAATCCACTTAATTTATTCACATTGCACAGTCCTCGGCATTCGATTATCATCTGTTATCCCGTTTGCATTTTTTTATTCGGACATTTGTTGTAATTCTTTTTGTTTGCTTTAAGAACAAATTTAATGCGTTTTTTTAACTGTGCACCTTTATTACTAAAATAATCAAACACATGTTAATGTGTTATACAATTCATCGTTTCGCTGAGTGGTAATTTTGGTTTCTCACTATTGAGATGCGTGAATACACGGGTGACAGTGATAAATCTCTTTATCTTTAATCGACTGGCTCGTATTTGGATGGGCCACACCTTGTAGGATGAATGAACGAATAAAGTAAACGAAACCAAAGGAAACGCAACGATGCCAAAAAAACCAGATCGAATCTACATTCTGTGTTCTGTTATGTTTTCTTGGGGTCATTCCAGTTCCGAAACTGGACTGAAAGTATAAACGCTAGCGTGATTATTAATATGTATACCAGTGGTGCAACGCTCGCCGCTCCTGGTGTGCTTGTCACTTGTCAGTGCCGTTTATTGTCGTACATACAATGGAGGTTCTATTTTACCTCTTTCATTTTATTTCTCGAACTACAAATCCTGAAATATAAATGAGATACCGTAATCAAAAATTATGTGTGGAGACACGGTATTTATATACAGAACGATGGACATCATTAATGCTGCATGTCCTGCGTCCTGCAATATTTAAATACGGTCGTTATTTTTCACTGGTCTCTTTTAGATTTTTTTTCCAAATTCGGTATGTTTAGTTATCAGCATTTTACCAACTATAAACTCTTTATCGAAAATTGCCTGACGCGGCAACCGACCGAAGTGGTCGGAGGAAAGATATATACCTAATGCACTAGATGCAGCATTAAATCACCCATAAATAGTTTGCGTTACTCGATGTAATGTGATATTTGGACGTGTTTGGGTTTGGTGGTTTGGATAACCTTTCACAACACATGCCATAGATTATGATATTATGTTCTCGTTTACCACGAATTCATCCTAGACACAATTGTCGTTTCCTACATAGCAGCATTCGCAGACGGATACAATCGGATTGGTTGTACTGCTGTATATTCTCCATAAAAACTAATATGATGATCGATAAGCTATGCTTTCGTAATTCGGCGTATTGCAGTTAAAAGTGCAATTATATACGTAGCTGCCAAGGCTACAGCTAGGTTCATAGTTGAAATCTCGTCTGATTGACAAGCTCATCTTCTGCGAATTTATGTATTACTATTTGAGACTAAATAAAAGCAGGAAAATTGGATTAGAATATTACAGGCGTCTTTGTGTCCAACAATGCGCAACACTATAAACGTTAGTCTGTTGGGGACAGATGAATGATGAATCGAGAGTTGTGAAAGCGGTTGTTGGGATGGATGAAAACGAAAAAAATTTTTGAACGCGCATTGATGCTGAATTAACTCGATCTAACAGGAAATACACGTATTGTGATGCAAGATTGTGTAGCCTACGGTATTGAGTTCAATTCGTTCGAACATTTCTGTTGGCTTTCTTTAATAATGTTTGTTTGGTGGGCGTCCCAGACATTCTCCCTAATTTGATTATTTGGTAACACCAATAGGAGGAGATCACTACAAATAAGGAATTTATGATTTCGGCTAGATATATCAGTTGGCTACAATGACTTAACAGTTTACAGAATGAGAGGAGTGTTGCCACATAGTTGCCTATACAGACTAGTGTACATCGCCCTTCTTTTAGCCTATGGACTGTGGACTTTGATGGCTGCCACACTCAAAGAGGCTCGACTTGCTGCCTACCAGAAAACCCTGATAGTCGCGCGAGCACGGCCTGATTTCCGAGCTCGGAGTCCGTTTCCTGGAAGTTTGTTTCATGGCAACTGATATTGTATCCGATTGTATCTCGTGGTGGAGAGTTATTCTGACATTGGATATAGCAAGAAGAAATTTTTCAGAAAAAAAAACAACCCATATTTGCTAGGAAAACGAAAATTTAACACTTCATTCCTATAAATGGGCTCTGGCTCATCAAAAATTTGGTTTGCTTTAATAATCCTAAATTTTGATTGACAATCTTGGACTGCAGTCTACAAGTGTTAAACTACGACTGAGAGATCCAAATTGTTCATTAGAAAAATAAAGCGTCTCTTGGATTCTTTTTCTCCCTTCTACTTCTCTTACACTGGCGATGCAACTGCTGCACGCATCCGCAGGCATCGCAGGTCGTTGGGTACATTTGAGCCATAACGAAGGTCCTTCAAAGTTTACTTTAATGGCTCTTCGCTCTTCCGTCATCGCCGACCCGATTTCGTCGCCCTATAAAAATGTGTGGAGTTACATATTTTCTTTTCTCTATGCGGAATGGCATCGACATAGACGAGCGGCCAAACTATATTCCACCCTTACTATATAGTCTCACCATGGATCAGACTTACGGGCTTTACCATGTTAAAGCATCCATCCATGGGTTATACTCCCTTTTATATATACACGATCGTTGGTCAAATCTGCCGCGATGATGAGAAAGGCCGCGCCAACATCGTTGAGAATCTTCCATTTATGACCGTTCTTCTTCATTTATAGTGTAATCTTATTGTACCCAACAGACTTTTCTTTAGATTTTTTTTCCGTTTTTTCTTTTTAATTTTTGCTTTGAAAATTCCGCCGTCCCGCCGTCGCGATTCCTAAGCCCCGTCCCAGTGCAGCACGCAAGTTCGTGATGGAAAAGAGTAAGAGCCTAGAGACTTGACTTGTTCGTGCGCCTCAATATTGTCAATTATTTTCGCCTTCTTTCGAGTTTGATCCTTTCATAAGAGAAGTATTATTATCACGAGCTTTTCTTTCTTTAGAGCACAACTAATACTATATTGATCAGCTAATATAATTTTTTAAAAGTGCTATATAGACAATTGCATCAACATTACCTTACTAATATTGTAAATACACTCGCACAGCAGTTTTTATCGTGTGCGTTGGAAAAAGGATTTCCCAAGACCTTCTTCGTTAATCTGAAGTATGAAGTAGTAGACCGATCGGGTATAGCTTTTTGAACTAACAAAGGACGAGTTATGAACTGAAAGCGTAATTTAATGTCGATATTACGGAATACAACATGATTTCTGATTTTTTCATTTTATAGTATGAGGCGAGCTAGCATCTAGGAAACATTTCGTTTCGTTTCGAGGTGAAGCACCTGGGTAGAAAACAAATCTGATCTGAAAGTCCAACAGTATGCCATTATTGCCAGCCCTTGTAAAAGCAGGCAATAGTTTAGGACAAATGAACAAGAAGAACTTTCTCTTCGCTAAAAACACTGTATAACCTGTACTGAAAGTCAACATGGGAATAACCGTTAGAAAAAAAAAAAAAAAAAAAAATTGGTGGTGCAATTGCCAGGAAGGGATTAAGCAATACATTTTCCCGTTTGCTTTGCTATAGTTATATCTTTTCGTCTAAATATATATTCAAGAATGAGCACGATGCGGACGCTCGTGATGCGATATCAAGTTTACAAGTTAGACAGACACAGCAATGAGCAGTCTGCTAATGTCGTAGAAAATCCTGTTTAGTCAACTTGCAATGGAATGCGATGGATTTCTTTCAATGGCATGACCGGGGACGACGAAAATACACAGCGAAACTTGCTTTGATTGCGTTGCTGCGGCTTCGTGTCTGGCACGCCAGGACATTCACTATAGTCTATAAGCTGATTCAAAGGTTCTTCGTCGAGATTACCGCAGTTGCTTGCACAGACAGAATGTCGATAAAAAAATTTAGTGCGACGGGGAGGAGGATAATCAAAATAAAATTAATAGTTGAACGGGTCCAGTCTGTGTTCGCGGGAAAAACCAGCGCACAGCAGCTGTCTTTGTTAACTGACCTTGTTGACTGCCTGATTTTAAAAAAAAAGATATCTCGTTTCTTCTACCAACCTTTAAAAAAATAATAATAATATTACAAACGTTTAAATCGTAATCGTTCATTTTGGTTTCGTTTATTTTTTTAAAATTTGTCTTGGAAACAGACTTTCAAGTTTTAACCAACGTCATCTAAAATATTGGCTTGTGTGCAAAAGGCAAACAAGAGTATAGACAAACATGCGCAAACATAAACCCAGCCCTTTTTTGTCTGTCCGAGTAGGTAGGCAGTAATCATATCCGCCGGAATAATATTTTCCCCAGCACAAACTGATGTGGCAAGGTCAATTGGCATTTACTTCTGATTCCTTAACCGTCTTTACTTTTTATTAGCTCCGATTAGCTCTCTTATATTTACGTTTTACGTCCGCCTCGCTTGGCGTGAATTGACAAAATTAACCAAAATTAACTCGTCCATATATATACTTATAATCTCCATATAATAGCGCGTAGTACCGTAGCGTTGTTATAGAATGTTGATATATATACGGCGCGCTGTGTGTTCTTCTGCCTGCTTGTTGCGTTGTGTGTTATCTTTTGTGTACATATACGACTCGTCTAGTCGATGAAGCAACAAGCAGATTCGTCGCAACAGGCGGTCTGCTGATCGTGTCGGATTTCTTCGCCGGATATGCATTCACGGCTGGCTGGTGCTGCTTGGCTCTTTTACATTAGAGCCGCATCTGATATCTTATTTACAGCCGTAATCGTTAACCGTACATTCCGATACTATACGCATGCAGCAGCAGTCGTCTCCGAATTTGTATATACTATATAGTATCTGGTTGTTGAGACGTGTGAAACTGTTCAATTATCAGAGAGATCGAGAGGGACCACCAGTACACTGAATAGGCTATAGTTAAGCGACTGTGCCACGGGCCAATTAGCAATTAGTCTTCTGTATTTATAGAAAATAGATTGATTTGTATACAGGCCTGTGGTCTATTTTCTTGGCTTGCGCAACCAGGAGAGTGGATTAATATAGTTAGAAGAGAAACGACACAAGAAGACGGACTAGAATAGGAGATATCTGCATGGCTAGAGATTTCTTGCCGTGTCCAGTCATGCAGCCATGTCACAGTCTGCCGCATATAGGGTTTACAATCAACAAACAGATAAAGGTCACTGACGTCAATGCGCCTATCGACCTAAGAATCAAAGATCTGAAAGAATCATTTTCAAATGTTTAGTTATGGTATATTATAGTCGATTATAGTGTATGCTTGTTAGTGTCGAAATTTTCTCTTTCAGTTAATGATGTCTGCTGACAGTGTCGCTTGTATACAGGCTACGTGACGGTCATCTGTGAGATGAGCCGATTGTGCGTCAAACGTCAAACGTCAAAATTATCTCGTGAATCCTTTACCATCGAATGACCCCACAGCATGTGATGCACTGTACAGAAAGCCTTATGGACCCTTAGCTAAATAACTAAGGTTTAATTTGTTTTTTTAAAATTAAAAATGGAGATCATGCACACGGAATTTCCATCGACTGCTTTTTTACTGGCATTACTCTTATTCTGAAAACTAAATCATTCATCATTACTATTTTTGATTTAATTGTATTTAGTCTCTTTTATTTATTGTTGTCGCTTTTTCTATTGATTTCAAGACGTACATTTTGGGACTCGATTTAGTCCAAAACTTATTTTTATAAGGATATTGGAAATGATCGTTTTCACGCATCTAAGGCAAATTAGAAAAGCTTTCAAGTAAATTTCCCGTGTGATAATTGGCCTGTGTATACGCTGGGCTTTTCATACAAGCTTTCAACGCTGCAAAAATCCAGAACAATAGTTATAACGAAACTATTTAGATATGGATCGCAGTAAATATTGCGCCAAGTAACTGCTGCATATAGGCTACAGGAGCATAAATATACTGCTGAAACTCGAACGAATTAGGAAATCAAAAGCTGCCAGTATATAGCCTATACAGATAAGATCGGATTTCTGTTCCAGACGAACACGGACGTGTCGGATTAAGGAGGTGAATTGCGTACATAAGACATTGTTTTTTCTTTTATAACACGAAATTGTGTTTCTTGTATCTCCCATGATAATATAGTTTACAGCCAGAAGAAACATTTCCCATTAACTGCAATCACTGGGAAATGTAATCAATAACTCATGAGTCATTGCCGTTATTGCCTATACATCACAAGGTCACACTGATGTAATAGGCTCCGATAGGCCCCATCTAATCGCATCTAATATACACAATGTACTAATCATGTATTCCATTTGGCGCCACTATTACAACAGCTTTTCTACGAAACTGAATAACACGAAAGCGCTCGAGTTCGGACCCTATCTATCTAGTTGACGTAGTTGACTCCGCGCAACAGACAAATGAAGGCAAAGAAGTGCGTTGTAGTTGACAGTGTCCTACTTAGTTGATGCCGGTGCGTTGGTGCTGCCTTGCTAAATCATTGTAGGCTACTTTCAGGAAATAATCACAAATTTATTATAAGTTTCCTACCGCGGTAATATAGCTTGTTGATCTCCAATATTGATGCCCCAAATGTGGTCGACACAATGCTGGAGTATACATAACATGCAGTGTGTGTTTTTTGTTTTTAAATATTCAGTCAGCCCTTCCCCTTATATGCGATCGAGTTGCCACTATGAAAATTGCGCACCGCCTCACCTCCGCGAAACGTCCAATTAACCTTTTGAAAGCTGCTGCCAACTTATTAACTATTCACAGCATGAAGGGTCGCAGCAGGAAGAAAACTTGTGATACAGAAATACAGATTGGATGATATAGGGTGCAACGAACTCATATACTGTTATATATAGGTAGAAAGCAAGAAGGCATTACCCGCAATTTTCTGTAATTGACAACCGTTCTTAACTTCCAATCAACTTAACACATAGGCCTATATTATACACTGTATTATATTCAACATACGTTGGATATTAGTTGCCGTCGGCCGTCTCCGTCATCGCCATCGTTTTTCGATGGTGATAAATGTACAGTCATCAGTCGACGACCTTCTCAATAACCCTAAACTCCCAAAGTTTCTCCTGTAAAGCATCTGCTGTCATTTAGGAGTGCCTCTTTAGTCAGTATATTATAATCACTGATCTTGCATTCTCGGAAAGTCGTCTGCGTGTGAGCGGCTCGGGCATCATCAGAGAGCAACAAATGTGCATCACTTCATGTTTCGATGTGTATACATTTTGTGTGTAGATAATAAGTGTATAAGGAACCAATTATCATTTGATTACATTATTATTTTACAGCGTACACTATGTACATACGTAATGCAGTTGTTTATTTGTTTAAAGTCTGATTGCCAGCATCATGGTGTGCGTTCATGATTTACATAATTCAAGACAGGAAACTGAAAGCCAAACATAGACGAACCTAGAAATGCAAGGGAAATATTACAAACCGATTAGAATCCGACACCCGCAGAATCTGCCATCAAACATGACGAGGGACGTTCATCAAGCGAAAGCGAAGAAGCGAAAATGAGAGAGATCCGCGCGAGGTTCGTTTCCGCGGCCAACCGGCCACGTAAGAAGTGACGTCAAACTCGGTTCTACTTTCTCTATCAATTGCTGGCATTTTTCGTGTGTTGTAATAGAGTCTTGATATTATCGATCTAAAAATTTATAACATTGGAGGCTATATGTAGTCAAAATTAAATTAGACGACCTCCCGTCACCCCCCGTCTTTTCTCCCTTTCTGCTTTATAATTACGACTTCTTTTATTTTGTTAAATATCACTGCTATTATTAGCCGTGTGATCTATTTTTGAATAAAAGGGTCATCGAGTACGACCCAGATATTCACTAACTTCTTCATATAGCCTATTCACACACTATATTTTCAAACCTGTCAGATCTATATTTTTTCTATATGCTACTGTCGTATGTGTGTGCTCTTAGGATCGCGCTGCGTATATGAAATGGATTTGGACTTCACAATAAGGGGGGGGGGCTATTGGAAAGGTATAACAGCTGTCAATTCCGCAAAGCCCCTCTTCTTTCTTTCAGTCTTCCCTTATGCAATTATGCACACACAAGCAACGTCAGTGGCCTCTTGCATGATTCAATTTCAATAATAGGAGCTCAAATTAACTCTGACATTCAGCAGTCAGGTAAATACATTTAGGAATCACTCAAATGTATTAGCCCATATGTATTATAAGTTTTATAACCTAATAAATAACTTTGTGGGTGCTGTACACACGCACATCCCTCAATTCTGCTGCCTATAAATATTTCAAAGGCACGTGGCTTTTACTTTTACATTTATAAGTTAAATGTAGGAATGCTTAACGGCTAAACCGCCCACGCCCATTCAATTGCAATTATTTTTGTTTGTCTGATACATCCCCGCAGCTTTTCCTATTGTACTACCATGTGTGCGCATTAGCTTTTGTTTGAAAACATCTGATTCAGTAATAAGAATAGCAGCGCAAATTACCTACTTTTATAATATGTATCTCACTCTCATTGATAATTTAATGGCAAGTAGCTGATGGGCAGCCAGTTGAGAAGTGCGGGTATTCGTGGTTTGACGTTAGATACAATGTCCAATGGACTGAATGGACTACTAATTGCAAAATGATCGTGGAAATCGATCTAAAAAAAAAAAAAAAATCAAGGCTTGAAGCGGCTAGAAGAGACGAATCTCCTATGCGATTAGCTTTTCAATTGTTGCACAATGACTGGTTTTTACACTGGACGCTTCTCCGCGATTGTTTCCTTGTTTCGATATTTCGTACTCTTTCTCTTGTATGTTAGAATTATTTTGAGACCAAAATTTTAGCGTTGAACCTTGTTGAAGCCAACATCCAAAATAGAACGTTCATTCACAATGGAAACGAAGCTTTCTTGTTTCTAAAGACATGGCAAGTTGAGGAACCAATATCCACCAAATCCCATAGCCTTCGACCTGCTCAATCTTCTATAACTGTCTTTTGTCTTTGTCTTTTGAGTAATTGAATCAGATAATTAATTCAAGAGATAACCAAATACATGGCAATAGCTGTAATAGAATATTATGAGCTACTGAGTACGAAACATTTCCCAAATCTGTTGAATCTGCGTCAACCGCGAATACTGACCTCATGTCGGACCAACAGATTGGAGATAAGTGAAATAAAAGTAGTAATACGTTATACTTGTCTGCCGCCTGAGTGTCTAGACTCCATTCCCGTTTTCTATCAAGTCTCAACTCTTGCTACGTCTCTAACGTGAGAGGGGAGTAAGGGCGGAGGGTAGCGTGATCCAGAGTGATCTCGTCGTCATTTGTTTCCCGTCACCCACGCAGTCCCGCAGGGTCGTAACATTCGTCACGTGATCAAAGTCTCTATAGCCGCTCTGTTTTTTTTTTTTTGTTTTTGGTTGTTGTTGTTGTTAGTTTTTTTTTTATTTTTTTTTAATTTCTGTTTCGACTGCAACTGATTGCAACTCCTGCAAGCTGTTGCTACTGCGCATTTTCCCACTTAACTTAGTTTATAATAAGGTCGTCGTTGCACTTGCCGCTCCATTGACGGTTTGGCAACCCGACCCTATTTAGTACGTATACCGGTACGCAGTATAATATATCCACGCGTGATGCGATCTGGACTTCTGACATCAATTCGCTTTTTAGGGTAAATTTTAATGACAAATTCTGATAGCCTATCTTTCAGTTTTTTATTGATTTATTTATATTTAAATTTCCATTTTGTTTTTCTCCGTTTACTATTTTTGTTCTGTTATTGGAAGACGGCCGAAAAGATTTACTTTGGCTGCGGATGATCACGATTTCGACGTTCGAGAATCTTGAATACGCCCGTCGACGTCCCACGTCCGTATAGCATTGGATGTTTTCAACATTTTGCTGCAATAGTTTTCAACAAATGGAAATGAAATTCGGATAAGGGTTTTGCGTCATCAAAAGAACCCAATGTCAAAGAGGATAAGATTTCATTTTATTTATGACTCCGCTCGAAACAAAGGCGCCCTCGCTGTTCCGGATATTGTTGAAAAGGATATATACGTACAAACGATGGAGTACAATATCAAAAAGAAAAAAATAATTGCAACAGAGAAATACGAAGAGCCTGACTGTGGTCCTTACGGTTGATTTCGATTACTAAGTAGCATTGCATGCATGACTAGCGATGACTAGCAGATAATACAACCTGCTATAAATAAGTAAAAAGTAAAGTTCTTCGTGCTGTTCAAATAATAACCTGATAACTTCATAACCTAATTCAACGTTCCGATTTTTTCTCACAGAGTTATACTGACTGGTGGTTTCACTTGTACTCTGAGATGACATGAATAAAGAAATATAGCCTGGCATGCCTCCGCTTTTCCGTGAAGTGAAGTTTCCGTGAAGATCGAGTATCAGGACTTCAGGACTTCAACATAGTCTGACGAAAGTAAATACTCAAATATTATTCCAAAGATTAATTGTGATGAATAATAATTATTTTTTTTAAATTCCAGAATTATGCTGCTCTCAATCCAATAAATAAGCTGACATTAAACTTATGTGATCGCACTGTTATTTCAGACCATCACATATTGCGTTTTCAAACCGCTAAGAAAACTTCGTTTTGGCAATTTCACTTATAATTGATAATTTTTTTCTGACAGAGGAAACCACCAATTTTCAAATTAAAAATTGAGCTATGTCTGCGATCTTGATGTGAAATCTGATCAATTGTAACGTTGAGTTAATTTGATAATTCAATCATTTTTCATTTTTCTAATTTTTTTCCAGTTTCAATTTCACGCCGTACTGTACAACTTTGCACGCGTGTTATTGGCTGGCTGCCGACAAATACCCTGATATTATTTCGAGACTAGCTAAATAGCTAAGTAGCTAGCGTGTCCAAATCTAAAGATCCATGCCATATCGAATGATTTTTTAAAAATATTGTCACGCTATGTCTGTCTGATAGAGCTGCAATCGGTGCGGCTATCGGAAACCTTCACCCTGCCTTCACCGTTCACCCGAGAAGATCAATCCATTTCTGAAATCTATATAAGCGTGATGATGAAAGGCCCGGAAATAGAACTGGCAAAGGGAAACGATTTCAGAAAGACACATCATGACAAATCTAAAACGCGGCGGTCTGCGTCTTTATCGATCGAGCAAAATGCGATACCATATTAAACTTAGATTTGCTCTCAATTTTCCGCAATTTTGATTAGGAAAAGTCAATTGGGTTTCATTGATTCCTATATTGACTTATTCTTGTATTAGGTACAAAAATCGTACCATAAATAAATTCGTACTTTCGTTCAGACAGCAGATTTTATATACTTGCGAGAACAGCGAGGAGAATAGTACCCGTGTTCTTTGCGGTTCATATGATGCCGTTTGTAGTGTATCGCATATTGAAAATAAACCTTGTGGGTCAATTTAATATTTTGTGAATGTAAATAAGTTCCGTTAGAGAGAGTATAGGTATAAAGTGCGCGTGTATAGAGTCTTTGTGAGTCCAATAATAACAGAATTACATAGTGGGCGGAAGCAATATCGCGGAGAGATTCCCATGCATCACTCGAGCCACGGTTGAAATATCGAGTGATACCCATCGAGCCGTCGAGACGCTTGAAACGCTTGAAACCATTATATAGGCTCTCGTTCTCCTATTCGAACAATAAAAAAGCCTCGCGTGACCACAAAAAAAAAAAAAAGGCAAGGCAGAAAATCAAAGCGAAAGGTCGGTAGCCGGTCGGCCCTCTTTATCGCGGGCTATGTCCAGCGGATGTCTAGCATACTGTTTCCTTCTCTATTATTCTCCATTCAAATGAGCGTCGTGATCAACGGAGTCATCGATCAAATCAAGGAATTGCGGTTGGGTACTGGTTGGGTATGCGCTTGACGAGGTGATTCAATTTCCTACATAATACTTACGCGATCTATTCCCGCCATCATCGGGCAATGTTACACATCCTGAAGGTCAGCTTCCAGCCGCCGGCCTCCGTCATGCTTGCTGGCCTAACGGCGGGCGACAGCATGACGCCATTGACGCCCCGTTTCGAGAATGAACGAGAATAAATTCATTCGATCGCCCCTCGTAGTGTCTGCATGATCCTTGCCAGCACGGATTATTTATCGACTATTACTGTATAGGAACATGGAATAGCGTTGCATCACACGTGTCACGCTGCCAACACCTTTCTATATGCATGGCTGTAGCCTGTATAATAATATGTATAATGCCAGGAGAATTAATCGAGCTTTTGTTACAACAGACATTTCATTCATGTGCTAACTGTACAATGCGGTTGTCGCTCATACAGAAGTGAAATTTACTATCAAACAAATTTTCTCATATATTCATTTCGTGACTTTTCTCTAGTCGGTTTGTAATCTTGAAAAAACCCAGCGATTCATTAAAAACATGTTGCGCATGTAAAGCCTCCGTCCAAACAGATTTTATCACTAGTTCAACAAACTAAAGACACACATGCAGGCCTGCATAAAAGTCATTCAGGATTATTTCGAAGGTTAGGTGTCCGGCGCAGATACAAAAATACAAGGATAATATAGATGATGACGCAGGCTGTTTAAGGCGAGCTGAATATTATACAAGAAACCTGAAACTGGATTAGTTCTACTATTTACTTTTCTTTTTCCTTCTGTTTTTCTGTAGATTTATTTTTATTATTTTTATTATTTTTATTTTATTTTATTTTATTTTTTTGCGCTGCGTTGTGCCTGGCGTCATCAATATTTTCCAGATTATCCCGACTCCTGTTGAGCTTGAATGCGTCTCGTTTCTTATCGAACATCGTAACAGCCAGGTCAGTGTCGTCCGACCGGGGCAACTTTCTCCATTTCTAATAATACTCTGCTACACGCGCGTAAATAACTTTTTCTCCGGTTGTTCCAAGAGCGGCCAGAACGAGTCCCGCACTCCCGTTCGTCAAAAGTTATGTAACAACAACAAATAAACATCGTTTATTGTGGCTCGCACTCCAACGGCTGATGGCTGTTGAGGCAACCGAAAGGAAAGGGTAAGGCAGTTAAGGCAGCGCCATATCTCTGCCCGCACGCAATACACTGTAAACAAGCCAGTTTTTTCTAGTCACGGTCGGTTTAAGCAAGTGAAACACAGGGTCTGGGCCTGTTTTGACACGTAATACACAAACCAAAACAATCACGTCTGGCTGAAACGAGAAAAAAGAAAAGAAAAACAATAAAAAGAACAAATTCCAGCTCAGCCAGAGGGTGAACGGATCTGTAAGCATTACACTGCATTCAAAATCAAGCCGGGATCGGCCGGGATTTTAGATCTCGGCTTTTCTTTTTTCTGTAGAACAAAATATGTGTCTACAAACACACAAGTAGATTTTCTATACATATTTATATGTTTTCTTATATTTATTCTTTTTTCTTTTTGTATATTTATATGTTTTTTTTTTTTTTTTCTTCCAGTACTTTATTTATATAAGGGATTTAGTTGTCCGGAGAGAAATAGCGGTATATGGTATAGAAAGCAATCCCCTGGTTGTCATGCTATGAACTCGATTAACGAAGAGCGGTATCATTTTAGATGATTTGATTTGATTTCCCCTGTCTCGACTGGACACCCAACATGGGCACGAGTGTGGGTCAGTGCGGTCATGCGGTATAATTTACACGCAACAGAATGAACTATTCAAGGAGATCTACGTTTCAACCTACATAGGTTTACCCGTTGCCACAGTTGGAAAATGTTAAATTTTATGTATCCTTTTCAGTGCCGATTCAAATGATACAATCATACAAGTTGGGGTTTTTGTATGGCTGTCAACGGGCCGGTGTAACCGTCGGTGTGGCCCGCTCAAACCCGGAAAAAATCAGAAAAATTTCGGGCCGGACTAGACCGCTATTTGACATAGGTTTTTCTAAAAACCAACGAAAACATGTTTGGCGCATTGGCGGGAACTGGGATAAAAGGTTAACAAAATTTCCCAGCATGCATAGACTTGATTTGTTTGTGCGAGCTTTGCTATATTCGATGTGATGGTACCACGCCCACGAGATTTTGGTATGTATTTATTTCTTTTCTTCTTTACTTCAAGAAGATTCCAACTAAAAATGTTCTTTTGTCTTTTCTGCAATCTCACCCGGACCTGGCCCTAGAACAAACTGTTGTCAGTGGCAATATACGACAAATCTATCACAACTGAGCCATCTCGTTAAGTGAGTTTTAAAAAAGAAACATCGGATTCTTGGCGGACCGGGCGCTTCGGAGCAAAACCGTCCCCGCCGGCCCGCCGCCAGCCTGCCAGAAGGTTTTGGCTTGAAAATTGGAGAGTTACCTAATGAGCTGTTTTGGACACTTAATACAACAAACGAGGAAAAAAGAAAGACAAACTAAAAAAAGGCGATGGAGTCAATGCACAAACACGAAACGAATCGTATAGTCAACGACTACGTGCGCAAGTTTAGCCGTCGGAAAACCATCTTCATAATTATAATATAATTATGGTAAGCATTTCAAATGATAATATCGGAATCGATAGGAATTGAAATTTTGCAGTCGTCTTCTCGGGCATGTTGTCCTCATTGCTTGTTGCTGTCTACTTCGAAAAACAAACATTGTTGTAGGCTATAGAGAGCGATAGGGCTGTACTATAATAAGGCTGTGCGATCTAGACAATAATATTCACTCATTGATTGATTCACACAGTAATACTCATAATCGGCGCGCATTCGATGGAAATATCTGAATTTTAAAAATTTATATGTGTATGTCATTCATGTGGTAGTGGTACCCCTCTTATCACACAGGCATGTATACTATACATGATGATTCAATTGAAAATTCAGTACCGGTTCTAAGCATACGGAATTTAAAAAAGACACATTCTTTTTACAATGGATAATTTGAACACAAATTTTTGATCATTGTGATACGAGATGCAGAGTTGCAGACGGATATTCGGATATTGTATATAAATCTAAACTAAACATGATTCTTCGTCGTTATTCCTCTTCATCGTAGTACTTTTCGCAACCTTTGACATTTTTAGGAATGTCGCAAGATCCGTTAATCGGGTTGAAAACGTTTCCGTATTCACATCCGCCAAGGCGAGGGTAGCCGTTCTTTAGGCACTTGAAAAAGTAGCGGCAATCGTCTTTTTTGGGGAAGCGCAAGTGATCGCCGAATGTCAGCTGCGTAGTGTTCGTGATGGGTGGGCAAACGAAGCCTAAGACCTCTTCCGGCATGCATCCTGGGCGTTGAGCCTCGTCGGGGAATTCACACACTCCCGTCTGCGATTCAAGCAATAATAAGGGATATTATCAAGATGTTACGATTGCAAGTTCAATTCAAATCAAATGGCATTGCCTTGACGTCGTAGACGAGACCAGCTGGACAGGTGATGAGTAGGGGAATGCCCATGCGGCAGTAATAGTACTGGTCACAAAATTCCATATGGGCGTAGAGTCCGTTGAGTCTTGGACAGTTGCCTGACCCTTTCGGTGGCTGGAGACGATCACGGCCAGTACAGTTTACTCGCTGGGGCATGTCACAAAGATCTTTTCGTTTTGTTATTGGGACAGTAATAAATAAAATGTTAATTGTTAAAATGTACCATTAAATTGTCCAAAAGTCTTTATCGTATTTTTTACATCTCTAATTAAAAACTATAAATTGAACCAATTTATAGTTGGTTGAGAAACAAATTGTACAGTACAACAAAGAAATTTTTACCTCCATATACAAGCCCGTCCTCACAGAGTTCGAAGCTCATTTCACCGCTCATTCCCTCACAACGAATATACGCGTCGCATTGGCCGCTACTAAAATCTGCCATTGTGTACGGATGCCGACTTATTTCGCACTTTTTATTAGTATCACTAACGTCCTTTGATGAAATTGATGCTCCACCTGAAACACGAATTTCATGATGAAAAATGAAGTATTTTATATTAATTATGACAATAGCGGTGTATGTTATTTTGGTACAGGGTCCAATTTTGTGCGTTGTGCGATTTTAACTCTTCCGTTCTATGCTGAAATTTACTATTAACTGCATAGATAAAAATGGCGTGCTGTCCAGCAAAAAACAACAACTAACAACAACAACAAAATAAAAAATATCACCAGTGCACAAAAAACGCAGAAATTCTTACAGTTTTGAAGATATAAATAATAAATGAAACTTACAGACGATAGACAAGATTGCATAAAATATGGCTAGGGTCAAAGCTGAAGACATGGTGCTGGATTTGGGATGGTGCTGTTTGATGAACTGATGCATCCTCTTAGTTGTTCGGCGCTGTTATATAGGAAGAATCCGGCAATCTTTTTATGCAGCGCAATCCATAGCCTCTTGATTCCACAAGGCCAAAAGGTACACAACACCAAGCATGCGGTACTAAAAGGTCGTTTAAGGTTTTGCAAAATAATTTTTTTTGTTTCTAATCCGCGGTATTCACTAAGCCCACAGTGAGTCAAAGTTTCCAATGACACAGTTCTTACTTTAAGCCCTTTCAGTCTCAGCGGAACATAAATAATATGTGTGCCTGTAAGCTTACGATACATGAAGCATCCGAGCATAATATTTTCTTACTATTCTTTGGCGACATACCATATAATTTTCCTTAGGGGGAATATTTTCTAAAGTCTATTCGCAAATACAGATTCCATGTTGCAGGTTTTATTTGCGTCCCTTTTTAATGTTTCGCGCTCAAGGACGAATAACGAAGTGGAACAATATAGAGCGACACATGTTTCTTTCTGTTTTCCCAAATAAGTCACCCTGTCCCAGTTCTCGTGTTAGGCTATAGGGATTTCCTAGTCATATATTGCTTTAGTTTATCATTATGTCTCTACTTTTCTTTCAATTTTGATGATCAAGCCGACAAAAAGCAAATGATGAACGACGTTTGTCTATTTGAAGATAATAAACAAATCCTTGAATATGTTTATGGAAAGCGGTATGAAGGTAATCATGCGATGTTTATTTATGTTTTACTTTACTGAAGCCAAACCGATATTCAAGGCTGTATGGAAGGGTAACAGAAATTTGCTGATTTAGAATTTTTAGAATTATTATCAGGGTCATTCTAATGTCAATCTGTAATTTAAACTTTATAATCTTTTCTTAGATCGCCTTAGATTTTCATTATTCAGATTCTTTTTCTTTTTTTCCGCTTTTTTTCCTGCCTGGTGAAAAAAAAAAAAAAAAAAAAAAAAAAATAATAAAGCGAAAATAAACATTTTTGACTTACAAGTTACCAGTTTTAACCGGTTCGTTTATATGACGACAATTTGATTTTTGTTTAACTAACAGCTTCTCGCACAGTAACGAATGAACGTGACCATCACGTGATTATTAAATACTTATGCACATAAACAAGTGATCACGTAGGCACGATACGCATTCTTTCACTGCATCCTCTATACGTGCGTATTACTGTGTGTATAACTAACGCTAAGACTATATATACGACTGCTGTAATAGTGTATTAGTATTGCTATGAGAATAACAGAAAATGTTATTTTCGTTTTTAGTTAGCTATGGTAATGAAATTCTAATATTTCATATACGGTAGGTCTATAGTATTACTAAAGAAGTAAACTAGAACTGTTTATTATTCAACAGGCCCTATTAGTGCTTCTACCTGGGAATTGTATTAAGAACATAAATATTTTGCCCACGACAGCACAATGCGCATAAAAATGAGCGATACTTACATAGCATTTCTTAAAGAAATAAGACATCTAAGAATTTCTTGTTTCACAAGGAATTTGCTCTTAAGTATAATCAGATTTTTTTTATCTGACTGAATTTTTAGGAGAAAAAGCATGCACCAAAGAACTAGAAGTTTAGGAAATAAAAACGAATTACTGAAGTTACGGTTTTTTAATGTTTGATCACTTTGAACCTTAGCCGACCTTAACTCGATTCATTTGGGAATGAACAAAAATCTATAGCACATATCGTTCTTCGAATTGTCTTCCCTTGTAGCTATAGACCCTACTATATATTACTATATATTACCTGCTGTACGTGCATTCAGTGTATCAACGGCAGTAATAATGACCTTTAAAGAACTTAATTTGAATTAACTCTCACAATAGCGTAATAGGTTTTTTTAAATCAGACTAAAATACAAATTCAAAAGTAAGAGACTAAGAGGCCAAGCCCAGTATTATTCCGTATTTTTCAAATTAAAGGTCTAAAAATGGTCAACATCTTCAAAGTGCTGCGATATTTTTTAAATAATTTAAAAGTAATATATTAAGCCGCCTGCTGCAATCTATTCTGTTAGACAAGAAATTTAATTTTCAAAATGTATTGTTTCCAATGTTAAATTCTCAGAGATGATCGCTCATGACAGATTTATCATCATCCTAACATAAATCGTTTAATCGGCAACTTAATTGATACACCACAAATTTTCTTGTTCACGTTCATAACTTTCTGAATTTCTAGTTCAGCCAATAAATCATAGATTTGAAAATGTTGTCACCACTGAACCGTAGCATGCTATGCACCTAATTATATCAAATGCGATCATAATTTAATCGAAAACGCCACTGGGTCATAGATAAAGAAGACTGGTTGATTCTGTCCTATCCTTTTAGCCCTATCCCTACTGACCCCGAGTTTCTGTTTTGCTTGTCCTGCCTCTAGCGGATAAACCGCTGTACTGCACCGTGGCTACCAAGGGTGTTGCAGACGAAAATTGTTTTCCTTCTGTCTTGGTAAAATTCTTTGCTGGCGTTTAAAAGTTCTAGGTAATTTTTTCATACAAATTTTTATTAAAAAGTCATTATGTATTAAATTTTGACGTTTGCCAATTGCAGAAGCAGAGAAATCAATTGAATCATTGCAATTGAATAGAAGTAAGCAGAGTGTAGAGAACAAAACGTACACTAGAGAGCAGGACAAGCAAAACAGAATCGGGAAAATCGGTGGAAGGGTAGCAAGAATTCACAACAGTTGCGCGCTAGACTTTATCCAGAACGGACGTCAAAATCAGTGCGCCACAACCAATTGTTCTCAAACTTCCCATCCCCCAACACGTTAAACTCCCCCACTCATACTTCAGGAAAGAAATGGCCGAAAATCTGGCTAATTCAGACTCTTTATCCACACTCATCGACCACACTATGGAAGGTATAGAAGAAGGAAACGCAAAAAGAAGATTAAACCACAACCACGATCCTCGCCCACACCATTCCCGTCTAGTAGACACCCTAAATTCCCCTCTCGAAAGTGGTGCCCCAGTGATAGTGAACCTCGTCAGTGAGCCTCAATCATTCGATCGCCTCAGCCTTCTAGAAAAGAAACAGTTCATAAATGGATTAATCAACACCATCGGCCAGGTGAAAGACGGAACCAAATAGACCCGCCATGGACAACTCTACATATACCCTACTTCCAATCGCCAAAAGAAACAGCTACTAGAACTCAAAGCGGTAAAAGAATTCCAGATCTCGTGCAATCTAGCTAAGTCAGAAATAAATGTTAAAGGAGTGATATATAATGTGCCGATCAACAACTCCGATGCGGATCTCCTAGAGCTAGTTTCATCACAAGGTGTCACACATGTACACAGATTCCAGTCAGGTCCAGAAGAATCAAAAACTCCCCTGACAACAGTGGCCTTAACCTTCAACACCCAAACACTCCCTCGTGAGATTGTAATCGCCCATGAAATATTCCGCGTCAAGAAATACATCCCACGCCCCTCTCAATGTCGGAAATGCTGGTCGCTCCAACACCAAGAAGACACATGCAAAGTTAGCCCAATCTGCAGGTACTGCTCCCAGCAACACCCTCCTACCCCTGTTTGTACAAACACACCTAAATGCCCAACATGCCATAAATCTGACCATGCCGCGGGAACCTTTGCCTGCCCCTTATTCGCAAACAAACAAAATGTGATTAGATTTGCATATGAAAGTAACATCCCAATTAGCGAGGCCGGAAAATTACTAGACCGCAACAACGTCACCCAAACCAAACCAATCCATCTCCCAGTCTTCGAGAAAGAGAACCCCGAAATCTCAGCCCTCCGTCGGGAAGTAAAAAACCTCAAACAACAAATTGAAAAAATCCTGCAATCACCACCAATTACCGAACTTTCAGAAAGAGTGACGGCCCTAGAGACTGAAGTGGTCCAAATCAAAGAACAGATCGAGCCCCTCCTCACACTCCCCGCCTCAGTAGAGAAATCTAATCAAGAGATGAAAAAAGGATTCTCTGAAACCCAGGACCAACTAGCACAGCTATCAGCCCTCATACAAAGATCCTTGAGCGTACAGCCCAGCCAACAAGTCCAGGCGAACCGCCCACCTCCCAAGCCAATTTCGAATACCACAACCAACACTAGCGCCTCTACATCAAAGAAATGACCCCCCCACTAAAGATAATCCAATGGAACGCAAGAAGTCTTTATAAATCTAAGTTACAAGAATTTAAGTACAATCTTTTGTTAACCAATCCCCACATTGTCCTCTTAAGTGAAACCCATTGGAAAGACCATTATACCGCACAATTTTCTGCCTACCAAACATTCGCACTAAATCGCCCCACACAAGGTGGTGGAGTAGCCATCCTTGTTAAAAAAAATATCCAAACTTCACCACTGCCACTCCCCCAAACTAGTGACATAGAAGCAATAGGAGTCACAATAAAAACTAGAAACAATACGCACCTAGACATTATTTCCCTCTACTGCCCAAACGGGAACTCGTGCAGAAGAGAAAACATAGAAGCCATCCTCAACGCCCCACGTTATACCACTATCATAGGCGGAGACTTGAATGCCCACTCAGGGATGTGGGAAGACGGGAAACCTGAAAATAACAATGGAAAGATAATTAGCAACTATCTATTAAACCAATCTAACCTAATACTCGCCACCCCGAAGAACCTAGGTACACGGCCGAGTCACAACAACACCCAAAATTCAACAATAGACCTCACCTTTACTTCACCAGCACTAGGACCAACCACAACAATCCATCTCGGCCCTTACTGGAGCAGTGACCATTTGCCAATAATCATCAATATCAACACTGACCTACCCCCTACGCAACTGATCAACCCTAACTGGAGATTCAATGAAGAGAAATGGGAGAAATGGAACGAAGAAATCTCAAAAACTTTAACCACCAACAAATTGAGCAACGCAACATCCCCCGAGGCAGCCTACTCCATACTATACTTCTCAATTATCGAGGCAAGCCAGATACACTTTACACCCAACCGAAACGCGTTGGCAAGGGAAAAACCGAAGCCTTGGTGGACCCCCCAATGTAAAAAGGCAACCAGCATGGTACGAAGAGCTTACAACAAGTGGCGATCCTCCCTCCTACAATCAGACAAAACAGAATTAAATAGACTAGAAGCCATAAAAAAGAAGACTATTATCAAAGCTAAGAACGACGCCTGGGAAAAATTCATTGGTTCACTGGACCAACCGGGAAACACCACCACCTTCTGGAACTTCGCCAAATTCATGCTCAAAGAAAAGAGAACCAAACAACCCTGGCCCACCCTTGTGGACCAAACGAACAGGCAACTCACCGACAACCTAGACAAAGCGAATGCTATGCTAGACCAACTCTGCCCAAACAACAACCACCCAGAAGATGACAGGTCAACTCTATACCTTCAGAAGATCCAAGACGCAATAAACAATGAAATTCCCCACCCGATCAACTCTCAATTTAACATTACAGAACTTAAAATGTGCATTAAAACCCTCCCTAACAAAGCCATGGGCGCTGACAGGCTTCACAACAAGATGCTCTCAAAACTATCCGACCAAAACCTCCACTCATTGCTATTTGTACTCAACTATATGTTCCGTACTGGATACATACCTGAAGCATGGAAGCACGCAGTAGTCACACCGATACTAAAACCAGGGAAACCCCCAGAACGCACAGACTCGTACAGGCCCATATCATTAACCTCTTGTCTAGCAAAAATCCAAGAAAAAATGATCAATAACAGACTGAAATGGTACCTGGATAAAAATGCTCACCTTCCAAAACACCAAACGGGATTTAGGCGAGGATGTACAACAACAGACAACCTAATCCGACTCGAAGAAGCCATCTCAAATGGATTCAACACTAGCCATTCCACCACAGCTGTCTTCCTAGACCTGGCTAAAGCCTACGATGATACCTGGTTAACCGGCCTTCTATACAAAGTCACAAAATTCAATATTAGAGGTGTCATGTTAAACTGGTTAAGCAACTTTCTTACTAATAGAACAGTCAACGTAAAAATCGAAGATTCTCTCTCAACAACACGAACCATAAACAAAGGAGTCCCACAAGGATGCGTTCTCAGCCCCATACTGTTCAACATTATGATGGCAGACTTCCCTCTTCCTGACCCTCGCACCAACTTGGCTTTATTCGCTGACGACATACTAATATACACTACATCCCCAACCAATCCGGAAGCCGAACGTATCCTACAAAGATACCTTAACAAAATCGATTACTGGGCAACCTCATGGAAATTCAAATTCTCCGTTCCCAAATGTGCCACCCTAACCTTCTCAAGGAAACGAGCCAAGGAAATTGACGTAAAGTTATTCCTGAACAAAAGCCAAATCAACTCAGTCAACCACTACAAATACCTAAGGATCACCTTCGACTCCAAATTGAACTGGGATAACCACTTAAACAATATCCTCCATAGTGTAGAAAGGAAAGCAAACTTGCTCAAGCTCCTAACCTTTGGCAAATCAACACTAAACACCAAACTATTAGTAAGAATATACAAAGCCACAATACGCAGCAAGCTCGACTACGGCGCCACCGTCCTATCTTCTATACCAAAATCCAAAATGAACAAACTAGAAACAACTCAAAATACAATCCTACGCAACATCATCGGTGCCCTCAAGTCTACCCCCACCCCCCCTTATCTACCTTGAAACAGGACTAACCTCAATCAAAGATAGGTGGGACCTCTTAGCATCAAGATACCTAAACAAACTCAACACCAAGCCATGGAACCCAGCCTACTCCACAATCCAAAATACACTGAACAACATTAAAACCTGGAAACCCAGAAGCATACCGGCAGTAATCCCCCATTTAAATAAGATGCGTATCAACTCCGAAGAATGTTTCTCCCTAATGCCGAGCTACAATCCCTGGATAGAGCCCATAGCCCCTTGGAACCTATTCGAAATAAAAACCAAGTTATTCCCACTATCTAAAAAAGCAGCGATAAATAAACCTCAACTTACCCAAGAAATATTTAGAAAGCTGATGGAAAATGAACCCACAGATAACCTAACCATCTACACAGATGGTTCATGCTGCGAACTCACAAACATTTCCTCCTGTGCCTTCTACATACCTAAACTAGGGGAAAAAAAAGCATGGGCATTATCAGCATTCACAACAAGCTTCAACGCTGAGCTAGCAGCAATTAAACAAGCTTTACAATTCACTTACCCACTCGACTGGCCAGTTATCACTATTCTCACAGACTCCAAATCAGCAATACAGGCCATATCCAACTTCAAATGGGAATCCAGCACACTAATAACAGAGATACTAAACATCATAACTAATCTAAAATCAGCAGGTACCCAAGTCACCTTCGTATGGATTCCTAGTCATGCTGGCATACATGGAAATGAAGTCGCAGACGAACTTGCCAACAGAACTCGAACAGACCCTGACGGACTGGTGTTGGAATACACACCAAACATCTCTGAAAAGCTCACAAACCTAAAAAGTAAACACATTCAATCAACGTTCGAAAAAATTAAATCATCGTCAACGAACCCAGCGATCTTACACCGAACCAACATGAAGCCAATCCCGTGGTTTAGACACAATAACAGAAGAATCCAAGTCGCACTACTCAGACTTAGATGCGGCCACAATAGACTAAACCACTGCGTAAGCAAATGGAATGCCGACACAACACCAAACTGCCCAAACGGTTGCGTAGAAACAGAGAATAACACACACGTCCTCATCACATGCCCTCACTACTCTAGAGCAAGAACGCCACTGAAAAATCTTCTCGCCTCGCTACAGCTCCCTCTGGACGTACCAACAATAACCGGAATGAATAACTCCATCCCTAAACCCACACAAAAAAAAAATCGCATCACGCCTGATTAAATTCCTGATCGAAACAAATTTAGTCAACAGACTTTAAACAGAACCTAGCACAACCCCCCTCCCCCCATGTTTTGGCTCAAAATTATTTAATATAAACAAAACAAGAAACTCACGAATTATGGTGTGTAAGGGCTTCCTCCGGAAGCCCGTAATCTGCAACCAATGGCACAGCCATGGTCAGAGGCACCTATCCTCTCAAATCAAATCAAAGCAAGAATTCACAGTGTTCTGCCGAATAAAACTTTCGAATAAAATTTCGAATAACGAATAAGGAAATAATCGTATTCGTCATTCGTTATTCGTCGAATAAAATTTTCTTTATTCGTATTCGTTATTCTTATTCGTTGTACCTCACGCTTCATGATTTCGAATACAATTTCGAATATTAAAAAAAAAAATGTTTTGAAAGTTTGCTGTTTAGTATAGATTTTTCATTTTTGCTTCGTCTCAGTCGCGTGTCTGTCGCCGAGATTTTTGGAAAAATCTATTGGAGTCCGTAAATCCAGATGGCTCTGGTGTCGCCGACCAGCAGACCAATTTGTTTTTAGAGTTGAATTAACGAAGGGAAAAGAATGGATTCTGAATTAATCACGTTCACGCTACTCTTTTTGATCGTGATGTGTACCGTGATCTAAGAATAAGCTACGATTTTACACATTAGAAAAACCGGTTGTCTTCCTCGCAACAGTTACAAAGGCTGTAGTGTGATACTGTGATGTGTTCTCTTTTCTGCACTTTGTGACTTTGTGTTCTCTTTTAAAAAAGAAACTGAAAAGTAATCAGGTCAAATAAGATTGCAGTTAATCATTTCGGCAGTTAGCTGCTATAAAGAGCATTTAATAATGAAATAAGATTTATTTTAAAATGTTTGCCTGTTGTATTTAACCACTGGTTAGTTTTACGGAATCCAATAGCACTTTTCGCCGTTAGAGGGGTCTAGGTTACGGACTCCAATAGGCGCGACCTTTTTTTATTTGCTATTCGAAATTTTATTCTAAATTTTATTCGTATTCGTTATTCGTTGTTCTATTCGAAAATTCGAATAACAACCTTATTTTTATTCGTATTCGTTATTCGTCGAATAAATGAAGGTTATTCGTTATTCGAGCTACGTTCGAATAACGAAAAACCTTATTCGACAGAACATGAATTCTGGCGACAGTTGGCCATGTTAATTTTCTTATGAAGAGCTTCAACCAGTGGTCTTTGTCTATGACTGGGTGTTGGCTTTCGAGATTTATGTGGGGCTGCGTTGGTCGAACCGTTGGTGGGTTGCCAAGTTGAAATGCGACCCCTCGCTTCGCTCACCATTTTTCCTCTCTCTAGATCAGAACTTTTCTGATTTTTTTAAAATTTATTTTATTTTCAATCTAATAAAATAAAATAATTTTAGATTTGTATGTTTTGTGTCTTTCTCTTCTTCAATTTCATATTTGAAATCACATATAATTAAAGGAAACCAGCAAAAGGAAGTCCATCATAGAATGATTACCTAGGATAAAAATAAAATCATAGCTTAAATTAGTAGAAAAGTCCACTATCACTGTAGGTAGTAATTGGACAAATGATTTATCTACGTTAATTAGGGGAGAGGGGGGGCTAGTTGGCAGGTGGGGTAAGTTGGCATTTTGCTAGTTAGACCCCTTACAGACCTAAAAAAATCAAGCCTTTTACACCAAATATGAAAGACAACACCCAAATTACTCATACAAAATTTCAAAAGTATACGACTTCCCCAACAGGAGTTATAGCAAAAAGAAAAAAAAAACGACAAAAAGTTTTTTTTGGGCCTCTCAGCACTTTAAATTTTTCTCATAGTATAACACTCTAAGAGTGTCAGAAAACCCAAGCAAACAAGAATTAATGTTTGTCTTATTTTTAAAATAAACCCGACATTTCTACATTAAAAAATTAATTAGTTATCCATTTATTTGTTCGAAAAGCACCCTGTGGGGTTAGTTGGCAGAAATTTTGAGGGGCATGTTGGAATACAGATTTCTCTCGAGATGCTGAGTTGCAAATTTTTCAAAATTCAACCTAGAAATTCTGGAGCAATGGAGAATCGTGACTTGCCAACTTACCCCGTAAGTGGGGCAAGTTGGCAGACTTTTTTTTGCAGTTTTTCTCCATTTAACAATTTCGTGTAAATGACATTGTAAACAAATACGATCAATTCATAAAGAATTGAAATCTGAATCTGATTCAATCATTCAATTTGCAAAACGTGTGGTCAAAAAATTCAAATAAATTCACAAAAAGTGACCCTGCCAACTAGCCCCCTCCCCATTACAAATTTACCTATGAGAAATAAAACTCTACCTAGCCCTCAGCGGTTGCCTACTAAACAGAAAAGAAACAGCCATAATACAAACACATCACTGTTGCAGCTTGCAGGTTACACCACCAATATTGTGAAAGGAGAAAAAATCCTAGGGTTCATGAGCAAGAATACCGTTATACTGCAGGTTATATGAAAATCTGAATTGTAATGGTCAGAAATACTTCGCTGTTCTAGTGTGGCAACAGTAATGGAAACATACCTTGTCTCGACACATTTGTATACCAATATATGGGCTTCATACATGTGGTATAGGCTTTTTACAACATAAGGATCTCGAGTATGGAAAGTGACTGGGCGCTAAGTCAATTTAATACAATGACTTACAGGATGCATCTAGATTTGAAAAAATAAGTTGATGGTAGGGTTATAAACATAAAAAACTAGGTCAAGATAAACCTACATGACATGCAAAGCTCAATTTCATACTTGAAATCACGAAATAAAAGCAACCAGCAAAACGAAGTCCATCATAGAATGTACATCTAAGAAAAACTAGAGTGTAAATAAGTAGAAAAATTTTAAGATGCAACACAAAAGCCGATAAAAGTCACTTATCCGAAATCCAAGTCACATTTCTCTGCACATGACAGCACATTGACTACTTTATATAAGGACGGGACTCTTCGGCATTTCCTACGTCAGCCGTGTAAAAAAATTTTCGGGCGAATCGGAATAAGAATTAAAAAATAATGATTTAATTACCTAATGTTCCTATCCCTAAAATTTATCTTTATGGAGATATTTTAATTTTCTTTACTGAAAATTTGAAATAGTGGGAAACACCGGTGCCATCTAGGAACCAAACCTCATAAGCTCTTGTAAGTTTACAAGCAGATACCCATTGCGTGCAAGAGAGACCACTCTCTTATCTCTATTCCTCTGACATAGCTGCCTAACTCTCCTTTACCTTCTAGGTTATATTGGCAAGAGCTTAGGGTGCTTTGTTGCTAGAGGGCACCGGTGTTTCCCACTTTTACCCTTACTGCTGAAACTAAAATTACAATATCTTATTGATTAGTTAATTTTACTTAGATTTATCTACATAGTTATAATCAGCGAAAAAAACTAAATATTTTTGATATTTTTTATTAATTTTTTCATGAAAATAGCCCACCCGACTAGCTTTAACACGGCGAGATAGGCGAAGAGTCCCGTCCTTATATAAAGTAGTCCATGGACAGCATCAAAAACAAGATAAAAAACAAGATCAAAAACAAAAAAATGACAAACGACAGCCGCCTACGACATTTGTAAACAAACACAAAATAAAAGTTATAAAATGAACCAGCTGTCCAGCTCTGAATGAACAAAAACACCAACATATTTGAAAATTTGCTCAGACACGTAGTTTTATCATGGGCACGGAGAGATGGTTTTCAGTCTCCATGTTAAATTTCCCATAAGGGATTGTCCGCTATTTTTAATAAAAGGTCTCTCGGTATGTCCGTGTGCCGCGAGAGCCTAGATGGCGCCACTGTCGGAGAGACCTCCCTATGCCGCCATGCAAAAGTCGTTGGTAAAAAAGTAGCTTCCCATCGAATCCCCTTATGGGAAATTTAACACTGTCATTGGGAACCACCTCTCCATACCCCTGGTTTTATACGAAGAATTGACTAAAAATTAATGAAAACGAACCATAGCCCTATTTACACGCAATAATTTCCACAATTTTGCAGCCAATCACAAACCGGCGGGAACCACAAAAATTTGAATTTCGACCGATTTATTAAATATACAAAATGAACAAAAACACCTACAAATTTGAAAATTTGCTCAGACACGTAGTTTTATACGGAAAATTGACTAAAAAATAAATGAAAACGAACCATAGCCCTATTTACACGCAATAATTCCCCCAATTTTCCGCAATAAACCCGACTGGAACCCGTGGGGAAAAAATAAATACACATTTTGGGTCCATAACCACGGGATAGCCTTCAGTCTTTCCCAAGGAAATCTCTCAGGGAAAGTTATCATTTAATATGCTTGATTCTCAGCATTAGAAGACGCAACACAAATATTTAGTATTGGAGATAGTGTTTCAATTGAATGCGATTCTTTTGTCAATATTAGCTTATTCTTTTGATGCCAACTTACAAATCCATGCAGCTCATTCAAAGCTAGGTCCTTCATGTTGCTAATTTTCTATCTGACAGTTCGAAACGTCGCCGACAAGTCTGATACCAAGAACATCTCAGATGTTTTATTTTAAAAATCAGAAATATTAGAGAAAAAACCCACTGCAGACTCGCCTTGGAAAAGACCTTTGCACTAGACGTGAACAGTAAAAACTGTCTTCTCTCCAAATCGTCGAAGAGTTCAACAACATAAGCGATCTAATTCGGTCTTCGTACCCGGCCAAATCGAATGCACATGATCAAATACCCTTGACCGAGTGCTCGCCCGGACGGAAGTGTCTGGTGTCTGGTCTCGACTGCTACGCAGACATTCCATATTATTACTTCAAACATGCATGAACCTATTATTTAAAAAATCATTCCGAAGGTAATATTCATTATTATGAAGACACTGAGGTTGATGGTTTCAAATTCCCGTGTATATTTGAAAAGCGTGCAACCTTTCATACCTAACTAAATTTCGTAAGACTTGGCTAACGTCCAAAGTTGCCAGTTTGGCAATTTCATTTAAGCAAAAAAAAAAAAAATTTTTTTGACACTAATTTGTAATTGCTCTTGCATGGCGGCTTATGGAGTTTCGCCGGTGTCATAATGAGTTAAATTTTTCCCATTTCAGTCATCTCCAGTCCCCGTTCATAATTGGATAACTACATTCGTTCGTTATCAGGTGAATTTTCGTGTTTAAAGAATTTTCGTAATTAAAACGGGCAAAACTCCGTAAGCCGCCATGCAAGAACTGTTACTGGTTCCATGGTGTATTAGTATGGTGGGGGAACTTATGGTTGGAATCGGCTATCTCGGCTGAAGCCAGTGGTCGGCTATGATCAGCGCTGCCTGGTGGACAATTGGGTGAACTATGAGCTATAAACGGTTTGAAAATTTTCTAAGTCCGATTGCACTTTGCTTATGTACTTATAAAGCTATAAAATCGTAAAAAATGAGTCAATAACAGTAATTAAGTATTATTTTTCCAGCTATAATTATTTTTAAATTAATAGAAAAAAATATGAAAAAAAATAAGTGACGAATACGGTAATCGAACCTTAACCCTCTAGAGTCGTGGCTCAATACTTTAACCATTGCGACGACCAGTTGATGTCTGCACTCAAAAAAGTTAAATATATATACTATTTTACAGACGAATTATTTTACAAAAGATATGTATTTTGGTTCATAGAGGGCACTGACAATAGCCGACCAGCCCTGCAATTGGCTGTTAAGAATTTTTACTTTTGCACTAAGCTCCGCCTCTTGTCCGGAAACTGGCTTCATTCGAGATAGCCGATTCCAACCAAAGTTCCCCCACCATACTAATACACCATGCTGGTTCGTGTCCAATCGTTTTTTTTCACAATTTCAGCGAACTGGCAACTTCGGACGTTAGCCAACTCTGTACCCACCCTTCTTTTTGTAACGGCGCGTAAATTTTCCCCCATTGTCTTTCCCCTTGCAGCAACCCTCCTCTTTGACCACCAGCAAAGAGGGTGATAGCCTGCGGTGGTTTTCACCCTCTTGAAGCCAGCTGTTGCTGGCCCAGATTCATCTTTTGAGTGATGTTAATGGGGGTTAAGGGCATTGCTTGAAAAATATTCATTTTTGAAGTTAATTTCTCCTTGCCATAAAAGTGGGAAACGTTCCAATAAGAAAACAAGTGATGGCGTTCAATTTGTGGGCTGAGATAGTATCATTCGCTAATTTTGATTTAATCCAGGACTGTTTTTCTGGATGTACCCCTTCTTCTTACATTTTCCGCATCTAGAGTTCCGCATTGGTCTTTTTCCGTTTTTATTTTTATTTCTGTTTCCCTTTTTTGGAGGAGGAAGGAACAGCATCACCCACAGCCATCTCTTTTTCTTCTTCATCTCGCCCTTCGGCCAAAACATCCACTTCTTCTTCATCTTCTACACCGCACGCATCTTCCTCTAATCTACCAACTGCCCCATTCTCAACCAATAACGAACCTGTGATATATGTGGCGACACAGATGGCGCAGGAAACGTTTATGCCAGAGGACCGCGGTAAATAAAATGGTGCACTGGCGAATGGAACACCGACAAGTACGTCGCACACAAAAGCAAGCAAAATTCGATCAAATTTTTCCACATTAAGAAAGGGGGAATAAAATACAATATATAATATATATAATATATATATAATAAATAAGATTTTTCCACAGGAAGAAAGGGGGTCTGACACACCATACGCATCACCGCAAATAAATAATGCAACGACAAGCACACGTGTGAAGCTTCCATAAAAAGATGACTGCAGATGAAGTTGGAGAGGCCCAACACGCTCTGACCGAATATTTAGCACAAGGCACGACCATGATTGTAGAACCTCCTATCGAGAAACAATGCATTGTGCCCACACGATTAATGAAAGTCTTGTTGCACAACTGACGGAGTGATATACGAAGGGGAACCACGAATGACTGCACGAACGGGAATGTAATTCCAACCGTTGCGGGAGAGAAAAAATGGCGGTGCTGTTAAGCCGCATGGACGGCGCGCATACACTAGCGCTCTGAACCGCTGGCACTGGGTCGCGAAAAAACCCAAAATGAAATTGACAGTGGTGATGACCCATTGTCTTGGGTTGGGTTCATTTTCTGTTAGGTTTTTTCTTGTCGGAAAACCGCGGGCGAACCCCGGGTTGGCGGGGTTTTGTATGTGTTGAAGTTGTTTTGTGTGAAATGGGAGTGCTAACACAGTCAGATGCTGATTACGAGTCAATAATGCTTCATTGCTGGTTATTCAACGAAAGACAAACTTGCAGAATATAATTAAACACTTTTCAAGTTCAGACTGACAGCCCAGAATATGCAAACATTCAACTTTCCAAATAAATTTAAACAGAAAACCTATTTTCTATATTTTGTTATGTTGAGAGCTCAACTCTTCCCTCAAAACAGCTCAGTGCAATTTTTCCATTCAATTCTTGGAGATTTTCTGTTCTCTCTACTTCACACACTTACAGCCCAGCATACACTGTAATCAGGGAACACGGGGACACACCTAATCCTTCCCTATTCAAATCTACATCTACTACACCAACTGCTTCTTTCTCTACTACTACCAGACCTGCCTCATCAACTACCATTTCTGCCGCGATCTCTTTTATATCTCCAACCATTAAACTCGATCCCCTTGCTCTTCTCGATTCATCTTCTTTAGCGTTCTTTTACACTTTCTTTCCAGCTTTCTTTTGCCTTTTCTTGGTCTCTTCTTTTTTTTCAAGATTATTTTCTAGCCTAGTAATGCAGAAATGACAAAAATAACAGTAAAACTAGATAAAAACACCCAGTCTTACCTTTCGTAGTACTTGGGCTATTAGATTTTGCAGTTGGTGTTGGAGTACGGCTCCCACATATTTTGGTTGTCATCCAAATCTTTCCATTTTAGCCAAAAATACATTCCGTCTTCTCTTTCTCTGTTTCATAAAAAATTTGAAAAATATAAGAAAATTTAATTCCTATACAGGATTACATAGTAATAATATAGCCTTTGGATTCTAATGTCGGAAAAATTTAATTCTAGAATTTAGTTCAAGTTGTAAATTACACTGACATTGCAGGTTTATATATGCCTGTCTTTTGGATTGATTGGTAACATTCTAGTGCCAACATCTTTTGAAATCACAAGTTTGCCTGATCTCTTTTTTCAATAACCTCTCTCAGAACTAGGCCAGGAATCAGCTGCCATTGTAGTTGAAAGTTTAGCTGATGCTGTGACACATGCAGGATTTTTTGGAACTGAAAGTTGCAGTGATGTTATTCTAATGAAAATGTTACATGTAAGGAATATTTTGTCTACCAACTTTTTCAGAAACAATAACAAAAAATGTCACCCCTCTCAGGTCTGGAGAATGTTGGTTCTTCACCCTGCTGGGATTCCGCTCTCTAATGAAGGTGTTTGATCATGCAAAGCTGTTTCCGAATCTGCTTTAAAACAGTCTGGTTCGTAATCAGCTTCTTTAGCTTTCGTCATTATTTAGACTCGTTGATTCATTTTCTTTTCTTTTAGTTCTTATTACTCTTATGTCGTAGTTGCTTCGATCCGATTCCACCGCAAAACGGCTGAGTATATAAATATTAAAAAAAAACGAATCCGTTTACGCCTGCTTATCGACTACGTCGGTCCGTCGACCTTGCCTGGCCTACGGAGAATGGTACAATACTGAACAGGAATGCCATCGAGTCAATTGCGGATTTCCCGGTTACATTCTCAACGAATTGGCGAACATAACAAACTTCAGTAATACCGTCTCCTATAATTGCATCAAAAGAATACGCCTGTCCAGCGATGGAACACGCCCCTGCGAGGAGAACAGTCACCTGAGTGCATTCTGGTCACTTGCGAGCCAACGATTCTCCCAGTTTTCAGCTCCCAGATTGGGCCGTAAGTGTCTTCGGAATTCTATGTTGTCTGCCACCGGATTTCCTTCCAGTGTTCAGGCAGGACGAACCGTATTCTTTGACCTACCAGGACGAGAGGAAATGGGAAGACATCCTCCCAGTTTTCCGACCTCTGAAATGCGTGCCCATCCAGTGTGGAACTCCTCTGGAGATTTACAACGCTAGCGTCCAGCTGGTCTCTCGCCCGCTTAACTATTGAGTCGGTACGTCAAAACCGTTGCCTATACGTGAAAGACGATTTTCCATCCATTTTTAAAATATTTTTATGTCTAAATAGAATAGACAAATAAGAGTTAGTCTTTATTTTAATTGGATCGGTGAACTAAAACAGGTGCTGCAGTGGTTTAATCGTGTAATGAGGGCTTCTTTCTGGAGAGTGGATCACGACGAAAATGAGTCGGAAGAGTCGGCTGGATGCCACAAGGCCTACCTCAATGCCGGGACCTTACATCGATACCCGGAATCACGTCACACAATTAATCGAGAAGGTTTCAAACGGACCAACTGGTGAGCTAAAAATACGACAACGGTTACCAGGTGAGCGCAACTTTGGGGTGGGCAACTTAAGTCTTCAATTAGGACGAAATTTAAAGCTTTAGCGACGCGGAACCCAATTCCAACGAGCACTTCCGGTGCCAGGAAATGTTTTGTCCCGAATGTCACCAATCTGTGTTTTAAGTATGTGCTCGGCTAAAAAAAATCATTTTCGAATAATGTGAAGGCATGTAAGCTAAAAAGATAAGGTGATTATTTACATCATTCGATTTTACATTCAGTAGAAATTTTTTCAGATGACAGTTTAGCCTACTTCAGACAAAGTTGCATTCTTGAAAACTCTTTGTTGATTGATGGCAAACATCACCTGCAAGCCGGACGCTGTACATACTTTCAACATATAGTCTACGAAACAATCCGTGAATTAATTTTCTTCTTTGCTCCCGTAGGAAAACTACCTTGCTTGCATAGAAGCTTTTAATCAAGAGAAATGTTAAAATATGTTTTGATAGAGTGGAAGAGTAACAACGGAAGAAAATGCAACCTCCCCCCAACACGATATGAAGAATGTCAATATATTCTGTCACCTGTGAGGCTATATATTCCATTACGAGAAAAATATTTTAGCATGCTTTGTTGGGTACCCGTTTTGTTCCCAGTTAATCTCCCGCTCCTTACGCTGGTTTTGCATCCAACAATATTTTTTTTTACAATTTTCTTTTGATTACTTTCTGCTTTCTAAAATATGAAACGAAAAATTAAATTTCTAATACACACATCATCGTTGACTCGGTTGAGTTAGCCTCAACACATCAACTCCTGTAATACGGTATCCCGTCGTTTCGGACCCTACCATTTCGGCCCCATACCTTTTCGGCCCTTTTTAACCATTTCGGCCCGGGGCCAAAAATGTCCAAAACTGGGTCCGAAATGGCAGCTTTATTAAAATAAAATAAGTTTAAAGAAAGAAAGAAGCTTTTATATATATATAAGCTATAAAAACTAAAATATCGTTATAAAGCATCGTTAGAAGTACAATATGTAAAGCTTAACAAGAGAAAAAGACCGAAATGTAGAAACAAATCTTAAAGTTACAGATATAATTGGCTTAAAATCACGTAGGCTACTTCGAGTAAAAAAATATGTGTAACGCTTTTGGACCAAAAATTGTTTTACAAAATCTCTACCATAAAACAAATTGTCCAAAATTTTTAAATATTTCTTTGATTACTGTGTAAGTATTTTAGTATAAAAAAGTGAACGTCCATTAATAATCCAATAAATATTTAAAATTTTAGACGTTCGCTTCTTTTACTAAAATACTTCAAATAAAATTAAATAAATATTTAAAATTTTTGACATTCACTTCTTTTACTAAAATACTCTCTTCTTGTTATTTAACTTTTCAACAAAATAAATTATTTAACAATTTCAAAAATATTAATGAAAATGGGACCGAAAAGGTAAATAGTGGGGCCGAATTGGTAGGTCGATTTTAGACTGGGCCGAAATGGTACGAGGCTGAAAGGGTAGGGTCCGAAATGACATACATCCCTGTAATACTATATTATTTTCTTGTTTGAAGAGTAAGGCAAATATGATATAGGGTACATAGCATATAAGATAGATAGTCCCTAAAAGAAAATGGCTAAGTAAATGGCTTAATTTCTTAAATTACTTGTTCAATATCTTAAATAAACAATAAAATGTTGACTCTGTTCCAAGGAAAAAGCACGGCGGTAAACTGGTGCTCGTTTTGTCACTGTAGCTGCGGGTGTAACGCTGTCTCCATAACTATTTGAGGTTAGATTCGATTAAAAATGAGAAAGAAGAGTGAAAGAAACAGGGTGTAACTTATAAGTCAGAAAAATAATTAGAACTGATGCAAAAAATGCCGTGTAGTTGAAAAATAGCAACATAAACTAAAATCATTTCAAGACGGAAGACAACTGCTTTTTTAAAAGAATCGCCTTGTGTAACACATCGATTTATTATCGCTGGTATTACTACTGAAACGAATTACTTATGAGAAACTTTAACAGAATTTCTAATGAGAAAATTATTACACATTTCATTTATTTTGTGTTTTACATGTGAAACTAATTTCTTCTGTAGGTTAGTCCTTAGTCGCAATGACAAAAATTTCTGTAACTTGTGTGTAATAAATTTTACTTTTTATTTTTACTTAAAAATTAAGTTGTTAATAATAACAAGTAATTTTATTTACTTATGTCTATTTTTACTCATAATGGGAATCCGTCATTCTGCCATGATCCCTTTTCAAACGCCAAGAAAAAACATGTTGTTCCAGAAACGATGTCATTTTCTAAATGTTATAAAGCTTTGTTTACATTACCACTCAAGTGTTAAAATGATAGGTAAAAGTCTATTTTACCCGACCAACTTCTTACTTTACTTTACTTATCTAATTCACTTTACTTTACTTAATCTAGAAAAGTAACTAAGCGGGAATGAGCCCGAGCGTAGCGAGGAAATACAGGGGTTTTGGGTGGGTATAATAAAGTATAATAAAGCATCAAACCATACTTCATTATACTTTACTATACTATAACCAAAAACAACTATATTTTTACGGTATGCTCGGGCTTATTCCCGCTTAGTTACTTATCTAGATTAAGTAAAGCAAAGTGAATTAGATAGGTAAAGTAAAAATACCACTTACTTTATTTACTTAAAGGTAATCCAATTGCCGCAATACAAAACGAACTTAACAGCACAACTCTATGTCCCTTATTAAGGAATCAACATGATTTCTTCGTAAAAGCAAATCCCAAATTCTGCAGTTAAGATGGCGAGTTTTTGGTTTCACGAACAATCTGTGATACACTTCTGAGTCGTTATTAGCTACAAAAAGTCTAGTCAAAATACGCCCGTCTAATTCCTGAGATGTTGCACTACCACCGTCAAAAATCAAACTAATTCAGGTGTCGTCTGCTACGGAAATTCTCAGACGTTGCATGCATCACAATTTGAGCCATACTTATACTTTGAATATTAAAATTTTATTTGATAAGTTTTCCACGCAACACATGATAAACTTAAATATGAAAGTAAATTTTTTATCAATGTGCAGTGTTTGGCAATGAATCGCAGTAAAAATGTTTTTTTTTGTGGGGGGGAGACCCCCCCAACCCCCCCTTTTTTTTATTTTTATCCAGATTGTCCCCCAAAAGCCCACCATTTCAACTTACGCTTTTTACGCTAAATGATTTGTTAACGAAAACAGCCAACAAACATCGAAATTTTTCAGCCATATTATACTTATTATAACCTAACCTAACCTTACCTAACCTAACCTAACCTAACCTAACCTAACCTAACCTACTATACTTTACTTTATCTTATAAGTATACATGAAACGTCAAAATCATAATAAAGTAAAGTAAAGTAAAGTATCTTCATCATGATATAATATAGTATAGTTCCATGACCTTTATATGAATAATAAAGTATAGTAATATAAAGTAACAACTTGATTGCCACTTACAAGTTGTTATTTAAATACAGTAAAGTTTATAATGATTTGATGCTACTTTCATCGATCGTGGAATTGAACCACCAACCATTATGTTAGAATTCTAGTGCTATGCCACAGCCAGTCTTGCAACGAGCGGCTCAAAGTTTGTGCGGCGCACCTCCCAAGCTCAAACTTTTGAGCGGCGCACAGCTCAACTAAGTTTGAGCTTGGGAGGTGCGCCGCACAAAAAATTTTGAGCTGTGAACGCTCAACATCCGCTCAAACGATATCAGCCAATCAGCGCGACCATGCCTCTGATTGCCTCTCCCCCTCTCTCACCGTGCTGCCTGCAACCCTCTTTTGCCCTAAGGGTCTAATGGGGGAACACGAAAAGGGGGATTTGGATGAAGGTCACGTCTTTCACCAAAAATGGAGGGGGGTGCGTTATAAAGTGGGGGGAGTTTATTTCAACTATGAAGAGAGATTACTTGGGGAAATAATAATTTTAAAAATAAATTAAAAATACTATGAGAATCAGCGTAAAAAACTGATTTGAATCATATTGATTTCCACCTGATCTCTTATTATATACAAAGACACTATTCTGTCATTTCACCAAGAGGTGTAATTTTTACCGCTAGATGTCATGGCGAAATGAGCGGTTCAATGAGCGTAAAACCTTGTGCGCCGCACCTCCCAAACTAGTTTGAGGGGTGCGGGCGCACAGCTTAAACTAGTTTGGGAGGTGCGGCGCACAGCTCAAAAAGTTTGAGCGAACGGCAAGACTGGCCACAGCGCTAATCGACACTTCCTCGATACGCAAAATGTTTTAATAACATTTACAGTTATATCATAATAAAGTGAACTGTAATAATTTGAATAAAGCTGTATTTATATGGCACAATGAACTTCATAATAAAGTAGGATAAAATAATATAACGTTAAAATAAAAAGTAAAGTAAATCTTGATTGACCCTTACTTTAAAATAAAAAAAAATGTAATTTATATATTTCACCTGATCTCGGATTTGAACCACTGAGCCATGAATTTGTATTCTAGTGCTATACCACAGTGCTAATCGACATTGCTTCGATGTGAAAATAAATAAAATAAATAATATTTCACTATTATGTATTAATTATGAATTTTTGGCAACAGTGTTTTAATAATATTGACAGGATGCCAGTCTGCTACACGGTAGGGAACAGAGAGGTTGTACGTGAAATTTCTCGTATTTAAGTAAAGTGAAGTAAAGTAAAGTGAAGTGAAGTGAAGTGAAGTGTAAATTAAGTGAGTGTGTAGTAATAATTGAGAATTAAGGAAAAAATTAAGTATAATAAAGTAAAAATAAAGTAGAATAAAGTAAGGTTTTGGTCGGCTAAAATAGACTTTAACCAAATGATATTCTATTCGTATCCTTTTTAGGTAAAAAGAAAATTTGAAGAAATATGTCAACATAATACATAAATTATACGTAAACAACATAATTTGGACTACTTGGGCGAGATATCAATTACTTGACAACCCCAATTGGATTTTACTTCGAATTCCCCAAAGGCTGTTGGAACAGTTCTCTCGAGCCTAAAAAGTAAAATTTCTTGGCCAACAATAACACCGTCGAGACATTCACTTTGTGTTCTACTGTCAGAAAATTTGGCTGCAACAATATGGTCAATCAATTACTCCTATTACCCTGCATAAACGAGACATAGCATGCATATGAAGGTGTCATAAAATTAGAAGGTGGTCCTGCAGCCGCGATTGTCTGGTGCTCGCCAAAGTAAAATATTTACAACGGAAAAGAGTCACTGTAATGCAATGTCATGATTATCCATCAAGCAGACGGTTATGGCCTACATCTTTCCCTAAATATTTATACGTGAACAAGGCCAATTACTGAGTAGGAAATCTTCGCTGGCTATAACCCTTCAACCCAACTCAACCCTGGCAATTTCTGCACAAGTGAGAGAAAATTCAAACCAACTATGACACTCTGATGGTCACAATATTTTGCTAAAAGAGAACATAAAATCCTCCTTGCTGAAAGCTTGGAAACATAACGGAAGTCATGCACTAATGGCTGCGAGGAAAGTTTCCTGAATCCTAAGATACAAGATACAACCTGAACAAATACATCCATCATAAAATCACACAATAGTCTTTACAAGTCAGTGTCATTTAAATCAACATCTACACAAAATTTGTGAAATTGCCTAGACGAACCAAAGTTGAAAAAGAATCAGTTGAATAACTTTATTTTTACGTCCTTGTTTTGCTGACTTAACTGAAAAAAATGGCAAAGCGATTGCTTCACTGCTAGAGAAAATCCCGAACCTGGGAGACCTTTGGAGCTTAACCAAAAGAGCTACAAAGTTCATTTTTACAATGAGAATGTAAAGTATTAAATTTTATACTATAACGTTGCAGAAATAGAACAGAATTCAACTGTTATTTCTAAACAGGAAGCCATTGAAAATTAAGGGAACGGAGAAGTATACAGTACACAAAGAAAAAAACCCACACAAAGAAAGAGCTTTATTCCTTTATCAACCGTCACGTTGACTTTCCCATCGCATTTAGGTCACCTTGGATTCGAGGTCAACCTTGAAGGGTTAAAGAACTCGAGGCCCTCCAGGAAACAAACCATTAAAGTTCAATGATTTTCAGGTCTGGTTTTTATTGCGGTTGTTTCATTGGCCCCGCGTCTTTTACGTCGCTCCTTCGGAGGGACTTCCCTTCTTAGACGGTCGAAGTCTTGAAGATATAAAATGAAGTAAATACGGACAGTCGATACCGAACTTTGAATGGCAAAAGGAAACAGATTTAATTTTTGCCTGTTTATTTAACATTCGAGATTTATATTTCTATTGTTTGGCTTTTGTTAAAATAATATAAACTATGGCTATTACTTTTACTGATCATTCAGCTTTTCAAATGCTTGGACTTTATTCTTATCCTCATTGTAAATTTTTTGACAACTTTAAAATTAGTTGGGATGACTGTAAAAATCATTCAAACAGAATTAACTCTGCCTGTGTTTTGTCGATATGATTATTAATAATTTAAACTGTACGGTTGTAAATTATGTTCCCCGGCATAAAAGAAATAATAACATTTTTAATGTGTTAAGTGTTACAAATGAAAAAGTTGCCGTGTTGGATGATTCTATATTTGTGATTCATATTGTATGTGTTTCGGATCATATGTGATCTACATATGTATTTTATCCATGTAAATTAACAGAATCTGTTACAAAAAAAAATATGTTTTTTGAAGGATGCCAGAAATTTAATATTGTTTATTTCAAAGCACTAAAACTGGTTGAAACATTGGAGATATAAATAAACCTTTTCTATTATAATAATTTTTTTGAGTTCTTATAAGCACTAAAATATTTTTCAACTAATGATTTAAATTTTGAAGTAAAAGGTTGTGCATGCTTCAGAAATTGTTAAATTATACGTCCCAGGTGAAAATAAATTGGCCATTGCAACCATAACAGTTCCGCCTGTGCGGAACTCTGATTTCTTACAATTCATCCAATTGGCAGGTGAATCTTTTGGAACAACTTGTAACCTACCGATTTTAACGTAAAGACAGTTGTCATCAGTTACTTCGACTAAAATAACTTGCATACGTGATAGTTATCTGTCCATGGCCATTCTAAAATATTAGTACACCAACGGCCATCTAAAGATTGCAATGATTCTCATTGAACATATGGACTCAAGCCAAAGTTTTATTTTCTGGCCACATTTTTTCGATGTGCAATGATTTCCTTTCACTTGGAATATGGATTTCTCCATGGAAATCTTTTTGTGTCTCTTGTAACTGATGTGAATCCATATAAGAAAATCCCAAGTAATCCCCTTTATTATATTGATATTCATCATCAATGTTTACACATCCTGTGCCGATAATTGGAACTAGTGATTCGTTAACAACATATAATTCGCTATATTGAGCAGGTTATAGAACGTCTTCGCCTTCCCTGTATTCTAGCATAATAACTTGGATTGTTCCAGTTTCCCATGTTATTTCATAATCCAATGGTTTTGTATGTTGCAAACCGCCAGATGTATATTTTAAATAAGCACTAAATATATTTAATCTATATTGGTCGGTGACTGGAATAATTCAATAAGCACCACCTGTCTTGACATTTACTTTTGTCTTAATACTTTCATTTTTAATAGTCATTAATCTACTTTTGATTCTATCTAATTGACTCAATAGTTCGTCCTGTTTCTTTCATTTTGTTGTGGAATGATTGAATAACAATGATGTACTAACATTTTTATAATGAAATGTGTATTTCTATACCACACTTAAATTACTCAGATTGCAAAATATCAAATTCACGATCTGGCCAACTTTACATAGCATTTTCCAAAAGATAATCTTCTACATTTTTTGGTCTTTGTACTGTCAATTTAACATCAACAGTTCTTTTATCCCAGATATCCATAGTGTAAACGTCATAACAAAATTAAGCGCAATGGAGCATTGTTTTCTTAAATTTTAGCCATTTCGATAATGTACTTGGACCTTCTTGGAGATGGCATTAAAATCTTAAAACTAGCCATTCCTGAATAATATATCCATCATCAACTTTTATAGTTGATACCTGATCAATCCTATACCATTGCATTTCATGAATAGTATTAGCTTCGTTGATCGTGGAACCGCTTACGTTACAAACTCCATTTTCATAAAAACTCATGCAACGACTAATTCCTGGTACATTGATATCACCATCAAAATCCCGAATAATTCCACCTGCAAGGTCGGTGTAACCTAACACCTTACCAAACGGAATAACATTTCCTTCCTTATCTACTGCTCCATTACCAACGACAGGTTCAATTTGTTCCAAAAAATCTGTTAAAGTGGTTAGGTCATTCTGAATTGTACCATTTAGATCAGTAAATTCACAAATTATTCCAAGACATTTTCCAGTATGCCAGGTAATTTTATAACATTCAGGCTGAACATCAGTTACATATCTCCGTTTTGGGAACATAAAGTTTAATAAGAATTTACATTTTTTGTGATATACTAGTAGCTATTGGATCTACTGATCGGCTAACCTTAAGTGAAAAAGGTATTTTTGCTTCTAACATTTGCTTAACATCGTCCACTTCTTTGTCAATTGCATCTAGTTTTGCATCCGTACCAAGAAATTGTGCTGTACTGTACACTTGCTCGCATCATCTGAAACAGTGATCCTTAAACTTGAAATAGGGGAAGGGGGCTTAGTGACATAAAAGGCCATTGTGAAAGGCCTGCAATATTGGCTGTTTGCTGTTGCAGAGTCTGGGAATGAGCCTGTGCAGCCCAGATTGTAATTCCTGGTGGAAAGCCACCTGCTCTGGAAAGGAAATTTGCTTCATTTAAGCTCTTTTATTCGGATTTTTTTGTGCATTCGCCTATCGCATGTCTGCTTTGAATGTCTATTTTTGAAGCTATTTTGGTGATTAGCACATTTTGGTGATCCAAAAGAACTAATAATAGCAATTTCCACATGGCAATGTTAAGTACAGTTTTGAGTGCCAAGAACCATTGACAATGCAACCTGTTTATTATTATTTTAAGTCAGTCATATATGAATCAGCTTTAAATCCTACACAAACTTTCTTTCGGTGAAAGACTAAATTAATGTCGGAAACGGTCTCAAACTGCACGGAACAGACAGTAGTTTACCAAGCATAATGAAAGAAACATATTTCCCTTGTTTTGGCCTTCATTGCAAAGGACACTTTTGTTCTATGATTTTAAATTTCTCAAAATATTAGTTTTTTTCTCAATAAGTTAATTTTTACTTCGATCAACACAGACGGATATTCTTATTATGTTTTTTTGCGGATTAAGGATATTTTGCTAGGTCGCACAAAAACGGACAAGTCAATCAAGATGGACAAAGGTGAAAAATGACTACAACGGCTGTATTGCGCGATGTTAACAAATGTTAGAAAAGATTTCGAACAATCCTTTAGGGAAACAACTAAAAATTTTCCTCACCTAATTGTGTTGCTTGGGTCTTCCTCTATGACTGATAATGCGCCTTGCGAGAATAATAGGATCTTTTGATGCCCGAATGCTCTGATGATGGCCTATTTATTGCATTCATGTCAATTCATTTCGTCACTGTCTGACTCGGACACTGACTCGGACACAGTCAAGTGTTAAGTCATTATTGGGGTGATTTTGGGCAATATTATATCGGGGCTCATATTCAATAGTTATAGTAATATCAAATTTGACTTCAGAAGGAAGCGTTTGTTTGATTTATAAACAGTAGTAACGAGAAAGTAAAAAAAAAAAACGCTAAATTTATTTAAACATGGGAATGTACCATAGGAATGTTCAAACTTCGACAGTTGTTTTAACATGGTTCTTTAGACATTCAAGTTTGGAAAGACCGAAAAATTCGTGGATCAAGCTATACGTGTTCGTGTTGCTTTGGCAGCAAATCGAACAGTTTTAATAAGCTCATTGGAACAAGTTGCCTGCTCTGCCATCCATTCATCCATCCATCCATCATGAAGTGCAGTCACGGCTTCACACGGATTATTGTTTTGATACATAATTTATTGTTTGATACATAAACATAATAGCAGTTATACATTTAAACCTAAATATTTAAAATCAAATTTGAATAAATATATCGACGAGATTTTATTAAAAATGATAAACAATTTTATTTCAACTTTGGAATAGCAGTTGCATTTTTCGCCCCTTACGTGACGGTAGTAGCCGCGTCTAAAAGAATAGACAGGCTGCATAGTTCAGTGAAAGTTGGTCAGGCTTTATATATGGAGAAATTGATTGTAAGTGTGAGCATAGTGTTAGGTTATGAGCCAGTTTTTCAGAGAAAAGCTGGTGCTACTGAAACATTACATCTAGGGCGAATGTTTGTATGTTGTTTACGGTCTCTGCGGTATGCAAACTGTACAGGCAGGCGCTTGTACGTCTGAAGGAGACGTTCGGACGAAGAGACGTCATGCAAGCCGCCCACATCCAGGCAACTTGATTTCAAGAATAAACCGAGTGTTTAAACGTTTTCCGAAAGGATATGGACCCATCTCATCGGTCATCAGACGATATAATTGAGAAGGTGTGCTTAAGACTCACTCAGCAAGATAGACTCGACTGGAACGCGGGTTGACGTGGCAGTCTAGATTTTCGCAGCCTCAGCGATTAAGGAACCTGGATTTGTGAAGGAGAGTCTGATTTCTTAAACGCCTACAGCATAGCAGCGGACCAAGCTAACGATTCAGACGGTTCAACAACATCAAGAGGGAATTTCCCGCACCAAGCCAAAACTCATCATTCATCCGCAAGAGCTATGAACGGAGTTTGAGCTGTTTTTACTCAGAAGCCGTTCTGCTACAAATGTGAGAAGGGGCATCGGCTCCAAGATTTGTGGGGACTTTAAGGCCCTTTCGGTAGGAGAGCGGGCAAATTTATGTATGCAACGCCGGCTGTGTTTTAGTTGTTTTAATTGCAGGAATTCAGTACAAAATTGTCAAAGCAAACGACAGTGTAAAGAAACCGAACGCAGATATTTCCACCATGTTCTGCTGCAAGAAGTCGAAAAGCCGACGCCAAAGAAGCCCGTCCCTCAATCGCTCGTACCATCGATCGTCAGAGAGTCGCCCTAGGAATGCTGAGAATTAGCGTGCAAGCCGCTGATGGTAGCTGAGTACCCGCGATCATCTTTCTGATGAAGGTAGCGACACCCCATTGATGAGAACGGCCATCGCCTCCAGTTTGAAGTCACGAGGGCCGTAACAAATGTTGACAGTGGATGGTGTGGGCAGAGTCATCAATAGGTACCGATCCAAGGGAGTGCAATTCCAGTTGCGGGTGGAATGCGGTAAAGTTTTTGCGATTGAAGAGTCAACGATGAAATTGGTAGCCAGCCCCACCCCAATAAAAGACTGGAGCAGAACTGGCCATAACTACGCGACTTACCGGTCGGTGTAGTAGGAGGAAAGATGGATCTGCTCGTCGGTACGGAATATCTGCATCTTTTGGTGGCAGTTGAGACCCGAGAACCGTGGAAGTTCGGATTTAAAAAAGGAATAAGAGTTGGCATTACAAAAGACACTGGATCAAACATACGCCTCGCGAGTTCGAGATCAAGTGAACGAAAGGTATTTCCGTCTCTAAAGGGATGAAATTATGAACTTTTTTCGACGCCACTGCATATTTTAAAGGGAAATCGCTTAACGATGCCATGTTAAGTGGCCCTAAACTCCAACTTGCATTGGCCGCTTAGTAACCCTAAATTGTATTGGCCGCTTAGTGACCAGCTTCCACCAACACAATGTCGCTTGTGCTTCGGACATTGATGCCATGTTCAGCGGCTTCCGGCTGTCAGCAGAGGACTTGAGTTATTTCTTTTTCCTGTGGCGAGATCGAGCGATTCGGAGCCAGTGGTGTACAAGATGTACCGATTACCTTTCGGTGCCAGTTTTTCACCTTTCGTCGCCATTCACACTGTGCGTCAAATCATAGGGGGTGTTGGGGACGACAAAATGACCTCCGTCGTCCGTGAATGGATTTACGTCGACGATTATTTGAGTTCGGCAGCGAGCTTGGTGGAAGCCGTGCAATAAGCGTCCTCTATGAAGGCGAGATTGACCGAGGCCGATCTGAATCTACATAGTTGGGTCTCTAACTCCAAAGAAATTATGAAAATGCTTAACCGAAGACACATCCGTTAGGAGATAACCGCGAAGAGAAAGTGCAGGGAGAATTTTGAGACTTTTAAACTTTTCACTTTTCAACACTTTTAACTGCTTCAAATTCGCCAAGAAGACGTTCAGGCAAATGACGTTCAGGCCAGTCACCGAGGACGTTCAGGCCAGTAGGTATAGCGGATGCTGGCTATATGTAACTAGGCTATGGGATCCCTAGCATGATTAGGAGGTACGAGGCAGTATAAACACACAAAAAAAATTATAATTATTTATAGGATATCCATCCCATAGCCACGATAAAGCTCGTCTAAAATCCCCCTCCTGCTCCCTACCCCCCCAAAAAGCCAAGGAAATGTTATTGAAACATTAATTTTTTAACTGAAGTGTAGTAGTTTAGTGGGTAAAGCGGTGGTAATCTGCAAGGAGACGTTAAAACAAAATTGTTATTATTAAAGTGTGTTCCCGTTTTTTTTTTTTTTTTTTTTTTTTTTTTTGAAGGGGGGGGGGGTACTATTGCGTTATACTATGGTCAAATGAACGGGCTAGCTGACTATGAAGTAATATCATGTAGCAGACGACCCATCCCTACCCTTACCTCTTCCTCCCCTTTGTCGTGTCTTTACTCTGAGGCCCTTTTGTAGACCGGTGGAGCATGTCTGAAATGGCTTTAGCTGTTGATGTAGTGGTGGGACATGCAAGATGCACCCTCGGAAGGGAAAAACTATTTTTGGGTCGTAGAAATCAACTAAATTCAAGTAGTAAACGTAGGATAAAAAATTACTTGATTACACAAGAATAGAATTTAGCTTATTCTTGACAAGGGGGGAAAAATTTGAATTTCGTGCTATTTTTTAAATTATGCAAGAAATAAAAAAGGGACATTTTAGAGGGGGGGGGTTACACTAACAAAGCAAATGTCGGCGGGGAACGGGAAAGGGGGATATCGTCTACATCCAAACGCACTTATACCGTTCAGGTTATAAGGCGCACATACAGTCATCCGTGAAAGTTTCTTGAACAGACAAATGGCTCTCTATGTTTTAAGTTTAATTTGACGGAAGGGATACTACGGTGCCTACCGTACCCCCGATATTTTACGCCCTTTTCTCTTTTTCTTAATATTCTTCTCTTCCTTTACCTACGAAAGAAAAAGAGAAAAAGGCGCAAAATACTGGGGGTACGGTAGGCACCGTAGTATCCCTTCCGTCAAATTAAACTTAAAACATAGAGAGCCATTTGCCTGTTCAAGAAACTTTCACGGATGACTGTAGATGCGCCACACATGTTTCGAAAGCAAACTCATCCATGTTTTTTCTGATTTTTTATTGTGATAATTATTACTGCGGAGCAGTAAAGTTATAAAAAGGGGACGTAGTGCCAAAAAAGGGCCGAAACCAGCGAAGTGTAGATTTTTTTTGGGTGGGTTCTGTTTTTCTGTGGGCCAAAAAAATTGTTTAGATTAGGTCCAAACAACTAGGTTAGACACTATCCATCAATTTCACGATTTGGTACATTTTCATACGCCACATTATCTGCTGATACCCTTTCCTTTTGAATTATGGTGAAAATGGGAAAGACGGCCAATTTAATTTGTTCACAATACTAGAGTATCTGTTATGGTCATGAAGTCAATATCCTGATAGTCTACATTTATGTGGTCAGATCTAGTTCAAGTAAAGTTTTAAAAAATACGCCATTTATAAAATTTCTGAGTCCAGAGATCAGAACACTGGTGAAATTGATTTATTGAAATCTATTTATTCACATTCTGGTCTACATTAGAAGACCCATCCAGACAGCCGAACAGTACTGCACCTGGTAATATAATCAAATATTTTCAGAAATCTAATGAAGTAGATGGTGCATCAAAACCAATATTGCGCAATCTAAAATAGTACCTGACATTCAGGGTGAAAACATTCTAGTACAGATGACACTGAAGGTTCTGCAAAAATGGCTCTGTCAAAAATCTTTGAATTTTGTCAAGACCGTATAATTCTTTGCTAGTTTATCCAAAGCGATGATATGGGTTGCCTTGGCTGCAAGTGAGAGAGCAGCAAACTTCGTGCAGCAAGTGGCATGCCATTGGGAAGTTCAGGATAGCTTCCACACAATTTTATAGGCTTCCAACAACAATAATTTGTCTCGCGAGTACAGGTTTAATTGCTTTAGATAAGGCGCAAAAAAAGCCGAATTTGCATAATTATCATTATTGCTTGATTTAAATGATAATATTTCCTTCCCTTCTAGCGCAACGATAAAAAATAGAAATTTCGTTTCTTTGCCTGGTTTTCCCCCGTTGTTAGCGTAATCTTTATTATTTGTTCCTTGTCCTTGTGTTTCCCGTCCTTATACTTGTAGTTATATTAAATTATTAATAGAATTTCATGTATTAGATTAAAATGTCACAAGATGTTATAAAAAATAATTTTAAACGATAAAGTCATTCTACTTTATTCTCTTCTACTTGCAAATGCAAATCTTCACCAGATGCACACATTTTCATTTTAGCCATACACTTTAATGGGCCATAGAGCATTTGTAATAAGATATAAACTGTCTTTACAGGTTGCAGTTTTTGTTGCAGTAAATTGAGTCTCTAAAGTCACCTCCGCAAATCTTGATGAATCACCAGATAAAGCTCTTATGAGGAAAAAAATGAAAGTAAGATTATTGACTTTATATTAACACAATGATGAAGTTCTGGACGTAACTTTTTCTCATCTGCATGTATTTCTTTTAAGTTACTTTTAGTCGGCATAGTATCGCACCGCACTTTCGTTTAAGCCTACACCGAATGGTTCGATCGAGATGTATGTCTATTGCAGGAACGTGAAGCTGCTCTATGCTGTCCTCAATTTCTGGGACACCTGTGAGCTCTCAGTTGTAATAGCCGCTTATATTTCTTTATGAACTGATCATACGGCCTCGGTTGAGCCCACGTCGTATAAGCTTAAATTGCGCAAATTTTACGTTTCCTCCACCACGATAAGTATTAAATATAACTAACACAAATAAATATTCACTTAAAATATTATGAATTTAATCGAAGTATCCCTTACTGGATAGGAGTCCGTACTTTCTGACCCCAGTGAACCAACTAAGAAAGTTTGCAATTTTTTTATGAGAAATTTATAAAGTATATTATGCGCGAATATCTATCCACCGCTATTATACTTATCCTTAAAATAATAATAAAAATAATAAAATGCATCCAAGAGAAATGGTATTATTTCTTACCGGACTAATAGACTTTTATCTTACCGCACTTAATATGTTTTCTGTCTAAGTAAATAATGGACAGTGTATAGCTTAGAAATAGTACACCCGACGCATGATTCTTCGGGCATTACAAGATGTCCGACTGTTTAATCTATTGCAGGACAAACAATAACTAATAATATTTTATTTTTCCTCTCGCTGTCCCTCTTGACCCGGTGTCCCGGCATACTCCAGTCTCTCCAAAAAGGCTTTCTAGAGCCAAGACTAAAACTAAAATATACAGATCAATAACAATTCCATGATCTAAACCTTATAAGATACGATAAACGAAAGATTCTTGCGAAAGTGTGATGGTGTGATTGAATCTGTTCCGTGATATTTTGATGCCAATAAAATGGTTAATAGTTTCCACAGTCAAGTCAAAATGATGATGCGAAAAAAATGACGCGATTACCGTCTTCGGACATCGTCTCACTCTTGAAAACCATGGTTTTCTTCCAATAGCTAGTACTGTGCGTGAATATCAATCGGTTTTACCTCATTTATTTCTGTTTTCCCTTCGTTTTCTATATTTGACGTATAATTATTAAAGAAGCACTCGCTATTCTAAAAAAAAAACTGTTTGTGAAAAAAAATTTTTTTGTTCTTCTTTAGTCGAACGGGAGGTTTACATAAACACAAGAAAACGCGATGTTTTAATAAATCTCGTCGCGCAGTTTTTTCTTTGTTTTCCTCGCAAAAAGAAAAACGCAAACTTATAAAAACAAACAAACAGGGGATTTAAATTGTTAAAAACATTTTTTTTTCTCTATTACAAACACGAAGAAAAGATGTGGAGCAAAGACAGAATTTTTGGTTTCAAATTGTTTGAATGACCAAAATGAGTCGAATAACTTCGTGGTTGCAAATTATTGAATAGAAAATTTTCAATTGCCCGCATTAATAGTATTGGAAATTGTTGATGTGAAGATGTTGTGGAAACCAATTGTTAAATTATTGATTTGAAATTTTTTAAATGTTTTTTAAATGGAAACGCAAGAACATACGGTTCCCTGCAGACGGGGAAATTTGTTTGCACCCTGCGATTTCGTGCAGCGGCTTGGCGAATTTCCAGTGACTGATTGAGGCAAAGCAGGCAAAAGCAATGCCGGCAGCCATCCAAGCCATGATTTGCCACATTGAACATGCATATGGGCATTGTTAATTGGCTCCAACCGATGGACCTCGTGTACCCGCACTTGTTGCGGCGTTCCAGGATTAAAAGAGGCAATTTACATGGTTATGAATCATATCACGAATGAATCGCTGGACTCGTACGGTACCACTCAAACTCAACTTCTCCATATATTTCCAAAAGATTAGAAACTCCATCCATTTGGGCGTTGCTCACTTGTACAGTTGATCCTCGTAGAGAAAGGTGACGTAAGGACTCACGTCCAGCAAATAGCGTTCCCTAATTCGACTATACCATCAAACTTTTCCGGCTGACGTAAGTGGATGCGTTCTTTCTTCGTCAGATTTTTTACTAGAGTTGGAGCCAATTCCGGAGGCCCGACGGATTGACAGCAAGAACAAATTGCTCGAACTTTCCTTTCACAAAATTCTTTCAGATATTCCAAGACATTTTTGCCAAAGGAATCCGTGATGTTATTGTTAGCCATTGGAATCAATTGGCGATTTGGATCAGCACCTGTAAGGCGGGAATAAAGAGCAATCAAATGAAGCACTTTCCTCTTGTGCATAGCCTCATAATTAATGCAAGTAGCTTTGGCACTCAGCAATTGATCGATTACGTCACCCAAATGAGGGCGTTGGTAAAAGAGGCAGACTTCATGAAGAGCCGTGATGTTCTCTTTGGCGATAAGGCCATAAGATAAAGATATTGGCGTTCCCTCGCCATAAACTAAGCATACCTGAAACCAAAATTACATAAAACGAGAATTGAGGCGCATGTTTAAAAGCTATAAAGGCGGAGCATCTTCATTCCGGCTTCATTGTAGCTTTTTATTAAGAAGTTAAGTGCCCTTCGGGCGCTGAATGACATTTTTGTCAACTTAAAAAAAAAAAAAAAGGTTTTTAATTAAAAACACAAATGAAACTGCGCATCTACCCCCCAGTTTTAATCTTTACCTGAAAAATATATTTTTTTTCTATCTAGTGGAGCAATCACCGTCTTTGCAAGGGTGCCCGACATGGCTACAGCGGTTAAACTTTCCAAAATCGCAGGACTAGCCGTTTTGATATATAAATACAATTCAAAAAGCGTGTGATGTACGTATGGGAAAACATATTTTTGCAATGATTCATAGCTGGGTTGAGACGGAAGATTCCAGCGTATTTATTATAGCGATTCTTTATCGGATGCGTTGAACCATAATGTACCTTGAATCTTGGGCGTGATCTCCTGCTCGTCAAAAAACATGCCAACGTAACCGTGATTCCCTGGTGGCGTGCAAGCCAACAAAGCGTAAAATTGATCCCACAATCGGTTGGCCGATCCGTAGACATTTCGGATCCTCTTTGTTTTTGAAACTTTGAAAAAGTTTTTGAAACTGAAGTGCCATCAAAACAGGAAATTACGTTTAAGTATTTTGTTTTGTTTTCAACGGTTAAACACTGTTTCCTACCACAACAAGGCCATGTATGCTCGCTCACACGCAACTGCCATCCCAAATGCCACACATGCCATTAGATTCATCCGCCGGAATTTTCCCTCCGATTACACTATGTCGGGGGGGGGATTAAGGTAGCATTCAAGACTTCTAGTCCATTTTTCGCGACAAACGCAGTGTGAAGTGTAGTTGTTTTGTGCTCGACCTAAAATGGATGAAATTATCGGAAAAATTAGAAGAAATGTCTTCAACAAAACTCGGTGTTCAATTGACATGGATTTAAATGCTTTCATGGCGAAAGCTTTAGAAAACTCAGGAGCGCCAGATATGGAGACAACGATGAACAATTTTATGGAAAAGGGTAAGATTCTCTGTTGTTTTCTCAAATTGTGGGTTATCTGATATGTATTTGTGTTAATGTAGTGTGCGTTACCCCATCAAACCCGCTACCTAAGAGGGCAAGTGGTTTCAAAATAGTTAAGAATGAGGTTATTGAAAAAATTTGTGTGAACAAAGAGCAACACAGCGTGTTTTGCCAAAACGAAGGGCATTTAGGATCCCATTCAAATCTCTTGATGATAAATGAAGAATGTGACCCATGTAATGAAAGTGGACCGAAAATGAAAACGACATGCGACACATGGTCTCTGCCACCACTTCAGCCAATTCTTGCAACTTGCCCTGTGCTATTTCTTGTGTTATTGTCGCGATCTTCCAGCGGCGCAAAGATCAAACAGGAAGTTTATGATAATTTACGTAGGACTGTTAACCAAAATAAAAAGTATGTTCGTAAAAAATGTAGATAATGCAATACTAACAAAATTGTACTTCAGGACAATTTATATAGACAAAAAACCGACCTCAAGGTTAGATCTGCATGCGTCTGCCTATATTCCAAAGATGAAAAATGGTACCAGTCTAAAATAGTCCAAATGGATTCCACTTCAGCTTTAGTACAATTTGTCGACTATGGAAACTTGCAAATTGTACACGTTGATCACATCAAAAACATTCAAGAGGTATTCGTCAAATTTCCTCCGTTTTGCATATCACTGCAGACTTGATAGAGAAGACGATTATCGTCTTTGGACAATGGAAGAAAAGAAAAGGTTTAATCAGCTAAAGTGTTACTGATAAATCATGCTCAAAGGCCAATGTGTAAATGTAGTTTTTAAAAACAGTGTTTGAGTAAATCTGCTGCATTAACCACGATGTCCAAGCAAGAATTTGCCAGCCTAAGTGAGTGTAACAAGCCGTTAAGACTATAGACACCAGGAGGTGAAACAAGGGAACCCTTAATGGCTACAAGAATGGAGACCACACAGGAAGCCGTAGTTGATCAGCTGAGTGAAAGGATTGGAACTAGAAAGAAAAGGTTTAATCAGCTAAAGTGTTACGGATAAATCATGCTCACAGGCCAATGTGTAAATGTAGTTTTTAAAAACAGTGTTTGAATAAATCTGCTGCATCAACCACAATGTACAAGCAAGAATTTGCCAGCCTAAGTGAGTGTGACAAGCCGTTAAGACTAAAGACAGGTAAACAAGGGAACCCTTAAGTGCTACAAGAATGGAGACCGTACAGGAAGCCGTAGTTGATCAGCTGACTGAAAAGATTGGAACTATTTTTACAGCTCGATCAAAGTCAGTAAATAACCGCCTGACCATGGCCTGACTCTTAAGATCACTAACCACTAAAAACATAACTTCTAGGGAGGCGGCTTTGTTGGATAAAGAAATACAACGCATCAATCAAATCTTGCAAGAAACAACCAAAAATAAGAAAAAAATTGAGCTGGAAGCAGGACGGGACAAAGCTGAGTTGGCAGAAGTTATTCGCAAGTAAGTAGAGTTTTTATAAAAAATGGATTTGATTTCTTTATGGTTCCAAATTTTTTATTATTTTTCGAATAGGTACAATTAAACCAATGGAGACCTCAATCAAGCCGAGAAAAAGTTCCAGCAGCTTGAAAAACGTTATGATCAGCTCAAAGAGTCTCTTGATCTATTAAAAGGTGCCATGGTCAGAGCTAATCAGGAACACAAGGTAATTTCCATAGTCCCAATTAATAGTGCGAGTATAATATAATTTTTTTAAATGATAGGATGTCGTCTCAGAGAGGGACAAGTTGAAGGCTAAATTGCCATTGTATCAGAAACAGCTCAAGGAAGTTGACATCGAAGAAACCTGGCAAATTAATCATTCCACGAGATCCTTTTAACTCGTATTAATGAATAGTTTAATTCTAAAACATATTGGAAATGGCGCCCCACGTAGAATGCTCCTCCAACGCTTTCTACGATTTAAGCATGAATTTTAGTCCCACTGAAAATGTTAGAATCGATGAAGTTGCATCTGACGAGCCGCCTTCCACTCTGGTTATGGATAAACAGCGTTGGTACACTGACCATGAAATGGTCACTCTCTTCTCTCTTGTACGATGAAAAAAGGAAATGGTAAGCAGTTGTCCGAAGTTGGTGCGCTCCCATATTTATTAATTGTGAGTTGTTTGTGTTTTCGCCCAACCGAGGAAATAGCTAAGCGGGAGAGCAAACAAGAGCAGCGTAATACACGTAAACTCCGTCGAAGAAGTAGGTCCACCCGCAACTAACCCACCGGTTGTACAGTATTCTGCAAAAAAATCCGAACAGCGATTTTTTTCAAAACAGCCACCTATCAATATTATGGGGAACTGTTATTGGCTTTTAACCCAAATTTTGGGGTGGGGGGGCAAGGAACAAAGCGAAAAGTGGGTAGAAAGAGACCCCCTCCCTCCGAAATAAAAAAATGTGAATGAAACCAGACAGGCTGTCTGGAATAGCCCTAGGCTCACTGTCAATTTTTGGACAAGTGACACGAAAACCAAAAAGCTACCAAATCTTGCATCAAAGCGGGAAAAATTGAAAGGAATTGCCTTAAGTCACTCGTCCAATAATCGGCAATGAGCTTAATTTGGTTTAATCAATTTTTTGCGCCATGAAAATTTCATACAGCCTGTCTTTTTTCATTCATATATTTTCTGGAGTGGGAAAAGGAAGACATGGTCAGTGGCTAATTATTCCTTTTTGTTTTTTCCTACCTTTCACTTTCTTCCTAACCCCCCAAATTTGGGCTAAAAGCCAAACACATTTCCCCGCAATATTGATTGGTGGCTATTTGGAAAAAAATCGCTGTTCGGATTTTTATGCATGATACTGTACTTTTGTAGTTGTGATGACGCCAGAGTTGAAACTAGCTCACCGAAACGTGAGCTTAGCTCAAGCTCTCCGCTCATGGCCTAAAAGTGAGCGGAGCTCAAGCTCAAGCTCGCATAAAAAAAGATGAGCTTCGCTCAAGCTCACGTTCGCTCAAGCTTATTTCCAAGTTTTTTTAAATTAATAAAATGCAACTGGCAACGGTGTTTTTTTGGTTGAAAATTTGAATTTCATGAAGCCATAGCATCGAATTAATTTGATTGGAATCCAAGGACTCCGCAACTCAAATTTACTTTAAAATTAAAGGGATAAACAAAGAAAAATAAGAAAATTTACAAAACAAGCTAAAGAAGGGCGCTTGTGAACGACTCCCCACCCTACTTCCCCATCCCTACTCTTACCTTCCTACCTTTTTATTTTTAAAAGAAGGAAAACTTTCGTAAAAAAGGAATTCGACGAAAGAAAAAAGTAAAAAATAAATAAAAATAAAAAGCTTATTTAAGTTGCGGACCTGGGATAAATCTCAAATTTAGATTAAAAACAGTAAATTAAAAAATTCTCTAAGTTTGACATTTTTGGCGAGTCAGGCGAGTAAAATTCTGTATAATTTAGCAAATAAATTTCAATTTTGGCCGCTAGATGGCGCCACAAGCGTGAACTTCCGCTCATGAGGCAAAAGCTCAAGCTCAAGTTCACACTTTTTCAAAAAGAGCGGAGCTCAAGCTCAATGCTCACAAAATGAATGAGCTTTTGAGCTAAAGCTAAAGCTCTCGTGAAGCTAGTTTCAACTCTGGATGACGCCATCTGGCAAAACAGCACCCGTCGACTCCATTAGGATGTTTCATTTGCAAAAATTTTTGAAATTTGAGGCGGTCTTTTAAATTGGGTTGCCCAGTACTAAAATAATGATAACTACAAAATTTCAGATTTTTAAAAAAATATTTGACCCCGCCAGCCGTGAGAAAATAGCAAAATTTGCATTTTTCTTCCTAATTTCCCCTGCGCTGGAGATGTTGTTCTTGGAATTTCGCGCTTCCTTTCAAACTCCCCGTATTGCTGGCGGTTGTGTCCGAACAAAGGCCAATAACGTTCTTCAATATGCCCCAATCTTCTAATAAATTGACTACAGCTCGATGTTGAGCAACACCTGTGGAATCTGGAATTACTGGAATTTCTAACAACTTTGGTGATTCAATCTGAGGTTTACTTTGTTGCATATTTCTTAATTTTTCTGCGACCTCTAAAACTTCTTCGATCAATATGATGTTTTGAGCATATATTAGTTGTATATTGAAGAATTTCAATACGAAAGGCCGCTAAAAAATTTCAAGTACAACATCTCGAGCGCAGGGGAAAATAGGAAGAAAAGTGCAAATTTTGCTATTTTCTCACGGCTGGCAGGGTCAAATATTTCTTTAAAAATCTGACATTTTGTAGTTATCATTATTTTAGTACTGTGCACCCAAATTTAAAAGGCAACCTTGAATTTCTACCCCCTCCCTATAATTCAGTCTCTATCAGTCTCTGTCTGCTCTTCATAGAGCACTGGTCGCCGGTGTATCCAATACACACTGATTCAAGCCGCATCCTATTCTCTCACTCTAAGTTCATCACATGGCGCAGTTATCCAACGCCATCCCGTTTGCCCCCCAACCGGCATGGCGCAGTTGGTAATTGTTTCGGTGTTAGTACATTCTTTGAGACAATTTATTGGTTAATTACTCAGCCAGAGTGATTGTGAACCGCAGTTTATGTGTAGTCGCGACAGTTTAGTTAACAAATTATTACTTACAAATAATTTGCTGTCGTCCCATCCGGGTGCTGTTTTCTCCGAAGAAGTTTCGTTGGAATTACACGAAGATAGTGACGTGGACGAGAATTCTTCATTAATTACGCCAGCAGACTCCAATTCCAAATCTTCTATTTCGGAGCTCCACTACTGCTTCCTCTACGTATGCCTCCATGCAAAAACGACACCTGCTACCTTCGACAATGGCTACCCATGGGATCGACACTGGCTACCCCGACACTGGCTACGCTACTCGACGAAAATACATTTCTCCACTCTTTTTTTTCCGGCATCGTCTGAGGAAGATCCGGTTAATTGACTAGAAAGCTTTGAACTAGCTGTTGCTTACAATCGATTGTCAGATCCCGATCGAGCGAGAAATTTTGTTATGTATCTGGAAGGGGCGGCTCGTAAATAGTTTCTCGTTCATCCTCATCCGGATCATTGGGAGGATTTTCCAGTGAAACCTATCCCGTCTGATCCAAAATTACCTTATGTGCCAGTTGCTCTCGATTTAAAAACCCAATATTGACAAGTAAATTTTGCATTAGTACAAGAAAGCAAGCTCAAACAACTGGAACAGGGAAACAACGAGGATGTGGTGGAGTAATTTTACGATGCCATCAAAATGGATCGTATGGTCAATCTGACTATTTCTCAGGAACAACAACTTCAATACTTGTACCGGGGTTTGAATCCGTCTTTATTGAAAAAAAAAATATCCGTTAAAACCGGTATCAACAACGGATTTTATAGAGTTAACCAAATTACACGCTGAGGCTACCAGCTCGGTTGATAAAAAAATCCTCTCCTAATCACTATTGGCTGTGGCTCCAGACGTTTTGCCTCCGTCGTCGTCGTCTTCGTCAAATTTGGTCAATGAATTAGCTGGGGTTTTAACTGATCTTCAACAAACCATTCAACAATTACATCGCCCTCGCACACACAGCCGTTCCACCAGAAGGGCATAACTCTTCAGGATTTCCTATTTGGAATCAGTCGGGTTGAAATAGGAGGAACGTGGAAGGACGTTTAATTGGTGGTTTTTGTTCACTCGTGGGACATGCGGATTTACGTTGCTTTCAAAACCCGGCAAACCCATATTATCGAGGACAAGATTTCCCAGCTCACCAAATGAACATACTAGAAAAATCGTTTATCGATAACCAACGGAGAATTCCTGGTCCGCGACGGGAACGGTGACAATTGTTGTGTTTCTTTGTTTGTTGTCGCGATCTTCCAGTGGCGCAAGGATCAAACAGGAAGTTTATGATGATTTACGTCGGACTGTTAACGAAAACAAAATGTAAGTTCGAAAACAAATCTAAATAATGCAATACTAACAAAATTGTACTTTAGGGCAATTCTCAATTATATGAGGACAAAATTCGACCTTGATTTCGAAATACATATGGTTGAAGAATGCGGGATCAATGGATCCATTTTGTATTTGGTTAGTGATTGCACTCGTCACCTGCGCGGATCTGAATTGGGACAACATATGGCAGGTTCCCACATTACCGACATTTTCTCGTATTACTACAGAGAAAATTGCGCGGTTGGATCAGTCTACTAATGGGCCAGGTGATATGACTGGGAAAATTTCTAATCATTTGAGTATAAAACATTCATGTCCCGATAGTAAAGTAGTGAAAGAATAATTCTAATTTTCTTAGGCTAATTTTTTGAATCAACTAAAGAAAAGTGGAATCCTTCTAGAAAAGGTTACCTACATTTCTCAAGGGGTGGAAATTTCCATCGGCACCGAACGAACTGGCGTCATTACAGATTTTACAATCTTCGGCGTTGACGAGATGATGGAACGTATTCAATTTTATAAGGCGGAGGCGAGGGAAGAGATCCCAAATTGCACGCTTCCCAATGTTGATGGGTATATAAGCGGTATGACTAAAGGTAAATTGATATTTTTTTGTAATATTCATTAATGTCTAATCTTGTCCTGTTTCTAGATGCAACAACAAGGCTGTTGAGAAATCTGAACGAGCGCAAAATTCAAGCTGGCGCAAGACGCTGAGTGATAGTCAAGAATTAAAAAATGGCGTAATAAAAAAAATGAACAGTAAACCACGGTCTAACAGGAGAGGTAGACTAACGCCCTATCCCTCTGATCAGCCGGAATAATCAAGGGACTTAGAAGCTTCCTTAAAATGCCGCTTGAATCGTGGGCGTAGCTTGGTCACAACTCTTCAATGCTGCCATTGCCGCCAATTGCCGCTGGCGGCTTAGGGTGGAATTCCCCGAATACATAGAAGGAGGGGGGAGAGGGAGACTGTGCAACACACAACAGCTGGGACCAAGCTACGCCCGCGATCCAAGTGGCATTTTAAGGAACCTTCTAAGTACCTTAATTAGTCTGCTGTCATGGCGTTAGTCTACCTCTCCTGTTAGACCGTGAGTAAACTCTCTAGTATTCTCCACATTTAACTCTCATCTTCCATTACCTGTTTAGTTTACTTAGAAAAAAAATGATCTTTTCCCTAGTAATACAATACGCCTATTTTTGAATATTTTCTATTGTTCATTATTTTCTCAATATTGTAAAACCACAATGGGTATAGGAAAAATTGAAACACGCGATAAGGGTTGGGGCCATAGCCTGATGGCTGGAGGAGAGGCGATAGCGTCTGGCGAAAAAAATGGTGGAGTAAGCCTCAGGAAAAATACTGCCAAGTAGCCGTATGACGGAATTTTTCAGATTTTTCATATTCAAAACGATGTGAAGCAGCAATTACGAACATTAATGTTCATAATCAATAAAATTAATTTAAAAAAAACCTCCTTGAAATCTTGAAACCCGCGAAAAGGGTTAGGGTGATGGCTGATGAGAGGCGATAGCGGCTGGCGAAAAAATTGCGCCCGACCTTGGACGGGAAAAAATGGCGGAGGAAAGTACATAACTTTGCTTAGGTATTAATACGCTCAAGCAAAGCATTATTAGCATGATAGATGTTCGCAATTATAACATTATAATTGATTATTTAGAATAACAAAAATTTCATTCGAAAAAAGTCAAAATAAAAAAATAAAAATGTTCCACGACCGTAGAACACGGTGGACAGGAGCGATGACAGGGAAAACGATTATATTTAGGAATACATAAGATACCTCAATTTAGGACAGCCAGCTGCTGCGTGAAGACTGCAGATCAGAATGGCTTACACCGAAAACCAAGAAGTGATTTGTTAGACAGTGAAGACGAAGAGTTTTTTTTCAGTGGTACATTTAAAGACAGTAATAATATCAAAATTTCTTACGAAGACTACATAAAGCAAAGGAGCTGATTGGATAACGAAGCTGCGAGTGCTGTAAGTTGAAACAAAAATTATTTGTTGTCCAACTGCCGTTGTGAATTTTAAGATTTTCCTTTTCACGCCTCATAACCAATTTTGTCTTGTAACCTCAGATTAGGAAATTGTTGTCTAAATGCTGAACTTTGATGAAAGAGATTGAATTGTTACTGATTCGAAAAAATGGAATTTCGCATTACACGCCACTCAGGCCGACAGGCATTACACGCCGCAGCGGCGAAAGTAACTGAAGTAATGTCGAATCAATTTTCAACTCTCGAACCATAGTGGGAAAATTTAGAACACTCTATAAGGTAATATTAGTGATATTTTTTTAATCCTGTCTAAGAATAACTTGAATTTTCTATGTTACACAGACATTTTCAGATGAATTCAAGAAGTATTCCAGAAAATTTTCGTTGGCTACGGCCATTGATGCGTCCAAGCGTTCAGCACTGATCGAGAATCAAATTGCTAAAAAAGGACTGAACTGGAAAGCGTTATTTGTAAGTTAAAGTATTTATTTAAAAAATTAAGTTTCTAAATCTAATTAAAATTTATTTTTCTGTAGCTTCTGTGAATAAAATTAATCCATCATACCGACGTCCAGTACCACAGACGGTAATTCAGGATATTACAAAATTAATAGCAACTGGAAGAAGCAAAGTGTACGATGGCTACTACTGCTAGAACTGCACTGCCTTCTACCAATGTCCTTCAGGATTGTCTAAACATGAACACAACAAACATCCAGGGCATTTCGAAAGGGCATTGTATGATAACATACACTTCGCAATACAAATTTGCGATCCTGCCTTTCAACAAGCAGCAAAGTTTATGGCTGTGGAAGTAGTTGGGTTGGAGCAATTCGAGATATTGCTCGATCCTAAACTCTCGGTAAAAAATTCTGAATTTTAAAAATTTTCCCAATTAAAGCTTATATTTCCAATTTTTTAAATTAGCAAACTCTTTTCAAGAAGATGCGTATAATTGAAGCTGCAACTGAAAATCCATCGACTCCAATTCCGAAAAGGAGGGCAATTGCCACGGTTCCTACATCTCCAAATACGTCTACACGTCCATTGTCGTCTAATAGTCAGCCATCTCCGAAAACCATCATTTTGCATGAACAACAACTTATGCTGCAAAGCCGAACTGAAAATCAAGTGGAGAAACTTGAATACGTAAGTAGAAACAATCCATCACCGGGATACATGAGCTTGGGTAAGAATCTCCAATTTCTTAACGACCAAAAAGAATCGAAGGAACAGCAGCAATACCCGTATTATATACACTGCCACTGCATTGGATATCCACCAGCTAAGTGGTTCGTGGATTCCAGCTGTTTCCGTTGCGAAAAATATTCCAATACTGATAAAAATGTTGTCTTTACATTTCTGTACGTGGATTGAAAAAAACAAATGCTCCCGTAAAAATTCTCCCTATTATTTGCTAATCTACCTTAAACATGTTCAAAGAATTCCTAAGTATAATCTCCTAACTTTTGATTTCCTATATAAAAGGTACCTGAGACTGTTCTCTATCCTCCAATCTAATTGTCAACAAAGAAATATCTGTCAGTGACTTACAAAATATTGTCGGATTCTGAAAAATATTCAACAGACTACTACTCTGTTTGGTTGGGGTGGAGGGGAAGACAAATTCGCGATATTTCAATTAAATAAAAAAAAAGATGACTGTCGAATATAGGGGAACGTCAGTCGCATAAGGAAAAATAATAAAAAAACGCCAGTCTGAAGAAAAGGTATTTAAAAAAGAAAATCTCATTTTCATTAAAATAAACAATTTTCAGATTAAAACGAAGAATGTAAAAACTTACAGGACGTTTCTGTCTATGGTGTATCACGAAACCAAAAACTATTTACCAACAATCAAAAGAATCAAAGAAAACCTCCCAAAAAGAGGCTGTGTTGAGGAAATATTGTGCCTCAAGAAAAATGCGGTAAAGTAGCCGATGGATGAAATTTTTCGATTAAAAACGAGATGAAACCATGCAATCACTACACTTTGTTGTTTATCAACAATCAAAAGAATCAAAGAAAACATCCATAAAAGATTGAAACCCGCGAAAAGGGTTGGGGTGATGGCTTGGGAGAGGCGATAACGCTTGGCGGAAAAATGTCGTTAACGCTCAAGACAAATAAAATCTCCCCCAAAAAATCTGCTGATGCTGACGCGTCGGAGTACAAACAATCAGTTGTAAATAAAGTGCGGATTAAATAATATAAAAAAAGAAAACAAGAATTATTCATTCCGCACACATTTCATTCTACAAAAACGTATTCGTTTGTAAAAAACTTATGACTAAATAGACCAGGTCGGCAACCACCTACGACGACACTGTGGTTGTCCCAATACCTGTGCTCACTGTACACACAGGAGGTGTACACACAGTGCCCTTAGACTTAATTAACAGTGTTGGTCACTTGTAATGAGCCCAACCCCTGTGTCCGGCTAGTCCAGCACTAAATAATGTAAACAAAAACTAACGGAAATAGAATAAAAATAAAAAAAGTAATCCAAATTTCCGGGTGGGTGGAGGCAGCTATGAACGGGATGACTACAGCGATGGTAAGTAGAAAAATTTGAAGCCAAGAGAAACACTTTTGTGTGGCCTCTCTTCACGGTGGCGAATCGATGGTTGAGCGTTGTGTGACGAAAAAATCACCAGTTAACCTCCTGTCTTAAAAAAGGGGAATATTTAACCTTGAAGCTATAAAGCGTGTTTGGAGTAGCCTTGGGCAAAATGTAAGAGTTGTAGAAGAAATCTAAGGGTGGGTATGCGTGGGAAAAACGTCGTAAAATAGCTCGAGGCTGTTGACATTGAAAACTCGGTGTTAAGCTTGGGAAAGTTGTAACTATAAAAATCATCATGCACAATCCTTAACATAAAATCCAAAATACATAAACGTTACAATTCTCTCGCAGGAGTTGATTAGCGTAGTATCATCAAAAAGATGGAATGTTTTGGACAAATAGAATTGAATAATCTACAGTATAATTTTGGAATGACTGCTATTAAACTCGAAAAGTTTTTTTTTACAATAGACTGATAAAAAATTGTTAATTTACATCATCAAAATGCTTTTGTTGTTGGCTGTTTAGTTGAATAATCATGTGGAGAAGGCAATGGTAAGAATTTCCACTAATGCCCGTTGATTGCCTGTCCCTAAATCAAAACAATAGTCTTATTAATTTTCTTTACTTTTAGGTCGCCGGAGATCCTGGGGCTTAGGGGAAATGACCGGATCGCTTTTGAATTTCTACTTCGGGTTGATAACATTGGTCCCTTGGAGATCCCTGAAGTTCCAGGCATAATAGCTCCACCTCACGAGAAAAATGCTCCACCTCGTGTCCAAAACATTCGTCGTAGAAACGTCGATCTTATTGCGAGAATGGAGGGTGACAGAATAGTGCGTGTAATCCCTCCCGCCAATCAACCTCCAAGAGAGATTGCCCCCGAAATTGCCCCACCACCGGCAAACGGTGAGCTTATGTTATGGGAGAACTTGCCTCATGCGGAAGTACCGGAAGAGCTCGTCCGTTTTTTTCTTTCGCCCCAATGCCGCTCCGCTCCCCCAGCACAGAATGGGGCCGTTCGACGTATGTGGCATATGTTTTTGAACGCCCAACCTAGGGTGTCCCATATTTGGGCTTTTTTTAATTTCTTGAATTTTTTTTTTATCGGGGTGTGTTTTTTGAAGAAAAACGTCGTAGTGCTATTCTTAAAAAAAATAAATCTAGGGATCCCCGTAGGTGAAAAACCGCCAAAAAGTGCCCAAAACTACGATTTTTTGTACTAAAAAATTTAAAATAAATACTTAGGTTTCATATTTCACTGCGTTATTCAAAACAACAATAGATGACAACCTTGCGTATGACTTCATAAAAAAAAATTAATAAAATATCAATGTGTGAGGGTGCCCGTGACCGAATTTAAGATGATCTGGAAACGCGCACAATTAGTACTTGCATAAAACGGTCTCAGCTGGCTCATTTTGAAGTACTAGTTTATTCAGTTCAAAGCTCTGTTGCAATGCCTGTTCTACGTTCAGGAAAACAAGTCAGGGAATCGAAAAGTGAAAATATGTGTTAAATCAATTGAGGAAAATATCCAACCGAGAACAAAGAAATATCCGCGGAAAATGGATGGATTGGCTTATCGGCCCAAGTGAAGAGAAGAGTTTGTCCAAACGATCTCGCTTACCCATAAAATCACTGTTGTCAATCTGTTATCAACATGAGAAGTCACCGATAATGTGATTGGGTTGGTTTTTGACAACACCGCCTCGAATACTGGAATTCATCATGGATGTGCAGTTGTGCTAGTTGTGCTACGCTATTGAACAACAACTGGGACATGCAGTTTTATGGCTAGCCTGTCATAGTCCCATCGAACCGCTTTTGAAACACAATCTCTGTTTATTTGAATGGCCCGATGACGAAGAGTCGTTTTCTTATCAACAAGGAAGACTATAGGGACTATAGGGAGTTGATTTAGTTGACGGTGATATTTCCAGTTTAGAAAACCAGGCGCTCATCACAGAGCCCGGTTTATGCACATAGAAATTTACGCATTAAAGATGCAAATGCTGTCTGAACGTTTTCAACTGGATCAAAATGAACTTTCTCAAATTAAAACAATCTTGGATTATATTGTGTTGTTCCATATGGCGTTTTTGCGCTCCCGTCTCGGTAAAAACATTTTAAAATTACTTCTTGTATCTTTTTTTTATCTGCAATAAATATTTTATCTTACAGCTAGTTGTACACCTACGGTTGACCTTCAATCATAAGAGGAATGTGTCAATACTGGGAAGATCGTGAATCACAAAAAATAGTAGCGGATGCTGCGCTATCGTCATGCAAAAAACACCTTTGGTATTTAACGGAGGAACTTGTCATTTTAGCTATTTTTGATGGAAGGACTTCTCATTTCTAGCGAACAATGATGATAAACAAGAAAAAGATTCCACGTCCTACATATTCTTATTTGACTAATTTTTTTTTAAATGAATAACACTACGACGTTTTTCTTTAAAAAACACACCCCGATCAAAAAAAAATTCAAGAAATTAAAAAAAAGCCCAAATATGGGACACCCTAGCCCAGCCGACTGGGCGATCGATTCCTGTGAGCATCGCTTTTGCGGGAAGTGCGTAGAGGAATTATCTCAGTAGAGGGTAGGGATGGGATTTCGCCTCCGGGCAAGCATGTACCCTTTCTGCAGACAGGAATTTATATTAACTTTCCCTCTGCAAAATCCAGCGTTTCCAGCCCACTTGGAAAATGAAGGTATCTGGTCGATTCGGCAAAAAAATTGATTTGCCGAATTGGATTTGCCGAATCGACATAATGCCGAAATTGTATTGTCGATTCGGCAAAACTTGCCGAATTCTTCCCTCTTAACCATTTCAGCTGGATGGGACGGATTAATCAAGTTTTGGGACTAGGAGACTAGACTAGGAGAAGTACAAATCGTTAACTTGTACTGTATTCACGTAACACATACAACAATAGATTTTTCGTATAAATTCCCGTAGTATGCCTCGAATTTCTATCATTCTAATCTGTATCACTCAAATCATCCTTATCGTCATAAAAATTAAAAGCATCATTCAATTCATTATGGTTACTCCTATAGTCTAAAGTCCCTTTCCTATAGTCTCTCTCTGTCCGTCCGGACATGAAGACATAGCAAAGTGGGACTTGTTTTTTACTTACTACCCTTGCTTTTTACTCTGGCTACTGCCCTAGCTAACACATCGGGATCAACTGGATTCCATTCAGGATTTTTTTTCAAGGGTATCTACAATAAGAGGCTCCACAATTTTCAAAGCAGGTTCCTTAATGTTTTCTAAAGCATCTTTTTTAGCCCGAGCAGATAACAACACGTTAATTTTAAGATGTTCCTTGGACTTACAGGTGTGCGGATGGTGCTCAATGAATTTTTCTCCAGATTGTGAAACGAGGGCTTTGCAGGGATTTCTCTTAGGGCAAAAATTACACCGCCACATGTTTTTTCCAGTTTTTCTGACATTCCAAATCCCTAACCCTCTGTTACTGTCATCTACCAACATTGGTTGGCGACTAATAGAAAAAAAGTTGAAGTATATGTTTAAAACAAAAATTAGCTATTACCGCTTTCCTGCTTGCCAACATACTGCTACAGTGAAACTCTGTTGCGTATTTGTCAGCCTCTTCTTCCTTAGCAATAATAATCGTTGGTATTGTAATCGCAATTGACCACAGATAACAATACTAGTACCAAATATGAATAATCCATTGGTGACGCTGAGTTGTTTGTGTGCATTAATTCCCACAATTCGTCTGCTGAGCGTTGCCAAGTCTTTTGGTATTGTGTCGCTAAATACCAAAGACGCTTTGGTCTTATGACGTTTAGGTTTTTGTCCTTCTGTCGCTTGAGTCAATTGACTCCTTGGTCATTTGTCGTCAAACACAAATTTTTGTTGGGCCTAGTGTCGCAATTTTTCATTTGTGGTCTTGAGTCACAAATGTAAGTTGTCTTTTTGGCCTTCTGTCCGGCACCCATCTGCGTGATATTCAATATTGTTTACTGTACTTGATTGATAGGCTGATGTCTTTGTAGCATAATCGGAACGACTTTGCCTGGCCTGTCAAAAGAGTTCAATAATGCTGAAACGTTACAATTCTCTCGCAGGAGTTGATTAACGTAGTATCATCTAAAAGATGGAATTGCTTTGACAAGTAAAATTGAACAATCCACAGTAAAAACGTAAGTAATTAATAAAAAAATAATTTTGGAATGACTGCTATGAAATTCGGAAATTTTTTTTGCAATAGACTGATAAAGAATGGTTACTTATCTCATCAAAATGCTTTTGTTGTTGTCTGTACTTGATTGATAATCTGATGTCTTTGTATAGCATCGTCGTAACGACCTTGCTTATCTTGTCAAAATAGTGGAATGATAACTTTATTGCACAATACAAATACTGGTTTTAATAGTATCTCTCAATCCAGTCATATAAACGTATGTTTGATGAAGGTTTGGAAATTTCCATCATTTTGACGTCTCTGAAAGATTTAAGTTGTCAAGGCACCATCTCGAGAATTTTAAGGTAGTGGATGAGCCATTTCAGGCACCTTCAATGAAAGCAATATGGTGAATATATGCATCAATTATAAAGTAATTTACAAAAAAATTATAAATAGACTTATAGCTTTTAGTGGATCACTGGTATTTTTTTCTAAAGATTTTTATTAAACCTTTACTACGAAAAAACGAAAATGAATATAGTTGATGTCAAATGGCTTGCTCAGGAAAAATGTTGTTTGAACTAAAAATTAATAATCAACGCAATGAACAAGAATCTATAAGTAAACAATTATGAAATCTAAATGAACTTGTTACCTCATGTGTGATTTTTATTTCCTTGCAAAAATGGCTGAAAATGCATCTGGCTAAAATGGCGATCGACGCTATAGAGACCAGAACGACGGCCCTCTCTAGCAGTGCCAGGCTTCGCGATGATTGGTTGAACCTCTGCAAAGCTCCGATGGGAATAGGGCTGTTACCGGAAGTCGGCGTGCTGCTGCCCTGGAATCCTGAAACGATTCCGTCAAGTCTAGGGGAAGGCTGGGGTAGTTGAAGGGAACAAGGAGCCATCATCATCAGCGGGCAGCCGATATGAGACCACCACTCAGCGACGTTTTTGGATAGCTTGTGTTGGTTGCAGCGGAAACGTGTGTGCTTCCATCGGATTCTGTCGAGGCAGAATTGCCGTTGACGAATAGAGGAGAGGACTGGATTGACACAAACCATAACTCTAGCCCATTGCACATTAAAACCATAGTGACTTACTCTGATTCGAACTGAAACCTCTCCTATAGCAGCATTTTTAGTGAAAATCCTTGGGGCAGAACTGATATCTCAATTTCTTGATTGCAGGAACCGTGTGTGTATTAGATGTGCTACGATTCCTTTATTTTATCATTATTTTTTATGCAGCCTTGAGCTGGAGTGAGAGTTCGTTTTCCTATTGGCAGAGCGAACGACTTTGGTACAAAGAACGCAAAGAAGTATACTTAAATTCTCTATCTCGATTTTCAGATAGTTGACTTACAACAAAATGTCGCACTTTGCATGGAGACACATGCTGCATTATTTCATCTCCGGAGTCTCAAAAGGATCATGCTAATTTTTCTAATTTTGACGACACTGGAGGAAAGAAAACGGGTTCAACTTCAAATAATATCCTTGACTACGACCAGCCGTCCACCAGCCGGAGCTTCAGAGGCTTCACAAAAGGAAAGGAGGGCAAAAAACATGAGCATCGAAAAAACAATTATGGAAATTAAAGTTGAGTGAAATGTTTATTTTGTATGCTATCGTCGTCGTCGTCTTCGTCGTCATTTGAATTTTTTCTGAAGCCGACTTTTAGAAGGAAAAAAACACGAACAAGAGAAAAGTGTTCGAAGAAGTGAAGGACAGAAGTTCTACAGACAGTGAAAGGGACATCTTTTCCTTTAAAAAAAATAAATTTTGAAACGCGTTTCCCATATTCAGCTACTGTCAACGAGGAACTGGAACATAAGTTTCAATATATATGAATGCGTGGCAATTGTTTCATTATTGATGCTGTTCGAATTTTATCAATATTACAAAACAATTCAGATTTAATGTTTGCTACAGACCAGAAAACGGAAAAGATTGGGCGAAGTCCACGGTGTAAATTTACAACAAAATAGCTTATTTCAACTTGATATGTTGATCCGTAATGTGTTTCAGAGTATAAGGATGGAAAAGATAACTTTAGCCCTTGTTGATTTATGTTTGAATCACACTGTGAATATATGCCGATAGTGAAGAGGATGTGAAAAACGTGATTTGGCTTTACAATTACGGGGAGTTAATATAAAAGATACGGAAGATATACTTAGAATCTAACTATTCCCCCTTCTTTTAATCACTTTTTCACCTTTTCTTTCTCTCGTTCTTTTCCTTAAAAGGCAAAAAGGGATTAAAAAAGGGGGAATAGTTAGATTTGAAGTATACTGTACCTTCCGTCAATTTGAAATAAAAACACATAGAGCAATTTTCCTGCCCAAGAAATTAACACGCGTGACTGTATAAGCAAGACGGAAGGAAATATTTTTAATAGAGTTCAAAATTGGTTTTAAGAATGTCGATACTTAGTACACTCTCGAATTCCAGTATATTTGGTACTTACGACGATATCTTGTTGTTGACGAAACAGTTTGCGGAGGAGAAAAATGTTTACTTGCGTCTCGGTAAACCTTCAATGTAAATTCAGTGTTGGAACAAAAATGTTCAAAGTGAAAAGAAAATTGACGAGAAATACATTTACTAAGAAGTAACCTACCGTTGTCCACATTCTGTTCGATTTTTCTAGAACTACCAGAACCCTTAATGATTTTTCTCATTATGAAGCTACTCAATTTTGGCTACACATGTTATATATTATTTCCGTGGAATTTAAAGATTTTCTTCCATCTCTCATTTATCATCATTTCCTATATTTCCACGTAGCCATGAAGCTACTCGTTAACCCACAATTGTGTAAACAATATGCGAAATACGCAAACCAGCTCTTAATTTATTAGAGATAGTATAAAAATTTATGGTAAAAAATTTGTTGTTTATAATGTGCATGTTCATCTACCGGAGGATGTATTGGAATTTGGTTGTGTTGACAATTTTTCCGCTTTTCCATTTGAAAATTTCTTACAAAAACTCAAACATAGGCTCAAGCATTGCGGAAAACCTCTTGAACAAGTTGTTCGACGTTATGATGCATTTAAAATTTTTTTGGCCTTTTCAAATAATAAAACAAATGAAAAAAACACAATACTTATAAAGGTTCATTAAAACGGACCACTTCTGCAATCATTTCTTTCTCAGAAAAGGCAAATATCATGAGCTAAATCATAAAAATTGGTCTGTCTCGTTGGACAATAAAAATTGTTGTGTCATGCTGAATGATAAATCCGTAATTTATATTTCCAATATAATTCAAAATGAAAAAAGGAAATCTTTTTTATAGGAAAAAAATATTTAAAACAGGAAAATCTTTTTGAAACACCACTATAGTCCTCTGCATTAGATTAAGTAGTTGTAAGTGATCTTGATTCAAATTTGTGTTCATGGCCTTTGACGGATGTGTTGTTTAAAATGTTAAGAATTCCAACTAGCTTGGCAATAACTACAAAGTTTTTCGTTGCTCCAATTATTTATTCTTCGATCAATACGAAATAATGAATTTTGTCATGTATATATTTTTGAAAAATTCAATAAATTTATTAGAACTTCTTGTGTTAGGCTGATATGTGTAAAAAAATTAACACATTTTATTCTTGGTGGAGGTTCAATTAATTTGAGCGTGGTGTTAGCGCAAGGGGTGTATTGCAATACCATACAACTAGCGGAAATAACTACACATGAAGAAAAAAATTTACTACTACTAGTACCACAAGCCATAATAGCATTTACATTCATTGAATGAACGTCTGTTATCCTCATTGCTTAACTGCATCGGTTAAAAACTTATTACTGGACACTATGTCTCTAAAATAACTTTTTGGGGGAGTCACACATGTTAAGTGAAACTTTGTTCGTTCCTTTGCGACATTTAGCATTAGGTTTTTCATCACTTTGATGCATTTTTAAAGGGTCACTACACAAGTTTGACTTAACTTTGTCCATATGAACGTGGTAATAGTTATATGAAAAGCAGCAAAGTGATGATCACAAATTGTCGGTATTTAATCCATATTCACTCTACATTGAATTGTTCTCACAACTTCTTCTGAGGCTTCTATGGCCATGATCAACAAATTCTCAATCACGTAAGTTGTTTGAAAACCAATTTCGTTGAGTTTTTCACCCACCAAACAACGCACTACGTGTGAATCCATTATTATGCACGGGAAGGATGATAATTAACTATAACAGCGAAAACATACCGGTAACGTTGCGAGCAAAAATTTAAACTTCCTTTCCTCTTAAGAGTTACTAATGAGTTTCAGCACCACCTAGGTTTCCCTAAAGCAGACCCTTTCTGACTTTACATGAAAGCCCGTTAGGCATAAAATGAAGTTGAAAATCCTAAAAATTCATGAACTTTGCCGATTTGTTGCGGTCAAAGTATAAATTTAAGTCTTTTGATTTTAATAGATGTGATGAATTGATATCTAATGAATAATTTTAAAAAACCGCTACTCTATGAAGTCGCAGATTTCGGCTACAGATTTTTGAATAAGGAAGAGTTTAAAAATGTAAAAGTTAAATTACTATACTTAGAATTAATTTTTTCTTAAAATAAATGTAACCAAAAGAAAGCTAATGAAAAACTGGATAAGAAACTTTTATATCATATATTTATTTATTTAAAAACGTATTTTATTTTCTAAGAAATTAAAAAATAGGGACAAATAATGCAAAATATAAAAACATCGGTAAAAAATGCTCTACGGCAAAATAAAAAATAAAACGTTTTTCATTTTAAGATATCTCAGAAACGACTGGACCAAAAATAATAAAATTTTGGAAATCAGTGTTTCATAACTATATAAATCCACTGTCTAAATTGAAACAAAATCCGTGTTTTACCCGCGCCCAAGATCTGACGGCTCGGCGAGGATTGACCCTCGAACAATTGGAAATTTTCCGGCCAAAAGGAATTGGAACCATAAGTGGCAAATCCTGCTTTATTCAGCGAAGGCTTAACGCCTCTCCCAATGAATTGATCAAGCATCAAACGAGAGGTCTTCTTTGCGGAATTTTATCTCGCTTTTTTTCGTACTCTTGCCTCTGTGGCATTACTGATGGCTTCACTGGGTGTTTAAAGAGATAAAAAGTGTTCCGTTGTCGGGGGGTAGAATGATCACCATTCCACCGGTGTAATGCGATTGGGTATCATACGCCTTACTCACAAATTCACAGAAAATTCCGAGTTTGGAAACAGTTGGCCTGTAGGTAACGATGTCATGATCACTCACAGCTAGTCAGACCAAAATAAAAAACAAGGTTGACTTTTATTTACAATGTAAGGCATTGACAAAAAAAAAAATAAAAATTTACTCACGGGCAATTGCTTATCGGTCGCCCTCTTTTTTACCCCTTCTGGATTCCAACCACTACTTGTGAGTGGGACAGTTCCTGTACCCGTGGCCTTCAACGTTTCAGAATATACACTGTAGCGCTAACTACCGCTACTTGGCCGAAGGGAATCTTTAGCGTTAATTCGCCAAAATTCTTTGGGTAGTTTTCCGCCTTTTACGGTGATTTCGTTTAGCACTAGGCCTGCGTTCTATAAAAAAACGTGAAAGAAAAAAACAAAAGTTAAGGATTAAGTAATGATTGAGAGAGGCTTTATTTGATTTTTTTTATTGTTTTGTAGTTACCGTTGGTCGTAGGGTGTAACCACGTTCTCCGGCGACTTCAAACGAGCAAGCACTCGCTCACTTGTCCATTTGACACGTTGTCGATCCAGCAGAAACTGAAACGACATCAGTCAAGGAGTGGTAAGTTAGTAGTGATGATGAGACGTGCTAGAAAGACTGGGCCCGCAAATTAAGGTGTAAAATAAAAAATTTAAAACAAAAATTAAACGGCAACCTATAACCACTTAACTATCTGCCAGTTGTTTTAGGTCAGCAAGTAGGTGTCCAACAATTTGGGGTCTTGGCGGGTGAGGTTTAAACATTCAACACAGAAAGGTAACCCAATGTTGTCTGTAAGCTAATCAACTCAGGGGCCCAATCGTTCGTCGTACACACACACACACACATATATAGACACAAAAATAAGAACAAACATTCGAGGGTTATTCATACCATTCCGTCTTTGAACTCGACGATGGGAGCTTTGGACCATCCATCATTTGCGATAGACTGGATGGGTACTCAAGCCACCAAGCAAAGCTCATCCTTCACCATGGTATCTCGTCTGACCCACGTCCACCCTCGAATTCTGGCACTTTGCAACTATTTCAGACTTTATGGTAAACAGACGTGGCTCGAGTAGACAACAAGTTGATGAGGTCATGGAAGCCTTGGTATTGCTGCGACAACTGATGCTAAACTAAGGAATGCTCCTTATTCCTCACCAGAACAAAAACGTCGGCTTATCGCCTCATGACATTTAAGTTTTTTTGTTCGTTAGTTTTTTGGAACAAAGAGTTAAGCCTGTATTTTGGAGACATTGAAGAGGGTCTTCTTATCTATCGAACATGATAATCAACCTTGATCTTGCTTAAAAAATTTAAAGAAAAGAAAAGAATTGAGCTAGAAGCAGGACGGGACAAAGCTGAGTTTGTAGAAATTCTTCTAAAGTAATTAGAGTTTTATCAAAAATGGATTTGATTTCTTGGTTAAACCTAGGCGTTTAACAAGTTCGGTTCTCATTTTTTATTATTTTTCAAATAGGTACAACAAATCTAAAAGTGACCTCTTTAAAGCCAAGAAAAAGGTCCAGCAGCTGTAAATTCGTTATAATCAGCTCAAAGCGTTATCAACTAAAAAGCGACATGGCCAGAGCAAATCAGGAAAACAAGGTAATTTCCCTAGTCCCAATTAATATTTGTGAGTATAATATAATTTTTTAAAATGATAGGATGTCATCTCATAAGAGTGACAAGTTGAAAGAGAAAGTGCCACTATATCAGAAACAACTTAAGGAACAATTATTGGCTTATAAGCAACAATTTTGTCTAGATTAATCATCTTCACAGCCTGAAATATACTCTAACTTAATTAAACAGGTTGAAGATTTGGAAGACCAGCTAAAAGAGCAACGAAGTACAGCTGGTGCTCATAACCAAGAACTTATTACAGCTTGTAATAATCTGTCTGAATCGGTGTTGGCTAATTCACACATGACTGTATTATGTTGGAAACGTGCAATGGCTACTCCATATGATATGAAAAATCACATTTTTCTTGTCTTGACAGAACCGCATTGCTGAAATGGAACAAAATTTGGAAACCGAGCACCAAATGCACGCATCAGCTCTGCAGGTTGCTGAAGCCGTTCACTTTCCATGCATTAGGGAGAAATAACACGTTTTCTCGAAGAAATGGTCATTCAGGAGCAAAATTACCAGGATTTGATGGATAGTCGTAAAACGGCACTCGACAAGAAGTTTTTGGTACTCAGTAAGCTGGTTGCAGGCGAAGAAGCCCGGTAGGTTAATCATTCCACGAGATACTTTTAACTCGTTTTAATGAATGAATGTACTCATGACCATTGTGCAATTCTAAAAACAGATTGGAAGTGACGCCATCACCCCTGAATCACACAAAATGCTCCTCCCTCGAAGAGATTTAAATTTTTTCTTTAGATAATTTGTAATTTGTCCTGAAAATTTGTCGTCAATTTGCAGAAGGAGGTATCGTTGAATGCATGGGGTTCGGTTCACGAGACCCTGAAAGACCGAACTGTTTACCAATTTCATCGGCAATCAAATTGGCTTCCGGAGGGACTGTGTCTATTTGGTCTTCATGTATGCAGCTGTAATTAGTTTGCATTTGTTTGAAACAAAACGTGCAAAATTGAGGCGTTGGTTACAAACAAAGCACTTATTTACAATTGGTATCAGGATGATAATCTGGCAATGCACTTCTTCTCAAGTGGTAATCAAGAACAACAACATTCATTACATACTCGGCAAACTTCCCGCAATATTTGGATTTTTCTGACTAGCAGATACCAACAGAATTCCACATAAAGGAAACTGTATCTTGTACAAGAGTTTCTAAACTACAAGCTAAAACCTGAACTCTGCATAAGAGCTCACATTGAGTCTACCAAGCTCATTGCCCAACAAATTCTAGCAGCTGGTATTACCATGGACGACGAGAAATCTGTAGAAAGATTCTCACCACTCTTCCAGGAAGTCTTCATTATTTTAGATGTTCATTTGAGAGCTGTCCGATTGCTGATAGGACTTTAGAAAACTTAACCTCAAGACTCGTAAGAGAAGAGGAACGACTAAATCTTATAAATGGGGGACGCAGCCCTGCTGATCATGCTTTCTTTGGCGAACAAGAAATTTAAACCATTGATTAGAGGCTAAGTCAAGGACGACTAAAAAATCAAGCCAATGCCCACCGTGGCTCATCGAATTGGGTGGTTTGTCTCATTGGGAAAACAAAAGAATTTATCACGTATGCCAAGTCCCTATCCTTAAAGAGGTCGAGGGGGCAACACTCAATGCACCCGAAACGAACCTGGGCTGCTGAAAAATAAACGGCCTCACGATTTTGGACGCTGCAGCCACTGCAACAATTTTGGTCATGAAGTACAGAACTGTGATTTCAAGAACACTGAAGCAGTACACTGTGGATACTGTGATAAGTACGGCCAAGAAGAGAAAGAATGCTTCATAAAACAGAGAGATGAGCTGAACACATGCTTCTCAACAGAAAATCGTTCCAGAACCGACATTTTTCAAGATTTTGCTGCATCCAGTCATATGACTGATCAACAATGGATGCTGCGTAACTTCACACCATTCGAAACTGACTCAAGCTGGATAAACGGGATTGGTAGACCACAAACTGCTGTTCTTGGCAAAGAAAATATACACATCGTAACACCAGTCAACGATGTCAGTAAGAAATGCACTATCAGCGACGTTCTCTATATTCCCTCTATCGGAATCAATCTATTCGCTGTTGGATTCTTTATTGCAGAAGGAAGTGAGGTGCACTTCACCGAGTCACGCGAATTCATTGAAAGAAATGGAGCACTCGAAATGACGGCCACCCGAATTGACAACAAGCTCTATATACCGTCTCGATATCACTGTTTCTCGAGACAATGAAACATTTATTGCTTATCCATTTCAGAGATCTCTTCAGGAATGGCTTTAATCCATTCATCCATTGGTCACATCAGCTACAGAAAAATCATGGCAAAAAGATGGCCAATAAAAAGGCTGTGCCCGTGAACTGCCAACAGGATCTCAACCCCCAACCACACCTTGCCACGACTGCGCCCCGGGCACCTACCTAACATAAGTTACAACACATAATCTCACCGCTGGCTACATGAGAGCCATAAGTCTTTTATTCACTAGTCAGCAACAAATCAATCAACCAGTTGCACGTATATAGTCAGGAATGAAATGCCCAATGAGGGCTGGTTTGTTGACAACTCTTTCTTAATTGTTTCTTCAAGGTTTCACATGATATATCATCCATCACTGGATGGGTAAGTATTGTCAAATAAAGTTATAATTTTAAACCTAGGTTGAAGTTGAACCCCACGTCGTTGGCAAATTGTAAGCTGCATTTCTATAGTCATGAGCTAAGGTGCATAATGAAAATCATGAGTTCATAAACAGTTTTTACCTTTTGATAGTCAGGAATTGAGCTGCCTGTGGGAAGTCATGAGCTCCATTACAATTGCCTGTTCACAGTCAGAAATTGAGCTGCATGTTATAGTCATGAGAAAAGATGTAGATTAACAGCCATGGGTCCAAACACAGCTGCCTGTTGACAACCAGGTCGCAAAAAAAGACAAATTCAATCATATGAATGTCACGAATCATTAAATTGACACACACACGAATAACAACAACAAATCTATTATTTAAAAATATTATGTTAGCCAAACAGAAAGAACTTGTAATTAACAGTTCTTCTTTCATTTGCTTTATTATAGCAACTGGAAGCATTGGGGAAAATTATGATTCCTTTACAAAACGGAATACTCGCATCAACGGCAGTGATCGCAATCGTGGAGGCTGGAAATGTTAAGACTGCATCCGAGAATGCACTAGCAGAGCTGAGAAAGTCGGACGAAGAATAACGCAAACAAATTTTCTTTCTCCAAGTCTAGAGGAAACATGGCCGGCCGATAGCTGTCAAATACAGCAGTAAGGAAGAAAGGAAGATATAATATACAGGAAGAAGGTTGAATATTTGTAAAATGACCTGGCTAAAGTATTGAGAGACCAGGAAAACATTGACTAAAAACGCGAATTTTACCGTGAATCGGACAAGGAACACTCAGCCGCACAGGCCAAACGATTCGGGGGTTATCCACAATACGATTATTCTAGAGCTGAACCGTCTCGCGGCTATCAGGAAGGATATAAGCCTAGAGGGTGATGAGGTTATTTCTGAGGAGGGAGACGAACGAAGGTCAAAAAAGAAAGGAAATGTTATTTGTGCGGAGCAACTTATCATTTTGTCAGAAACTGTCCCAAAAACACCCACAAGGAGTAATTAATTTTGACTGATTCAATAAAATGGCCATTACACTTTTTAATTGCGCGATCTCAAATCGAGTTTTATTTGTCATTAGCCACAAACCAATACAATTTGTTTTTTACAGGAATTCAGATGAGATTATTGAATCTAAAGACGGAAAAGACGGTTCGAATAAGAAGAGACTTTGCTGGGATGGGTCAAGATGTGTAAATCTGAGCATCAAGGAACAAAAGGTTACGCTCTCAGCGAGCACTTCCAGCGATTATTGTAATTGACACGAGACCAAGACTACCAGATAACTTATGATCTAAAGGTGGCCTATCAGCACATAAAAATCCACCCTGTCAAACAAAATATCTCGGTGCAGCCATACCAAAGCCGAACGGCGAGATTCAATATCTCATCTTCCTCAATCTTCCCTTTGAACTCTCCTCTGCTGTCCACTGTATCACAAAGATCCTTAAGCCGGTCAACGCTGTTTTACACGTGAAAGAAATGCGTCATTCAATCTATTTGGACGATGGCAGAGTAACAGCAGTTTCACAACGCCAAGCAGAAGAGCATATCGTATATATTTATGATGTTTTGCAATAGTCAGAATTCATTATTGAAGCAAAGAAATCTGATCAAAGAGGTGACGCAAGTCAATCGAAAGAGAACTTGGGCTTCATCATTGACACCAGCAGCGTGGCGGTACGACTTGCAGTAACAAAAAAATTAACAGCTCAGCTTACAACAAGTAAACAAAACGATTAACCATCGGTCAAAGTTTATTTCAGACAGGGATCTCGCTGAAATCGCTAAAATAGCTGAATCTCTCCAGTACACTTGGAGAAATTGTAGCCATAGAACCGACTATAGGACCAGTTGTTGTCATGGCCGCAAGAGCAGCGTATATTGATTTGGACAAGGCCGCCGAGTAAAGAGAATGGAGCACGTGCTTAGTTATGAGTGAAGAGTTCATCAACGGGATGAAATTCTTTGTCGAGAATTGCTACAAATTTGAGAATTAACCGATCGGCAGCCAACGAAATATCAGTTGTGTCAATCATCGGTCCTCCAAACTATTTCACGAAGCAAAGCTTCGTTGCCAAACATGCTAGCACAAATGAAGAAAATATTTTGGCCAGTGACGCCTCCAGTTTTGCTTCTTGCGTTTCTCTATCAAAGGTGAACATCTCTAATCTCGGGGCGTGTTGAGTGAGTTGAACGAGAATCGTCATGTGGACATAGCAGTGGACGTAACTACTAGCAGTCACGAGGACTCTTGAATACTACGAACGGATCGGCGTGTCTACTAACAAAGCATCAACTATCTACTGACTAACAGACAGCCAAAACATGGCCATTTTCCAGACAAATGGATCAGGAAAAAGACATATCTAAAGTGAAATGTTTAGGATAATTATTTGTGCCAACGACCCAACATTACAATCATTCCGATTCACCTGTCACGCAATGAAATACGTCGAAAAAGATCATCACCAACTTCATTTTGGATTTCTTTCAAAGTACGCCGGTACATCCTTTGAACTAGACACATTCAAGTTGAAGAATCTCCATCAGGCACGTTTGACCGTCTACGGAGATCCATTACTTTCAATCATTCAGTAATGGAGCAATCCAAAAAATTCGTCCTGCTCAAGTACATAAACCGTCTTTGTGTGGACAAGTTTATGACTTGGTAAGTTATTATATTCAAATTTTTTAAATATTATTCAAATAATAATTTTTTATTTGAATAATTAATAGGGCGTTCCTGCCAGGAACTTCGTTTGAATTCTACAAAAAACGGATAGAAAAAGAAATGAGGATCAATGGCTATTACCAACCTCAGATTGTTGTGCGGGTCTTGGATGAGTTGTTATACCAACCATGAGATGTGACATCACCCCGAAAAGTAAACTTTTTCGGGGTGAGCAATACATTTGCCGACTTAAATTTTTCATCAAAGGAAGCTGTAAGCATTCATGTTGTGTTCTTTGAAAAAATATCGCATTATTAATTTATATAAATTTCTGTTCTAGGGTGCCAAGAGATGGAGGAGGCGAAAAAAAACAGCTGGCGAAAGTTAAAGCATACATGAAGATGGCATCCAAATTGTACAATTTAAAAGTCATTGGACCATACATGCCTCTGTAAAAACAAGAAAAAAAAATTTTGTGAAATGGTTGAGCGATCAGAACCGTCAAGTCCGTCTTGAGGCGGCAAGTCGTCTCCCAGCTAGCATGTCTCTAGTGGTAAAATATTTTTTTCCGACAATATTCTACGATCGATAACCTACATCTTGGTATAATATTATATTATTACTTTGTTGCGACAAGGTGGCTGATATATTTTGTTGTTGTTATCCCAATAAATGACTATTATCAAAGATGAATAAATAAATATTATTTTTTGTTATTTTCCCAATAACGGATCATTAAATAAGGAATATATCGTTCTCTATGAAAAAGCTATAGTCTTTTACATTTACCACACGTTCAAATCCTAAATGTTTGATTAAGTACGGCTTTTGTTACCGAGAGTGGGTTTGAACCATTATACTTTGAATCATCAATCCAATGCTATAACCAATACATTACCTATAGAGATATAAAGAAAGTCCCGACGTGACCTGGTGGATAGTGCAATAGTGCATATTTACACATTGTCATGGTTATAGCCCAGCGTGAGCAAAATTGATTTAATTACATCAGTGTTTTGAATTTATGATTATTGAGACTATATATTTGTTTCATAAGTCATTTGTTTGCTGAAAGTGGGTTTGAACCAACCTCCATAGAATTATCTATATGGATATATAATAATAGCAGTTTTAACATTTCATCTCCTTAACGTTTAAGATTAATTATATCACGTTAGCGTGGAGGTAGAGTTTTAAATTCGAAGTACGAAAGTTAGTTGTTCGAGACTTGTGCAAGATCTGGATTTAAAGACAATTGGTTTGTTCATTTAGGCAATTGTATGCCGAACTAACGAATTGAATACGATATAAAACATTTAGGATTTTAAACGCACGTTAAATGTAAAAAACTATAGCTTTTTCATAAAAAAAAGAATTTAATACTTTTTTAATGGTCCGTTATTGTGAAAATAACAAAAAATAATATTGATTTATTCATCTTTGATAAAAGCCATTTATTGGGAAAACAACAAAACAATTTAACAGCCACCTTGACGCAGCAAAGTACTAATCTAATATTATACCAATATGTGGGTTATCGACCGAAGAATATTCTCGGAAAACAATATTTTACCATTACGAGACTTGATTTATCCTTTTTTTGGCCGTAGGGACATCCGTGGCGAGATCCTCTGGATCTCTCTATTGCCTGTCGGGACAAACCCCTATAGGGATTCCCATCTTAACCCTTTGTTTACGTGGCTTCTAGAAGTTAAAAACTTTTATTGCCTCAAGTCGAAAAACAATTATAATAACGCTGTTGGTGAAGTGGTTACAGCATTGCTGTTGGTGTAGTGGTTATAGCATTGGATTGATGACACAATGTGTGATGGTTCAATCCCAGTTCAGACCAAAAACAAAACTGAACTCTAAATAGAATCCTTTCTAATAACAAGTTGAAAATGAATAAATATTCCACGCTGGATTACATAACCATAAACACAACAACCAGATATCCGTCAAAATTTTAAAAGTAGTAAAACTGTTATTTCGCCAAGAAAAGTAAAATAAGTAAAATAAGTTGAAAAAATATTGTGAGCCAGCAAATTAGGGTGCAAAAATATATTGGAAAAATATTTAAAAAAATTATTTTACCAACATCTCAATTGTAGGGATATAATATATTAGCAATATTTGGGAAACATACTCTGCTAGCTGGGCTGAGTCAACTAGTATTTGGTCAAGAGCGCGTCGATCCACTGTTTTACAAGATCTACACAAAAACCAAGAAAACAGAAAACTCGTCATTCAAGGAGACGTCGCTGTATGCCCTCAGAGCCGTTATCACTCAGGCCGGCGACAAGATGAGTGAGCCCATCCGCAAGTCCATCTTGGCCAGTCTGCAGTCAAAGAAAAAACGCGATCGGCCGCCGCCGGATGTTTTGGCGCCCTCTTCCGTCACCTGCCCGCCGACGAACTGGTAACTCTATTTAACGACTACTTGATTCAAGACGATCCGTCGCTAGACTGGACTCTGCGTCACGGAAAGAGCGCCTGTCTCTCAGTGGCCCTCAAGGAAGCGGCCGAGAACGTCTACACGTCGGAATAGCGCGATAAGTTGCACCGCGTCCTCCTCAGTTACCTGGAGGACGACTGGGTTCCCATCCTGTCCAACATCATCCGGGCCATCGGCTTCCTCTTAAATCACCTGATGACGAGCGGCTGCCCTAGCGGCAGCCCAGTCTCGTTCCCACCACCGTTATGCCTGGCATTCGCCAAGACTCGGAATCACACCAGCAACGAAGTGAAGAAGCTGGTGGCGCAGACGATCCACTATCTGGGCCGTCATCCAAAAAAGTCCCCCCCCCCCTAAATTTATTGAAGTTTTGACGCCGCATCTGGTCAACGCCATCCTGGAAGAGAAAACGGCCGTCCAGTCGGCCTGAAAGGTGGCCCTGGTGAGCCTGATGACCCCCTCCCCACCCCACAAGACGACAGTGGAGGCTGGTGTAATAAAAAAGAAAGGAATAAAAAGCAGGAGCGGAACCATGTTACAGAAGTAGTCGTGTCTCCAAATGCTGATTAAAAGCTTTAACTTGACCAGAGCTATAGACTCCTAGTCTATAGCTCTGGTTAGAATCAGATTTTTTTAATGTGTACTCCTTGTTCCCCCCGACTCTGTATCACATTGCTTTCTCTTCGCTCCTCGCATTTTTTTTCGTGGAAGAGAAAGATACTCACAACCCCAATACAGCATTTTTTGTTGAAAAACCACAAAAATACACAGAAGTTTCAATTTCAATCAGCCATACGAATGGAATTCAACTTTATTTGGCAAAGTAGTGGGTATGGCATCACTTTATGGCCAGTGTGTGTGTCAATTGAAATGTTGTTGGTCGTCTTAATCACTGAACAGAAAAGTAAACAAATAGGACAAATCAAGAAAGTCCGAGGCTTGTTGACAACTATTGAATACTTGTGAAAAAAATTACAAGAATTTGGATTCTCTTGAAATCTTCGATTAATTGAATCTTCATTTGTGAAATTTGTAATTAGCACTTCGACGAATAATTAAAAATTGAATAGATTACCAAATTTGATGGTTTGCATGTAATCGACGACATTTTTTATGCCACGAGTGTGACCTTGTCATAACAGTTTTCGATGACTGCTGTCAACATGTACATGATGCTACTAATTGGGGAATAGTTAGGGAATTATTTAATTAGGGTTACGAAAAAACATTGACAGAAACAAAAACAAGTTAGGAAAGATTGTAAAGTGACAGTGTTTTAACCTTAGTTTTATATTGAAAATAAACAAGTGAATTTCAGTTTTCGATGTAATGGACGGCATTGGTGCAAGTCATGCATCATTCATACATATCAAACAGAACATAGGAATGAAAATAACAAAAATTATTACCCAAGTGACGGCACTGAAATTGTTGCTGGTGTCAAGACAACACGAGAACAAGCAACACTTGCAATATCATGCTTTTACGATGGCTAGCTCAGGCCTCAAATATGCATAAAGGACATTGGCAATGATATTATTTTTATGTAAATAGCATTCTACTTTACATATGCATTCTTCGTAAACAAAATGGGTACACATTCTGTCATCCTATAATTTGTCTCTGACTATATTTGATGTTTGTAAACTACACTTAAAAACCGCCATAATGCATTTCGGCACTGGCCTCTGAAAAATAGACACGTTTCTGAAAACCCCAAGTGACAGGTCATGGTCTATGGCTCCGAGATAGATCCCGGGACATAGGATACCCATGACTGCACAGATCATATTTGTAATCATGCGTAAATTTGAGATATTAGTAAACGATTGAAAATGAGTTGTTCCACTAGAAAATACTAGCATGTGAAACAAATGGCAATTCACCGCAGTTGGTAGGGTTCGAACCTACGCCCTCAGAGAGGAATAGATTTCAAGTCTATCGCCTTAACCACTCGGCCACAACTGCCCCGAATTTTCAGACAATCTAGTAATAATATTTATTGGTTCACCAAAATTTCCGTTTGACCTTACTGAAGAGCAGGTTAAATGAGAGATGCAAAATCCTAGCACTTTCTTTAAGTGTAGGTCGTGTGGCCTAATGGATAAGGCGTCGGACTTCTATGAAAGTAGTTATCCGAAAATTGCGGGTTCGAGTCCCGCCACGATTAATAGCATATGACGAAACTATTAGTTCATGATGAGTAGTAGTTAACCACAAACCATGGGGAATCATGTCAGATCAATAAAACTACAAATATATCTCGAACACTCAATGAATATCACTGGCTTGCATTGCCTTCACAGTGACGATTGAAATGTGCTGCTGATATAGCGTTGCTTGGTAGATAACTTAAATCATTCTCTCTAAAGACACACAGAGTATACCTAACTGATGATGAATGAACCTTTGATTAATATATTAAGAATTTATTGGCCTGTTAGCTCAGTTGGTTAGAGCGCCGTGCTAATAACGCGGAGGTCATGAGTTCGATCCTCTTACGGGCCACTATAATTCTTCCATTAAATATTTTCCACTCTAAAAAGGTACTGATACATTCGAAATATTTTGCTAAAACATCTAATGCAGATATGGCCGAGTGGTTAAGGCGACTGACTCGAAATCTGTTTCCATCTTGGAGCGTAGGTTCGAATCCTACTATCTGCGTTTTGTGGCATTTTATTGGTAAATGTAACTACACAACATTTGATCAAGTGACGCCAGAAGTTATTTCTAGTCATTTTTTGGGAGAACATCCAAGTTTAAAATCAGTAGGGGAGTACACAGTGAGAGAAGAACGAAAGGTCTTTAGGTCTTTAGCATATGTGATGGCCCTGGACAAGACAAGACAAACTTAGCAACGGGGTGACCCTGGATAAGGCATGCTCTCAACAATGGTCCGTACGAGTGGTAAGAACAGTCAGGTCCATCGAAGTCGAGGTCTGTGATCGTAGGCCAGGTTTAGATAGTTTCTAAAAGTAGATGAGAGACAACAAGTACACGTTGCCGAGAATGCACCTTACCATCATGACCAGCGTCTTGAATTCAGCGCGTTGTTGCTCCAGGAACCAGTGAAGACGGCAGAGAAGGATGAGAGAGTCAGAGTTCACCTGTAAAACAGCAGAATAAGTTCCGCTGCCAAGTAATTGTCACTGGCAAAGGTTTCCAAGTTTAAGCATGCCATTTCAGCGATTTCCCAACACTTGGACCAATGAAAATTTTTGCTTGAAAACAGTAAAACAAAAGACAAGTAATTGCCAATTTAACGACGATTTTCGATAAATATAGTTTCGGTTGCTCGCTACCTCTGGCGAGACTCGAACTCGCAATCCCCGGCTTAGGAGGCCGGTGCCTTATCCATTAGGCCACAAAGGCTGAATTAGGTTGAATCTCCTATCCGAGGAATGACGCAAAGCTTTTTCCAAGAAGATAGCCAAACGTCCCATGTTATATAAACATACAGCGATTACCGTCTGTGGACATCGTCTCAATCTTGAAAACCATGTTTTTTGAATAATCTTTACTACAAACTCTATTTACAGCTTTCGAGTTCTATAACTGGACATACATTTACTATTGCAATTAGTTGTATCAAATATCAAGGCTTTCTACTCTCACAATGAGGGATACTCTTTCTCACTATCTCATTTCATTATTTGTGTATGTTCCACGACCTATATCCGAATGTACTTCCTTTTGGTTCCACTTTCTCTACATCGTAGGAATTAACATAAAGAAACACCATGAGAACTCGTGTTGTCGTCTATGAACATCTATGAATTCTGCCCATAATGGTGAATGATTTCAAACGATATTAACTTGATAATAAATGGTGGAAAACCAACAATACTAACTAAAATCAAAAGACTAGCCGCCCGATAAGGGACTTGAACCCTTGACCTCAGGATTAAAAGTCCCGCGCTCTACCGTCTGAGCTAACCGGGCTTAATAATTGATATTGCAATAGTTTTCCGTTCGAGTTCATTTTTAAATTTTACGATTGCTTATAGATCTTTTACGGACGGAAGAACGGACGTTTTTCTATTCTTCGTAAACAAAATGAGTTCACATTCTTTCATCCTATAATTTGTCTCTGACTACATTTTGTGTTTGTAAACTACACTCAAAGACCGCCATAATGCATTTCGGCACTGGCCTCTGAAAAATAGACACGTTTCTGGAAACCCCGAGTGACAGGTCATGGTCTATGGCTCCGAGATAGATCCCGGGACCTAGGATACCCATGACTGCACAGATCATATTTGTAATCATGCGTAAATTTGAGATATTAGTAAACGATTGAAAATGAGTTGTTCCACTAGAAAATACTAGCATGTGAAACAAATGGCAATTCACCGCAGTTGGTAGGGTTCGAACCTACGCCCTCAGAGAGGAATAGATTTCCAGTCTATCGCCTTAACTACTCGGCCACAACTGCCCGAAATTTTCAGACAATCTAGTAATAATATTTATTGGTTCACCAAAATTTCCGTTTGACCTTACTGAAGGGCAGGTTAAATGAGAGATGCAAAATCCTAGCACTTTCTTTAAGTGTAGGTCGTGTGGCCTAATGGATAAGGCGTCGGACTTCTATGAAAGTAGTTATCCGAAAATTGCGGGTTTGAGTTCCGCCACGATTAATAGCATATGACGAAACTATTAGTTCATGATGAGTAGTAGTTAACCACAAACCATCGGGAATCATGTCAGATCAATAAAACTACAAATATATCTCGAACACTCAATGAATATCACTGGCTTGCATTGCCTTCACAGTGACGATTGAAATGTGCTGCTGATATAGCGTTGCTTGGTAAATAACTTAAATCATTCTCTCTAAAGACACACAGAGTATACCTAACTGATGATGAATGAACCTTTGATTAATATATTAAGAATTTATTGGCCTGTTAGCTCAGTTGGTTAGAGCGCCGTGCTAATAACGCGGAGGTCATGAGTTCGATCCTCTTACGGGCCACTATAATTCTTCCATTAAATATTTTCCACTCTAAAAAGGTACTGATACATTCGAAATATTTTGCTAAAACATTTAATGCAGATATGGCCGAGTGGTTAAGGCGACTGACTCGAAATCTGTTTCCGTCTTGGAGCGTAGGTTCGAATCCTACTATCTGCGTTTTGTGGCATTTTATTGGTAAATGTAACTACACAACATTTGATCAAGTGACGCCAGAAGTTATTTCTAGTCATTTTTTGGGAGAACATCCAAGTTTAAAATCAGTAGGGGAGTACACAGTGAGAGAAGAACGAAAGGTCTTTAGGTCTTTAGCATATGTGATGGCCCTGGACAAGACAAGACAAACTAAGCAACGGGGTGACCCTGGATAAGGCATGCTCTCAACAATGGTCCGTACGAGTGGTAAGAACAGTCAGGTCCATCGAAGTCGAGGTCTGTGATCGTAGGCCAGGTTTAGATAGTTTCTAAAAGTAGATGAGAGACAACAAATACACGTTGCCGAGAATGCACCTTACCATCATGACCAGCGTCTTGAATTCAGCGCGTTGTTGCTCCAGGAACCAGTGAAGACGGCAGAGAAGGATGAGAGAGTCAGAGTTCACCTGTAAAACAGCAGAATAAGTTCCGCTGCCAAGTAATTGTCACTGGCAAAGGTTTCCAAGTTTAAGCATGCCATTTCAGCGATTTCCCAACACTTGGACCAATGAAAATTTTTGCTTGAAAACAGTAAAACAAAAGTCAAGTAATTGCCAATTTAACGACGATTTTCGATAAATATAGTTTCGGTTGCTCGCTACCTCTGGCGAGACTCGAACTCGCAATCCCCGGCTTAGGAGGCCGGTGCCTTATCCATTAGGCCACAAAGGCTGAATTAGGTTGAATCTCCTATCCGATGAATGACGCAAAGCTTTTTCCAAGAAGATAGCCAAACGTCCCATGTTATATAAACATACAGCGATTACCGTCTGTGGACATCGTCTCAATCTTGAAAACCATGTTTTTTGAATAATCTTTACTACAAACTCTATTTACAGCTTTCGAGTTCTATAACTGGACATACATTTACTATTGCAATTAGTTGTATCAAATATCAAGGCTTTCTACTCTCACAATGAGGGATACTCTTTCTCACTATCTCATTTCATTATTTGTGTATGTTCCACGACCTATATCCGAATGTACTTCCTTTTGGTTCCACTTTCTCTACATCGTAGGAATTAACATAAAGAAACACCATGAGAACTCGTGTTGTCGTCTATGAACATCTATGAATTCTGCCCATAATTGTGAATGATTTCAAACGATATTAACTTGATAATAAATGGTGGAAAACCAAAAATACTAACTAAAATCAAAAGACTAGCCACCCGATAAGGGACTTGAACCCTTGACCTCAGGATTAAAAGTCCCGCGCTCTACCGTCTGAGTTAACCGGGCTTAATAATTGATATTGCAATAGTTTTCCGTTCGAGTTCATTTTTAAATTTTACGATTGCTTATAGATCTTTTACGGACGGAAGTACGGACGTTTTTCTATTCTTCGTAAACAAAATGAGTTCACATTCTTTCATCCTATAATTTGTCTCTGACTACATTTTGTGTTTGTAAACTACACTCAAAGACCGCCATAATGCATTTCGGCACTGGCCTCTGAAAAATAGACACGTTTCTGGAAACCCCAAGTGACAGGTCATGGTCTATGGCTCCGAGATAGATCCCGGGACCTAGGATACCCATGACTGCACAGATCATATTTGTAATCATGCGTAAATTTGAGATATTAGTAAACGATTGAAAATGAGTTGTTCCACTAGAAAATACTAGCATGTGAAACAAATGGCAATTCACCGCAGTTGGTAGGGTTCGAACCTACGCCCTCAGAGAGGAATAGATTTCAAGTCTATCGCCTTAACCACTCGGCCACAACTGCCCAGAATTTTCAGACAATCTAGTAATAATATTTATTGGTTCACCAAAATTTCCGTTTGACCTTACTGAAGAGCAGGTTAAATGAGAGATGCAAAATCCTAGCACTTTCTTTAAGTGTAGGTCGTGTGGCCTAATGGATAAGGCGTCGGACTTCTATGAAAGTAGTTATCCGAAAATTGCGGGTTCGAGTCCCGCCACGATTAATAGCATATGACGAAACTATTAGTTCATGATGAGTAGTAGTTAACCACAAACCATGGGGAATCATGTCAGATCAATAAAACTACAAATATATCTCGAACACTCAATGAATATCACTGGCTTGCATTGCCTTCACAGTGACGATTGAAATGTGCTGCTGATATAGCGTTGCTTGGTAGATAACTTAAATCATTCTCTCTAAAGACACACAGAGTATACCTAACTGATGATGAATGAACCTTTGATTAATATATTAAGAATTTATTGGCCTGTTAGCTCAGTTGGTTAGAGCGCCGTGCTAATAACGCGGAGGTCATGAGTTCGATCCTCTTACGGGCCACTATAATTCTTCCATTAAATATTTTCCACTCTAAAAAGGTACTGATACATTCGAAATATTTTGCTAAAACATTTAATGCAGATATGGCCGAGTGGTTAAGGCGACTGACTCGAAATCTGTTTCCGTCTTGGAGCGTAGGTTCGAATCCTACTATCTGCGTTTTGTGGCATTTTATTGGTAAATGTAACTACACAACATTTGATCAAGTGACGCCAGAAGTTATTTCTAGTCATTTTTTGGGAGAACATCCAAGTTTAAAATCAGTAGGGGAGTACACAGTGAGAGAAGAACGAAAGGTCTTTAGGTCTTTAGCATATGTGATGGCCCTGGACAAGACAAGACAAACTAAGCAACGGGGTGACCCTGGATAAGGCATGCTCTCAACAATGGTCCGTACGAGTGGTAAGAACAGTCAGGTCCATCGAAGTCGAGGTCTGTGATCGTAGGCCAGGTTTAGATAGTTTCTAAAAGTAGATGAGAGACAACAAGTACACGTTGCCGAGAATGCACCTTACCATCATGACCAGCGTCTTGAATTCAGCGCGTTGTTGCTCCAGGAACCAGTGAAGACGGCAGAGAAGGATGAGAGAGTCAGAGTTCACCTGTAAAACAGCAGAATAAGTTCCGCTGCCAAGTAATTGTCACTGGCAAAGGTTTCCAAGTTTAAGCATGCCATTTCAGCGATTTCCCAACACTTGGACCAATGAAAATTTTTGCTTGAAAACAGTAAAACAAAAGACAAGTTATTGCCAATTTAACGACGATTTTCGATAAATATAGTTTCGGTTGCTCGCTACCTCTGGCGAGACTCGAACTCCCAATCCCCGGCTTATGAGGCCGGTGCTTTATCCATTAGGCCACAAAGGCTGAATTAGGTTGAATCTCCTATCCGAGGAATGACGCAAAGCTTTTTCCAAGAAGATAGCCAAACGTCCCATGTTATATAAACATACAGCGATTACCGTCTGTGGACATCGTCTCAATCTTGAAAACCATGTTTTTTGAATAATCTTAACTACAAACTCTATTTACAGCTTTCGAGTTCTATAACTGGACATACATTTACTATTGCAATTAGTTGTATCAAATATCAAGGCTTTCTACTCTCACAATGAGGGATACTCTTTCTCACTATCTCATTTCATTATTTGTGTATGTTCCACTACCTATATCCGAATGTACTTCCTTTTGGTTCGCACTTTCTCTACATCGTAGGAATGAACATAAAGAAACACCATGAGAACTCGTGTTGTCGTCTATGAACATCTATGAATTCTGCCCATAATTGTGAATGATTTCAAACGATATTAACTTGATAATAAATGGTGGAAAACCAAAAATACTAACTAAAATCAAAAGACTAGCCGCCCGATAAGGGACTTGAACCCTTGACCTCAGGATTAAAAGTCCCGCGCTCTACCGTCTGAGCTAACCGGGCTTAATAATTGATATTGCAATAGTTTTCCGTTCGAGTTCATTTTTAAATTTTACGATTGCTTATAGATCTTTTACGGACGGAAGTACGGACGTTTTTCTATTCTTCGTAAACAAAATGAGTTCACATTCTTTCATCCTATAATTTGTCTCTGACTACATTTTGTGTTTGTAAACTACACTCAAAGACCGCCATAATGCATTTCGGCACTGGCCTCTGAAAAATGGACACGTTTCTGGAAACCCCAACTGACAGGTCATGGTCTATGGCTCCGAGATAGATCCTGGGACCTAGGATACCCATGACTGCACAGATCATATTTGTAATCATGCGTAAATTTGAGATATTAGTAAACGATTGAAAATGAGTTGTTCCACTAGAAAATACTAGCATGTGAAACAAATGGCAATTCACCGCAGTTGGTAGGGTTCGAACCTACGTCCTCAGAGAGGAATAGATTTCAAGTCTATCGCCTTAACCACTCGGCCACAACTGCCCCAAATTTTCAGACAATCTAGTAATAATATTTATTGGTTCACCAAAATTTCCGTTTGACCTTACTGAAGAGCAGGTTAAATGAGAGACGCAAAATCCTAGCACTTTCTTTAAGTGTAGGTCGTGTGGCCTAATGGATAAGGCGTCGGACTTCTATGAAAGTAGTTATCCGAAAATTGCGGGTTCGAGTCCCGCCACGATTAATAGCATATGACGAAACTATTAGTTCATGATGAGTAGTAGTTAACCACAAACCATGGGGAATCATGTCAGATCAATAAATAAAACTACAAATATATCTCGAACACTCAATGAATATCACTGGCTTGCATTGCCTTCACAGTGACGATTGAAATGTGCTGCTGATATAGCGTTGCTTGGTAGATAACTTAAATCATTCTCTCTAAAGACACACAGAGTATACCTAACTGATGATGAATGAACCTTTGATTAATATATTAAGAATTTATTGGCCTGTTAGCTCAGTTGGTTAGAGCGCCGTGCTAATAACGCGGAGGTCATGAGTTCGATCCTCTTACGGGCCACTATAATTCTTCCATTAAATATTTTCCACTCTAAAAAGGTACTGATACATTCGAAATATTTTGCTAAAACATTTAATGCAGATATGGCCGAGTGGTTAAGGCGACTGACTCGAAATCAGTTTCCATCTTGGAGCGTAGGTTCGAATCCTACTATCTGCGTTTTGTGGCATTTTATTGGTAAATGTAACTACACAACATTTGATCAAGTGACGCCAGAAGTTATTTCTAGTCATTTTTGGGAGAACATCCAAGTTTAAAATCAGTAGGGGAGTACACAGTGAGAGAAGAACGAAAGGTCTTTAGGTCTTTAGCATATGTGATGGCCCTGGACAAGACAAGACAAACTAAGCAACGGGGTGACCCTGGATAAGGCATGCTCTCAACAATGGTCCGTACGAGTGGTAAGAACAGTCAGGTCCATCGAAGTCGAGGTCTGTGATCGTAGGCCAGGTTTAGATAGTTTCTAAAAGTAGATGAGAGACAACAAGTACACGTTAATAATAATAATAATAATGTAATACATATTTAACGTGCACTTTTACAAATAATATGGACAAAGGCACGGCAATGACTTGGGGAAGAGGAAGCATATAAATTTCAGTTTTCAAAAGCAACACGACAGAGATGGGTTTTCAAGGAGGAGCGGAACTGTGCCAACGTTGTAGAAGATCTCACGGAAAAGGGTAATGCGTTCCAGATTGCTGGGCCAGCATATGAGAAGGAGGTGGAGCCATACTTCTTTGTTTTGATTCTTGGTACAACAAGCTCAGGACGGGAGGACAAACGACGAAGAGAACTGGGTGGCTCGTAGCGCGCGACAAGGGAAGTCAAATAGCTTGGTGCAGTACCATTTAGGCAATTAAACATAAGCAACGATATCTTAAAATCAATGCGTTGGCGGACGGGAAGCCAATGAAGGGATTTAAGACACGGAGTGATGTGGTCACGTCTATTGCAGCCAGTCGCGAGTCGAGCAGCCCAATTTTGTACCTTTTGAAGCACACATAGCTTTGATTCAGGACATCCGACCAGAAGAGAGTTGTTGCAGTCAAGAGTAGAGAGAACGAATGCATGGAGCAGTTGAATGCGTTGCCGAGAATGCACCTTACCATCATGACCAGCGTCTTGAATTCAGCGCGTTGTTGCTCCAGGAACCAGTGAAGACGGCAGAGAAGGATGAGAGAGTCAGAGTTCACCTGTAAAACAGCAGAATAAGTTCCGCTGCCAAGTAATTGTCACTGGCAAAGGTTTCCAAGTTTAAGCATGCCATTTCAGCGATTTCCCAACACTTGGACCAATGAAAATTTTTGCTTGAAAACAGTAAAACAAAAGACAAATAATTGCCAATTTAACGACGATTTTCGATAATTATAGTTTCGGTTGCTCGCTACCTCTGGCGAGACTCGAACTTGCAATCCCCGGCTTAGGAAGCCAGTGCCTTATCCATTGAGCCACAAAGGCTGAGTTATTTTGAATCTCCTATCCGAGGAATGACGCAAAGCTTTTTCCTAGAAGATAGCCAAACGTCCCATGTTATATAAACATACAGCGATTAACGTGTGTGGACATCGTCTCAATCTTGAAAACCATGTTTTTTGAATAATCTTAACTACAAACTCTATTTACAGCTTTCGAGTTCTATAACTGGACATACATTTACTATTGCAATTAGTTGTATCAAATATCAAGGCTTTCTACTCTCACAATGAGGGATACTCTTTCTCACTATCTCATTTCATTATTTGTGTATGTTCCACGACCTATATCCGAATGTACTTCCTTTTGGTTCGCACTTTCTCGACATCGTAGGAATTAACATAAAGAAACACCATGAGAACTCGTGTTGTCGTCTATGAACATCTATGAATTCTGCCCATAATTGTGAATGATTTCAAACGATATTAACTTGATAATAAATGGTGGAAAACCAACAATACTAACTAAAATCAGAAGACTAGCCGCCCGATAAGGGACTTGAACGCTTGACCTCAGGATTAAAAGTCCCGCGCTCTACCGTCTGAGCTAACCGGGCTTAATAATTAATATTGCAATAGTTTTCCGTTCGAGTTCATTTTTAAATTTTACGATTGCTTATAGATCTTTTACGGACGGAAGTACGGACGTTTTTCTATTCTTCGTAAACAAAATGAGTTCACATTCTTTCATCCTATAATTTGTCTCTGACTACATTTTGTGTTTGTAAACTACACTCAAAGACCGCCATAATGCATTTCGGCACTGGCCTCTGAAAAATGGACACGTTTCTGGAAACCCCAACTGACAGGTCATGGTCTATGGCTCCGAGATAGATCCTGGGACCAAGGATACCCATGACTGCACAGATCATATTTGTAATCATGCGTAAATTTGAGATATTAGTAAACGATTGAAAATGAGTTGTTCCACTAGAAAATACTAGCATGTGAAACAAATGGCAATTTACCGCAGTTGGTAGGGTTCGAACCTACGCCCTCAGAGAGGAATAGATTTCAAGTCTATCGCCTTAACCACTCGGCCACAACTGCCCTAAATTTTCAGACAATCTAGTAATAATATTTATTGGTTCACCAAAATTTCCGTTTGACCTTACTGAAGAGCAGGTTAAATGAGAGATGCAAAATCCTAGCACTTTCTTTAAGTGTAGGTCGTGTGGCCTAATGGATAAGGCGTCGGACTTCTATGAAAGTAGTTATCCGAAAATTGCGGGTTCGAGTCCCGCCACGATTAATAGCATATGACGAAACTATTAGTTCATGATGAGTAGTAGTTAACCACAAACCATGGGGAATCATGTCCGATCAATAAAACTACAAATATATCTCGAACACTCAATGAATATCACTGGCTTGCATTGCCTTCACAGTGACGATTGAAATGTGCTGCTGATATAGCGTTGCTTGGTAGATAACTTAAATCATTCTCTCTAAAGACACACAGAGTATACCTAACTGATGATGAATGAACCTTTGATTAATATATTAAGAATTTATTGGCCTGTTAGCTCAGTTGGTTAGAGCGCCGTGCTAATAACGCGGAGGTCATGAGTTCGACCCTCTTACGGGCCACTATAATTCTTCCATTAAATATTTTCCACTCTAAAAAGGTACTGATACATTCGAAATATTTTGCTAAAACATTTAATGCAGATATGGCCGAGTGGTTAAGGCGACTGACTCGAAATCTGTTTCCATCTTGGAGCGTAGGTTCGAATGCTACTATCTGCGTTTTGTGGCATTTTATTGGTAAATGTAACTACACAACATTTGATCAAGTGACGCCAGAAGTTATTTCTAGTCATTTTTTGGGAGAACATCCAAGTTTAAAATCAGTAGGGGAGTACACAGTGAGAGAAAAACGAAAGGTCTTTAGGTCTTTAGCATATGTGATGGCCCTGGACAAGACAAGACAAACTTAGCAACGGGGTGACCCTGGATAAGGCATGCTCTCAACAATGGTCCGTACGAGTGGTAAGAACAGTCAGGTCCATCGAAGTCGAGGTCTGTGATCGTAGGCCAGGTTTAGATAGTTTCTAAAAGTAGATGAGAGACAACAAGTACACGTTGCCGAGAATGCACCTTACCACCATGACCAGCGTCGTGAATTCAGCGCGTTGTTGCTCCAGGAACCAGTGAAGACGGCAGAGAAGGATGAGAGAGTCAGAGTTCACCTGTAAAACAGCAGAATAAGTTCCGCTGCCAAGTAATTGTCACTGGCAAAGGTTTCCAAGTTTAAGCATGCCATTTCAGCGATTTCCCAACACTTGGACCAATGAAAATTTTTGCTTGAAAACAGTAAAACAAAAGACAAATAATTGCCAATTTAACGACGATTTTCGATAATTATAGTTTCGGTTGCTCGCTACCTCTGGCGAGACTCGAACTCGCAATCCCCGGCTTAGGAGGCCGGTGCCTTATCCATTAGGCCACAAAGGCTGAGTTATTTTGAATCTCCTATCCGAGGAATGACGCAAAGCTTTTTCCTAGAAGATAGCCAAACGTCCCATGTTATATAAACATACAGCGATTAACGTGTGTGGACATCGTCTCAATCTTGAAAACCATGTTTTTTGAATAATCTTAACTACAAACTCTATTTACAGCTTTCGAGTTCTATAACTGGACATACATTTACTATTGCAATTAGTTGTATCAAATATCAAGGCTTTCTACTCTCACAATGAGGGATACTCTTTCTCACTATCTCATTTCATTATTTGTGTATGTTCCACGACCTATATCCGAATGTACTTCCTTTTGGTTCGCACTTTCTCTACATCGTAGGAATTAACATAAAGAAACACCATGAGAACTCGTGTTGTCGTCTATGAACATCTATGAATTCTGCCCATAATTGTGAATGATTTCAAACGATATTAACTTGATAATAAATGGTGGAAAACCAAAAATACTAACTAAAATCAAAAGACTAGCCGCCCGATAAGGGACTTGAACCCTTGACCTCAGGATTAAAAGTCCCGCGCTCTACCGTCTGAGCTAACCGGGCTTAATATATGATATTGCAATAGTTTTCCGTTCGAGTTCATTTTTAAATTTTACGATTGCTTATAGATCTTTTACGGACGGAAGTACGGACGTTTTTCTATTCTTCGTAAACAAAATGAGTTCACATTCTTTCATCCTATAATTTGTCTCTGACTACATTTTGTGTTTGTAAACTACACTCAAAGACCGCCATAATGCATTTCGGCACTGGCCTCTGAAAAATGGACACGTTTCTGGAAACCCCAACTGACAGGTCATGGTCTATGGCTCCGAGATAGATCCTGGGACCTAGGATACCCATGACTGCACAGATCATATTTGTAATCATGCGTAAATTTGAGATATTAGTAAACGATTGAAAATGAGTTGTTCCACTAGAAAATACTAGCATGTGAAACAAATGGCAATTTACCGCAGTTGGTAGGGTTCGAACCTACGCCCTCAGAGAGGAATAGATTTCAAGTCTATCGCCTTAACCACTCGGCCACAACTGCCTTAAATTTTCAGACAATCTAGTAATAATATTTATTGGTTCACCAAAATTTCCGTTTGACCTTACTGAAGAGCAGGTTAAATGAGAGATGCAAAATCCTAGCACTTTCTTTAAGTGTAGGTCGTGTGGCCTAATGGATAAGGCGTCGGACTTCTATGAAAGTAGTTATCCGAAAATTGCGGGTTCGAGTCCCGCCACGATTAATAGCATATGACGAAACTATTAGTTCATGATGAGTAGTAGTTAACCACAAACCATGGGGAATCATGTCAGATCAATAAAACTACAAATATATCTCGAACACTCAATGAATATCACTGGCTTGCATTGCCTTCACAGTGACGATTGAAATGTGCTGCTGATATAGCGTTGCTTGGTAGATAACTTAAATCATTCTCTCTAAAGACACACAGAGTATACCTAACTGATGATGAATGAACCTTTGATTAATATATTAAGAATTTATTGGCCTGTTAGCTCAGTTGGTTAGAGCGCCGTGCTAATAACGCGGAGGTCATGAGTTCGATCCTCTTACGGGCCACTATAATTCTTCCATTAAATATTTTCCACTCTAAAAAGGTACTGATACATTCGAAATATTTTGCTAAAACATTTAATGCAGATATGGCCGAGTGGTTAAGGCGACTGACTCGAAATCTGTTTCCATCTTGGAGCGTAGGTTCGAATCCTACTATCTGCGTTTTGTGGCATTTTATTGGTAAATGTAACTACACAACATTTGATCAAGTGACGCCAGAAGTTATTTCTAGTCATTTTTTGGGAGAACATCCAAGTTTAAAATCAGTAGGGGACTACACAGTGAGAGAAGAACGAAAGGTCTTTAGGTCTTTAGCATATGTGATGGCCCTGGACAAGACAAGACAAACTTAGCAACGGGGTGACCCTGGATAAGGCATGCTCTCAACAATGGTCCGTACGAGTGGTAAGAACAGTCAGGTCCATCGAAGTCGAGGTCTGTGATCGTAGGCCAGGTTTAGATAGTTTCTAAAAGTAGATGAGAGACAACAAGTACACGTTGCCGAGAATGCACCTTACCATTATGACCAGCGTCTTGAATTCAGCGCGTTGTTGCTCCAGGAACCAGTGAAGACGGCAGAGAAGGATGAGAGAGTCAGAGTTCACCTGTAAAACCGCAGAATAAGTTCCGCTGCCAAGTAATTGTCACTGGCAAAGGTTTCCAAGTTTAAGCATGCCATTTCAGCGATTTCCCAACACTTGGACCAATGAAAATTTTTGCTTGAAAACAGTAAAACAAAAGACAAATAATTGCCAATTTAACGACGATTTTCGATAATTATAGTTTCGGTTGCTCGCTACCTCTGGCGAGACTCGAACTCGCAATCCCCGGCTTAGGAGGCCGGTGCCTTATCCATTAGGCCACAAAGGCTGAATTAGGTTGAATCTCCTATCCGAGGAATGACGCAAAGCTTTTTCCAAGAAGATAGCCAAACGTCCCATGTTATATAAACATACAGCGATTACCGTCTGTGGACATCGTCTCAATCTTGAAAACCATGTTTTTTGAATAATCTTAACTACAAACTCTATTTACAGCTTTCGAGTTCTATAACTGGACATACATTTACTATTGCAATTAGTTGTATCAAATATCAAGGCTTTCTACTCTCACAATGAGGGATACTCTTTCTCACTATCTCATTTCATTATTTGTGTATGTTCCACGACCTATATCCGAATGTACTTCCTTTTGGTTCGCACTTTCTCTACATCGTAGGAATTAACATAAAGAAACACCATGAGAACTCGTGTTGTCGTCTATGAACATCTATGAATTCTGCCCATAATTGTGAATGATTTCAAACGATATTAACTTGATAATAAATGGTGGAAAACCAAAAATACTAACTAAAATCAAAAGACTAGCCGCCCGATAAGGGACTTGAACCCTTGACCTCAGGATTAAAAGTCCCGCGCTCTACCGTCTGAGCTAACCGGGCTTAATATTTGATATTGCAATAGTTTTCCGTTCGAGTTCATTTTTAAATTTTACGATTGCTTATAGATCTTTTACGGACGGAAGTACGGACGTTTTTCTATTCTTCGTAAACAAAATGAGTTCACATTCTTTCATCCTATAATTTGTCTCTGACTACATTTTGTGTTTGTAAACTACACTCAAAGACCGCCATAATGCATTTCGGCACTGGCCTCTGAAAAATGGACACGTTTCTGGAAACCCCAACTGACAGGTCATGGTCTATGGCTCCGAGATAGATCCTGGGACCTAGGATACCCATGACTGCACAGATCATATTTGTAATCATGCGTAAATTTGAGATATTAGTAAACGATTGAAAATGAGTTGTTCCACTAGAAAATACTAGCATGTGAAACAAATGGCAATTCATCGCAGTTGGTAGGGTTCGAACCTACGCCCTCAGAGAGGAATAGATTTCAAGTCTATCGCCTTAACCACTCGGCCACAACTGCCCCAAATTTTCAGACAATCTAGTAATAATATTTATTGGTTCACCAAAATTTCCGTTTGACCTTACTGAAGAGCAGGTTAAATGAGAGATGCAAAATCCTAGCACTTTCTTTAAGTGTAGGTCGTGTGGCCTAATGGATAAGGCGTCGGACTTCTATGAAAGTAGTTATCCGAAAATTGCGGGTTCGAGTCCCGCCACGATTAATAGCATATGACGAAACTATTAGTTCATGATGAGTAGTAGTTAACCACAAACCATGGGGAATCATGTCAGATCAATAAAACTACAAATATATCTCGAACACTCAATGAATATCACTGGCTTGCATTGCCTTCACAGTGACGATTGAAATGTGCTGCTGATATAGCGTTGCTTGGTAGATAACTTAAATCATTCTCTCTAAAGACACACAGAGTATACCTAACTGATGATGAATGAACCTTTGATTAATATATTAAGAATTTATTGGCCTGTTAGCTCAGTTGGTTAGAGCGCCGTGCTAATAACGCGGAGGTCATGAGTTCGATCCTCTTACGGGCCACTATAATTCTTCCATTAAATATTTTCCACTCTAAAAAGGTACTGATACATTCGAAATATTTTGCTAAAACATTTAATGCAGGTATGGCCGAGTGGTTAAGGCGACTGACTCGAAATCTGTTTCCATCTTGGAGCGTAGGTTCGAATCCTACTATCTGCGTTTTGTGGCATTTTATTGGTAAATGTAACTACACAACATTTGATCAAGTGACGCCAGAAGTTATTTCTAGTCATTTTTTGGGAGAACATCCAAGTTTAAAATCAGTAGGGGAGTACACAGTGAGAGAAGAACGAAAGGTCTTTAGGTCTTTAGCATATGTGATGGCCCTGGACAAGACAAGACAAACTTAGCAACGGGGTGACCCTGGATAAGGCATGCTCTCAACAATGGTCCGTACGAGTGGTAAGAACAGTCAGGTCCATCGAAGTCGAGGTCTGTGATCGTAGGCCAGGTTTAGATAGTTTCTAAAAGTAGATGAGAGACAACAAGTACACGTTGCCGAGAATGCACCTTACCATTATGACCAGCGTCTTGAATTCAGCGCGTTGTTGCTCCAGGAACCAGTGAAGACGGCAGAGAAGGATGAGAGAGTCAGAGTTCACCTGTAAAACCGCAGAATAAGTTCCGCTGCCAAGTAATTGTCACTGGCAAAGGTTTCCAAGTTTAAGCATGCCATTTCAGCGATTTCCCAACACTTGGACCAATGAAAATTTTTGCTTGAAAACAGTAAAACAAAAGACAAATAATTGCCAATTTAACGACGATTTTCGATAATTATAGTTTCGGTTGCTCGCTACCTCTGGCGAGACTCGAACTCGCAATCCCCGGCTTAGGAGGCCGGTGCCTTATCCATTAGGCCACAAAGGCTGAATTAGGTTGAATCTCCTATCCGAGGAATGACGCAAAGCTTTTTCCAAGAAGATAGCCAAACGTCCCATGTTATATAAACATACAGCGATTACCGTCTGTGGACATCGTCTCAATCTTGAAAACCATGTTTTTTGAATAATCTTAACTACAAACTCTATTTACAGCTTTCGAGTTCTATAACTGGACATACATTTACTATTGCAATTAGTTGTATCAAATATCAAGGCTTTCTACTCTCACAATGAGGGATACTCTTTCTCACTATCTCATTTCATTATTTGTGTATGTTCCACGACCTATATCCGAATGTACTTCCTTTTGGTTCGCACTTTCTCTACATCGTAGGAATTAACATAAAGAAACACCATGAGAACTCGTGTTGTCGTCTATGAACATCTATGAATTCTGCCCATAATTGTGAATGATTTCAAACGATATTAACTTGATAATAAATGGTGGAAAACCAAAAATACTAACTAAAATCAAAAGACTAGCCGCCCGATAAGGGACTTGAACCCTTGACCTCAGGATTAAAAGTCCCGCGCTCTACCGTCTGAGCTAACCGGGCTTAATATTTGATATTGCAATAGTTTTCCGTTCGAGTTCATTTTTAAATTTTACGATTGCTTATAGATCTTTTACGGACGGAAGTACGGACGTTTTTCTATTCTTCGTAAACAAAATGAGTTCACATTCTTTCATCCTATAATTTGTCTCTGACTACATTTTGTGTTTGTAAACTACACTCAAAGACCGCCATAATGCATTTCGGCACTGGCCTCTGAAAAATGGACACGTTTCTGGAAACCCCAACTGACAGGTCATGGTCTATGGCTCCGAGATAGATCCTGGGACCTAGGATACCCATGACTGCACAGATCATATTTGTAATCATGCGTAAATTTGAGATATTAGTAAACGATTGAAAATGAGTTGTTCCACTAGAAAATACTAGCATGTGAAACAAATGGCAATTCATCGCAGTTGGTAGGGTTCGAACCTACGCCCTCAGAGAGGAATAGATTTCAAGTCTATCGCCTTAACCACTCGGCCACAACTGCCCCAAATTTTCAGACAATCTAGTAATAATATTTATTGGTTCACCAAAATTTCCGTTTGACCTTACTGAAGAGCAGGTTAAATGAGAGATGCAAAATCCTAGCACTTTCTTTAAATGTAGGTCGTGTGGCCTAATGGATAAGGCGTCGGACTTCTATGAAAGTAGTTATCCGAAAATTGCGGGTTCGAGTCCCGCCACGATTAATAGCATATGACGAAACTATTAGTTCATGATGAGTAGTAGTTAACCACAAACCATGGGGAATCATGTCAGATCAATAAAACTACAAATATATCTCGAACACTCAATGAATATCACTGGCTTGCATTGCCTTCACAGTGACGATTGAAATGTGCTGCTGATATAGCGTTGCTTGGTAGATAACTTAAATCATTCTCTCTAAAGACACACAGAGTATACCTAACTGATGATGAATGAACCTTTGATTAATATATTAAGAATTTATTGGCCTGTTAGCTCAGTTGGTTAGAGCGCCGTGCTAATAACGCGGAGGTCATGAGTTCGATCCTCTTACGGGCCACTATAATTCTTCCATTAAATATTTTCCACTCTAAAAAGGTACTGATACATTCGAAATATTTTGCTAAAACATTTAATGCAGGTATGGCCGAGTGGTTAAGGCGACTGACTCGAAATCTGTTTCCATCTTGGAGCGTAGGTTCGAATCCTACTATCTGCGTTTTGTGGCATTTTATTGGTAAATGTAACTACACAACATTTGATCAAGTGACGCCAGAAGTTATTTCTAGTCATTTTTTGGGAGAACATCCAAGTTTAAAATCAGTAGGGGAGTACACAGTGAGAGAAGAACGAAAGGTCTTTAGGTCTTTAGCATATGTGATGGCCCTGGACAAGACAAGACAAACTTAGCAACGGGGTGACCCTGGATAAGGCATGCTCTCAACAATGGTCCGTACGAGTGGTAAGAACAGTCAGGTCCATCGAAGTCGAGGTCTGTGATCGTAGGCCAGGTTTAGATAGTTTCTAAAAGTAGATGAGAGACAACAAGTACACGTTGCCGAGAATGCACCTTACCATTATGACCAGCGTCTTGAATTCAGCGCGTTGTTGCTCCAGGAACCAGTGAAGACGGCAGAGAAGGATGAGAGAGTCAGAGTTCACCTGTAAAACCGCAGAATAAGTTCCGCTGCCAAGTAATTGTCACTGGCAAAGGTTTCCAAGTTTAAGCATGCCATTTCAGCGATTTCCCAACACTTGGACCAATGAAAATTTTTGCTTGAAAACAGTAAAACAAAAGACAAATAATTGCCAATTTAACGACGATTTTCGATAATTATAGTTTCGGTTGCTCGCTACCTCTGGCGAGACTCGAACTCGCAATCCCCGGCTTAGGAGGCCGGTGCCTTATCCATTAGGCCACAAAGGCTGAATTAGGTTGAATCTCCTATCCGAGGAATGACGCAAAGCTTTTTCCAAGAAGATAGCCAAACGTCCCATGTTATATAAACATACAGCGATTACCGTCTGTGGACATCGTCTCAATCTTGAAAACCATGTTTTTTGAATAATCTTAACTACAAACTCTATTTACAGCTTTCGAGTTCTATAACTGGACATACATTTACTATTGCAATTAGTTGTATCAAATATCAAGGCTTTCTACTCTCACAATGAGGGATACTCTTTCTCACTATCTCATTTCATTATTTGTGTATGTTCCACGACCTATATCCGAATGTACTTCCTTTTGGTTCGCACTTTCTCTACATCGTAGGAATTAACATAAAGAAACACCATGAGAACTCGTGTTGTCGTCTATGAACATCTATGAATTCTGCCCATAATTGTGAATGATTTCAAACGATATTAACTTGATAATAAATGGTGGAAAACCAAAAATACTAACTAAAATCAAAAGACTAGCCGCCCGATAAGGGACTTGAACCCTTGACCTCAGGATTAAAAGTCCCGCGCTCTACCGTCTGAGCTAACCGGGCTTAATATTTGATATTGCAATAGTTTTCCGTTCGAGTTCATTTTTAAATTTTACGATTGCTTATAGATCTTTTACGGACGGAAGTACGGACGTTTTTCTATTCTTCGTAAACAAAATGAGTTCACATTCTTTCATCCTATAATTTGTCTCTGACTACATTTTGTGTTTGTAAACTACACTCAAAGACCGCCATAATGCATTTCGGCACTGGCCTCTGAAAAATGGACACGTTTCTGGAAACCCCAACTGACAGGTCATGGTCTATGGCTCCGAGATAGATCCTGGGACCTAGGATACCCATGACTGCACAGATCATATTTGTAATCATGCGTAAATTTGAGATATTAGTAAACGATTGAAAATGAGTTGTTCCACTAGAAAATACTAGCATGTGAAACAAATGGCAATTCATCGCAGTTGGTAGGGTTCGAACCTACGCCCTCAGAGAGGAATAGATTTCAAGTCTATCGCCTTAACCACTCGGCCACAACTGCCCCAAATTTTCAGACAATCTAGTAATAATATTTATTGGTTCACCAAAATTTCCGTTTGACCTTACTGAAGAGCAGGTTAAATGAGAGATGCAAAATCCTAGCACTTTCTTTAAATGTAGGTCGTGTGGCCTAATGGATAAGGCGTCGGACTTCTATGAAAGTAGTTATCCGAAAATTGCGGGTTCGAGTCCCGCCACGATTAATAGCATATGACGAAACTATTAGTTCATGATGAGTAGTAGTTAACCACAAACCATGGGGAATCATGTCAGATCAATAAAACTACAAATATATCTCGAACACTCAATGAATATCACTGGCTTGCATTGCCTTCACAGTGACGATTGAAATGTGCTGCTGATATAGCGTTGCTTGGTAGATAACTTAAATCATTCTCTCTAAAGACACACAGAGTATACCTAACTGATGATGAATGAACCTTTGATTAATATATTAAGAATTTATTGGCCTGTTAGCTCAGTTGGTTAGAGCGCCGTGCTAATAACGCGGAGGTCATGAGTTCGATCCTCTTACGGGCCACTATAATTCTTCCATTAAATATTTTCCACTCTAAAAAGGTACTGATACATTCGAAATATTTTGCTAAAACATTTAATGGAGATATGGCCGAGTGGTTAAGGCGACTGACTCGAAATCTGTTTCCATCTTGGAGCGTAGGTTCGAATCCTACTATCTGCGTTTTGTGGCATTTTATTGGTAAATGTAACTACACAACATTTGATCAAGTGACGCCAGAAGTTATTTCTAGTCATTTTTTGGGAGAACATCCAAGTTTAAAATCAGTAGGGGACTACACAGTGAGAGAAGAACGAAAGGTCTTTAGGTCTTTAGCATATGTGATGGCCCTGGACAAGACAAGACAAACTTAGCAACGGGGTGACCCTGGATAAGGCATGCTCTCAACAATGGTCCGTACGAGTGGTAAGAACAGTCAGGTCCATCGAAGTCGAGGTCTGTGATCGTAGGCCAGGTTTAGATAGTTTCTAAAAGTAGATGAGAGACAACAAGTACACGTTGCCGAGAATGCACCTTACCATTATGACCAGCGTCTTGAATTCAGCGCGTTGTTGCTCCAGGAACCAGTGAAGACGGCAGAGAAGGATGAGAGAGTCAGAGTTCACCTGTAAAACAGCAGAATAAGTTCCGCTGCCAAGTAATTGTCACTGGCAAAGGTTTCCAAGTTTAAGCATGCCATTTCAGCGATTTCCCAACACTTGGACCAATGAAAATTTTTGCTTGAAAACAGTAAAACAAAAGACAAATAATTGCCAATTTAACGACGATTTTCGATAATTATAGTTTCGGTTGCTCGCTACCTCTGGCGAGACTCGAACTCGCAATCCCCGGCTTAGGAGGCCGGTGCCTTATCCATTAGGCCACAAAGGCTGAATTAGGTTGAATCTCCTATCCGAGGAATGACGCAAAGCTTTTTCCAAGAAGATAGCCAAACGTCCCATGTTATATAAACATACAGCGATTACCGTCTGTGGACATCGTCTCAATCTTGAAAACCATGTTTTTTGAATAATCTTAACTACAAACTCTATTTACAGCTTTCGAGTTCTATAACTGGACATACATTTACTATTGCAATTAGTTGTATCAAATATCAAGGCTTTCTACTCTCACAATGAGGGATACTCTTTCTCACTATCTCATTTCATTATTTGTGTATGTTCCACGACCTATATCCGAATGTACTTCCTTTTGGTTCGCACTTTCTCTACATCGTAGGAATTAACATAAAGAAACACCATGAGAACTCGTGTTGTCGTCTATGAACATCTATGAATTCTGCCCATAATTGTGAATGATTTCAAACGATATTAACTTGATAATAAATGGTGGAAAACCAAAAATACTAACTAAAATCAAAAGACTAGCCGCCCGATAAGGGACTTGAACCCTTGACCTCAGGATTAAAAGTCCCGCGCTCTACCGTCTGAGCTAACCGGGCTTAATATTTGATATTGCAATAGTTTTCCGTTCGAGTTCATTTTTAAATTTTACGATTGCTTATAGATCTTTTACGGACGGAAGTACGGACGTTTTTCTATTCTTCGTAAACAAAATGAGTTCACATTCTTTCATCCTATAATTTGTCTCTGACTACATTTTGTGTTTGTAAACTACACTCAAAGACCGCCATAATGCATTTCGGCACTGGCCTCTGAAAAATGGACACGTTTCTGGAAACCCCAACTGACAGGTCATGGTCTATGGCTCCGAGATAGATCCTGGGACCTAGGATACCCATGACTGCACAGATCATATTTGTAATCATGCGTAAATTTGAGATATTAGTAAACGATTGAAAATGAGTTGTTCCACTAGAAAATACTAGCATGTGAAACAAATGGCAATTTACCGCAGTTGGTAGGGTTCGAACCTACGCCCTCAGAGAGGAATAGATTTCAAGTCTATCGCCTTAACCACTCGGCCACAACTGCCCTAAATTTTCAGACAATCTAGTAATAATATTTATTGGTTCACCAAAATTTCCGTTTGACCTTACTGAAGAGCAGGTTAAATGAGAGATGCAAAATCCTAGCACTTTCTTTAAGTGTAGGTCGTGTGGCCTAATGGATAAGGCGTCGGACTTCTATGAAAGTAGTTATCCGAAAATTGCGGGTTCGAGTCCCGCCACGATTAATAGCATATGACGAAACTATTAGTTCATGATGAGTAGTAGTTAACCACAAACCATGGGGAATCATGTCAGATCAATAAAACTACAAATATATCTCGAACACTCAATGAATATCACTGGCTTGCATTGCCTTCACAGTGACGATTGAAATGTGCTGCTGATATAGCGTTGCTTGGTAGATAACTTAAATCATTCTCTCTAAAGACACACAGAGTATACCTAACTGATGATGAATGAACCTTTGATTAATATATTAAGAATTTATTGGCCTGTTAGCTCAGTTGGTTAGAGCGCCGTGCTAATAACGCGGAGGTCATGAGTTCGATCCTCTTACGGGCCACTATAATTCTTCCATTAAATATTTTCCACTCTAAAAAGGTACTGATACATTCGAAATATTTTGCTAAAACATTTAATGGAGATATGGCCGAGTGGTTAAGGCGACTGAATCGAAATCTGTTTCCATCTTGGAGCGTAGGTTCGAATCCTACTATCTGGGTTTTGTGGCATTTTATTGGTAAATGTAACTACACAACATTTGATCAAGTGACGCCAGAAGTTATTTCTAGTCATTTTTTGGGAGAACATCCAAGTTTAAAATCAGTAGGGGACTACACAGTGAGAGAAGAACGAAAGGTCTTTAGGTCTTTAGCATATGTGATGGCCCTGGACAAGACAAGACAAACTAAGCAACGGGGTGACCCTGGATAATCAATCATTGATTGTGGGGTTAATGGTTTAATTACTTAACCCTAGGTGGCCTAATGTAGTTTGTCACCTTGTTTAACCTTGCTTCTTGGCCTTCCTCTTTTTAACCTTGCTCCCCCTCTCGGTGACTGTCAGTCTAGTTCGGAGTATTAACCTTGCACCTTTTTTCGTCCGTTGTTGCTATGTATTCTTATTTGGTATAGTTAGTGGACGCTGTTGGTGTAATAAGGTTAGATAGGCACCAACATTGACAGTTTATCATTCTGTACCGGATCTTGTGTAAAAGGGAGTCGGCAGAGTGATTGATTTCGCTTAAAGTGACCTCACTTCAAGTGTGAATTAGGCCATATGCTGATTTGAGCGTAACAATATATAATATATATATAATAAATACGATTTTTCCACAGAAAGAAAGGGGGTCTGACACACCATTCATCCTGTTCGCAGACACACAGAAGAAATCAACTATAAAACCAAGATGGTGTCACCCATAAACCGCGTGAAGTGAGTTCAAGCAAAAAAAAAATGGCGAAGACTCGTGATATGGAAAAGTACTCATCACCGCAAATAAATAATGCAACGACAAGCGCACGTGTGAAGTTTCCAGAAGAAGATGACTGCAGATGAAGTTGGAGAGGCCCAACACGCTCTGACCGAATATTTAGCACAAGGCAGACGACCATGATTGTAGAACCTCCTATCGAGAAACAGTGCATTGTGTCCACACGATTAATGAAAGTCTTGTTGCACAACTGACGGAGTGATATACGAAGGGGAACCACGAATGACTGCACGAACGGGAATGTAATTCCAACCGTTGCGGGAGAGAAAAAATGGCGGTGCTGTTAAGCCGCATGGACGGTGCGCATACACAAGCGCTCCGAACCGCTGGCACTTGGTCGAAAAGAAAAACAAAATGAAATTGATACTGGTGATGACCCGTTGTCTTGGGTTGGGTTCATTTTCTGTTAGGTTTTTTTCTTGTCGGAAAACCGCGGGCGAACCCCGGGTTGGCGGGGTTTTGTATGTGTTGAAGTTGTTTTGTGTGAAATGGGAGTGCTAACACAGTCAGATGCTGATTACGAGTCAATAATGCTTCATTGCTGGTTATTCAACGAAAGACAAACTTGCAGAATATAATTAAACACTTTTCAAGTTCAGACTGACAGCCCAGAATATGCAAACATTCAACTTTCCAAATAAATTTAAACAGAAAACCTATTTTCTATATTTTGTTATGTTGAGAGCTCAACTCTTCCCTCAAAACAGCTCAGTGCAATTTTTCCATTCAATTCTTGGAGATTTTCTGTTCTCTCTACTTCACACACTTACAGCCCAGCATACACTGTAATCAGGGAACACGGGGACACACCTAATCCTTCCCTATTCAAATCTACATCTACTACACCAACTGCTTCTTTCTCTACTACTACCAGACCTGCCTCATCAACTACCATTTCTGCCGCGATCTCTTTTATATCTCCAACCATTAAACTCGATCCCCTTGCTCTTCTCGATTCATCTTCTTTAGCGTTCTTTTACACTTTCTTTCCAGCTTTCTTTTGCCTTTTCTTGGTCTCTTCTTTTTTTTCAAGATTATTTTCTGTTGGAGATGTTGCCAAACCGTGGTGGTTGCCGAACCCCACCCAACTGTTTAGTACTACCTTCTTTGTGTTCCCAGCCCTTTTAGTGCTGTCTATGTCTTTCAAGTGTCACTGTCAAAGGCTTCACTTGATTAAAGAGATTTGTGCTGACAGGTATGTCAACCCCGAATAAAAGTTACTTGCATACAATACTGTTTATTTAACACTTCACTCCAACAGGTTATGGGTCCAGTTTACATTGTCTTAATCTAAGTGTTACACTGATATTGATTCGAACATGTCTATGTCGACGTCAAAAGACATTAGCCACATAGTCAAATTTGACGGAAGTAACTTTCAACAATGGAAGTTCGGTTGCAGATTATTGCTAGAATCATTCAATTTACTTGATATTGTAGATGGAGTAGAAAAGATACCTGCTGCTGTAAGTTTTTTTTGTCTACGAGTAAATTGTTTCATTTACTCATGCACTTTCTCATAGGATTCCAATCAAAAGTTGATTGATGCTTGGAAATCCAAAGATGTACATGCTCGTCATTACCTATTTGCTACAATAGAGAGACAGCAACAGAATACCCTTTATGGATGCCAGTCAGCAAACGACATGTGGGTCAGGTTGACCACACAACATGCTCAGAATGCGGCTGAGAATAAGCATCTTCTGATGCAACAATTCTTTGAATACAAATACCACCCAGGTAGTCACTACCCCTATGCTTAACAGTACACACCACTAAATTTTATTCTTGCATAGATCACAGTGTCATGTCCCACATATCTGCCATCGAGTTACTTGCCTCTCAACTGAAAGACCTCAACGAGCCTGTGACTGAAGCTCAGGTAATGACCAAAATACTGGTCACACTTCCACCTAGCTTCCGACATTTCCTGTCTGTCTGGGATAACGTACCGGCCAAGAACAGGAACATCCAGACACTTACCCAGAGGTTACTTAAAGAAGAAAATGTGACCAAAATCTACAACAACGGTCAGTCGGATGCTGCAGATTCAGCCTTCTTCTCGAACAACTTCCCCCCTCAACAAAGTGATCGACACAGCCGTGGAGGATTCCATAACCGTCGCAGTAGAGGAGGAAGACATGGAAGAGGAGCTGGCACCAGACACCCCTACATCAGAAAATGCAATTACTGTGGCGATACTACCCATCTCTACGCCACATGTCGGGAAAGATTAAGAAACGAACGAGACAAAAAGGGATCCCCAGGAGAAAAATCTAATCTAGCCAAGGACAGCAATAAGGACCATGGAGACCACAGCCATCATTCATCCACCCAACAGACCATCCGTAACGACTCCACCTGGTACGCCGACTCAGGAGCTACTCGCCACATGACAGATCAGAGAAACATCCTGTGGAACTTCAAGCCTGATGACTCTACACCAAGGTACGTTACTGGTATTGGTAACACCCAACTCCTAACTGAAGGCCAAGGAGATGTCAAAGCCACAACGATGATCAATGGTGCAGAAGTCCCAATCACCATCAAAAACGTACTCTTCGTACCAAAACTCGGAACGAACTTATTTTCCATTGGAGCATCAACCAACGAAGGAGTAGAAGCAGTATTCACAAACAACGAGGCCAAGTTCTATCGCAATGGTAATTTAGAACTTACTGGAAAAAGAACAGACAACACGCTCTACCAACTGAACATCACGGCAAAAGTGGCCTATGAAGACTCTGCCCTCGCAGCCAACCTGGTTCTTCCTCTATCAACATGGCACGAGCGTCTTGCACATGTGTCAAACAGCAATTCAAAGGTCCCATGTGTTGGATGCACTCTAGGAAAGATGCACCGGTCGCCATTTCCTCAAGGAAGAACAAGAGGAACTGATATTGGATCCCTCGTTCACTCAGATATCTGTGGCCCAATAACTCCACCAACGCCAGCCGGATCACGTACTTTGTGACGTTCAAAGACGACTACAGCAACTGGACTACTGTCAATTTCTTAAAAACAAAAGATGAAGTTCCTGATCTTTTTCGTGCCTTCGCAATGTTTCTCAAGAACTCAACAGGAAAAGTGGTCAAAACACTACGCAGTGACAACGGAGGAGAATACACCAGCAAGAATTTCTCCACATGGCTCCGGAATTCAGGCATTCGTCACGAAACCACCGCACCACACACTCCAGCCCAAAACGGAGTAGCAGAGAGAGCGAATCGAACTATTTTAGAAGCAGCCCGCAGTCTCATCTACACAAGAAACATCCCATTGAAGCTATGGGCGGAAGCGGTAGCCTACGCAGTATACACCCTAAATAGAGTCGTATCAAAAGCAGCAAGCGTAACACCATTTGAAATGTGGTTCCACAAGAAACCAGATGTCTCCTACTTCCGAATTTTTGGAGCAAGGACATTCGTCCATACACCAGATGCAACCAGGAAAAAGCTGGATCCAAAAAGCCAAGAAGGTATATTTGTTGGATACTGTGATGCGTCAAAAGCATTCAGAATCTGGGTACACGAGAAACAAAGAGTAGTCATAAGTCGAGATGTGCTAATTGACGAGAATAATGTCTTCAAAGGTCCTTCTAACGAAGAAAAACACATTCTGATTTTTCCTGAATCAGATTTCATAGAAGAAAGAACAGATGACAATCCAACTCCGGACCAGAATTCGAACAGCTGAGAAAAGATCCAACCAACGCCGAACGTGAACAGAATCCCGAAGGTGAACAGCGTCCGGAAGGTGAACAGCATCCGGAAGGTGAACAGCATCCGGAAGGTAAACAGCATCCGGAAGATGAACAGCGTCCCGAAGGTGAACAGAATCTGGATGAAATGGAAGAGAACTCAACACTAGTCCAACCGAGGCGTTCCAGTCGACAACCAGCCTATTCAGAGAAATTCAAAAACTGGAGACGTGACCTAGGACTACTCTCGTGTGCCAACCAACCGCATGAGCCACTCAACTACACCGAAGCCATAACATCAGATGAAGCGAACCTCTGGAAACCAGCTATCGATGAAGAATACGCATCACTGATGAAAAACGAAACTTGGGAACTAACTCCTCTTCCACAAGGACGAAAACCAATCAGGACGAAATGGATCTTCACGGTGAAACCTGGCCATAAAGATGTTCCTACTCGATACAAAGCCCGACTAGTAGCAAAAGGCTACACCCAAAGCCAAGGAATAGACTACCAGGACACCTACGCACCGGTGGTGAAACAATGCTCTCTCCGCACCGTCCTCTCCCTTGTTGCAGCCCTCGATCTGGAAATCACTCAACTGGATATAAAAACAGCGTTCCTCTACGGCGAACTAGAGGAGGAGCTCTACCTAGAACAACCCGAAGGTTTCGTCATAGCAGGACGAGAAAATGAAGTTTGCCGCCTCAAGAAATCCCTATATGGACTGAAACAGTCCCCTAGAGCCTGGAACACAAAATTCAATGAATTTCTGGTAAAGTTTGGACTTACTCGCTGTGATTCGGACAGCTGTGTCTACTACCGTCGCCAAGAGGAGGGTGAAATCACAATCGTGTGTATATTTGTTGACGACGGTCTTATATGTACAAACAAAAAATCTGTATCCACCTCCATCCTCAATTACCTTAACATGCACTTTGAAATCCGCTCTTTACCAGCAGACCGCTTTATTGGTTTAGACATTCTTAGAGACAGGCCAAACAAAAAGCTCTTCATATCTCAAATTGATTTTGTCAACAAAATTCTTAAGAAGTTTAATCTTGATTTGTGTCACCCAAAGTCAATCCCAGCTGACCCCAATGCCCGTCTAACAGCTGCAATGTCACCAAGTACCCAACCTGATCCAATTAGCCCTCATTTAACTCGCTACAGGGAAGCAATCAGATGCCTCATGTATATCATGACAACGACAAGACCGGACATAGCCTTTGCTGTAGGACAAGCGTCCCAATTCTGTCAAAACCCAGGAGACGGACATTGGAATGGTGTAAAGAGAATATTTGCCTACCTAGCTGGATCTGCCCACCTTGGACTCTGCTTTGACGGGCAGCAGAAGAACAACCTAACTGGATTCACTGACTCCGACTTTGCTGGAAACCTGGACAACCGCCGGTCAACCAGTGGCTTCGTTTTTCTGTACAATGGAGCCTCAGTGTCATGGAGCAGCAAGCTCCAACAATGTGTCTCCCTCTCAACAACTGAAGCTGAGTTCGTGGCAGCTAGTGAAACTTCAAAAGAAGCCATCTGGTTGCAGCAATTTCTGAGAGAAGTGAAAGGCGATGAAATCGGACCAATCCCTGTACTCTGTGATAATCAAGGAGCAATCCGTCTCATCAAGAATCCAGAATTCCATCAGCGCACCAAACACATAGCAGTCAAGTATCACTTTGTGCGACATCAACAACACAACGGTAACATCGAGGTGTCGTATGTCCCAACAGAAAACCAACTAGCCGACATCCTGACAAAACCACTCCCAGGACCTCGATTCATTTTCTTACGCGACCAGATCGGTGTAAAGCCACTTCCGCAAACCCCCACAGTTTGAGAGGAGGTGTTGGAGATGTTGCCAAACCGTGGTGGTTTCCGAACCCCACCCAACTGTTTAGTACTACCTTCTTTGTGTTCCCAGCCCTTTTAGTGCTGTCTATGTCTTTCAAGTGTCACTGTCAAAGGCTTCACTTGATTAAAGAGATTTGTGCTGACAGGTATGTCAACCCCGAATAAAAGTTACTTGCATACAATACTGTTTATTTAACACTTCACTCCAACATTTTCTAGCCTAGTAATGCAGAAATGACAAAAATAACAGTAAAACTAGATAAAAACACCCAGTCTTACCTTTCGTAGTACTTGGGCTATTAGATTTTGCAGTTGGTGTTGGAGTACGGCTCCCACATATTTTGGTTGTCATCCAAATCTTTCCATTTTAGCCAAAAATACATTCCGTCTTCTCTTTCTCTGTTTCATAAAAAATTTGAAAAATATAAGAAAATTTAATTCCTATACAGGATTACATAGTAATAATATAGCCTTTGGATTCTAATGTCGGAAAAATTTAATTCTAGAATTTAGTTCAAGTTGTAAATTACACTGACATTGCAGGCTTATATATTCCTGTCTTTTGGATTGATTGGTAACATTCTAGTGCCAACATCTTTTGAAATCACAAGTTTGCCTGATCTCTTTTTTCAATAACCTCTCTCAGAACTAGGCCAGGAATCAGCTGCCATTGTAGTTGAAAGTTTAGCTGATGCTGTGACACATGCAGGATTTTTTGGAACTGAAAGTTGCAGTGATGTTATTCTAATGAAAATTTTACATGTAAGGAATATTTTGTCTACCAACTTTTTCAGAAACAATAACAAAAAATGTCACCCCTCTCAGGTCTGGAGAATGTTGGTTCTTCACCCTGCTGGGATTCCGCTCTCTAATGAAGGTGTTTGATCATGCAAAGCTGTTTCCGAATCTGCTTTAAAACAGTCTGGTTCGTAATCAGCTTCTTTAGCTTTCGTCATTATTTAGACTCGTTGATTCATTTTCTTTTCTTTTAGTTCTTATTACTCTTATGTCGTAGTTGCTTCGATCCGATTCCACCGCAAAACGGCTGAGTATATAAATATTTAAAAAAAAACGAATCCGTTTACGCCTGCTTATCGACTACGTCGGTCCGTCGACCTTGCCTGGCCTACGGAGAATGGTACAATACCGAACAGGAATGCCATCGAGTCAATTGCGGATTTCCCGGTTACATTCTCAACGAATTGGCGAACATAACAAACTTCAGTAATACCGTCTCCTATAATTGCATCAAAAGAATACGCCTGTCCAGCGATGGAACACGCCCCTGTGAGGAGAACAGTCACCTGAGTGCATTCTGGTCACTTGCGAGCCAACGATTCTCCCAGTTTTCAGCTCCCAGATTGGGCCGTAAGTGTCTTCGGAATTCTATGTTGTCTGCCACCGGATTTCCTTCCAGTGTTCAGGCAGGACGAACCGTATTCTTTGACCTACCAGGACGAGAGGAAATGGGAAGACATCCTCCCAGTTTTCCGACCTCTGAAATGCGTGCCCATCCAGTGTGGAACTCCTCTGGAGATTTACAACGCTAGCGTCCAGCTGGTCTCTCGCCCGCTTAACTATTGAGTCGGTACGTCAAAACCGTTGCCTATACGTGAAAGACGATTTTCCATCCATTTTTAAAATATTTTTATGTCTAAATAGAATAGACAAATAAGAGTTAGTCTTTATTTTAATTGGATCGGTGAACTAAAACAGGTGCTGCAGTGGTTTAATCGTGTAATGAGGGCTTCTTTCTGGAGAGTGGATCACGACGAAAATGAGTCGGAAGAGTCGGCTGGATGCCACAAGGCCTACCTCAATGCCGGGACCTTACATCGATACCCGGAATCACGTCACACAATTAATCGAGAAGGTTTCAAACGGACCAACTGGTGAGCTAAAAATACGACAACGGTTACCAGGTGAGCGCAACTTTGGGGTGGGCAACTTAAGTCTTCAATTAGGACGAAATTTAAAGCTTTAGCGACGCGGAACCAAATTCCAACGAGCACTTCCGGTGCCAGGAAATGTTTTGTCCCGAATGTCACCAATCTGTGTTTTAAGTATGTGCTCGGCTAAAAAAAATCATTTTCGAATAATGTGAAGGCATGTAAGCTAAAAAGATAAGGTGATTATTTACATCATTCGATTTTACATTCAGTAGAATTTTTTTCAGATGACAGTTTAGCCTACTTCAGACAAAGTTGCATTCTTGAAAACTCTTTGTTGATTGATGGCAAACATCACCTGCAAGCCGGACGCTGTACATACTTTCAACATATAGTCTACGAAACAATCCGTGAATTAATTTTCTTCTTTGCTCCCGTAGGAAAACTACCTTGCTTGCATAGAAGCTTTTAATCAAGAGAAATGTTAAAATATGTTTTGATAGAGTGGAAGAGTAACAACGGAAGAAAATGCAACCTCCCCCCCAACACGATATGAAGAATGTCAATATATTCTGTCACCTGTTAGGCTATATATTCTTTTACGAGAAAAATATTTTAGCATGCTTTGTTGGGTACCCGTTTTGTTCCCAGTTAATCTCCCGCTGCTTACGCTGGTTTTGCATCTAACAATATTTTTTTGACAATTTTATTTTGATTACTTTCTGCTTTCTAAAATATGAAACGAAAAATTAAATTTCTAATACACAAATCATCGTTGACTCGGTTGAGTTAGCCTCAACACGTCAACTCCTGTAATACGGTATCCCGTCGTTTCGGACACTAACATTTCGGCCCCATACCTTTTCGGCCCTTTTTAACCATTTCGGCCCGGGGCCGAAAATGTCCAAAACTGGGTCCGAAATGGCAGCTTTATTAAAATAAAATAAGTTTAAAGAAAGAAAGAAGCTATTATATATATATAAGCTATAAAACTAAAATATCGTTATAAAGCATCGTTAGAAGTACAATATGTAAAGCTTAACAAGAGAATAAGACCGAAATGTAGAAAAAAATCTTAAAGTTACAGATATAATTGGCTAAAAATCACGTAAGCTACTTCGAGTAAAAAAATATGTGTAACGCTTTTGACCAAAAATTGTTTTGCAAAATCTCTACCATAAAACAAATTGTCGAAAATTTTTAAATATTTCTTTGATTACTGTGTAAGTATTTTAGTATAAAAAAGTGAACGTCCATTAATAATCCAATAAATATTTAAAATTTTAGACGTTCGCTTCTTTTACTAAAATACTCTCTTCTTGTTATTTAACTTTCAACTAGATAAATTATTTAACAACTTCAAAAATATTAATGAAAATGGGGCCGAAAAGGTAAATAGTGGGGCCGAATTGGTAGGTCGATTTCGGATTGGGCCGAAATGGTACGGGGCTGAAAGGGTAGGGTCCGAAATGACATACATCCCTGTAATATTATATTATTTTCTTGTTTGAAGAGTAAAGCAAATAGGATATAGGGTACATAGCATATAAGATAGATAGCTCCTAAAATAAATGGCTAAGTAAATGGCTTAATTTCTTAAATTACTTGTTCCATTTCTTAAATAAACAATAAAATGTTGACTCTGTTCCAAAGAAAAAGCACGGCGGTAAACTGGTGCTCGTTTTATCACTGTAGCTGCGGGTCTAACGCTGTCTCCATAATCGATTTATTATCGCTGGTATTACTACTGAAACGAATTACTTATGAAAAACTTTAACAGAATATCTAATGAGAAAATTATTACACATTTCATTTATTTTGTGTTACTTGTGAAACTAATTTCTTCTGTAGCTTAGTCCATAGTTGCAATGACACAAATTTCTGTTACTTGTATGTAATAAATTTTACTTTTTATTTTTACTTAAAAATTAAGTTGTTAATAATAATAAATAATTTTATTTACTTACATCTATTTTTACTCACAATGGGAATCCGTCATTCTGCCATGATCCCTTTTCAAACGCCAAGAAAAAACGTGTTGTTCCAGAAACGATGTCATTTTCTAAATGTTATAAAGCTTTTTTTACATTACCACTCGAGTGTTAAAATGATATTCCATTCGTATTCTTTTTTAGGTAAATAGAAAATTTGAAGAAATATGTCAACATAATACATAAATTATACGTAAACAACATCATTTGGACTACTTGGGTGAGATATCAATTTCTTGACAACCCCAATTGGGTTTTACTTTGAATTCCCCAAATACTGTTGGAACAGTTATCTCGAGCCTAAAAATTAAAAACTCTTGGCCAACAATAACACCGTCGAAACATCCACTTTGTGTTGTATACTGTCAGAAAATTTGGCTACGACAATATGGTCAATCAATCTATTACCCTGCATAAACGAGACATAGCATGCATATGAAAGTGACATAAAATTAGAAGATGGTACTGCAGCCACGATTGTCTTCTGCTCACCAAAGTAAAGTATTTACAACGGAAAAGAGTCACTGTCATGCAATGTCGTGACTATCCAACAAGCAGAGGGTTATGACCTACATCTTTCCCTAAATATTTATACGTGAACAAGGCCAATTACTGAGTAGGAAATCTTCGCTGGCTATAACCCTTCAACCCAACTCAACCCTGGCAATTTCTGCAGCAGTGAGAGAAAATTCAAACCAACTGTGACACTCTGTCGGTCACAATATTTTGCTAAAAGAGAACATAAAATCCTCCTTGCTAAAAGCTTGGAAACATAATGGACGTCATGCACGAATGGCAGCGCGGAAAGTTTCCTGAATCCTCAGATACAAGATACAACCTGCCTTAAAAACAATTATATCCATCATAAAATCACACAATAGTCTTTACAAGTCAGTGTCATTTAAATCAACATCTACACAAAATTTGTGAAATTGCCTAGCCGAACCAAAGTTGAAAAAGAATCAGTTGAATAACTTTATTTTTACGTCCTTGTTTTGCTGACTTAACTGAAAAAATGGCCAAGCGATTCCTTCACTGCTAAAAAAAATCCCTAGGTTCGAATCCTATTATCTGCGTTTTGTGGCATTTTATTGGTAAATGTAACTACACAACATTTGATCAAGTGACGCCAGAAGTTATTTCTAGTCATTTTTTGGGAGAACATCCAAGTTTAAAATCAGTAGGGGAGTACACAGTGAGAGAAGAACGAAAGGTCTTTAGGTCTTTAGCATATGTGATGGCCCTGGACAAGACAAGACAAACTAAGCAACGGGGTGACCCTGGATAAGGCATGCTCTCAACAATGGTCCGTACGAGTGGTAAGAACAGTCAGGTCCATCGAAGTCGAGGTCTGTGATCGTAGGCAGGTTTGGATAGTTTCTAAAAGTAGATGAGAGACAACAAGTACACGTTGCCGAGAATGCACCTTACCATCATGACCAGCGTCTTGAATTCAGCGCGTTGTTGCTCCAGGAACCAGTGAAGACGGCAGAGAAGGATGAGAGAGTCAGAGTTCACCTGTAAAACAGCAGAATAAGTTCCGCTGCCAAGTAATTGTCACTGGGAAAGGTTTCCAAGTTTAAGCATGCCATTTCAGCGATTTCCCAACACTTGGACCAATGAAAATTTTTGCTTGAAAACACTAAAACAAAAGACAAGTAATTGCCAATTTAACGACGATTTTCGATAATTATAGTTTCGGTTTCTCGCTACCTCTGGCGAGACTCGAACTCGCAATCCCCGGCTTAGGAGGCCGGTGCCTTATCCATTAGGCCACAAAGGCTGAGTTATGTTGAATCTCCTATCCGAGGAATGACGCAAAGCTTTTTCCTAGAAGATAGCCAAACGTCCCATGTTATATAAACATACAGCGATTACCGTCTGTGGATATCGTCTCAATCTTGAAAACCATGTTTTTTGAATAATCTTAACTACAAACTCTATTTACAGCTTTCGAGTTCTATAACTGGACATACATTTACTATTGCAATTAGTTGTATCAAATATCAAGGCTTTCTACTCTCACAATGAGGGATACTCTTTCTCACTATCTCATTTCATTATTTGTGTATGTTCCACGACCTATATCCGAATGTACTTCCTTTTGGTTCGCGCTTTCTCTACATCGTAGGAATTAACATAAAGAAACACCATGAGAACTCGTGTTGTCGTCTATGAACATCTATGAATTCTGCCCATAATGGTGAATGATTTCAAACGATATTAACTTGATAATAAATGGTGGAAAACCAAAAATACTAACTAAAATCAAAAGACTAGCCGCCCGATAAGGGACTTGAACCCTTGACCTCAGGATTAAAAGTCCCGCGCTCTACCGTCTGAGCTAACCGGGCTTAATAATCGATATTGCAATAGTTTTCCGTTCGAGTTCATTTTTAAATTTTACGATTGCTTATAGATCTTTTACGGACGGAAGTACGGACGTTTTTCTATTCTTCGTAAACAAAATGAGTTCACATTCTTTCATCCTATAATTTGTCTCTGATTACATTTTGTGTTTGTAAACTACACTCAAAGACCGCCATAATGCATTTCGGCACTGGCCTCTGAAAAATGGACACGTTTCTGGAAACCCCAACTGACAGGTCATGGTCTATTGCTCCGAGATAGATCCTGGGACCTAGGATACCCATGACTGCACAGATCATATTTGTAATCATGCGTAAATTTGAGATATTAGTAAACGATTGAAAATGAGTTGTTCCACTAGAAAATACTAGCATGTGAAACCAATGGCAATTCACCGCAGTTGGTAGGGTTCGAACCTACGCCCTCAGAGAGGAATAGATTTCAAGTCTATCGCCTTAACCACTCGGCCACAACTGCCCCAAATTTTCAGACAATCTAGTAATAATATTTATTGGTTCACCAAAATTTCCGTTTGACCTTACTGAAGAGCAGGTTAAATGAGAGATGCAAAATCCTAGCACTTTCTTTAAGCGTAGGTCGTGTGGCCTAATGGATAAGGCGTCGGACTTCTATGAAAGTAGTTATCCGAAAATTGCGGGTTCGAGTCCCGCCACGATTAATAGCATATGACGAAACTATTAGTTCATGATGAGTAGTAGTTAACCACAAACCATGGGGAATCATGTCAGATCAATAAAACTACAAATATATCTCGAACACTCAATGAATATCACTGGCTTGCATTGCCTTCACAGTGACGATTGAAATGTGCTGCTGATATAGCGTTGCTTGGTAGATAACTTAAATCATTCTCTCTAAAGACACACAGAGTATACCTAACTGATGATGAATGAACCTTTGATTAATATATTAAGAATTTATTGGCCTGTTAGCTCAGTTGGTTAGAGCGCCGTGCTAATAACACGGAGGTCATGAGTTCGATCCTCTTACGGGCCACTATAATTCTTCCATTAAATATTTTCCACTCTAAAAAGGTACTGATACATTCGAAATATTTTGCTAAAACATTTAATGGAGATATGGCCGAGTGGTTAAGGCGACTGACTCGAAATCAGTTTCCATCTTGGAGCGTAGGTTCGAATCCTACTATCTGCGTTTTGTGGCATTTTATTGGTAAATGTAACTACACAACATTTGATCAAGTGACGCCAGAAGTTATTTCTAGTCATTTTTTGGGAGAACATCCAAGTTTAAAATCAGTAGGGGAGTACACAGTGAGAGAAGAACGAAAGGTCTTTAGGTCTTTAGCATATGTGATGGCCCTGGACAAGACAAGACAAACTAAGCAACGGGGTGACCCTGGATAAGGCATGCTCTCAACAATGGTCCGTACGAGTGGTAAGAACAGTCAGGTCCATCGAAGTCGAGGTCTGTGATCGTAGGCCAGGTTTAGATAGTTTCTAAAAGTAGATGAGAGACAACAAGTACACGTTGCCGAGAATGCACCTTACCATCATGACCAGCGTCTTGAATTCAGCGCGTTGTTGCTCCAGGAACCAGTGAAGACGGCAGAGAAGGATGAGAGAGTCAGAGTTCACCTGTAAAACAGCAGAATAAGTTCCGCTGCCAAGTAATTGTCACTGGCAAAGGTTTCCAAGTTTAAGCATGCCATTTCAGCGATTTCCCAACACTTGGACCAATGAAAATTTTTGCTTGAAAACAGTAAAACAAAAGACAAGTAACTGCCAACTTAACGACGATTTTCGATAATTATAGTTTCGGTTGCTCGCTACCTCTGGCGAGACTCGAACTCGCAATCCCCGGCTTAGGAGGCCGGTGCCTTATCCATTAGGCCACAAAGGCTGAGTTATGTTGAATCTCCTATCCGAGGAATGACGCAAAGCTTTTTCCTAGAAGATAGCCAAACGTCCCATGTTATATAAACATACAGCGATTACCGTCTGTGGACATCGTCTCAATCTTGAAAACCATGTTTTTTGAATAATCTTAACTACAAACTCTATTTACAGCTTTCGAGTTCTATAACTGGACATACATTTACTATTGCAATTAGTTGTATCAAATATCAAGGCTTTCTACTCTCACAATGAGGGATACTCTTTCTCACTATCTCATTTCATTATTTGTGTATGTTCCACGACCTATATCCGAATGTACTTCCTTTTGGTTCGCACTTTCTCTACATCGTAGGAATTAACATAAAGAAACACCATGAGAACTCGTGTTGTCGTCTATGAACATCTATGAATTCTGCCCATAATGGTGAATGATTTCAAACGATATTAACTTGATAATAAATGGTGGAAAACCAAAAATACTAACTAAAATCAAAAGACTAGCCGCCCGATAAGGGACTTGAACCCTTGACCTCAGGATTAAAAGTCCCGCGCTCTACCGTCTGAGCTAACCGGGCTTAATAATTGATATTGCAATAGTTTTCCGTTCGTGTTCATTTTTAAATTTTACGATTGCTTATAGATCTTTTACGGACGGAAGTACGGACGTTTTTCTATTCTTCGTAAACAAAATGAGTTCACATTCTTTCATCCTATAATTTGTCTCTGACTACATTTTGTGTTTGTAAACTACACTCAAAGACCGCCATAATGCATTTCGGCACTGGCCTCTGAAAAATAGACACGTTTCTGGAAACCCCGAGTGACAGGTCATGGTCTATGGCTCCGAGATATATCCCGGGACCTAGGATACCCATGACTGCACAGATCATATTTGTAATCATGCGTAAATTTGAGATATTAGTAAACGATTGAAAATGAGTTGTTCCACTAGAAAATACTAGCTTATGAAACAAATGGCAATTCACCGCAGTTGGTAGGGTTCGAACCTACGCCCTCAGAGAGGAATAGATTTCAAGTCTATCGCCTTAACCACTCGGCCACAACTGCCCTGAATTTTCAGACAATCTAGTAATAATATTTATTGGTTCACCAAAATTTCCGTTTGACCTTACTGAAGAGCAGGTTAAATGAGAGATGCAAAATCCTAGCACTTTCTTTAAGTGTAGGTCGTGTGGCCTAATGGATAAGGCGTCGGACTTCTATGAAAGTAGTTATCCGAAAATTGCGGGTTCGAGTCCCGCTACGAATAATAGCATATGACGAAACTATTAGTTCATGATGAGTAGTAGTTAACCACAAACCATGGGGAATCATGTCAGATCAATAAAACTACAAATATATCTCGAACACTCAATGAATATCACTGGCTTGCATTGCCTTCACAGTGACGATTGAAATGTGCTGCTGATATAGCGTTGCTTGGTAGATAACTTAAATCATTCTCTCTAAAGACACACAGAGTATACCTAACTGATGATGAATGAACCTTTGATTAATATATTAAGAATTTATTGGCCTGTTAGCTCAGTTGGTTAGAGCGCCGTGCTAATTACGCGGAGGTCATGAGTTCGATCCTCTTACGGGCCACTATAATTCTTCCATTAAATATTTTCCACTCTAAAAAGGTACTGATAGATTCGAAATATTTTGCTAAAACATTTAATGCAGATATGGCCGAGTGGTTAAGGCGACTGACTCGAAATCAGTTTCCATCTTGGAGCGTAGGTTCGAATCCTACTATCTGCGTTTTGTGGCATTTTATTGGTAAATGTAACTACACAACATTTGATCAAGTGACGCCAGAAGTTATTTCTAGTCATTTTTTGGGAGAACATCCAAGTTTAAAATCAGTAGGGGAGTACACAGTGAGAGAAGAACGAAAGGTCTTTAGGTCTTTAGCATATGTGATGGCCCTGGACAAGACAAGACAAACTAAGCAACGGGGTGACCCTGGATAAGGCATGCTCTCAACAATGGTCCGTACGAGTGGTAAGAACAGTCAGGTCCATCGAAGTCGAGGTCTGTGATCGTAGGCCAGGTTTAGATAGTTTCTAAAAGTAGATGAGAGACAACAAGTACACGTTGCCGAGAATGCACCTTACCTTCATGACCAGCGTCTTGAATTCAGCGCGTTGTTGCTCCAGGAACCAGTGAAGACGGCAGAGAAGGATGAGAGAGTCAGAGTTCACCTGTAAAACAGCAGAATAAGTTCCGCTGCCAAGTAATTGTCACTGGCAAAGGTTTCCAAGTTTAAGCATGCCATTTCAGCGATTTCCCAACACTTGGACCAATGAAAATTTTTGCTTGAAAACAGTAAAACAAAAGACAAGTAATTGCCAATTTAACGACGATTTTCGATAATTATAGTTTCGGTTGCTCGCTACCTCTGGCGAGACTCGAACTCGCAATCCCCGGCGTAGGAGGCCGGTGCCTTATCCATTAGGCCACAAAGGCTGAGTTATGTTGAATCTCCTATCCGAGGAATGACGCAAAGCTTTTTCCTAGAAGATAGCCAAACGTCCCATGTTATATAAACATACAGCGATTACCGTCTGTGGACATCGTCTCAATCTTGAAAACCATGTTTTTTGAATAATCTTAACTACAAACTCTATTTACAGCTTTCGAGTTCTATAACTGGACATACATTTACTATTGCAATTAGTTGTATCAAATATCAAGGCTTTCTACTCTCACAATGAGGGATACTCTTTCTCACTATCTCATTTCATTATTTGTGTATGTTCCACGACCTATATCCGAATGTACTTCCTTTTGGTTCGCACTTTCTCTACATCGTAGGAATTAACATAAAGAAACACCATGAGAACTCGTGTTGTCGTCTATGAACATCTATGAATTCTGCCCATAATGGTGAATGATTTCAAACGATATTAACTTGATAATAAATGGTGGAAAACCAAAAATACTAACTAAAATCAAAAGACTAGCCGCCCGATAAGAGACTTGAACCCTTGACCTCAGGATTAAAAGTCCCGCGCTCTACCGTCTGAGCTAACCGGGCTTAATAATTGATATTGCAATAGTTTTCCGTTCGAGTTCATTTTTAAATTTTACGATTGCTTATAGATCTTTTACGGACGGAAGTACGGACGTTTTTCTATTCTTCGTAAACAAAATGAGTTCACATTCTTTCATCCTATAATTTGTCTCTGACTACATTTTGTGTTTGTAAACTACACTCAAAGACCGCCATAATGCATTTCGGCACTGGCCTCTGAAAAATAGACACGTTTCTGGAAACCCCAAGTGACAGGTCATGGTCTATGGCTCCGAGATAGATCCCGGGACCTAGGATACCCATGACTGCACAGATCATATTTGTAATCATGCGTAAATTTGAGATATTAGTAAACGATTGAAAATGAGTTGTTCCACTAGAAAATACTAGCATGTGAAACCTATGGCAATTCACCGCAGTTGGTAGGGTTCGAACCTACGCCCTCAGAGAGGAATAGATTTCAAGTCTATCGCCTTAACCACTCGGCCACAACTGCTCCGAATTTTCAGACAATCTAGTAATAATAACTATTGGTTCACCAAAATTTCCGTTTGACCTTACTGAAGAGCAGGTTAAATGAGAGATGCAAAATCCTAGCACTTTCTTTAAGTGTAGGTCGTGTGGCCTAATGGATAAGGCGTCGGACTTCTATGAAAGTAGTTGTCCGAAAATTGCGGGTTCGAGTCCCGCCACGATTAATAGCATATGACGAAACTATTAGTTCATGATGAGTAGTAGTTAACCACAAACCATGGGGAATCATGTCAATATATCTCGAACACTCAATGAATATCACTGGCTTGCATTGCCTTCACAGTGACGATTGAAATGTGCTGCTGATATAGCGTTGCTTGGTAGATAACTTAAATCATTCTCTCTAAAGACACACAGAGTATACCTAACTGATGATGAATGAACCTTTGATTTATATATCAAGAATTTATTGGCCTTTTAGCTCAGTTGGTTAGAGCGCCGTGCTAATAACGCGGAGGTCATGAGTTCGATCCTCTTACGGGCCACTATAATTCTTCCATTAAATATTTTCCACTCTAAAAAGGTACTGATAGATTCGAAATATTTTGCTAAAATATTTAATGCAGATATGGCCGAGTGGTTAAGGCGACTGACTCGAAATCAGTTTCCATCTTGGAGCGTAGGTTCGAATCCTACTATCTGCGTTTTGTGGCATTTTATTGGTAAATTTAACTACACAACATTTGATCAATCATTGATTGTGGGGTTAATGGTTTAATTACTTAACCCTAGGTGGCCTAATGTAGTTTGTCACCTTGTTTAACCTTGCTTCTTGGCCTTCCTCTTTTTAACCTTGCTCCCCCTCTCGGTGACTGTCAGTCTAGTTCGGAGTATTAACCTTGCACCTTTTTTCGTCCGTTGTTGCTATGTATTCTTATTTGGTATAGTTAGTGGACGCTGTTGGTGTAATAAGGTTAGATAGGCACCAACATTGACAGTTTATCATTCTGTACCGGATCTTGTGTAAAAGGGAGTCGGCAGAGTGATTGATTTCGCTTAAAGTGACCTCACTTCAAGTGTGAATTAGGCCATATGCTGATTTGAGCGTAACAATATATAATATATATATAATAAATACGATTTTTCCACAGAAAGAAAGGGGGTCTGACACACCATTCATCCTGTTCGCAGACACACAGAAGAAATCAACTATAAAACCAAGATGGTGTCACCCATAAACCGCGTGAAGTGAGTTCAAGCAAAAAAAAATGGCGAAGACTCGTGATATGGAAAAGTACTCATCACCGCAAATAAATAATGCAACGACAAGCGCACGTGTGAAGTTTCCAGAAGAAGATGACTGCAGATGAAGTTGGAGAGGCCCAACACGCTCTGACCGAATATTTAGCACAAGGCAGACGACCATGATTGTAGAACCTCCTATCGAGAAACAGTGCATTGTGTCCACACGATTAATGAAAGTCTTTTTGCACAACTGACGGAGTGATATACGAAGGGGAACCACGAATGACTGCACGAACGGGAATGTAATTCCAACCGTTGCGGGAGAGAAAAAATGGCGGTGCTGTTAAGCCGCATGGACGGTGCGCATACACAAGCGCTCCGAACCGCTGGCACTTGGTCGAAAAGAAAAACAAAATGAAATTGATACTGGTGATGACCCATTGTCTTGGGTTGGGTTCATTTTCTGTTAGGTTTTTTTCTTGTCGGAAAACCGCGGGCGAACCCCGGGTTGGCGGGGTTTTGTATGTGTTGAAGTTGTTTTGTGTGAAATGGGAGTGCTAACACAGTCAGATGCTGATTACGAGTCAATAATGCTTCATTGCTGGTTATTCAACGAAAGACAAACTTGCAGAATATAATTAAACACTTTTCAAGTTCAGACTGACAGCCCAGAATATGCAAACATTCAACTTTCCAAATAAATTTAAACAGAAAACCTATTTTCTATATTTCGTTACGTTGAGAGCTCAACTCTTCCCTCAAAACAGCTCAGTGCAATGTTTCCATTCAATTCTTGGAGATTTTCTGTTCTCTCTACTTCACACACTTACAGCCCATACACTGTAATCAGGTAACACGGGGACACACCTAATCCTTCCCTATTCAAATCTACATCTACTACACCAACTGCTTCTTTCTCTACTACTACCAGACCTGCCTCATCAACTACCATTTCTGCCACGATCTCTTTTATATCTCCAACCATTAAACTCGATCCCCTTGCTCTTCTCGATTCATCTTCTTTAGCGTTCTTTTACACTTTCTTTCCAGCTTTCTTTTGCCTTTTCTTGGTCTCTTCTTTTTTTTCAAGATTATTTTCTAGCCTAGTAATGCAGAAATGACAAAAATAACAGTAAAACTAGATAAAAACACCCAGTCTTACCTTTCGTAGTACTTGGGCTATTAGATTTTGCAGTTGGTGTTGGAGTACGGCTCCCACATATTTTGGTTGTCATCCAAATCTTTCCATTTTAGCCAAAAATACATTCCGTCTTCTCTTTCTCTGTTTCATAAAAAATTTGAAAAATATAAGAAAATTTAATTCCTATACAGGATTACATAGTAATAATATAGCCTTTGGATTCTAATGTCGGAAAAATTTAATTCTAGAATTTAGTTCAAGTTGTAAATTACACTGACATTGCAGGCATATATATTCCTGTCTTTTGGATTGATTGGTAACATTCTAGTGCCAACATCTTTTGAAATCACAAGTTTGCCTGATCTCTTTTTTCAATAACCTCTCTCAGAACTAGGCCAGGAATCAGCTGCCATTGTAGTTGAAAGTTTAGCTGATGCTGTGACACATGCAGGATTTTTTGGAACTGAAAGTTGCAGTGATGTTATTCTAATGAAAATTTTACATGTAAGGAATATTTTGTCTACCAACTTTTTCAGAAACAATAACAAAAAATGTCACCCCTCTCAGGTCTGGAGAATGTTGGTTCTTCACCCTGCTGGGATTCCGCTCTCTAATGAAGGTGTTTGATCATGCAAAGCTGTTTCCGAATCTGCTTTAAAACAGTCTGGTTCGTAATCAGCTTCTTTAGCTTTCGTCATTATTTAGACTCGTTGATTCATTTTCTTTTCTTTTAGTTCTTATTACTCTTATGTCGTAGTTGCTTCGATCCGATTCCACCGCAAAACGGCTGAGTATATAAATATTTAAAAAAAAAAGAATCCGTTTACGCCTGCTTATCGACTACGTCGGTCCGTCGACCTTGCCTGGCCTACGGAGAATGGTACAATACTGAACAGGAATGCCATCGAGTCAATTGCGGATTTCCCGGTTACATTCTCAACGAATTGGCGAACATAACAAACTTCAGTAATACCGTCTCCTATAATTGCATCAAAAGAATACGCCTGTCCAGCGATGGAACACGCCCCTGCGAGGAGAACAGTCACCTGAGTGCATTCTGGTCACTTGCGAGCCAACGATTCTCCCAGTTTTCAGCTCCCAGATTGGGCCGTAAGTGTCTTCGGAATTCTATGTTGTCTGCCACCGGATTTCCTTCCAGTGTTCAGGCAGGACGAACCGTATTCTTTGACCTACCAGGACGAGAGGAAATGGGAAGACATCCTCCCAGTTTTCCGACCTCTGAAATGCGTGCCCATCCAGTGTGGAACTCCTCTGGAGATTTACAACGCTAGCGTCCAGCTGGTCTCTCGCCCGCTTAACTATTGAGTCGGTACGTCAAAACCGTTGCCTATACGTGAAAGACGATTTTCCATCCATTTTTAAAATATTTTTATGTCTAAATAGAATAGACAAATAAGAGTTAGTCTTTATTTTAATTGGATCGGTGAACTAAAACAGGTGCTGCAGTGGTTTAATCGTGTAATGAGGGCTTCTTTCTGGAGAGTGGATCACGACGAAAATGAGTCGGAAGAGTCGGCTGGATGCCACAAGGCCTACCTCAATGCCGGGACCTTACATCGATACCCGGAATCACGTCACACAATTAATCGAGAAGGTTTCAAACGGACCAACTGGTGAGCTAAAAATACGACAACGGTTACCAGGTGAGCGCAACTTTGGGGTGGGCAACTTAAGTCTTCAATTAGGACGAAATTTAAAGCTTTAGCGACGCGGAACCCAATTCCAACGAGCACTTCCGGTGCCAGGAAATGTTTTGTCCCGAATGTCACCAATCTGTGTTTTAAGTATGTGCTCGGCTAAAAAAAATCATTTTCGAATAATGTGAAGGCATGTAAGCTAAAAAGATAAGGTGATTATTTACATCATTCGATTTTACATTCAGTAGAAATTTTTTCAGATGACAGTTTAGCCTACTTCAGACAAAGTTGCATTCTTGAAAACTCTTTGTTGATTGATGGCAAACATCACCTGCAAGCCGGACGCTGTACATACTTTCAACATATAGTCTACGAAACAATCCGTGAATTAATTTTCTTCTTTGCTCCCGTAGGAAAACTACCTTGCTTGCATAGAAGCTTTTAATCAAGAGAAATGTTAAAATATGTTTTGATAGAGTGGAAGAGTAACAACGGAAGAAAATGCAACCTCCCCCCCAACACGATATGAAGAATGTCAATATATTCTGTCACCTGTTAGGCTACATATTCTTTTACGAGAAAAATATTTTAGCATGCTTTGTTGGGTACCCGTTTTGTTCCCAGTTAATCTCCCGCTCCTTACGCTGGTTTTGCATCTAACAATATTTTTTTTTACAATTTTATTTTGATTACTTTCTGCTTTCTAAAATATGAAACGAAAAATTAAATTTCTAATACACAAATCATCGTTGACTCGGTTGAGTTAGCCTCAACACGTCAACTCCTGTAATACGGTATCCCGTCGTTTCGGACACTAACATTTCGGCCCCATACCTTTTCGGCCCTTTTTAACCATTTCGGCCCGGGGCCGAAAATGTCCAAAACTGGGTCCGAAATGACAGCTTTATTAAAATAAAATAAGTTTAAAGAAAGAAAGAAGCTATTATATATATATAAGCTATAAAACTAAAATATCGTTATAAAGCATCGTTAGAAGTACAATATGTAAAGCTTAACAAGAGAATAAGACCGAAATGTAGAAAAAATCTTAAAGTTACAGATATAATTGGCTTAAAATCACGTAAGCTACTTCGAGTAAAAAAATATGTGTAACGCTTTGGACCAAAAATTGTTTTGCAAAATCTCTACCATAAAACAAATTGTCGAAAATTTTTAAATATTTCTTTGATTACTGTGTAAGTATTTTAGTATAAAAAAGTGAACGTCCATTAATAATCCAATAAATATTTAAAATTTTAGACGTTCGCTTCTTTTACTAAAATACTCTCTTCTTGTTATTTAACTTTTCAACTAGATAAATTATTTAACAACTTCAAAAATATTAATGAAAATGGGGCCGAAAAGGTAAATAGTGGGGCCGAATTGGTAGGTCGATTTCGGATTGGGCCGAAATGGTACGGGGCTGAAAGGGTAGGGTCCGAAATGACATACATCCCTGTAATATTATATTATTTTCTTGTTTGAAGAGTAAAGCAAATAGGATATAGGGTACATAGCATATAAGATAGATAGCCCCTAAAATAAATGGCTAAGTAAATGGCTTAATTTCTTAAATTACTTGTTCCATTTCTTAAATAAACAATAAAATGTTGACTCTGTTCCAAAGAAAAAGCACGGCGGTAAACTGGTGCTCGTTTTATCACTGTAGCTGCGGGTCTAACGCTGTCTCCATAATCGATTTATTATCGCTGGTATTACTACTGAAACGAATTACTTATGAAAAACTTTAACAGAATATCTAATGAGAAAATTATTACACATTTCATTTATTTTGTGTTACTTGTGAAACTAATTTCTTCTGTAGCTTAGTCCATAGTTGCAATGACACAAATTTCTGTTACTTGTATGTAATAAATTTTACTTTTTATTTTTACTTAAAAATTAAGTTGTTAATAATAATAAGTAATTTTATTTACTTACATCTATTTTTACTCACAATGGGAATCCGTCATTCTGCCATGATCCCTTTTCAAACGCCAAGAAAAAACGTGTTGTTCCAGAAACGATGTCATTTTCTAAATGTTATAAAGCTTTGTTTACATTACCACTCGAGTGTTCAAATGATATTCCATTCGTATTCTTTTTTAGGTAAAAAGAAAATTTGAAGAAATATGTCAACATAATACATAAATTATACGTAAACAACATCATTTGGACTACTTGGGTGAGATATCAATTTCTTGACAACCCCAATTGGGTTTTACTCTGAATTCCCCAAATACTGTTGGAACAGTTATCTCGAGCCTAAAAATTAAAAACTCTTGGCCAACAATAACACCGTCGAAACATCCACTTTGTGTTGTATACTGTCAGAAAATTTGGCTACGACAATATGGTCAATCAATCTATTACCCTGCATAAACGAGACATAGCATGCATATGAAAGTGACATAAAATTAGAAGATGGTACTGCAGCCACGATTGTCTTCTGCTCACCAAAGTAAAGTATTTACAACGGAAAAGAGTCACTGTCATGCAATGTCGTGACTATCCATCAAGCAGAGGGTTATGGCCTACATCTTTCCCTAAATATTTATACGTGAACAAGGCCAATTACTGAGTAGGAAATCTTCGCTGGCTATAACCCTTCAACCCAACTCAACCCTGGCAATTTCTGCAGCAGTGAGAGAAAATTCAAACCAACTGTGACACTCTGTCGGTCACAATATTTTGCTAAAAGAGAACATAAAATCCTCCTTGCTGAAAGCTTGGAAACATAATGGACGTCATGCACGAATGGCAGCGCGGAAAGTTTCCTGAATCCTCAGATACAAGATAAAACCTGCCTTAAAAACAATTATATCCATCATAAAATCACACAATAGTCTTTACAAGTCAGTGTCATTTAAATCAACATCTACACAAAATTTGTGAAATTGCCTAGCCGAACCAAAGTTGAAAAAGAATCAGTTGAATAACTTTATTTTTACGTCCTTGTTTTGCTGACTTAACTGAAAAAAATGGCCAAGCGATTCCTTCACTGCTAGAAAAAATTCCTAGGTTCGAATCCTATTATCTGCGTTTTGTGGCATTTTATTGGTAAATGTAACTACACAACATTTGATCAAGTGACGCCAGAAGTTATTTCTAGTCATTTTTTGGGAGAACATCCAAGTTTAAAATCAATAGGGGAGTACACAGTGAGAGAAGAACGAAAGGTCTTTAGGTCTTTAGCATATGTGATGGCCCTGGACAAGACAAGACAAACTAAGCAACGGGGTGACCCTGGATAAGGCATGCTCTCAACAATGGTCCGTACGAGTGGTAAGAACAGTCAGGTCCATCGAAGTCGAGGTCTGTGATCGTAGGCCAGGTTTAGATAGTTTCTAAAAGTAGATGAGAGACAACAAGTACACGTTGCCGAGAATGCACCTTACCATCATGACCAGCGTCTTGAATTCAGCGCGTTGTTGCTCCAGGAACCAGTGAAGACGGCAGAGAAGGATGAGAGAGTCAGAGTTCACCTGTAAAACAGCAGAATAAGTTCCGCTGCCAAGTAATGGTCACTGGCAAAGGTTTCCAAGTTTAAGCATGCCATTTCAGCGATTTCCCAACACTTGGACCAATGAAAATTTTTGCTTGAAAACAGTAAAACAAAAGACAAGTAATTGCCAATTTAACGACGATTTTCGATAATTATAGTTTCGGTTGCTCGCTACTTCTGGCGAGACTCGAACTCGCAATCCCCGGCGTAGGAGGCCGGTGCCTTATCCATTAGGCCACAAAGGCTGAGTTATGTTGAATCTCCTATCCGAGGAATGACGCAAAGCTTTTTCCTAGAAGATAGCCAAACGTCCCATGTTATATAAACATACAGCGATTACCGTCTGTGGACATCGTCTCAATCTTGAAAACCATGTTTTTTGAATAATCTTAACTACAAACTCTATTTACAGCTTTAGAGTTCTATAACTGGAGATACATTTACTATTGCAATTAGTTGTATCAAATATCAAGGCTTTCTACTCTCACAATGAGGGATACTCTTTCTCACTATCTCATTTCATTATTTGTGTATGTTCCACGACCTATATCCGAATGTACTTCCTTTTGGTTCGCACTTTCTCTACATCGTGGGAATTAACATAAAGAAACACCCTGAGAACTCGTGTGGTCGTCTATGAACATCTATGAATTCTGCCCATAATAATGAATGATTTCAAACGATATTAACTTGATAATAAATGGTGGAAAACCAAAAATACTAACTAAAATCAAAAGACTAGCCGCCCGATAAGGGACTTGAACCCTTGACCTCAGGATTAAAAGTCCCGCGCTCTACCGTCTGAGCTAACCGGGCTTAATAATCGATATTGCAATAGTTTTCCGTTCGAGTTCATTTTTAAATTTTACGATTGCTTATAGATCTTTTACGGACGGAAGTACGGACGTTTTTCTATTCTTCGTAAACAAAATGAGTTCACATTCTTTCATCCTATAATTTGTCTCTGACTACATTTTGTGTTTGTAAACTACACTCAAAGACCGCCATAATGCATTTCGGCACTGGCCTCTGAAAAATAGACACGTTTCTGGAAACCCCAAGTGACAGGTCATGGTCTATGGCTCCGAGATAGATCCCGGGACCTAGGATACCCATGACTGCACAGATCATATTTGTAATCATGCGTAAATTTGAGATATTAGTAAACGATTGAAAATGAGTTGTTCCACTAGAAAATACTAGCATGTGAAACAAATGGCAATTCACCGCAGTTGGTAGGGTTCGAACCTACGCCCTCAGAGAGGAAATCGGCCACAACTGCCCCGAATATTCAGACAATCTAGTAATAATATTTATTGGTTCACCAAAATTTCCGTTTGACCTTACTGAAGAGCAGGTTAAATGAGAGATGCAAAATCCTAGCACTTTCTTTAAGTGTAGGTCGTGTGGCCTAATGGATAAGGCGTCGGACTTCTATGAAAGTAGTTATCCGAAAATTGCGGGTTCGAGTCCCGCTACGATTAATAGCATATAATAATAATAATAATAATAATAATAATAATGTATTGCATTTAATATTGAATAGCGCCTTTTCCAAATCATGATCAAAGGCGCTATCAGCTCCGACAATATACATGGGGAAACTCAATTTTCATATGCCGTTCGAAACAAAAATGTTTTTAGCTTACAACGAAACTGTGTGAGAGAGAAAAGAGGAGAGTAAGGAAAGAGAGCTAGTAAGCGAAGGTCGGGGGGTAAGGAATTCCAAATTCGAGGAGAGGCGACTGAGAATGCTCGATCGCCAAAGCTTTTCATGTGGCTGCGAGGGGTGAAGAGTAGGAGCTGGAAGGAGGAGCGGGATTCACGGCCGGTGTCACGGATGCTGATTAGTGCACTGAGGTATTGTGGCGCGAGACCAACTAAGCAACGGAACACTTGGACAGCAATCTTGAACTCGATGCGCTGACACACTGGGAGCCAGTGCAGGGAGCGGAGAACTGGAGTGATGGATTCACGTCGGCTTACACCCATGATGAGACGAGCTGCTGAGTTTTGGACACGCTGCAACTTCTCCAGGCGAGTTGCGGGAAGACCAACCAGTAGAGCGTTGCCGTAGTCAATGTGGGACAGAACAAAAGCATGCACGAGCTGTATCACTGCAGGAAGAGAGAGGAATTTCTTTATTCTCGCGATTCGCCTGAGGTGAAAGTAGGACGATCTGCATGATGAATTTATCTGTTGCTCCATTGTTAGGTGAGAGTCAAGTAGAACCCCAAGATTGCGGACCACAGGAGAGGGAATGATGCTGGCGCCACCGACCACGAGAGGAATAGACGCAATGCGTTTCTTCACTACATTGTCTTTTGAAGAGACTAGGAGAGCATCCGTTTTGTCTTCATTCAGTTTAAGGCGGTTGGCAGCCAGCCATTTCCCTTGTTCTACGAGAGACGCTGTAAGGTTATCGAAAACTCGTTGTTGGTCAGCTGCAGACAGAGATGGGGTGAAAGAATCATACTCTTGGGAATCGTCGGCAAAGTAGTGGTCAGAAATCCCAAAGGACGAAGCTATTTCGTGCATCGGGGAGTTGTACAGGATGTAGAGTATAGGGCCTAGCACCGAGCCTTGCGGAACACCGTAAATGAGTGGGGTGGGAGATGACGATACGCCATTGACGCTGACCGACTGCTGCCTTTTGTCGAGATACGAGGTGAACCAGGTGAGGGCGAGTCCAGAGACACCAAAGCGAGCAGAGAGGCGGTCTAGGAGAATGCCATGGTCGATGGTGTCAAAGGCCGCGCTTTGATCAAGGAGAGCCAGGATGACAGCGTCGCCGTTGTCAACCGAAGTGAGGAGATCGTTAAGTACCTTAAGAAGGGCAGTTTCAGTGGAGTGAGCAGCTCTGTACGCTGATTGCACAGAGGCAAAGAGGGACTGAGACTCAAGATAGGCCACAAGCTGTTTAGCGGCGACACGTTCGAGAAGTTTAGAGAGGAATGAAAGAAGGGACACAGGTCGATAGTTGGAGAGCACATCAGAATCAAGGCCATGTTTTTTCAACAGTGGGGTAATGAGGGCAAGCTTCATATCCTGGGGAAACACTCCAGAGGAGAGAGACAAATTAATTATGTTTGCAATTGAGGGAGCCAATGAGGGTAGGCACTTCTTTAGAACAAACGTAGGCAATGGGTCAAGAGGGGAGGACTTTGATGCACACGACAATATGAGAGACGAAATTTCACAAACTGTTACTGGAGAGAAGGATGAGAAGGCGACGACGACATATGACGAAACTATTAGTTCATGATGAGTAGTAGTTAACCACAAACCATGGGGAATCATGTCAGATCAATAAAACTACAAATATATCTCGAACACTCAATGAATATCACTGGCTTGCATTGCCTTCACAGTGACGATTGAAATGTGCTGCTGATATAGCGTTGCTTGGTAGATAACTTAAATCATTCTCTCTAAAGACACACAGAGTATACCTAACTGATGATGAATGAAACTTTGATTTATATATCAAGAATTTATTGGCCTTTTAGCTCAGTTGGTTAGAGCGCCGTGCTAATAACGCGGAGGTCATGAGTTCGATCCTCTTACGGGCCACTATAATTCTTCCATTAAATATTTTCCACTCTAAAAAGGTACTGATAGATTCGAAATATTTTTCTAAAACATTTAATGCAGATATGGCCGAGTGGTTAAGGCGACTGACTCGAAATCAGTTTCCATCTTGGAGCGTAGGTTCGAATCCTACTATCTGCGTTTTGTGGCATTTTATTGGTAAATGTAACTACACAACATTTGATCAAGTGACGCCAGAAGTTATTTCTAGTCATTTTTTGGGAGAACATCCAAGTTTAAAATCAGTAGGGGAGTACACAGTGAGAGAAGAACGAAAGGTCTTTAGGTCTTTAGCATATGTGATGGCCCTGGACAAGACAAGACAAACTAAGCAACGGGGTGACCCTGGATAAGGCATGCTCTCAACAATGGTCCGTACGAGTGGTAAGAACAGTCAGGTCCATCGAAGTCGAGGTTTGTGATCTTAGGCCAGGTTTAGATAGTTTCTAAAAGTAGATGAGAGACAACAAGTACACGTTGCCGAGAATGCACCTTACCATCATGACCAGCGTCTTGAATTCAGCGCGTTGTTGCTCCAGGAACCAGTGAAGACGGCAGAGAAGGATGAGAGAGTCAGAGTTCACCTGTAAAACAGCAGAATAAGTTCCGCTGCCAAGTAATTGTCACTGGCAAAGGTTTCCAAGTTTAAGCATGCCATTTCAGCGATTTCCCAACACTTGGACCAATGAAAATTTTTGCTTGAAAACAGTAAAACAAAAGACAAGTAATTGCCAATTTAACGACGATTTTCGATAATTATAGTTTCGGTTGCTCGCTACTTCTGGCGAGACTCGAACTCGCAATCCCCGGCGTAGGAGGCCGGTGCCTTATCCATTAGGCCACAAAGGCTGAATTAGGTTGAATCTCCTATCCGAGGAATGACGCAAAGCTTTTTCCTAGAAGATAGCCAAACGTCCCATGTTATATAAACATACAGCGATTACCGTCTGTGGACATCGTCTCAATCTTGAAAACCATGTTTTTTGAATAATCTTAACTACAAACTCTATTTACAGCTTTCGAGTTCTATAACTGGACAAACATTTACTATTGCAATTAGTTGTATCAAATATCAAGGCTTTCTACTCTCACAATGAGGGATACTCTTTCTCACTATCTCATTTCATTATTTGTGTATGTTCCACGACCTATATCCGAATGTACTTCCTTTTGGTTCGCACTTTCTCTACATCGTAGGAATTAACATAAAGAAACACCATGAGAACTCGTGTTGTCGTCTATGAACATCTATGAATTCTGCCCATAATGGTGAATGATTTCAAACGATATTAACTTGATAATAAATGGTGGAAAACCAAAAATACTAACTAAAATCAAAAGACTAGCCGCCCGATAAGGGACTTGAACCCTTGACCTCAGGATTAAAAGTCCCGCGCTCTACCGTCTGAGCTAACCGGGCTTAATAATCGATATTGCAATAGTTTTCCGTTCGAGTTCATTTTTAAATTTTACGATTGCTTATAGATCTTTTACGGACGGAAGTACGGACGTTTTTCTATTCTTCGTAAACAAAATGAGTTCACATTCTTTCATCCTATAATTTGTCTCTGACTACATTTTGTGTTTGTAAACTACACTCAAAGACCGCCATAATGCATTTCGGCACTGGCCTCTGAAAAATAGACACGTTTCTGGAAACCCCAAGTGACAGGTCATGGTCTATGGCTCCGAGATAGATCCCGGGACCTAGGATACCCATGACTGCACAGATCATATTTGTAATCATGCGTAAATTTGAGATATTAGTAAACGATTGAAAATGAGTTGTTCCACTAGAAAATACTAGCATGTGAAACAAATGGCAATTCACCGCAGTTGGTAGGGTTCGAAAATACGCCCTCAGAGAGGAATAGATTTCAAGTCTATCGCCTTAACCACTCGGCCACAACTGCCCCGAATTTTCAGACAATCTAGTAATAATATTTATTGGTTCACCAAAATTTCCGTTTGACCTTACTGAAGAGCAGGTTAAATGAGAGATGCAAAATCCTAGCACTTTCTTTAAGTGTAGGTCGTGTGGCCTAATGGATAAGGCGTCGGACTTCTATGAACGTAGTTATCCGAAAATTGCGGGTTCGAGTCCCGCCACGATTAATACCATATGACGAAACTATTAGTTCATGATGAGTAGTAGTTAACCCCAAACCATGGGGAATCATGTCAGATCAATAAAACTACAAATATATCTCGAACACTCAATGAATATCACTGGCTTGCATTGCCTTCACAGTGACGATTGAAATGTGCTGCTGATATAGCGTTGCTTGGTAGATAACTTAAATCATTCTCTCTAAAGACACACAGAGTATACCTAACTGATGATGAATAAACCTTTGATTAATTTATTAAGAATTTATTGGCCTGTTAGCTCAGTTGGTTAGAGCGCCGTGCTAATAACGCGGAGGTCATGAGTTCGATCCTCTTACGGGCCACTAGAATTCTTCCATTAAATATTTTCCACTCTAAAAAGGTACTGATAGATTCGAGATATTTTGCTAAATCATTTAATGCAGACATGGCCGATTGGTTAAGGCGACTGACTCGAAATCAGTTTCCATCTTGGAGCGTAGGTTCGAATCCTACTATCTGCGTTTTGTGGCATTTTATTGGTAAATGTAACTACACAACATTTGATCAAGTGACGCCAGAAGTTATTTCTAGTCATTTTTTGGGAGAACATCCAAGTTTAAAATCAGTAGGGGAGTACACAGTGAGAGAAGAACGAAAGGTCTTTAGGTCTTTAGCATATGTGATGGCCCTGGACAAGACAAGACAAACTAAGCAACGGGGTGACCCTGGATAAGGCATGCTCTCAACAATGGTCCGTACGAGTGGTAAGAACAGTCAGGTCCATCGAAGTCGAGGTTTGTGATCGTAGGCCAAGTTTAGATAGTTTCTAAAAGTAGATGAGAGACAACAAGTACACGTTGCCGAGAATGCACCTTACCATCATGACCAGCGTCTTGAATTCAGCGCGTTGTTGCTCCAGGAACCAGTGAAGACGGCAGAGAAGGATGAGAGAGTCAGAGTTCACCTGTAAAACAGCAGAATAAGTTCCGCTGCCAAGTAATTGTCACTGGCAAAGGTTTCCAAGTTTAAGCATGCCATTTCAGCGATTTCCCAACACTTGGACCAATGAAAATTTTTGCTTGAAAACAGTAAAACAAAAGACAAGTAATTGCCAATTTAACGACGATTTTCGATAATTATAGTTTCGGTTGCTCGCTACTTCTGGCGAGACTCGAACTCGCAATCCCCGGCGTAGGAGGCCGGTGCCTTATCCATTAGGCCACAAAGGCTGAATTAGGTTGAATCTCCTATCCGAGGAATGACGCAAAGCTTTTTCCTAGAAGATAGCCAAACGTCCCATGTTATATAAACATACAGCGATTACCGTCTGTGGACATCGTCTCAATCTTGAAAACCATGTTTTTTGAATAATCTTAACTACAAACTCTATTTACAGCTTTCGAGTTCTATAACTGGACAAACATTTACTATTGCAATTAGTTGTATCAAATATCAAGGCTTTCTACTCTCACAATGAGGGATACTCTTTCTCACTATCTCATTTCATTATTTGTGTATGTTCCACGACCTATATCCGAATGTACTTCCTTTTGGTTCGCACTTTCTCTACATCGTAGGAATTAACATAAAGAAACACCATGAGAACTCGTGTTGTCGTCTATGAACATCTATGAATTCTGCCCATAATGGTGAATGATTTCAAACGATATTAACTTGATAATAAATGGTGGAAAACCAAAAATACTAACTAAAATCAAAAGACTAGCCGCCCGATAAGGGACTTGAACCCTTGACCTCAGGATTAAAAGTCCCGCGCTCTACCGTCTGAGCTAACCGGGCTTAATAATCGATATTGCAATAGTTTTCCGTTCGAGTTCATTTTTAAATTTTACGATTGCTTATAGATCTTTTACGGACGGAAGAACGGACGTTTTTCTATTCTTCGTAAACAAAATGAGTTCACATTCTTTCATCCTATAATATGTCTCTGACTACATTTTGTGTTTGTAAACTACACTCAAAGACCGCCATAATGCATTTCGGCACTGGCCTCTGAAAAATAGACACGTTTCTGGAAACCCCAAGTGACAGGTCATGGTCTATGGCTCCGAGATAGATCCCGGGACCTAGGATACCCATGACTGCACAGATCATATTTGTAATTATGCGTAAATTTGAGATATTAGTAAACGATTGAAAATGAGTTGTTCCACTAGAAAATACTAGCATGTGAAACAAATGGCAATTCACCGCAGTTGGTAGGGTTCGAACCTACGCCCTCAGAGAGGAATAGATTTCAAGTCTATCGCCTTAACCACTCGGCCACAACTGCCCCGAATTTTCAGACAATCTAGTAATAATATTTATTGGTTCACCAAAATTTCCGTTTGACCTTACTGAAGAGCAGGTTAAATGAGAGATGCAAAATCCTAGCACTTTCTTTAAGTGTAGGTCGTGTGGCCTAATGGATAAGGCGTCGGACTTCTATGAAAGTAGTTATCCGAAAATTGCGGGTTCGAGTCCCACCACGATTAATAGCATATGACGAAACTATTAGTTCATGATGAGTAGTAGTTAACCACAAACCATGGGGAATCATGTCAGATCAATAAAAGTACAAATATATCTCGAACACTCAATGAATATCACTGGCTTGCATTGCCTTCACAGTGACGATTGAAATGTGCTGCTGATATAGCGTTGCTTGGTAGATAACTTAAATCATTCTCTCTAAAGACACACAGAGTATACCTAACTGATGATGAATGAACCTTTGATTAATATATTAAGAATTTATTGGCCTGTTAGCTCAGTTGGTTAGAGCGCCGTGCTAATAACGCGGAGGTCATGAGTTCGATCCTCTTACGGGCCACTATAATTCTTCCATTAAATATTTACCACTGTAAAAAGGTACTGATAGATTCGAAATATTTTGCTAAAATATTTAATGCAGATATGGCCGAGTGGTTAAGGCGACTGACTCGAAATCAGTTTCCATCTTGGAGCGTAGGTTCGAATCCTACTATCTGCGTTTTGTGGCATTTTATTGGTAAATGTAACTACACAACATTTGATGATCAATCATTGATTGTGGGGTTAATGGTTTAATTACTTAACCCTAGGTGGCCTAATGTAGTTTGTCACCTTGTTTAACCTTGCTTCTTGGCCTTCCTCTTTTTAACCTTGCTCCCCCTCTCGGTGACTGTCAGTCTAGTTCGGAGTATTAACCTTGCACCTTTTTTCGTCCGTTGTTGCTATGTATTCTTATTTGGTATAGTTAGTGGACGCTGTTGGTGTAATAAGGTTAGATAGGCACCAACATTGACAGTTTATCATTCTGTACCGGATCTTGTGTAAAAGGGAGTCGGCAGAGTGATTGATTTCGCTTAAAGTGACCTCACTTCAAGTGTGAATTAGGCCATATGCTGATTTGAGCGTAACAATATATAATATATATATAATAAATACGATTTTTCCACAGAAAGAAAGGGGGTCTGACACACCATTCATCCTGTTCGCAGACACACAGAAGAAATCAACTATAAAACCAAGATGGTGTCACCCATAAACCGCGTGAAGTGAGTTCAAGCAAAAAAAAATGGCGAAGACTCGTGATATGGAAAAGTACTCATCACCGCAAATAAATAATGCAACGACAAGCGCACGTGTGAAGTTTCCAGAAGAAGATGACTGCAGATGAAGTTGGAGAGGCCCAACACGCTCTGACCGAATATTTAGCACAAGGCAGACGACCATGATTGTAGAACCTCCTATCGAGAAACAGTGCATTGTGTCCACACGATTAATGAAAGTCTTTTTGCACAACTGACGGAGTGATATACGAAGGGGAACCACGAATGACTGCACGAACGGGAATGTAATTCCAACCGTTGCGGGAGAGAAAAAATGGCGGTGCTGTTAAGCCGCATGGACGGTGCGCATACACAAGCGCTCCGAACCGCTGGCACTTGGTCGAAAAGAAAAACAAAATGAAATTGATACTGGTGATGACCCATTGTCTTGGGTTGGGTTCATTTTCTGTTAGGTTTTTTTCTTGTCGGAAAACCGCGGGCGAACCCCGGGTTGGCGGGGTTTTGTATGTGTTGAAGTTGTTTTGTGTGAAATGGGAGTGCTAACACAGTGAGATGCTGATTACGAGTCAATAATGCTTCATTGCTGGTTATTCAACGAAAGACAAACTTGCAGAATATAATTAAACACTTTTCAAGTTCAGACTGACAGCCCAGAATATGCAAACATTCAACTTTCCAAATAAATTTAAACAGAAAACCTATTTTCTATATTTCGTTACGTTGAGAGCTCAACTCTTCCCTCAAAACAGCTCAGTGCAATGTTTCCATTCAATTCTTGGAGATTTTCTGTTCTCTCTACTTCACACACTTACAGCCCATACACTGTAATCAGGGAACACGGGGACACACCTAATCCTTCCCTATTCAAATCTACATCTACTACACCAACTGCTTCTTTCTCTACTACTACCAGACCTGCCTCATCAACTACCATTTCTGCCGCGATCTCTTTTATATCTCCAACCATTAAACTCGATCCCCTTGCTCTTCTCGATTCATCTTCTTTAGCGTTCTTTTACACTTTCTTTCCAGCTTTCTTTTGCCTTTTCTTGGTCTCTTCTTTTTTTTCAAGATTATTTTCTAGCCTAGTAATGCAGAAATGACAAAAATAACAGTAAAACTAGATAAAAACACCCAGTCTTACCTTTCGTAGTACTTGGGCTATTAGATTTTGCAGTTGGTGTTGGAGTACGGCTCCCACATATTTTGGTTGTCATCCAAATCTTTCCATTATAGCCAAAAATACATTCCGTCTTCTCTTTCTCTGTTTCATAAAAAATTTGAAAAATATAAGAAAATTTAATTCCTATACAGGATTACATAGTAATAATATAGCCTTTGGATTCTAATGTCGGAAAAATTTAATTCTAGAATTTAGTTCAAGTTGTAAATTACACTGACATTGCAGGCTTATATATTCCTGTCTTTTGGATTGATTGGTAACATTCTAGTGCCAACATCTTTTGAAATCACAAGTTTGCCTGATCTCTTTTTTCAATAACCTCTCTCAGAACTAGGCCAGGAATCAGCTGCCATTGTAGTTGAAAGTTTAGCTGATGCTGTGACACATGCAGGATTTTTTGGAACTGAAAGTTGCAGTGATGTTATTCTAATGAAAATTTTACATGTAAGGAATATTTTGTCTACCAACTTTTTCAGAAACAATAACAAAAAATGTCACCCCTCTCAGGTCTGGAGAATGTTGGTTCTTCACCCTGCTGGGATTCCGCTCTCTAATGAAGGTGTTTGATCATGCAAAGCTGTTTCCGAATCTGCTTTAAAACAGTCTGGTTCGTAATCAGCTTCTTTAGCTTTCGTCATTATTTAGACTCGTTGATTCATTTTCTTTTCTTTTAGTTCTTATTACTCTTATGTCGTAGTTGCTTCGATCCGATTCCACCGCAAAACGGCTGAGTATATAAATATTTAAAAAAAAACGAATCCGTTTACGCCTGCTTATCGACTACGTCGGTCCGTCGACCTTGCCTGGCCTACGGAGAATGGTACAATACTGAACAGGAATGCCATCGAGTCAATTGCGGATTTCCCGGTTACATTCTCAACGAATTGGCGAACATAACAAACTTCAGTAATACCGTCTCCTATAATTGCATCAAAAGAATACGCCTGTCCAGCGATGGAACACGCCCCTGCGAGGAGAACAGTCACCTGAGTGCATTCTGGTCACTTGCGAGCCAACGATTCTCCCAGTTTTCAGCTCCCAGATTGGGCCGTAAGTGTCTTCGGAATTCTATGTTGTCTGCCACCGGATTTCCTTCCAGTGTTCAGGCAGGACGAACCGTATTCTTTGACCTACCAGGACGAGAGGAAATGGGAAGACATCCTCCCAGTTTTCCGACCTCTGAAATGCGTGCCCATCCAGTGTGGAACTCCTCTGGAGATTTACAACGCTAGCGTCCAGCTGGTCTCTCGCCCGCTTAACTATTGAGTCGGTACGTCAAAACCGTTGCCTATACGTGAAAGACGATTTTCCATCCATTTTTAAAATATTTTTATGTCTAAATAGAATAGACAAATAAGAGTTAGTCTTTATTTTAATTGGATCGGTGAACTAAAACAGGTGCTGCAGTGGTTTAATCGTGTAATGAGGGCTTCTTTCTGGAGAGTGGATCACGACGAAAATGAGTCGGAAGAGTCGGCTGGATGCCACAAGGCCTACCTCAATGCCGGGACCTTACATCGATACCCGGAATCACGTCACACAATTAATCGAGAAGGTTTCAAACGGACCAACTGGTGAGCTAAAAATACGACAACGGTTACCAGGTGAGCGCAACTTTGGGGTGGGCAACTTAAGTCTTCAATTAGGACGAAATTTAAAGCTTTAGCGACGCGGAACCCAATTTCAACGAGCACTTCCGGTGCCAGGAAATGTTTTGTCCCGAATGTCACCAATCTGTGTTTTAAGTATGTGCTCGGCTAAAAAAAATCATTTTCGAATAATGTGAAGGCATGTAAGCTAAAAAGATAAGGTGATTATTTACATCATTCGATTTTACATTCAGTAGAAATTTTTTCAGATGACAGTTTAGCCTACTTCAGACAAAGTTGCATTCTTGAAAACTCTTTGTTGATTGATGGCAAACATCACCTGCAAGCCGGACGCTGTACATACTTTCAACATATAGTCTACGAAACAATCCGTGAATTAATTTTCTTCTTTGCTCCCGTAGGAAAACTACCTTGCTTGCATAGAAGCTTTTAATCAAGAGAAATGTTAAAATATGTTTTGATAGAGTGGAAGAGTAACAACGGAAGAAAATGCAACCTCCCCCCCAACACGATATGAAGAATGTCAATATATTCTGTCACCTGTTAGGCTACATATTCTTTTACGAGAAAAATATTTTAGCATGCTTTGTTGGGTACCCGTTTTGTTCCCAGTTAATCTCCCGCTCCTTACGCTGGTTTTGCATCTAACAATATTTTTTTTTACAATTTTATTTTGATTACTTTCTGCTTTCTAAAATATGAAACGAAAAATTAAATTTCTAATACACAAATCATCGTTGACTCGGTTGAGTTAGCCTCAACACGTCAACTCCTGTAATACGGTATCCCGTCGTTTCGGACACTAACATTTCGGCCCCATACCTTTTCGGCCCTTTTTAACCATTTCGGCCCGGGGCCGAAAATGTCCAAAACTGGGTCCGAAATGACAGCTTTATTAAAATAAAATAAGTTTAAAGAAAGAAAGAAGCTATTATATATATATAAGCTATAAAACTAAAATATCGTTATAAAGCATCGTTAGAAGTACAATATGTAAAGCTTAACAAGAGAATAAGACCGAAATGTAGAAAAAATCTTAAAGTTACAGATATAATTGGCTTAAAATCACGTAAGCTACTTCGAGTAAAAAAATATGTGTAACGCTTTGGACCAAAAATTGTTTTGCAAAATCTCTACCATAAAACAAATTTTCGAAAATTTTTAAATATTTCTTTGATTACTGTGTAAGTATTTTAGTATAAAAAAGTGAACGTCCATTAATAATCCAATAAATATTTAAAATTTTAGACGTTCGCTTCTTTTACTAAAATACTCTCTTCTTGTTATTTAACTTTTCAACTAGATAAATTATTTAACAACTTCAAAAATATTAATGAAAATGGGGCCGAAAAGGTAAATAGTGGGGCCGAATTGGTAGGTCGATTTCGGATTGGGCCGAAATGGTACGGGGCTGAAAGGGTAGGGTCCGAAATGACATACATCCCTGTAATATTATATTATTTTCTTGTTTGAAGAGTAAAGCAAATAGGATATAGGGTACATAGCATATAAGATAGATAGCCCCTAAAATAAATGGCTAAGTAAATGGCTTAATTTCTTAAATTACTTGTTCCATTTCTTAAATAAACAATAAAATGTTGACTCTGTTCCAAAGAAAAAGCACGGCGGTAAACTGGTGCTCGTTTTATCACTGTAGCTGCGGGTCTAACGCTGTCTCCATAATCGATTTATTATCGCTGGTATTACTACTGAAACGAATTACTTATGAAAAACTTTAACAGAATATCTAATGAGAAAATTATTACACATTTCATTTATTTTGTGTTACTTGTGAAACTAATTTCTTCTGTAGCTTAGTCCATAGTTGCAATGACACAAATTTCTGTTACTTGTATGTAATAAATTTTACTTTTTATTTTTACTTAAAAATTAAGTTGTTAATAATAATAAGTAATTTTATTTACTTACATCTATTTTTACTCACAATGGGAATCCGTCATTCTGCCATGATCCCTTTTCAAACGCCAAGAAAAAACGTGTTGTTCCAGAAACGATGTCATTTTCTAAATGTTATAAAGCTTTGTTTACATTACCACTCGAGTGTTCAAATGATATTCCATTCGTATTCTTTTTTAGGTAAAAAGAAAATTTGAAGAAATATGTCAACATAATACATAAATTATACGTAAACAACATCATTTGGACTACTTGGGTGAGATATCAATTTCTTGACAACCCCAATTGGGTTTTACTCTGAATTCCCCAAATACTGTTGGAACAGTTATCTCGAGCCTAAAAATTAAAAACTCTTGGCCAACAATAACACCGTCGAAACATCCACTTTGTGTTGTATACTGTCAGAAAATTTGGCTACGACAATATGGTCAATCAATCTATTACCCTGCATAAACGAGACATAGCATGCATATGAAAGTGACATAAAATTAGAAGATGGTACTGCAGCCACAATTGTCTTCTGCTCACCAAAGTAAAGTATTTACAACGGAAAAGAGTCACTGTCATGCAATGTCGTGACTATCCATCAAGCAGAGGGTTATGGCCTACATCTTTCCCTAAATATTTATACGTGAACAAGGCCAATTACTGAGTAGGAAATCTTCGCTGGCTATAACCCTTCAACCCAACTCAACCCTGGCAATTTCTGCAGCAGTGAGAGAAAATTCAAACCAACTGTGACACTCTGTCGGTCACAATATTTTGCTAAAAGAGAACATAAAATCCTCCTTGCTGAAAGCTTGGAAACATAATGGACGTCATGCACGAATGGCAGCGCGGAAAGTTTCCTGAATCCTCAGATACAAGATACAACCTGCCTTAAAAACAATTATATCCATCATAAAATCACACAATAGTCTTTACAAGTCAGTGTCATTTAAATCAACATCTACACAAAATTTGTGAAATTGCCTAGCCGAACCAAAGTTGAAAAAGAATCAGTTGAATAACTTTATTTTTACGTCCTTGTTTTGCTGACTTAACTGAAAAAAAATGGCCAAGCGATTCCTTCACTGCTAGAAAAAATTCCTAGGTTCGAATCCTATTATCTGCGTTTTGTGGCATTTTATTGGTAAATGTAACTACACAACATTTGATCAAGTGACGCCAGAAGTTATTTCTAGTCATTTTTTGGGAGAACATCCAAGTTTAAAATCAGTAGGGGAGTACACAGTGAGAGAAGAACGAAAGGTCTTTAGGTCTTTAGCATATGTGATGGCCCTGGACAAGACAAGACAAACTAAGCAACGGGGTGACCCTGGATAAGGCATGCTCTCAACAATGGTCCGTACGAGTGGTAAGAACAGTCAGGTCCATCGAAGTCGAGGTCTGTGATCGTAGGCCAGGTTTAGATAGTTTCTAAAAGTAGATGAGAGACAACAAGTACACGTTGCCGAGAATGCACCTTACCATCATGACCAGCGTCTTGAATTCAGCGCGTTGTTGCTCCAGGAACCAGTGAAGACGGCAGAGAAGGATGAGAGAGTCAGAGTTCACCTGTAAAACAGCAGAATAAGTTCCGCTGCCAAGTAATTGTCACTGGCAAAGGTTTCCAAGTTTAAGCATGCCATTTCAGCGATTTCCCAACACTTGGACCAATGAAAATTTTTGCTTGAAAACAGTAAAACAAAAGACAAGTAATTGCCAATTTAACGACGATTTTCGATAATTATAGTTTCGGTTGCTCGCTACTTCTGGCGAGACTCGAACTCGCAATCCCCGGCGTAGGAGGCCGGTGACTTATCCATTAGGCCACAAAGGCTGAATTAGGTTGAATCTCCTATCCAAGGAATGACGCAAAGCTTTTTCCTAGAAGATAGACAAACGTCCCATGTTATATAAACATACAGCGATTACCGTCTGTGGACATCGTCTCAATCTTGAAAACCATGTTTTTTGAATAATCTTAACTACAAACTCTATTTACAGCTTTCGAGTTCTATAACTGGACAAACATTTACTATTGCAATTAGTTGTATCAAATATCAAGGCTTTCTACTCTCACAATGAGGGATACTCTTTCTCACTATCTCATTTCATTATTTGTGTATGTTCCACGACCTATATCCGAATGTACTTCCTTTTGGTTCGCACTTTCTCTACATCGTAGGAATTAACATAAAGAAACACCATGAGAACTCGTGTTGTCGTCTATGAACATCTATGAATTCTGCCCATAATGGTGAATGATTTCAAACGATATTAACTTGATAATAAATGGTGGAAAACCAAAAATACTAACTAAAATCAAAAGACTAGCCGCCCGATAAGGGACTTGAACCCTTGACCTCAGGATTAAAAGTCCCGCGCTCTACCGTCTGAGCTAACCGGGCTTAATAATTGATATTGCAATAGTTTTCCGTTCGAGTTCATTTTTAAATTTTACGATTGCTTATAGATCTTTTACGGACGGAAGTACGGACGTTTTTCTATTCTTCGTAAACAAAATGAGTTCACATTCTTTCATCCTATAATTTGTCTCTGACTACATTTTGTGTTTGTAAACTACACTCAAAGACCGCCATAATGCATTTCGGCACTGGCCTCTGAAAAATAGACACGTTTCTGGAAACCCCAAGTGACAGGTCATGGTCTATGGCTCCGAGATAGATCCCGGGACCTAGGATACCCATGACTGCACAGATCATATTTGTAATCATGCGTAAATTTGAGATATTAGTAAAAGATTGAAAATGAGTTGTTCCACTAGAAAATACTAGCATGTGAAACAAATGGCAATTCACCGTAGTTGGTAGGGTTCGAACCTACGCCCTCAGAGAGGAATAGATTTCAAGTCTATCGCCTTAATCACTCGGCCACAACTGCCCCGAATTTTCAGACAATCTAGTAATAATATTTATTGGTTCACCAAAATTTCCGTTTGACCTTACTGAAGAGCAGGTTAAATGAGAGATGCAAAATCCTAGCACTTTCTTTAAGTGTAGGTCGTGTGGCCTAATGGATAAGGCGTCGGACTTCTATGAAAGTAGTTATCCGAAAATTGCGGGTTCGGGTCCCACCACGATTAATAGCATATGACGAAACTATTAGTTCATGATGAGTAGTAGTTAACCACAAACCATGGGGAATCATGTCAGATCAATAAAACTACAAATATATCTCGAACACTCAATGAATATCACTGGCTTGCATTGCCTTCACAGTGACGATTGAAATGTGCTGCTGATATAGCGTTGCTTGGTAGATAACTTAAATCATTCTCTCTAAAGACACACAGAGTATACCTAACTGATGATGAATGAACCTTTGATTAATATATTAAGAATTTATTGGCCTGTTAGCTCAGTTGGTTAGAGCGCCGTGCTAATAACGCGGAGGTCATGAGTTCGATCCTCTTACGGGCCACTAGAATTCTTCCATTAAATATTTTCCACTCTAAAAAGGTACTGATAGATTCGAGATATTTTGCTAAATCATTTAATGCAGTCATGGCCGATTGGTTAAGGCGACTGACTCGAAATCAGTTTCCATCTTGGAGCGTAGGTTCGAATCCTACTATCTGCGTTTTGTGGCATTTTATTGGTAAATGTAACTACACAACATTTGATCAAGTGACGCCAGAAGTTATTTCTAGTCATTTTTTGGGAGAACATCCAAGTTTAAAATCAGTAGGGGAGTACACAGTGAGAGAAGAACGAAAGGTCTTTAGGTCTTTAGCATATGTGATGGCCCTGGACAAGACAAGACAAACTAAGCAACGGGGTGACCCTGGATAAGGCATGCTCTCAACAATGGTCCGTACGAGTGGTAAGAACAGTCAGGTCCATCAAAGTCGAGGTCTGTGATCGTAGGCCAGGTTTAGATAGTTTCTAAAAGTAGATGAGAGACAACAAGTACACGTTGCCGAGAATGCACCTTACCATCATGACCAGCGTCTTGAATTCAGCGCGTTGTTGCTCCAGGAACCAGTGAAGACGGCAGAGAAGGATGAGAGAGTCAGAGTTCACCTGTAAAACAGCAGAATAAGTTCCGCTGCCAAGTAATTGTCACTGGCAAAAGTTTCCAAGTTTAAGCATGCCATTTCAGCGATTTCCCAACACTTGGACCAATGAAAATTTTTGCTTGAAAACAGTAAAACAAAAGATAAGTAATTGCCAATTTAACGACGATTTTCCATAATTATAGTTTCGGTTGCTCGCTACCTCTGGCGAGACTCGAACTCGCAATCCCCGGCTTAGGAGGCCGGTGCCTTACCCATTGGGCCACAAAGGCTGAATTAGGTTGAATCTCCTATCCGAGGAATGACGCAAAGCTTTTTCCTAGAAGATAGCCAAACGTCCCATGTTATATAAACATACAGCGATTACCGTCTGTGGACATCGTCTCAATCTTGAAAACCATGTTTTTTGAATAATCTTAACTACAAACTCTATTTACAGCTTTCGAGTTCTATAACTGGACAAACATTTACTATTGCAATTAGTTGTATCAAATATCAAGGCTTTCTACTCTCACAATGAGGGATACTCTTTCTCACTATCTCATTTCATTATTTGTGTATGTTCCACGACCTATATCCGAATGTACTTCCTTTTGGTTCGCACTTTCTCTACATCGTAGGAATTAACATAAAGAAACACCATGAGAACTCGTGTTGTCGTCTATGAACATCTATGAATTCTGCCCATAATGGTGAATGATTTCAAACGATATTAACTTGATAATAAATGGTGGAAAACCAAAAATACTAACTAAAATCAAAAGACTAGCCGCCCGATAAGGGACTTGAACCCTTGACCTCAGGATTAAAAGTCCCGCGCTCTACCGTCTGAGCTAACCGGGCTTAATAATTGATATTGCAATAGTTTTCCGTTCGAGTTCATTTTTAAATTTTACGATTGCTTATAGATCTTTTACGGACGGAAGTACGGACGTTTTTCTATTCTTCGTAAACAAAATGAGTTCACATTCTTTCATCCTATAATTTGTCTCTGACTACATTTTGTGTTTGTAAACTACACTCAAAGACCGCCATAATGCATTTCGGCACTGGCCTCTGAAAAATAGACACGTTTCTGGAAACCCCAAGTGACAGGTCATGGTCTATGGCTCCGAGATAGATCCCGGGACCTAGGATACCCATGACTGCACAGATCATATTTGTAATCATGCGTAAATTTGAGATATTAGTAAAAGATTGAAAATGAGTTGTTCCACTAGAAAATACTAGCATGTGAAACAAATGGCAATTCACCGTAGTTGGTAGGGTTCGAACCTACGCCCTCAGAGAGGAATAGATTTCAAGTCTATCGCCTTAATCACTCGGCCACAACTGCCCCGAATTTTCAGACAATCTAGTAATAATATTTATTGGTTCACCAAAATTTCCGTTTGACCTTACTGAAGAGCAGGTTAAATGAGAGATGCAAAATCCTAGCACTTTCTTTAAGTGTAGGTCGTGTGGCCTAATGGATAAGGCGTCGGACTTCTATGAAAGTAGTTATCCGAAAATTGCGGGTTCGGGTCCCACCACGATTAATAGCATATGACGAAACTATTAGTTCATGATGAGTAGTAGTTAACCACAAACCATGGGGAATCATGTCAGATCAATAAAACTACAAATATATCTCGAACACTCAATGAATATCACTGGCTTGCATTGCCTTCACAGTGACGATTGAAATGTGCTGCTGATATAGCGTTGCTTGGTAGATAACTTAAATCATTCTCTCTAAAGACACACAGAGTATACCTAACTGATGATGAATGAACCTTTGATTAATATATTAAGAATTTATTGGCCTGTTAGCTCAGTTGGTTAGAGCGCCGTGCTAATAACGCGGAGGTCATGAGTTCGATCCTCTTACGGGCCACTAGAATTCTTCCATTAAATATTTTCCACTCTAAAAAGGTACTGATAGATTCGAGATATTTTGCTAAATCATTTAATGCAGTCATGGCCGATTGGTTAAGGCGACTGACTCGAAATCAGTTTCCATCTTGGAGCGTAGGTTCGAATCCTACTATCTGCGTTTTGTGGCATTTTATTGGTAAATGTAACTACACAACATTTGATCAAGTGACGCCAGAAGTTATTTCTAGTCATTTTTTGGGAGAACATCCAAGTTTAAAATCAGTAGGGGAGTACACAGTGAGAGAAGAACGAAAGGTCTTTAGGTCTTTAGCATATGTGATGGCCCTGGACAAGACAAGACAAACTAAGCAACGGGGTGACCCTGGATAAGGCATGCTCTCAACAATGGTCCGTACGAGTGGTAAGAACAGTCAGGTCCATCAAAGTCGAGGTCTGTGATCGTAGGCCAGGTTTAGATAGTTTCTAAAAGTAGATGAGAGACAACAAGTACACGTTGCCGAGAATGCACCTTACCATCATGACCAGCGTCTTGAATTCAGCGCGTTGTTGCTCCAGGAACCAGTGAAGACGGCAGAGAAGGATGAGAGAGTCAGAGTTCACCTGTAAAACAGCAGAATAAGTTCCGCTGCCAAGTAATTGTCACTGGCAAAAGTTTCCAAGTTTAAGCATGCCATTTCAGCGATTTCCCAACACTTGGACCAATGAAAATTTTTGCTTGAAAACAGTAAAACAAAAGATAAGTAATTGCCAATTTAACGACGATTTTCCATAATTATAGTTTCGGTTGCTCGCTACCTCTGGCGAGACTCGAACTCGCAATCCCCGGCTTAGGAGGCCGGTGCCTTACCCATTGGGCCACAAAGGCTGAATTAGGTTGAATCTCCTATCCGAGGAATGACGCAAAGCTTTTTCCTAGAAGATAGCCAAACGTCCCATGTTATATAAACATACAGCGATTACCGTCTGTGGACATCGTCTCAATCTTGAAAACCATGTTTTTTGAATAATCTTAACTACAAACTCTATTTACAGCTTTCGAGTTCTATAACTGGACAAACATTTACTATTGCAATTAGTTGTATCAAATATCAAGGCTTTCTACTCTCACAATGAGGGATACTCTTTCTCACTATCTCATTTCATTATTTGTGTATGTTCCACGACCTATATCCGAATGTACTTCCTTTTGGTTCGCACTTTCTCTACATCGTAGGAATTAACATAAAGAAACACCATGAGAACTCGTGTTGTCGTCTATGAACATCTATGAATTCTGCCCATAATGGTGAATGATTTCAAACGATATTAACTTGATAATAAATGGTGGAAAACCAAAAATACTAACTAAAATCAAAAGACTAGCCGCCCGATAAGGGACTTGAACCCTTGACCTCAGGATTAAAAGTCCCGCGCTCTACCGTCTGAGCTAACCGGGCTTAATAATTGATATTGCAATAGTTTTCCGTTCGAGTTCATTTTTAAATTTTACGATTGCTTATAGATCTTTTACGGACGGAAGAACGGACGTTTTTCTATTCTTCGTAAACAAAATGAGTTCACATTCTTTCATCCTATAATATGTCTCTGACTACATTTTGTGTTTGTAAACTACACTCAAAGACCGCCATAATGCATTTCGGCACTGGCCTCTGAAAAATAGACACGTTTCTGGAAACCCCAAGTGACAGGTCATGGTCTATGGCTCCGAGATAGATCCCGGGACCTAGGATACCCATGACTGCACAGATCATATTTGTAATTATGCGTAAATTTGAGATATTAGTAAACGATTGAAAATGAGTAGTTCCACTAGAAAATACTAGCATGTGAAACAAATGGCAATTCACCGCAGTTGGTAGGGTTCGAACCTACGCCCTCAGAGAGGAATAGATTTCAAGTCTATCGCCTTAACCACTCGGCCACAACTGCCCCGAATTTTCAGACAATCTAGTAATAATATTTATTGGTTCACCAAAATTTCCGTTTGACCTTACTGAAGAGCAGGTTAAATGAGAGATGCAAAATCCTAGCACTTTCTTTAAGTGTAGGTCGTGTGGCCTAATGGATAAGGCGTCGGACTTCTATGAAAGTAGTTATCCGAAAATTGCGGGTTCGAGTCCCGCCACGATTAATAGCATATGACGAAACTATTAGTTCATGATGAGTAGTAGTTAACCACAAACCATGGGGAATCATGTCAGATCAATAAAACTACAAATATATCTCGAACACTCAATGAATATCACTGGCTTGCATTGCCTTCACAGTGACGATTGAAAAGTGCTGCTGATATAGCGTTGCTTGGTAGATAACTTAAATCATTCTCTCTAAAGACACACAGAGTATACCTAACTGATGATGAATGAACCTTTGATTAATATATTAAGAATTTATTGGCCTGTTAGCTCAGTTGGTTAGAGCGCCGTGCTAATAACGCGGAGGTCATGAGTTCGATCCTCTTACGGGCCACTATAATTCTTCCATTAAATATTTTCCACTCTAAAAAGGTACTGATACATTCGAAATAGTTTGCTAAAACATTTAATGCAGATATGGCCGAGTGGTTAAGGCGACTGACTCGAAATCTGTTTCCATCTTGGAGCGTAGGTTCGAATCCTACTATCTGCGTTTTGTGGCATTTTATTGGTAAATGTAACTACACAACATTTGATCAAGTGACGCCAGAAGTTATTTCTAGTCATTTTTTGGGAGAACATCCAAGTTTAAAATCAGTAGGGGAGTACACAGTGAGAGAAGAACGAAAGGTCTTTAGGTCTTTAGCATATGTGATGGCCCTGGACAAGACAAGACAAACTAAGCAACGGGGTGACCCTGGATAAGGCATGCTCTCAACAATGGTCCGTACGAGTGGTAAGAACAGTCAGGTCCATCGAAGTCGAGGTCTGTGATCGTAGGCCAGGTTTAGATAGTTTCTAAAAGTAGATGAGAGACAACAAGTACACGTTGCCGAGAATGCACCTTACCATCATGACCAGCGTCTTGAATTCAGCGCGTTGTTGCTCCAGGAACCAGTGAAGACGGCAGAGAAGGATGAGAGAGTCAGAGTTCACCTGTAAAACAGCAGAATAAGTTCCGCTGCCAAGTAATTGTCACTGGCAAAGGTTTCCAAGTTTAAGCATGCCATTTCAGCGATTTCCCAACACTTGGACCAATGAAAATTTTTGCTTGAAAACAGTAAAACAAAAGACAAGTAATTGCCAATTTAACGACGATTTTCCATAATTATAGTTTCGGTTGCTCGCTACCTCTGGCGAGTCTCGAACTTGCAATCCCCGGCGTAGGAGGCCGGTGCCTTATCCATTAGGCCACAAAGGCTGAGTTATGTTGAATCTCCTATCCGAGGAATGACGCAAAGCTTTTTCCTAGAAGATAGCCAAACGTCCCATGTTATATAAACATACAGCGATTACCGTCTGTGGACATCGTCTCAATCTTGAAAACCATGTTTTTTGAATAATCTTAACTACAAACTCTATTTACAGCTTTCGAGTTCTATAACTGGACATACATTTACTATTGCAATTAGTTGTATCAAATATCAAGGCTTTCTACTCTCACAATGAGGGATACTCTTTCTCACTATCTCATTTCATTATTTGTGTATGTTCCACGACCTATATCCGAATGTACTTCCTTTTGGTTCGCACTTTCTCTACATCGTAGGAATTAACATAAAGAAACACCATGAGAACTCGTGTTGTCGTCTATGAACATCTATGAATTCTGCCCATAATGGTGAATGATTTCAAACGATATTAACTTGATAATAAATGGTGGAAAACCAAAAATACTAACTAAAATCAAAAGACTAGCCGCCCGATAAGGGACTTGAACCCTTGACCTCAGGATTAAAAGTCCCGCGCTCTACCGTCTGAGCTAACCGGGCTTAATAATTGATATTGCAATAGTTTTCCGTTCGAGTTCATTTTTAAATTTTACGATTGCTTATAGATCTTTTACGGACGGAAGTACGGACGTTTTTCTATTCTTCGTAAACAAAATGAGTTCACATTCTTTCATCCTATAATTTGTCTCTGACTACATTTTGTGTTTGTAAACTACACTCAAAGACCGCCATAATGCATTTCGGCACTGGCCTCTGAAAAATAGACACGTTTCTGGAAACCCCAAGTGACAGGTCATGGTCTATGGCTCCGAGATAGATCCCGGGACCTAGGATACCCATGACTGCACAGATCATATTTGTAATCATGCGTAAATTTGAGATATTAGTAAACGATTGAAAATGAGTTGTTCCACTAGAAAATACTAGCATGTGAAACAAATGGCAATTCACCGCAGTTGGTAGGGTTCGAACCTACGCCCTCAGAGAGGAATAGATTTCAAGTCTATCGCCTTAACCACTCGGCCACAACTGCCCCGAATTTTCAGACAATCTAGTAATAATATTTATTGGTTCACCAAAATTTCCGTTTGACCTTACTGAAGAGCAGGTTAAATGAGAGATGCAAAATCCTAGCACTTTCTTTAAGTGTAGGTCGTGTGGCCTAATGGATAAGGCGTCGGACTTCTATGAAAGTAGTTATCCGAAAATTGCGGGTTCGAGTCCCGCCACGATTAATAGCATATGACGAAACTATTAGTTCATGATGAGTAGTAGTTAACCCCAAACCATGGGGAATCATGTCAGATCAATAAAACTACAAATATATCTCGAACACTCAATGAATATCACTGGCTTGCATTGCCTTCACAGTGACGATTGAAATGTGCTGCTGATATAGCGTTGCTTGGTAGATAACTTAAATCATTCTCTCTAAAGACACACAGAGTATACCTAATTGATGATGATTAAACCTTTGATTAATTTATTAAGAATTTATTGGCCTGTTAGCTCAGTTGGTTAGAGCGCCGTGCTAATAACGCGGAGGTCATGAGTTCGATCCTCTTACGGGCCACTAGAATTCTTCCATTAAATATTTTCCACTCTAAAAAGGTACTGATAGATTCGAGATATTTTGCTAAATCATTTAATGCAGACATGGCCGATTGGTTAAGGCGACTGACTCGAAGTCAGTTTCCATCTTGGAGCGTAGGTTCGAATCCTACTATCTGCGTTTTGTGGCATTTTATTGGTAAATGTAACTACACAACATTTGATCAAGTGACGCCAGAAGTTATTTCTAGTCATTTTTTGGGAGAACATCCAAGTTTAAAATCAGTAGGGGAGTACACAGTGAGAGAAGAACGAAAGGTCTTTAGGTCTTTAGCATATGTGATGGCCCTGGACAAGACAAGACAAACTAAGCAACGTGGTGACCCTGGATAAGGCATGCTCTCAACAATGGTCCGTACGAGTGGTAAGAACAGTCAGGTCCATCAAAGTCGAGGTCTGTGATCGTATGCCAGGTTTAGATAGTTTCTAAAAGTAGATGAGAGACAACAAGTACACGTTGCCGAGAATGCACCTTACCATCATGACCAGCGTCTTGAATTCAGCGCGTTGTTGCTCCAGGAACCAGTGAAGACGGCAGAGAAGGATGAGAGAGTCAGAGTTCACCTGTAAAACAGCAGAATAAGTTCCGCTGCCAAGTAATTGTCACTGGCAAAGGTTTCCAAGTTTAAGCATGCCATTTCAGCGATTTCCCAACACTTGGACCAATGAAAATTTTTGCTTGAAAACAGTAAAACAAAAGACAAGTAATTGCCAATTTAACGACGATTTTCGATAATTATAGTTTCGGTTGCTCGCTACTTCTGGCGAGACTCGAACTCGCAATCCCCGGCGTAGGAGGCCGGTGCCTTATCCATTAGGCCACAAAGGCTGAATTAGGTTGAATCTCCTATCCGAGGAATGACGCAAAGCTTTTTCCTAGAAGAAAGCCAAACGTCCCATGTTATATAAACATACAGCGATTACCGTCTGTGGACATCGTCTCAATCTTGAAAACCATGTTTTTTGAATAATCTTAACTACAAACTCTATTTACAGCTTTCGAGTTCTATAACTGGACATACATTTACTATTGCAATTAGTTGTATCAAATATAAAGGCTTTCTACTCTCACAATGAGGGATACTCTTTCTCACTATCTCATTTCATTATTTGTGTATGTTCCACGACCTATATCCGAATGTACTTCCTTTTGGTTCGCACTTTCTCTACATCGTAGGAATTAACATAAAGAAACACCATGAGAACTCGTGTTGTCGTCTATGAACATCTATGAATTCTGCCCATAATGGTGAATGATTTCAAACGATATTAACTTGATAATAAATGGTGGAAAACCAAAAATACTAACTAAAATCAAAAGACTAGCCGCCCGATAAGGGACTTGAACCCTTGACCTCAGGATTAAAAGTCCCGCGCTCTACCGTCTGAGCTAACCGGGCTTAATAATCGATATTGCAATAGTTTTCCGTTCGAGTTCATTTTTAAATTTTACGATTGCTTATAGATCTTTTACGGACGGAAGAACGGACGTTTTTCTATTCTTCGTAAACAAAATGAGTTCACATTCTTTCATCCTATAATTTGTCTCTGACTACATTTTGTGTTTGTAAACTACACTCAAAGACCGCCATAATGCATTTCGGCACTGGCCTCTGAAAAATAGACACGTTTCTGGAAACCCCAAGTGACAGGTCATGGTCTATGGCTCCGAGATAGATCCCGGGACCTAGGATACCCATGACTGCACAGATCATATTTGTAATCATGCGTAAATTTGAGATATTAGTAAAAGATTGAAAATGAGTTGTTCCACTAGAAAATACTAGCATGTGAAACAAATGGCAATTCACCGCAGTTGGTAGGGTTCGAACCTACGCCCTCAGAGAGGAATAGATTTCAAGTCTATCGCCTTAATCACTCGGCCACAACTGCCCCGAATTTTCAGACAATCTAGTAATAATATTTATTGGTTCACCAAAATTTCCGTTTGACCTTACTGAAGAGCAGGTTAAATGAGAGATGCAAAATCCTAGCACTTTCTTTAAGTGTAGGTCGTGTGGCCTAATGGATAAGGCGTCGGACTTCTATGAAAGTAGTTATCCGAAAATTGCGGGTTCGGGTCCCACCACGATTAATAGCATATGACGAAACTATTAGTTCATGATGAGTAGTAGTTAACCACAAACCATGGGGAATCATGTCAGATCAATAAAACTACAAATATATCTCGAACACTCAATGAATATCACTGGCTTGCATTGCCTTCACAGTGACGATTGAAATGTGCTGCTGATATAGCGTTGCTTGGTAGATAACTTAAATCATTCTCTCTAAAGACACACAGAGTATACCTAACTGATGATGAATGAACCTTTGATTAATATATTAAGAATTTATTGGCCTGTTAGCTCAGTTGGTTAGAGCGCCGTGCTAATAACGCGGAGGTCATGAGTTCGATCCTCTTACGGGCCACTAGAATTCTTCCATTAAATATTTTCCACTCTAAAAAGGTACTGATAGATTCGAGATATTTTGCTAAATCATTTAATGCAGTCATGGCCGATTGGTTAAGGCGACTGACTCGAAATCAGTTTCCATCTTGGAGCGTAGGTTCGAATCCTACTATCTGCGTTTTGTGGCATTTTATTGGTAAATGTAACTACACAACATTTGATCAAGTGACGCCAGAAGTTATTTCTAGTCATTTTTTGGGAGAACATCCAAGTTTAAAATCAGTAGGGGAGTACACAGTGAGAGAAGAACGAAAGGTCTTTAGGTCTTTAGCATATGTGATGGCCCTGGACAAGACAAGACAAACTAAGCAACGGGGTGACCCTGGATAAGGCATGCTCTCAACAATGGTCCGTACGAGTGGTAAGAACAGTCAGGTCCATCAAAGTCGAGGTCTGTGATCGTAGGCCAGGTTTAGATAGTTTCTAAAAGTAGATGAGAGACAACAAGTACACGTTGCCGAGAATGCACCTTACCATCATGACCAGCGTCTTGAATTCAGCGCGTTGTTGCTCCAGGAACCAGTGAAGACGGCAGAGAAGGATGAGAGAGTCAGAGTTCACCTGTAAAACAGCAGAATAAGTTCCGCTGCCAAGTAATTGTCACTGGCAAAAGTTTCCAAGTTTAAGCATGCCATTTCAGCGATTTCCCAACACTTGGACCAATGAAAATTTTTGCTTGAAAACAGTAAAACAAAAGACAAGTATTTGCCAATTTAACGACGATTTTCGATAATTATAGTTTCGGTTGCTCGCTACCTCTGGCGAGACTCGAACTCGCAATCCCCGGCTTAGGAGGCCGGTGCCTTATCCATTAGGCCACAAAGGCTGAGTTATGTTGAATCTCCTATCCGAGGAATGACGCAAAGCTTTTTCCTAGAAGATAGCCAAACGTCCCATGTTATATAAACATACAGCGATTACCGTCTGTGGACATCGTCTCAATCTTGAAAACCATGTTTTTTGAATAATCTTAACTACAAACTCTATTTACAGCTTTCGAGTTCTATAACTGGACATACATTTACTATTGCAATTAGTTGTATCAAATATCAAGGCTTTCTACTCTCACAATGAGGGATACTCTTTCTCACTATCTCATTTCATTATTTGTGTATGTTCCACGACCTATATCCGAATGTACTTCCTTTTGGTTCGCACTTTCTCTACATCGTAGGAATTAACATAAAGAAACACCATGAGAACTCGTGTTGTCGTCTATGAACATCTATGAATTCTGCCCATAATGGTGAATGATTTCAAACGATATTAACTTGATAATAAATGGTGGAAAACCAAAAATACTAACTAAAATCAAAAGACTAGCCGCCCGATAAGGGACTTGAACCCTTGACCTCAGGATTAAAAGTCCCGCGCTCTACCGTCTGAGCTAACCGGGCTTAATAATTGATATTGCAATAGTTTTCCGTTCGAGTTCATTTTTAAATTTTACGATTGCTTATAGATCTTTTACGGACGGAAGAACGGACGTTTTTCTATTCTTCGTAAACAAAATGAGTTCACATTCTTTCATCCTATAATATGTCTCTGACTACATTTTGTGTTTGTAAACTACACTCAAAGACCGCCATAATGCATTTCGGCACTGGCCTCTGAAAAATAGACACGTTTCTGGAAACCCCAAGTGACAGGTCATGGTCTATGGCTCCGAGATAGATCCCGGGACCTAGGATACCCATGACTGCACAGATCATATTTGTAATTATGCGTAAATTTGAGATATTAGTAAACGATTGAAAATGAGTAGTTCCACTAGAAAATACTAGCATGTGAAACAAATGGCAATTCACCGCAGTTGGTAGGGTTCGAACCTACGCCCTCAGAGAGGAATAGATTTCAAGTCTATCGCCTTAACCACTCGGCCACAACTGCCCCGAATTTTCAGACAATCTAGTAATAATATTTATTGGTTCACCAAAATTTCCGTTTGACCTTACTGAAGAGCAGGTTAAATGAGAGATGCAAAATCCTAGCACTTTCTTTAAGTGTAGGTCGTGTGGCCTAATGGATAAGGCGTCGGACTTCTATGAAAGTAGTTATCCGAAAATTGCGGGTTCGAGTCCCGCCACGATTAATAGCATATGACGAAACTATTAGTTCATGATGAGTAGTAGTTAACCACAAACCATGGGGAATCATGTCAGATCAATAAAACTACAAATATATCTCGAACACTCAATGAATATCACTGGCTTGCATTGCCTTCACAGTGACGATTGAAAAGTGCTGCTGATATAGCGTTGCTTGGTAGATAACTTAAATCATTCTCTCTAAAGACACACAGAGTATACCTAACTGATGATGAATGAACCTTTGATTAATATATTAAGAATTTATTGGCCTGTTAGCTCAGTTGGTTAGAGCGCCGTGCTAATAACGCGGAGGTCATGAGTTCGATCCTCTTACGGGCCACTATAATTCTTCCATTAAATATTTTCCACTCTAAAAAGGTACTGATAGATTCGAAATATTTTGCTAAAGCTTTTAATGCAGATATGGCCGAGTGGTTAAGGCGACTGACTCGAAATCTATTTCCATCTTGGAGCGTAGGTTCGAATCCTACTATCTGCGTTTTGTGGCATTTTATTGGTAAATGTAACTACACAACATTTGATCAATCATTGATTGTGGGGTTAATGGTTTAATTACTTAACCCTAGGTGGCCTAATGTAGTTTGTCACCTTGTTTAACCTTGCTTCTTGGCCTTCCTCTTTTTAACCTTGCTCCCCCTCTCGGTGACTGTCAGTCTAGTTCGGAGTATTAACCTTGCACCTTTTTTCGTCCGTTGTTGCTATGTATTCTTATTTGGTATAGTTAGTGGACGCTGTTGGTGTAATAAGGTTAGATAGGCACCAACATTGACAGTTTATCATTCTGTACCGGATCTTGTGTAAAAGGGAGTCGGCAGAGTGATTGATTTCGCTTAAAGTGACCTCACTTCAAGTGTGAATTAGGCCATATGCTGATTTGAGCGTAACAATATATAATATATATATAATAAATACGATTTTTCCACAGAAAGAAAGGGGGTCTGACACACCATCCATCCTGTTCGCATACACACAGAAAAAATCAACTATAAAACCAAGATGGTGTCACCCATAAACCGCGTGAAGTGAGTTCAAGCAAAAAAAAATGGCGAAGACTCGTGATATGGAAAAGTACTCATCACCGCAAATAAATAATGCAACGACAAGCGCACGTGTGAAGTTTCCAGAAGAAGATGACTGCAGATGAAGTTGGAGAGGCCCAACACGCTCTGACCGAATATTTAGCACAAGGCAGACGACCATGATTGTAGAACCTCCTATCGAGAAACAGTGCATTGTGTCCACACGATTAATGAAAGTCTTGTTGCACAACTGACGGAGTGATATACGAAGGGGAACCACGAATGACTGCACGAACGGGAATGTAATTCCAACCGTTGCGGGAGAGAAAAAATGGCGGTGCTGTTAAGCCGCATGGACGGTGCGCATACACAAGCGCTCCGAACCGCTGGCACTTGGTCGAAAAGAAAAACAAAATGAAATTGATACTGGTGATGACCCATTGTCTTGGGTTGGGTTCATTTTCTGTTAGGTTTTTTTCTTGTCGGAAAACCGCGGGCGAACCCCGGGTTGGCGGGGTTTTGTATGTGTTGAAGTTGTTTTGTGTGAAATGGGAGTGCTAACACAGTCAGATGCTGATTACGAGTCAATAATGCTTCATTGCTGGTTATTCAACGAAAGACAAACTTGCAGAATATAATTAAACACTTTTCAAGTTCAGACTGACAGCCCAGAATATGCAAACATTCAACTTTCCAAATAAATTTAAACAGAAAACCTATTTTCTATATTTCGTTATGTTGAGAGCTCAACTCTTCCCTCAAAACAGCTCAGTGCAATGTTTCCATTCAATTCTTGGAGATTTTCTGTTCTCTCTACTTCACACACTTACAGCCCATACACTGTAATCAGGGAACACGGGGACACACCTAATCCTTCCCTATTCAAATCTACATCTACTACACCAACTGCTTCTTTCTCTACTACTACCAGACCTGCCTCATCAACTACCATTTCTGCCGCGATCTCTTTTATATCTCCAACCATTAAACTCGATCCCCTTGCTCTTCTCGATTCATCTTCTTTAGCGTTCTTTTACACTTTCTTTCCAGCTTTCTTTTGCCTTTTCTTGGTCTCTTCTTTTTTTTCAAGATTATTTTCTAGCCTAGTAATGCAGAAATGACAAAAATAACAGTAAAACTAGATAAAAACACCCAGTCTTACCTTTCGTAGTACTTGGGCTATTAGATTTTGCAGTTGGTGTTGGAGTACGGCTCCCACATATTTTGGTTGTCATCCAAATCTTTCCATTTTAGCCAAAAATACATTCCGTCTTCTCTTTCTCTGTTTCATAAAAAATTTGAAAAATATAAGAAAATTTAATTCCTATACAGGATTACATAGTAATAATATAGCCTTTGGATTCTAATGTCGGAAAAATTTAATTCTAGAATTTAGTTCAAGTTGTAAATTACACTGACATTGCAGGCTTATATATTCCTGTCTTTTGGATTGATTGGTAACATTCTAGTGCCAACATCTTTTGAAATCACAAGTTTGCCTGATCTCTTTTTTCAATAACCTCTCTCAGAACTAGGCCAGGAATCAGCTGCCATTGTAGTTGAAAGTTTAGCTGATGCTGTGACACATGCAGGATTTTTTGGAACTGAAAGTTGCAGTGATGTTATTCTAATGAAAATTTTACATGTAAGGAATATTTTGTCTACCAACTTTTTCAGAAACAATAACAAAAAATGTCACCCCTCTCAGGTCTGGAGAATGTTGGTTCTTCACCCTGCTGGGATTCCGCTCTCTAATGAAGGTGTTTGATCATGCAAAGCTGTTTCCGAATCTGCTTTAAAACAGTCTGGTTCGTAATCAGCTTCTTTAGCTTTCGTCATTATTTAGACTCGTTGATTCATTTTCTTTTCTTTTAGTTCTTATTACTCTTATGTCGTAGTTGCTTCGATCCGATTCCACCGCAAAACGGCTGAGTATATAAATATTTAAAAAAAACGAATCCGTTTACGCCTGCTTATCGACTACGTCGGTCCGTCGACCTTGCCTGGCCTACGGAGAATGGTACAATACCGAACAGGAATGCCATCGAGTCAATTGCGGATTTCCCGGTTACATTCTCAACGAATTGGCGAACATAACAAACTTCAGTAATACCGTCTCCTATAATTGCATCAAAAGAATACGCCTGTCCAGCGATGGAACACGCCCCTGCGAGGAGAACAGTCTCCTGAGTGCATTCTGGTCACTTGCGAGCCAACGATTCTCCCAGTTTTCAGCTCCCAGATTGGGCCGTAAGTGTCTTCGGAATTCTATGTTGTCTGCCACCGGATTTCCTTTCCAGTGTGAACTAAAACAGGTGCTGCAGTGGTTTAATCGTGTAATGAGGGCTTCTTTCTGGAGAGTGGATCACGACGAAAATGAGTCGGAAGAGTCGGCTGGATGCCACAAGGCCTACCTCAATGCCGGGACCTTACATCGATACCCGGAATCACGTCACACAATTAATCGAGAAGGTTTCAAACGGACCAACTGGTGAGCTAAAAATACGACAACGGTTACCAGGTGAGCGCAACTTTGGGGTGGGCAACTTAAGTCTTCAATTAGGACGAAATTTAAAGCTTTAGCGACGCGGAACCCAATTCCAACGAGCACTTCCGGTGCCAGGAAATGTTTTGTCCCGAATGTCACCAATCTGTGTTTTAAGTATGTGCTCGGCTAAAAAAAATCATTTTCGAATAATGTGAAGGCATGTAAGCTAAAAAGATAAGGTGATTATTTACATCATTCGATTTTACATTCAGTAGAAATTTTTTCAGATGACAGTTTAGCCTACTTCAGACAAAGTTGCATTCTTGAAAACTCTTTGTTGATTGATGGCAAACATCACCTGCAAGCCGGACGCTGTACATACTTTCAACATATAGTCTACGAAACAATCCGTGAATTAATTTTCTTCTTTGCTCCCGTAGGAAAACTACCTTGCTTGCATAGAAGCTTTTAATCAAGAGAAATGTTAAAATATGTTTTGATAGAGTGGAAGAGTAACAACGGAAGAAAATGCAACCTCCCCCCCAACACGATATGAAGAATGTCAATATATTCTGTCACCTGTTAGGCTACATATTCTTTTACGAGAAAAATATTTTAGCATGCTTTGTTGGGTACCCGTTTTGTTCCCAGTTAATCTCCCGCTCCTTACGCTGGTTTTGCATCTAACAATATTTTTTTTTACAATTTTATTTTGATTACTTTCTGCTTTCTAAAATATGAAACGAAAAATTAAATTTCTAATACACAAATCATCGTTGACTCGGTTGAGTTAGCCTCAACACGTCAACTCCTGTAATACGGTATCCCGTCGTTTCGGACACTAACATTTCGGCCCCATACCTTTTCGGCCCTTTTTAACCATTTCGGCCCGGGGCCGAAAATGTCCAAAACTGGGTCCGAAATGACAGCTTTATTAAAATAAAATAAGTTTAAAGAAAGAAAGAAGCTATTATATATATATAAGCTATAAAACTAAAATATCGTTATAAAGCATCGTTAGAAGTACAATATGTAAAGCTTAACAAGAGAATAAGACCGAAATGTAGAAAAAATCTTAAAGTTACAGATATAATTGGCTTAAAATCACGTAAGCTACTTCGAGTAAAAAAATATGTGTAACGCTTTGGACCAAAAATTGTTTTGCAAAATCTCTACCATAAAACAAATTGTCGAAAATTTTTAAATATTTCTTTGATTACTGTGTAAGTATTTTAGTATAAAAAAGTGAACGTCCATTAATAATCCAATAAATATTTAAAATTTTAGACGTTCGCTTCTTTTACTAAAATACTCTCTTCTTGTTATTTAACTTTTCAACTAGATAAATTATTTAACAACTTCAAAAATATTAATGAAAATGGGGCCGAAAAGGTAAATAGTGGGGCCGAATTGGTAGGTCGATTTCGGATTGGGCCGAAATGGTACGGGGCTGAAAGGGTAGGGTCCGAAATGACATACATCCCTGTAATATTATATTATTTTCTTGTTTGAAGAGTAAAGCAAATAGGATATAGGGTACATAGCATATAAGATAGATAGCCCCTAAAATAAATGGCTAAGTAAATGGCTTAATTTCTTAAATTACTTGTTCCATTTCTTAAATAAACAATAAAATGTTGACTCTGTTCCAAAGAAAAAGCACGGCGGTAAACTGGTGCTCGTTTTATCACTGTAGCTGCGGGTCTAACGCTGTCTCCATAATCGATTTATTATCGCTGGTATTACTACTGAAACGAATTACTTATGAAAAACTTTAACAGAATATCTAATGAGAAAATTATTACACATTTCATTTATTTTGTGTTACTTGTGAAACTAATTTCTTCTGTAGCTTAGTCCATAGTTGCAATGACACAAATTTCTGTTACTTGTATGTAATAAATTTTACTTTTTATTTTTACTTAAAAATTAAGTTGTTAATAATAATAAGTAATTTTATTTACTTACATCTATTTTTACTCACAATGGGAATCCGTCATTCTGCCATGATCCCTTTTCAAACGCCAAGAAAAAACGTGTTGTTCCAGAAACGATGTCATTTTCTAAATGTTATAAAGCTTTGTTTACATTACCACTCGAGTGTTAAAATGATATTCCATTCGTATTCTTTTTTAGGTAAAAAGAAAATTTGAAGAAATATGTCAACATAATACATAAATTATACGTAAACAACATCATTTGGACTACTTGGGTGAGATATCAATTTCTTGACAACCCCAATTGGGTTTTACTCTGAATTCCCCAAATACTGTTGGAACAGTTATCTCGAGCCTAAAAATTAAAAACTCTTGGCCAACAATAACACCGTCGAAACATCCACTTTGTGTTGTATACTGTCAGAAAATTTGGCTACGACAATATGGTCAATCAATCTATTACCCTGCATAAACGAGACATAGCATGCATATGAAAGTGACATAAAATTAGAAGATGGTACTGCAGCCACGATTGTCTTCTGCTCACCAAAGTAAAGTATTTACAACGGAAAAGAGTCACTGTCATGCAATGTCGTGACTATCCATCAAGCAGAGGGTTATGGCCTACATCTTTCCCTAAATATTTATACGTGAACAAGGCCAATTACTGAGTAGGAAATCTTCGCTGGCTATAACCCTTCAACCCAACTCAACCCTGGCAATTTCTGCAGCAGTGAGAGAAAATTCAAACCAACTGTGACACTCTGTCGGTCACAATATTTTGCTAAAAGAGAACATAAAATCCTCCTTGCTGAAAGCTTGGAAACATAATGGACGTCATGCACGAATGGCAGCGCGGAAAGTTTCCTGAATCCTCAGATACAAGATACAACCTGCCTTAAAAACAATTATATCCATCATAAAATCACACAATAGTCTTTACAAGTCAGTGTCATTTAAATCAACATCTACACAAAATTTGTGAAATTGCCTAGCCGAACCAAAGTTGAAAAAGAATCAGTTGAATAACTTTATTTTTACGTCCTTGTTTTGCTGACTTAACTGAAAAAAATGGCCAAGCGATTCCTTCACTGCTAGAAAAAATCCCGAACCTGGGAGACCTTTGGAGCTTAACCAAAAGAGCTGCAAAGTTCATTTTTACAATGAGAATGTAAAGTATTAAATTTTATACTATAACGTTGCAGAAATAGAACAGAATTCAACTTTTTTTCGGCAGAGTTAGTATTTCTAAACAGGAAGCGATTGAAAATTAAGGGAACTGAGAAGTATACAGTACACAACGAAAAAAACCCACACAAAGAAAAAGCTTTATTCCTTTATCAACCGTCACGTTGACTTTCCCATCGCATTTAGGTCACCTTGGATTCGAGGTTAACCTTGAAGGGTCAAAGAACTCGAGGCCCATTAAAGCCAACCATTAAAGTTCAATTATTTTCAGGTCTGGTTTTTACTGCGGTTGTTTCATTGGCCCCGCGTCTTTTACGTCCCTCCTTCGGAGGGGGTCCCTTCTTAGACGGTCGAAGTCTTGAAGATATAAAATGAAGTAAATACGGACAGTCGATACCGAACTTTGAATGGCAAAAGGAAACAGATTTAATTTTTGCCTGTTTATTTAACAATCGAGATTTATATTTCTATTGTTTGGCTTTTGTTAAAAAATATAAACTATGGCTATTACTTTTACTGATCATTCAGCTTTACAAATGCTTGGCCTTAATTCTTATCCTCATTGTAAATTGTTTGACAACTTTGAAATAATTTGGGATGACTGTAAAAATCATTCAAACAGAAATAACTCTGCCAGAAATGCTCTGTGTTTTTGTCGATATGATGATTAATAATTAAAACTGTACGGTTGTAAATTATGTTCCCCGGCATAAAAGATATAATAACATTTTTAATGTGTTAAGTGTTACAAATGAAAAAGTTGCCTTGTTGGATGATTCTATTTGTGATTCATATTGTATGTGTTTCGGATCATAAGTGAAATATCTACATATGTATTTTATCCATGTAAATTAACAGAATCTGTTACAAAAAAAATAAATTTTTTGAAGGATGTCAGAAATTTAATATTTTTTATTTCAAAGCACTAAAACTGATTGAAACATTGGAGATATGAATAAACCTTTTCTATTATAATAATTTTTTTGGGTTCTTATTAGCACTAAAATATTTTTCAACTTATTATTTAAATTTTGCAGTAAAAGGTTTGCATGCTTCAGAAATTGTTAAATCATACGTCCCAGGTGAAACTAAATTGGCAATTGCAACCATAACAGTAACCAGGAACTCTGATTTCTTAGAATTCATCCAATTGGCAGGTGAATCTTTTGGAACAACTTTTAACCTACCGATTTTAACGCGTAGACAGTTGTCATCAGTTACTTCGACTTCAATAACTTGCATACGTGATAGTTATCTGTCCATGGCCATTCTACAATATTAGTACACCAACGGCCGTCTAAAGATTGCAATGATTCTCCTTGAACATATGGTCTCAAGCCAAAGTTTTCATTTTCTGGCCACATTTTTTCGATGTGCAATGATTTCCCTTCACTTGGAATATGGATTTCTCCATGGAAATCTTTTTGTGTCTCTTTTAACTTATGTGAATTCATATAAGAAAATCCCAAGTAATCACCTTTATTATATTGATATTCATCATCAATGTTTACACATCCTGTGCCGATAATTGGAACTAGTGATTCGTTAACAACATATAATTCAATACGCACCACCTGTCTTGACATTTACTTTTGTCTTAATACTTTCATTTTTAATAGTCATTAATCTACTTTTAATTCTATCTAATTGACTTAATAATTCGTCCTGTTTCTTCCATTTTGTTGTGGAATGATTGAATAACAATGATATACTAACATTTTTTTTATGAAATGTGTATTTCACGATCTGGCCAACTTGACATAGCATTTTTCAAAAGATAATCTTCTTCATTTTTTGGTCTTTGTACTGTCAATTTAACATCAACAGTTCCTTTATCCCAGATATCCATAGTGTAAACGTCATAACAAAATTAAGCGCAATGGAGCATTGTTTTCTTAAATTTTAGCCATTTCGATAATGCACTTGGACGTTCTTGGAGATGACAATGCAACCTTACAACCAGCAATTCCTGAATAATTTATCCACCATCAACTCTTCTAGTTGATACCTGATCAATCCTATACCATTGCATTTCATGAATAGTAGCTTCGTTGATCATGGAACCGCTTACGTTACAAACTCCATTTTCATCTACTGCTCCATTACCAACGACAGGTTCAATTTGTTCTAAAAAATCTGTTAAAGTGGTGGCCATTCTGAATTGTACCATTTGGATCAGTAAATTCACAAATTATTCCAAGAAATTTTCCAGAATGCCAGGTAATTTTATAACATTCAGGCTGAACATCAGTTACATCTCCGTTTTTGAAACATAAAGTTTTATAAGAATTTACATTTAAATGTGATGTACCAGTAGTGTGAAGGTGTGTGAAGGTGAAAAAGGTATTTTTGCTTCTAACGTTTATTTAACATCGTCCACTTCTTTGTCAATTGCATCTAGTTTTGCATCTGTACCAAGAAATTGTACTGTACTGTACACTTGCTCGCATCATCCGAAACACTGATTCTTAAACTTGAAATAGGGGAAAAGTAACATAAAAGGCCATTGTTAAAGGCCTGCAATATTGGCTTTTTTGCTGTTGCAGAGTCTGGGAATGAGCAGATTGCAATTCCTGGTGGAAAGCCACCTGCTCTGGAAAGGAAATTTGCTTCATTTAAGCTCTTTAGTTCGAATTTTTTTGTGCATTCGCCTATCGCATGTCTGATTTGAATGTCTATTTTTGAAGATATTTTGGTGATTAGCACATTTTGGTGATCCAAAAGAACTTATAATAGCAATTTCCACATGGCAATGTTTACATTTTGACAAGTACTAATTCCTAAAAATTCTTCTTTAAGTAAAAATTTCTTAAGTACAGTTTTGAGTGCCAAGAAACATTGGCAATGCAACCTGTTTATTATTATTTTAAGTCAGTCATATGAATCAGCTTTAAATCCTACACAAATTTTCTTTCGGTGAAAGACTAAATTTATGTCGGAAACTGTCTCAAACTGCACAGAGCAGACAGTAGATTACCAAGCATGATGAAAGAAACATATTTCACTTGTTTTGGCCTTCATTGCAAAGGACACTTTTGTTCTAGGATTTTTAATTTCTCAAAATATTAGTTTTTTTTTCAATAAGTTAATTTTTACTTCGATCAACCCAGACGGATATTCTTATTATGTTTTTTTTGCGGATTAAGGATATTTTGCTAGGTCGCAAAAAATCAGACAAGTTAATCAAGTCAGACAAAGGTGAAAAATGACTTCAACAGCTGTATTGCGCGATGTTAACAAATGTTAGAAAAGATTTCGAACAACCCTTTAGGGAAACAACTAAAAATTTTCCTCACCTAATTGTGTTGCTTGGGTCTTCCTCTATGACTGATGATGCGCCTTGCGAGAATAATAGGATCTTTTGATGCCAGAATGCTCTGATGATGGCCTATTTATAGCATTCATGTCAATTCATTTCGTCAATGTCTGACTCGCACACTGACTCGGACACAGTCAAGTGTTAGGTCATTATTGGGGTGATTTTGGGCAATATGATATCGGGGCTCATATTCAATAGTTATAGTAATATCAAATTTGACTTCAGAAGGAAGCGTTTGTTTGATTTATAAACAGTAGTAACGAGAAAGTAAAAAAAAAAGCGCTTAATTTATTTAAATATGGGAATGTACCATAGGAATGTTCAAACTTCGACAGTTGTTTTAACATGGTTCTTTAGACATTCAAGTTTGGAAAGCCCGAAAAATTCGTGGATCAAGCTAAACGTGTTCGGGTTGCTTTGGCAGCAAATCGAACAGTTTTAATAAGCTCATTGGAACAAGTTGCCTGCTCTAACATCCATTCATCCATCCATCCATCATGAAGTGCAGTCACGGCTCCACACGATAAGGGGCTCAAATACAAACCCTACTGGCAATTGCTGCTGGAATGATCATCAATAAGTAGTTATAGATGGGGCACTCAGAGAGAAATCCTACTGGCCATTGCTGCGAGACTCATCAGCAAAGATCCAAACCAACATGGTATTTGCAAAATTCTAACTACTCTCTTATGATTATAATTTTATTTCCTTGCGTAACAAGGTGGTGCAGCTTTTGTTGCTGTTGCTTCTGCTCCTAGAGCTGCTGGTTATCGTGGAGAAGAAGGTTGTCATTTAATTAAAGGTTATGGTCGTAGTGTTCCCTTCTTTCAAATAATTATTTTATTCTTTACTTCACAGCTGGTCATCGTGGTGGTGGGGGAGGCATAAGTGGAAGGGGACATAGAGGCAGAGGTAGAAGAAGAGGTGGAGGTAAAGCAGGGTAGTTGTAATCCTTACTTTTGAATTTTTCTTACTCATTTGCTTCGCAGGTGGTGGTCATCATAGTGGTGGTGATGGCGGCAGCTGGAATAGGAGGTGGAAGATAAGGCAGGTGTTCCAGGTGACAAATAATCTAAATACAAAGCAAATAAAGATATAAAATGGAGAGCAATCTTGAAACTGAAATAATCGTATTTTAATTTCAATTTTCAGGCAACTTCGTCCTTTTTCTCTTTTACATGAATACAAATAAGTTTAATGCTTTTCTTTTCTTTTTATTTTTCAATAAAATTACAGATAAAAGTATATGGCACGCCGTTTCCAACTTAAAAAAATAAAAAATAAAAATTTAAAAAGCGCTAACGCCATCTAGCGGTCAAATTTACAACTATACTTTAAAATTTATTTTTGCAAATTGATAGCTCTTTTCATACCAAATACTCAATCAAATTTTCTTTAACCGTAGTAAATATGTATCTTTTCAAGAATTCCGTTTTTGGTTAACACAGAAAGGTAAAAAGGACAATTAATTATTGTTTCATTCAAATAATTTGTTGGCATTTTTTTCTAGTACGACGGTAACGTTTTACAGCATTTCGCCAATTTATAATTACGCTTTCGATCAACGCCTTGTTAATAAAACGACTGGTTGTGTCTCTTCTAAAAAATTGTCATGATGAGGAAAATATACTCAGGAACCCGGTTTGTCAGTTGAGAGAAAGAAAATAGTCAGGGAACTTCAAATTCGACAGATCTTAAAATCGAAAAGAAAATTTTCAGAAGACGAAGAACACGACTTCTTAACGCGTCGACACTTCGGGTCTTGAAATGAAAGCAGACTGAAAACCCTCAGCTTGGCTAAATTATTAACAACTTTGTACTGTTGCATCATTTAGTTTGAAACCCCCGCTCTCTTTTCAATAGTCGTAAACGCTTCTGACTTAATTCGCTCATGTGAATTCATCACGTCATTAACAGTCATTATCTAGTAATTTACCCTCTATAGTTAGAATGGAGCATCTGTTTGTGACTGAAAGTGATTCTCAAAATGTGTCATCTTTTTGGGGGATTCCTGAACGTTATTGAAGTCATCGGTTCTTGTTGAAAAAAAATTTGATCACACTAAAAAAGAGCCAAATTTGCTTATTTCTAAAGATTCAAAAATTGTCATTGAAGTGTCCTCAGATCTGCTTTACTGGGTCTACTTGGATAAGAAACGGCAGCGTTCCAGAATTATCAATCCTGAAGTGAATCCGATGTCGACAGTCACAGTGATTTGTGTGAATTCTGGAGAAACTGCCAACATTCTCTTCGGTAGTGTCCGTTTACTCTGTGGCTTTGGAACTGCCATTGAAGATCTAAGAGAATGGACAGAGCTAGCACAGAAAAACATCATTGCTGTGGACGAGAATTCTTCTGGTACATTAGGAGCTTGCTCAACGCGAAAGGCTATCGTTAACCAAACTTGGAAGGCTTTCCCTGTCAATAACGATAAAGTGAAATTTCAGTGTCCAGACTATACGTTCACCTACGTTCTGTTGTCAACCGTTTTGTGAATAAATAAACTCCAAGACGCTGTTATTAGCCACGTTCTAAAAGCCCTTCCGAATTCTTCATTTAACTTAATAAAGAAGCTAGCGCGTTTCGTGCATTGTGAAATAGTCTTAACGTGCGAAAATTGAACCCTTTCAAGGGAGTACCTCAGCCTCGCACTATGTGCATCACTTTTTCTGCTAAGGATAATTTGTTTCGTCGTGGGATGATACCCGCTGTTAGAAACGGAAAAAAATTAAGTCGGGTTCATTTATGTGTTTTTTTCTTCTCGTTGAGAACGGAATTAAGCAACTATTAAAGCAACCTCAGATATTTCACATCCCAGATAATCTTACGGCACCCAAAGTCTTATACTACCTAGTGTCTTTGTTTGAAGCAGTTAACATTCCTGAACTTGACGGTTTTGATAAACTGTTTTCTTCATTCGTGGATGTATTAAAGGATCTATAGACAGAAGTAGTGCAAAAAGAAGATGATTTTTCCCGAATCAGAGTGCTTGTAAAAGCGAACGGAAATATCCTAGGAGACTTTTTCACTAAAAATTTTGACTTGGGTTAGTTTTTATTTTATTTGTAATTTCTTTAAGTATTAATCACATCTGTTTATTTATGAAAATTGCCTCTAGAAAGTCAGTTAGAACGCGAACCTCTTCCATGTGGCAACAGCAGCGCAAAAGAGCAGCGAGCGAAGTCGAGGATTTCATTAGTCTACGTCAAACGTACCAAACGGAGATAAATTGGCCATAAAGAAGGAACTGGAGGAAATACCAAGCAGTTCTCTTGGGTGTGGAAGAAGAGGAACCAAAAGACCTTTGTTTTTCGGGAAAAAACTCGGTCTCTTACCACTGCAGCACCAGCAACTCGGCCAGCTACTCCTATAGTACCAGCAGCTTAAGAAAAACGCGAGTGATTGTGATGAGCAACAGGATGTATGCAACCAGTGAAAAACAATAAAAATTGATTACTAAGAATCGCATTTGTTATGTATGGTCTCCTTTCCTCCGATAAAGTAAAAAAAAAAGAATATTGAATAAAATCGGAATAATTTGAATTTTAAGGGAATTGAAAGAACTCTGAACTGAATTTTCAAACACTTTAACGCGAGGCAGTGTTTTTAAAACTGGCACCCTCGGATCCCGAGTATAGTTCCCAAAATCTGGCATTTTTCAGTAGGGGGTTACGTGTGTGTCAAATTCATTCTACAGGGGCTTATGCAATTGTCTCTCCTTCTTCTCATCCTCTGTGGGACAACTATTCCTCGCATTCAAAATTCGGGAAAAGCAGTTTTTATTCACATTCTTATGTGATCACTCCCATGGATGTACCTGGCACACCTAATCTCGAAGCGGTTCATCACCATATTGGAATATGAACAAGGTTTGCTAAGCAAATTTCAACAGCTCAGGGTTTTCGGGATTTATATGGCTAACAACTATTCTTTGATTCGAGCTACTGATAGATTGTTAGGAGGGAGGAGGGAGGGGGGTGTAATGAGACTACTGAGTGCAGTTTACACTTCTCTATGGCATGCGACTTGAAAAATAAAAGTCCTCGCATTCAAACTTCGTGAAAAAGCAGTTTTTATTCGCATTATTATGGGATCACTCCCACGGATGTGCCTTGCACACCTAATCTCAAAGCGGTTCATCACCATATTGGAATATGAACAAGGCTTGCTAAGCAAATTTCAGCGGCTCCGGGTTTTTGGGATCTATATGGCTAACAACTATTCTTTGATTCGAGCTACTGATAGATTGTTTGAATAATTTGAGAAAGAGAGGTTTTTGTGTACCTGTAGCATACACAAATTTTTGGTAATAAACAATATGAGAGATTAGAAAAGAAACTAGAAACATTCAAAAATTCAAACTGTTCGACCGAGATTTTCGAACGAATGGGCTCTTCTCTACAATACGCTATATATACTCAAGCTTCTATTGAGCCCGAGCAAGGTTCGGTCACGTGACTGCTATTTTAAATAGCAGTCACGTGACCGAATGCAAAATAGGTAGGAATAAATAGGTTGGGTCAGAAAATAGAAACCCAAGAACGGTAGGAAAATACCTTTCACGCCGCGCACACTCAACGCAACGCTAAATTTTTCCCGCGTAGGGTAAGGAACCCCCCTCGCATGTCAATGGACTCGACTGTACCATCGATCGTCAGAGAGTCGCCCTAAGAATGCTGAGGCTAAGCGTGCAAGCCGCTGATGGCAGCCGAGTACCCACCAACATCTTTCTGGTGAAGGTACCGACACCTTATTGATGAGAACGGCCGTCGTGTCCAGTTTGAAGCCACAAGGTCCGTAACAAATGTTGACAGTGGATGGTGTGGGTAGAGTCATCAATAGGTACCAATCCAAGCGAGTGCAATTCCAGTTGCGGGTGGAATGCGGTAAAGTTGCGATTGAAAAGTCAACGATGAAATTGGTAGCCAGCCCCACCCCAATCAAAGACTGGAGTCAAGAGAAGAAGAACTGGCCATAACTACGTGACTTACCGGTCGGTGTAGTAGGAGAAAAGATGTATCTGCTCGTCGGTACGGAATATCTGCATCTTTTGGTGTCAGTTGAGACCCGAGAACCGTGGAAGTTCGGATTTAAAAAAGGACTAAGAGTTGGCAATACAAAAGACTCTGGATCAAACATACGCCTCGTGAGTTCGAGATCAAGTGAACGAAAGGTATTTCCGTCTCTAAAGGTGTGAAATAATGAACTTTTTTCGACGCCATTGCATCTTTTAAAGGGATATCGCTTAACGATGCCATGTTAAGTGGCCCTACACTCCAACTTGCATTGGCCGCTTAGTAACCCTAACTTGTATTGGCCGCTTAGTGACAAGCTTCCACCAACACACTGTCGCTTGTGCTTCGGACATTGATGCCATGTTCAGCGGCTTCCGGCTGTCAGCAGAGGACTCGAGTTATTTCTGTTTCCTGTGGCGAGATCGAGCGATTTGGAGCCAGTGGTTTACAAGATGTACCGATTACCTTTCGGTGCAAGTTTTTCACCTTTCGTCGCCATTAACACTGTGCGTCAAATCATAGGGGGTGTTGGGGACGACAAAATGACCTCCGTCGTCCGTGAATGGATTTACGTCGACGATTATTTGAGTTCGGCAACGAGCTTGGTGGAAGCCGTGCAATAAGCGTCCTCTATGAAGGCGAGATTGACCGAGGCCGATCTGAATCTACATAGTTGGGTCTCTAACTCCAAAGAAATTATGAGAAGGCTTAACCGAAGACACATCCGTTAGGAGGTAACGGCGCAGAGAAAGAGCAGGGAGAATTTGAGATTAAAGCTCAGACACTTTTCAACTTTTCACTTTTCAACACTTTTCACTGCTTCAAATTCGCCAAGAAGACGCTCAGGCCAATGACGTTCAGGCCAGTCACCGAGGACGTTCAGGCCAGTAAGGTATAGCGGATGCTGGCTATATGTAACTAGGCTATGGGATCCCTAGCATGATTATGAGGTATGAGGCAGTATAAACAGAAAAAAAAATTATAATTATTTATAGGATAGCCATCCCATAGCCACGATAAAGCTCGTCTAAAATCCCCCTCCTGCTCCCTAACACCCCCAACCCCAAAAGCCAAAGAAATGTTATTGAAACCTTAATTTTTTAACTGAAGTGTAGTAGTTTAGTGGGTAAAGCGGTGGTAATCTGCAAGGAGACGTTAAAACAAAATTGTTATTATTAAAGTGTGTTCCCGTTTTTTTTTTTTTTTTTTTTTTTTTTTTGAGGGGGGGGGGCGGTACTATTGCGTTGTACTATGGTCAAACGAACGGGCTAGCTGACTATGAAGTAATATCGTGTAGCAGACGACCCATCCCTACCCTTACCTCTTCCTCCCCTTTGTTGTGTCTTTACTCTGAGGCCCTTTTGTAGACCGGAAGAGCATGTCTGAAATGGCTTTAGCTGTTGATGTAGTGGTGGGACATGCAAGATGCACCCTCGGAAGGGAAAAACTATTTTTGGGTCGTGGAAATCAACTAAATTCAAGTAGTTAACGTAGGATAAAAAATTACTTGATTACACAAGAATATTATTTAGCTTATTCTTGTCAAGGGGGGGGGGAATTTAAATTTCGTGCGATTTTTCTAAATTATGCACGAAATAAAAAGGGGACATTTTAGGGGGGTGGTTACACAAATGGCGGCGGGGAACGGGAAAGGGGGATATCGTCTACACCCAAACGTACTTATACCGTTCAGGATGCGCCACACATGTTTCGAAAGCAAACTCATCCATGTTTTTTCTGATTTTATATTGTGATAACTATTACTGCGGAGCAGTCAAGTTATAAAAAGGGGACGTAGTGCCATAAGAGGCCATGTAAAAAGGACCGAAAACAGCCAAGTGTAGATTATTTTGGGTGGGTTTTGTTTTTCTGTAGGCCAAAAAAATTGTTTAGATTAGGTCCCAACAACTAGGTTAGATATTATCTATCAATTTCACGATTTGGTACATTTTCATAGGCCACATTCTCTGCTGATACCCTTTCCTTTTGAATTATGGTGAAAATAGGAAAAATAGGCCAATTTAATTTGTTCACAATACTAGGGTATCTGTTATGGTCATGAAGTCAATATCCTGATACATTTATGTGGTCAGCTCTAGTTCAAGCAAATGTTTAAAAAATACACCATTAATAAAATTTCTGAGTCCAGAGATCAGAAAAAATGGTGAAATTGATTTGTTGAAATCCATTTATTCACATTCTGGTCTACATTAGAAGACCCATCCAGACAGCCGAACAGTACTACACCTGGTAATATTATCGGACATTTTTTGAAATCTAATGAAGTAGATGGTGCAGCAAAACTAATATTGCGCAATCTAAAATAGTACCTGACATTCAGGGTAAAAAACATTCTAGTACAGATGACACTGAAGGTTCTGCAAAAATGGCTGTGTCAATAATCTTTGAATTTTGTCAAGACCGTAGAATTCTTTGCTAGTTTATCCAAAGCGATGATATAGGTTGCCTTGGCTGCCAGTGAGAGAGCAGCAAACTTCGTGCAGCAAGTGGCATGCCATGGGGAAGTTCAGGATAGCCTCCACACAATTTTATAGGCTTCAAACAACAATAATTTGTCTCGCGACTACAGCTTTAATTGCTTTAGATAAGGTGCAACAATAACGGAATTTGCATAATTATCATTATTGCTTAAGATTTAAATGATAATATTTGCTTCCCTTCCAGCGCAACGATAAAAAATAGAAATTCGTTTCTTTGCCTGCTTTTCCCCCGTTGTTAGCGTAATCTTTAACATTTGTTCCTTGTCCTTGTGTTTCCCGCCCTTATACTTGTACTTATATTAAACTATTTATAGAATTTCATGTATTGGATTAAAATGTTACAAGATGTTAGAAAAAATTATTTTAAACGATAAAGTCATTCTACTGTATTCTCTTCTACTTGCAAATGCAAATCTCCACCAGATGCACTCATTTTCATTTTAGCCATACACTTTAATGGACCATAGAGCATTTGTAATAAGATATAAACTGTCTTTATAGGTTGCAGTTTTTGTTGCAGTAAATCGAGTCTCTAAAGTCAAGTCCGCATATATCTTGATAAATCACCAGATAAAGCTCTTATGAGGAAAGAAACGAAAGTAAGACCACTGACTTTATATTAACACAATGATGAAGTTCTGGACGTAATTTTTTTCTCATCCGCATGTATTTCTTTTAAGTTACCTTTAGTCGGCAAAGTATCGCACCGCACTTTCGTTTAAGCCTACACCGAATGGTTCGATCGAGATGTATGTCTATTGCAGGAACGTGAAGCTGCTTTATGCTGTCCTCTATTTCTAAACCTATGAGCTCTCAGTTGTAATAGCCGCTTATATTTCTTTATGAACTGAACATACTGCCTCGGTTGAGCCCACGTCGTATAAGCTTAAATTGCGCAAATTTTACGTTTCCTCCACCACGATATGTATTAAATATAGCTAACACAAATAATTATTCACTTAAAATATTCAGAATTTAATGGAAATATCCCTCACTGGATAGGAGTCCGTACTTTCTGACCCCAATGAACCAACTAAGATAGTTTGCAATTTTTTGTATGAGAAATTTATAAAGTATATTATGCGTGAATATCTATCCACCGCTATATGACTAAAATCCTTAAAATAATAATAAAAATAATAAAATACATCCAAGAGAAATGGTATTATTTCTTACCGGACTAATAGACTTTTATCTTACCACACTTAATATGTTTTCTGTCTAAGTAAATAATGGACAGTGTATAGCTTAGAAATAGTACACCCGACGCATGATTCTTCGGGCATTACAAGATGTCCGACTGTTGAATCAATTGTAGGACAAACAATAAGTAATAATTTTCTATTTTTCCCCTCGCTGTCCCTCTTGACCCGGTGTCCCGGCATACTCAAGTCTCTCCAAAAAGGATTTCTAGAGTCAAGACTAAAACTACAATATACAGATCAATAACATTCCATGGTCTAAACCTTATTAGATACGATAAACGAAAGATTTTTTCGAAAGTGTGATGGTGTGATTGAATCTGTTCCGTGATATTTTGATGCCAATAAAATGGTTAATAGTTTCAACAGTCAAGTCAAAATGATGATGCGAAAAAAATGATGCGATTACCGTCTGTGGACATCGTCTCACTCTTGAAAAACTTTGTTTTCTTCAAATAGCTAGTACTGTGCGTGAATATCAATCGGTTTTACCTCATTGATTTCGGTTTTCTCTTCGTTTTATATATTTGACGGATAACTATTAAAGAAGCACTCGCTATTCTAAAAAAACTGTCTGTGAAAAAAGAATTTTTTTTGCTCTTCTATAGTGGAACGGGAGGTTTACATAAACTCAAGAAAACGCGATGATTTAATAAAGCTCGTCGCGCAGTTTTTTCTTTGTTTTCCTCGAAAATAGAAAAACGCAAACTAATAAAAAAAAACTTGAAGAAAAGATATGGAGCAAAGACAGAATTTTTGGTTTCAAATTGTTTGAATAACCAACATGAGACCCGCTTTTGCATAGATATCGTTGATAAATCAGTCATTCAATAACTGATATGAGAGTAATTGAAGAGGTCGAATAACTTCTTGGTTGCAAATTATTGAATAGAAAATTTTCAATTGCCCGCATTAATAGTATTGGAAATTGTTGATGTGGAGATGTTGATGAAATCAATTGTTTAATTATTGATTTGAAATTTTTTCAATGTTTTTAAAAGGGAAACGCAAGAAGATACGGTTCCCTGCAGACGGGGAAATTTGTTTGCACCCTGCGATTTCGTGCAGCGGCTTGGCGAATTTCCAGTAACTGATTGAGGCAAAGCAGGCAAAAGCAATGCCGGCAGCCATCTAAGCCATGATTTGCCACATTGAACATGTATATGGGGCATTGTTCATTGGTTCAAACCAATGGCCCTCTGTACCCGCACTTGTTGCGGCGTTCCAGGATTAAAAGAGGTAATTTACATGGATATGAGTCATATCACGAATGAATCGCCGGACTCGTACGGTATCACTCAAACTCAACTTCTCCGAATGTTTCCAAAAGATTAGAAACTCCATCCATTTGGGCGTTGCTCACTTGTACAGTTGATCCTCGTAGAGAAAGGTGACGTAAGGACTCTCGTCCAGCAAATAGCGTCCCTAATTCGACAATACCATCAAACTTTTCCGGCTGACGTAGGCGGATGCGTTCTTTCTTCGTCAGATCTTTTACTAGAGTTGGAGCCAATTCCGGAGGCCCAACGGATTGACAGCAAAAACAAATTGCTCGAACTTTCCTTTCACCAAATTCTTTCAGATATTCCAAGACATTTTTGCCAAAGGAATCCGTGATGTTCTTGTTAGCCATTGAGATCAATTGGCGATTTGGATCAGCACCTGTAAGGCGGGAATGAAAAGCAATCAAATAAAGTACTTTCCTCTTAAGCATAGCCTCGTAATTGATGCAAGTAGCTTTGGCATTCAACAATTGATCGATTACGTCACCCAAATCAGGGCGTCGGTAAAAGAGGCAGACTTCATGAAGAGCCGTGATGTTTTCGTTGGCGATAAGGCCATAAGTTAAAGATATTGGCGTTCCCTCGCCATAAACTAAGCATACCTGAAACCAAAATTACATAAAACGAGAATTGAGGCGCATGTTTAAAAGCTTGAAAGGCAGAGCATCTTCATACCGGCTTCCTTGTAACTTTTTATTAAGAAGTTAAGTGCCCCTCGGGCGCTGAATGACATCTTTTTCACCTTTCAAAAACGAAAAAAAAAGGTTTTTAATTAAAAACACAAATGAAACAGCGCATCTACCCCCCAGTTTTAATTTTTACCTGAAAAATAATTTTTGTTTTATCTAGTGGAGCAATCACCATCTTTGCAAGGGTGCCCACCATGGCTCCAGCGGTTAAATTTTCCAAAATCACATGACTAGCCGTTTTTATATATAAATACAATTCAAAAAGCGTGTGATGTACGTATGGGAAAACATATTTTTGCAATGATTCATAGCTGGGTTAAGACGGAAGATTCCAGCGTATTTATTATAGCGATTCTTTATCGGATGCGTTGAACCATAATGTACCTTGAATCTTAGGCGTGATCTCCTGCTCGTCAAAAAACATGCCAACGTAACCGTGATTCCCTTGTGGCTTGCAAGCCAACAAAGCGTAAAAATTGATCCCACAATCGGTTGGCCGATCCGTAGACATTTCGGATCCTCTTTGTTTTTGAAACTTTGAAAAAGTTTTTGAAACTGAAGTGCCATCAAAACAGGAAATTACGTTAAAGTATTTTGTTTTGTTTTCAACGGTTAAAAACTGTTTTTCTACCACAACTAGTCCATGTATGCTCGCTCGCACGCAACTGCCATCCCAAATGCCACATGCCAAGATTCATCCGCCGGAATTCTCCCTTCGATTACACTATGTCGGGAGGGGGGAATTAAGGTAGCGTTCTAGACTTCTAGTCCAGTTTTCGCGACAAACGCAGTGAGAAGTGTAGTTATTTTGTGCTCGACCTAAAATGGATGAAATTATCGAAAAAAGTAGAAGAAATATCTTCAGCAAAACTCGGTGTTCAATTGACATGGATTTAAATGCTTTCGTGGCGAAAGCTTTAGAAAACTCAGGAGCGCCAGATATAGAGACAACGATGAACAATTTTATAGAAAAGGGTAAGATTCTCTGTTGTTTTCTCAAATTGTGGGTTATCTGACATGTATTTGTGTTAATGTAGTGTGCGTTACCCCATCAAACCCACTACCTAAAAGGGCAAGTGGTTTCAAAATAGTTAAGAATGGGGTTATTGAAAAAATTTGTGTGAACAAAGAGCAACACAGCGTGTTTTGCCAAAACGAAGGGCATTAAGGATCCCATTCAAATCTCTTGATGATTAATGAAGAATGTGACCCATGTAATGAAAGTGGACCGAAAATGAAAACGACATGCGACACATGGTCTCTGCCACCACTTCAGCCAATTCTTGCAACTTGCCCTGTGCTATTCCTTGTGTTATTGTCGCGATCTTCCAGCGACGAAAAGATCAAACAGGAAGTTTATGATGATTTACGTAGGACTGTTAACGAAAACAAAAAGTATGTTCGTAAAAAATGTAGATAATGCAATACTAACAAAATTGTACTTAAGGACAATTTATATTGACAATAAACAGACCCCAAGGTTAGATCTGCATGCGTCTGCCTATATTCCAAAGATGGCAAATGGTACCGGGCTAAAATAGTCCAAATGGATTCCACTTCAGCTTTAGTACAATTTGTCGACTATGGAAACTTGCAAATTGTACACGTCGATCACATCAAGAACATTCAAGAGGAATTCGTCAAATTTCCTCCGTTTTGCATATCACTGCAGACTTGATGGAGAAGACGATTATCGTCTTTGTACAATGGAAGAAAAGAAAGGTTTAATCAGCTAAAGTGTTACTGATAAATCATGCTCACAGGCCAATGTGTAAATGTAGTTTTTAAAAACAGTGTTTGAGTAAATCTGCTGCATCAACAACAATGTCCAAGCAAGAATTTGCCAGCCTAAGTGAGTGTGACAAGCCGTTAAGACTAAAGACACCAGGAGGTGAAACAAGGGAACCCTTAATGGCTACAAGAATGGAGACCACAAAGGAAGCCGTAGTTGATCAGCTGACTGAAAGGATTGGAACTATTTTTCCAGCTCGGTCAAAGTCAGTAGATAACCGCCTGACCATGGCCTGAATCTTAAGATCACTAACCACAAAAAACATTATTTCTAGGGAGGCGGCTTTGTTGGATAAAGAAATACAACGCATCAATCAAATCTTGCAAGAAACAACCAAAGAAAAGAAAAAATTGAGGTGGAAGCAGGACGGGACAAAGCTGAGTTGGCAGAAGTTATTCGCAAGTAAGTAGAGTTTTTATAAAAATGGATTTGATTTCTTTATGATTCTAATTTTTTATTTTTTTCAAATAGGTACAATTAAACCAATTGAGACCTCAATCAAGCCGAGAAAAAGTTCAAGCAGCTTGAAAAACGTTATGATCAGCTCAAAGAGTCTCTTGATCTATTAAAAGGTGGCATGGTCAGAGCTAATCAGGAACACAAGGTAATTTCCATAGTCCCAATTAATAGTGCGAGTATAATATAATTTTTTTAAATGATAGGATGTCGTCTCAGAGAGGGACAAGTTGAAGGCTAAATTGCCAGTGTATCAGAAACAGCTCAAGGAAGTTGACATCGAAGAAACCTGGCAAGTTAATCATTCCACGAGATCCTTTTTACTCGTATTAATGAATAGTGTAATTCTAAAAACAGATTGGATGTGGCGCCCAAAGCAGAATGCTCCTCCAACGCATTCTACGATTTAAGCATCAATTTTAGTCCCACTGAAAATGTTAGAATCGATGAAGTTGGATCTGAATGAAAATTCATCCATCTGGATGAATGGTTGGTACACTGACCATGAAATGGTCACTCTCTTATACGATGAAAAAAGGAAATGAAAAGTCAATTTTTGGACAAGTGACACGAAAACCAAAAAGCTACCAAATCTTGCATCAAAGCGGAAAAATTGAAAGGAATTGCCTTAAGTCACTCGTCCAATAATCGGCAATGAGCTTAAGTTGGTTAAATCAATTTTTCGCGCCATGAAAATTTCAGACAGTCTATTTTCGTTCATATATTTTCTGGAGGGGGGAGTAGGAAGACATGGCCAGTGTCTAATTATTCCTTTATGTTTCTTCCTACCTTTTGCTTTCTTCCTTACCCCCCAAATTTGGGCTAAAAGCCAAACACAGTTCCCCACAATATTGATAGTGGCTGTTTGGAAAAAAATCGCTGTTCGGATTTTTATGCAGGATACTGTACTTTTGTAGTTGTGATGACGCCATCTGGCAACACAGCACCCGTCGGTTCCATTAGGTTTCATTTGCAAAAATTTTTAAAATTCAAGGCGGTCTTTTAAATTGGGGTGCCCAGTACTAAAATAATGATAACTACAAAATTTCAGATTTTTAAAGAAATATTTGACCCTGCTAGCCGTGATAAAATAGCAAAATTTGTATTTTTCTTCCTAATTTCTCATGCGCTTGAGATGTTGTACTTATGTATGATAGTAAAGTAGTGAAAGAATAATTTTTATTTCCTTAGGCTAATTTTTTGAATCAACTAAAGAAAAGTGGAATCCTTCTAGAAAAGGTTACCTACATTTCTAAGGGGGTTGAAATTTCCATCGCCACCGAACAAACTGGCGTCATTACAAATTTTACAATCTTCGGCGTTGACGAGATGATGAAAAGTATTCGATTTTATAAGGCGGAGGATAAGGAAGAGATCCCAAATTGCAAGCTTCCAAATGTTGATGGGTATATAAGCGGTATGACTAAAGGTAAATTGATATTTTTTTGTAATATTCATTAATATCTAATCTTGTCCTGTTTCTAGATGCAACAACAAGGCTGTTGAGAAATCTGAATGAGTGCAAAATTCAAGCTGGCGCAAGACGCTGAGTGATAGTCAAGAATTAAAAAATGGCGTAATAAAAAAATTGAACAATAAATCCTCTAGTATTCCCCACATTTAACTCTCATCTCCCATTACCTGTTTAGTTTACTTAGAAAAAAATGATCTTTTCCCTAGTAAAACAATACGCCTATTTTTGAATATTGTCTATTGTTTATTATTTTCTCAATATTGTAAAACCACAATGGGTATAGGAAAAATTGAAACACGCGATAAGGGTTGGGGCGATAGGCTGATGGCTGGGGGAGAGGCGATAGCGGCTGGCGAAAAAATTGCGCCCGACCTTAGATGGGAAAAAATGGTGGAGAAAAAAGTAAGCCTCAGGCAAAATACTGCCAAGTAGCCGTTTGACGGATTTTTTCAGATTTTTCATATTCAAAACGATGTGAAGCAGCAATTACGAACAGTAATGTTCATAATCAATAAAATTAATTTAAAAAAACCTCCTTAAAATCTTGAAACCCGCGAAAAGGGTTAGGGTGATGGCTGAGGAGAGGCGATAGCGGCTGGCGAAAAAATGGCGCCCGACCATGGACGGGAAAAAATGGCAGAGGAAAGTACATAACTTTGCTTAGGTATTAATACGCTCAAGCAAAGCATTATTAGCATGATAGATGTTTCGCAATTAAAATATTATAATTGATTATTTAAAATAACAAAAATTTCATTCGAAAAAAGTCAAAATAAAAAAAAATGTTCCACGACCATAAAACACGGTGGACAGGAGCGATGACAGGGAAAACGATTATGTTCCTCAATTTAGGACAGCCAGCTGCTGCGTGCAGACTACAGATCAGAATGGCTTACGCAGAAAACCAAGAAGTGATTTGTTAGACAGTGAAGACGAAGAGTTTTTTTTCAGTGATATATTTAAAGACAGTAATAATATCAAAATTTCTTACGAAGACTATATAAAGCAAAGGAACTGATTGGATAACGAAGCTGTGAGTGCTGTAAGTTTAAACAAAAATTATTTGTTGTGCAACTGCCGTTGTGATTTTTAAGATTTTCCTTTTCACGCCTCATAACCCATTTCGTCCTGTAACCTCAGATTAAGAAATTGTTGTCTACATGCTGCACTTTGATGGAAGAGATTAACTGTTACTGATTAGAAAAAATTTAATTTCGCATTACACGCCACTTGGTGCAGCGGCGAAAGTAACTGAAGTAATGTCGAATCAATTTTTCAACTCTCGAACCATGCTGGGAAAATTTAGAACACTCTATAAGGTAATATTTGTGATATTTTTGTAATCCTGCCTAACAATAACATGAATTTTCTATGTAACACAGACATTTTCAGATAAATTCAAGAAGCATTCCAGAAAACTTTCGTTGGCTACGGCCATTGATAAGTCCAAGCGTTCAGCACTCATCGAGAATCAAATTGCTAAAAAAAGGACTGAACTGGAAAGCGTTATTGGTAAGTTAAAGTATTTATTAAAGAAATTAAGTTTCTAAATCTAATTGAAATGTATTTTTCTGTAGCTTCTGTGAATAAAATTAATCCATCATACCGACGTCCAGTACCACAGACGGTAATTCAGGATATTACAAAATTAATAGCTACTGGAAGAAGCAAAGTGTACGATGGCTACTACTGCTAGTACTGCACTGCCTTCTACCAATGTCATTCAGGATTGTCTAAACATGAACACAACAAACATCCAGGGAATTTCGAAAGGGCATTGCATTATAACATACACCTCGCAATACAAATTTGCGATCCTGCCTTTCAACAAGCAGCAAAAATGATGGCTGTGGAAGTAGTTGATGGGTTGGAGCAATTCGAGATATTGCTTGATCCTCAACTGTCAGTAAGAAATTCTGAATTTTAAAAATTTTACCAATTGAAGCTAATATTTCCAATTTTTTAAATTAGCAAACTCTTTTCAAGAAGATGCGTATAATTGAAGCTGCAACTGAGAATCCATCGACTCCAATTCCAAAAAAGGAGGGCAATTGCCACGGTGCTTGCATCTCCAAATACGTCTACACGTCCATTGTCGTCTAATAGTCAGCCACCAACTAGTCAACCATCTCCGAAAACCATCATGTTGCATGAACAACAACTTATGCTGTAAAGGATGGTAAAAGTCTATTTTAACAACCCACTTTTTAGTTTACTTTTACTTTACTTAATTAATACCATATAGTTAAGTAACTTAACGGGAATGAGCCCGAGCGCAACGAGGAAAACAGGGGATTTTGGGTATAAAGAAAGACTTGAGCACGACAATAAATCGTAGCAAAAATGATTTGTTTTTAACTATATTTTATCTTACTTAAATTTATTAATAAAATAAAGTTATTGGTATCATTCTAACTTTACTTAACTAGACTTAAAAAAGTACAAATTATTAAGTACAGAGTATAATATAACACATTGTTTATTTTAAAGTTGAACCACCAGTTTCTATAGAGCGTAGTGCGGAATTAAGTAAAAGTAAAGTCAAATTAAAAATAGACTTTAACCAAAAACTGAACTGAAAATCAAGTGGAGAAACTTGAATACGCAAGAAGAAACAATCCATCACCAGGATACTTGAGCTTGGGTAAGAACCTCCAATTTCTGAACTACCAAAAAGAATCGAAGGAACGGAAGCAATACCCGTATTTTTGGGTGGATCCATACAACGCCATACACTGCTTCTGCATTGGATATCAACCATCTAAGCGGTTCGAGGATTCCGGCTGTTTCCGTTGCGCAAAATATAATAATAAAAAGAAAATTTTGACTTTACATTTCTTTACGTGGATTGCAAAAACAAATGCTCCCGTAAAAATTCTCCTTATTATTTGCTAATCTACCTTAAACATGTTCAAAGAATTCCTAAGTATAATTTCCTAACTTTCGGTTTCCTATATAAAAGGTACCTGAGACTGTTCTCTATCCTCCTATCTAATTTTCAACAAAGAAATATTGTAACGAGGCTGGACTATCAGGCTGAATGTCAGAGTGTATTGACGTACAAGAGTATGCAAGACGTACAAGTGTATGTGCGAAAAGACAATGAATCTCTGGCCCCGACTGCTAAGTGGGGGCCCCCTTTTATCTTAGAATGGTCGGAACTATATGAGCTCCGACCGGGATTATCTGAGCCGCTATTCGGGGCCGGATGGCTACAGGAGACGTCCGGTAGACCGGTCAAACTCCGCGTCGTCCGGTTGGTTACTTGAGGCTGGATGCAACTACAGCGTTACAACCCTCTTTTTACTTCGGATCGTCTCGATCCGGCTACATGTTTACTACGAAAAAGGAGAAGAAGACGAAGCACGCCTATTGCGAACAGGTATACTGTCAAATGAAAAGCTTATCAGTGGCTAGATCGCCGAAAGTTGAGGACGAAAATTTTCTGGAGGTGTGTCGGACACTTCATCTTCATGCTGCTGGATGCGCTCTTCTAAGGTGGACATCTGGACTGCCAAGACGTGGTGTTGACTGGTATACTGGCTGTGGGTCAATTTCACCAGAAGCCCGGCGACGCCGATGAAAAGGATGACTCCCACTATCCACTCCCAGGGATAACGGGACCTGTAGGTCGTGTCTTGATCATGAATGCGGGTGTGTTCCAGATCACTCAGCCCTTGCATCTGGTGGAACATGTTATTCGTTTGAACGTGGCTGGTGTGTTGGGAGGACGCGGTGTTCCTTGCAGGTTGGCTGGCCAGTTGGCGGTGAGCACCGAGGTCGTCGTGTGGATCACCGTGGACAGGTGGCTGTAGGGGTTCTAGTTCCGGTAGGAGCGGTGCGTTCCTCGTGATCCATCCGCTGTGTATGTCTTTCTTGAAACTGGCTTGGAATATCCAGTCATCTGACTGGGCTGTGCACGACATTGGGACTTGGAAAACTGATATGGCAGGGGTGTCCACAATATATGATTTCGGTCCAGCTGTGGCTTTTGGACAAGTGAACGTCAGGCGGGTCGTGTTGGTGGCGGACAGTCCCCATCGTCGGTGGCCCAGGTAAACTGCGTCCTGTCCGTTCCATGGCGTTACGATGATGTCACAGCTGTCCTGGACTCGGCGATCATCGGCTAGAAAGATGGCGACACTGCACATCCCTTTGCTGCTCTTCCGGCTGACAGCTCTGCTGATGGGGCAGATCATGCTCTTGGGAGAGCGGCACGGCTCGATCATCTCGGGGGTCAGCTCGATGAACATCTGTTGGTCAGGGTAGGCTGCTATATAGGCGGGTAGGTCAACGTACTGTAGCCCTGTGGTGCCGTTCGGAGTGGCTCGGGTCATGCTGACGATGCGATATAGTGTCAGTGTTCGCGCGTACTCGAACACTGGAATATGTATGAATAAACGGACTCCGTTGGTGGTGCTGGCAGCCGTCACCTTCGCCTCTTGGTATGATCTCCACATGTCCCCTGCTTGTATCGCTGGTGTTAGTGTCCATCCCGATGGCATGTTGTTCTTTATGTCTGCAATGACGGTCTGAGCTGAGTGGGCTGAAAAAGTGCAGGTGATAATTTATCCATGGCAGCGTATGTAAGCCCGTTGCTGAGTCGGCTCACTAGTTGCTGGAGCCACTCGATTGCAAGGTCAACTGAGCGGAAGGCTTTGTCGATTTTGTCTCTTGTTTTCCAGTCCCACTCCATCTCGCGGGCGAGGTTGTCAACGGTGCTCTGGGTGTTCGCGAGATCTTTGTCTAGTGTCAGACACGAGCGCTGGAGGGCGTCTGTTGTCTCTTTGCTGGCTTGTAACTCCCATATCGTTTCGTTTATCAGCGTGGTGTGCGTCTCGATGGCGTGTACAATTGCTGTTGTTTCTGTTGAGAGTTTTTCTACCTGGTTGTTAACTTTGTCCAGTTCTTCCGTTGTTGAGACGCCGAATAACCAGTTCAGTATTCTACCACCTCCGTCGACCATACCTCTTTTCTGTCTGTTCTTTTGTAGTGACGTTTTTAGGCTAAGGTAATCCTTCTCGATTGTTTCTAGTCTTGTCAGCTCGTATACTGCTCTCTCACGGACGAGAGCAGCGATCATGTACTGGATTTTCTCTGTGTTTGGCGTGCCACCACTGTTGCTTTTGAATGGTTTGTTACCTTCGTTTACTGATGGCCTCTCTACGATGTTGTAGCCCGAGGGTATGGCTGGTGGTGCAGGTAATCTACTTTTCTCTGTGAGCCATCTTTTTAATTCTTTTGTCATGTTGTCTCCATGGTCAAACGAAATATCGGTGACGACTGTCCATTCAGAGTCGGAAAAGAACCGTTCACCCAGGGATTGGAAGATGACGCCGTAGTTTGACAGCTTCACCTCGCGTGTGCCCTCTACCGGTTGTGGTCTGAATGTCGCAAGTAGTAGTGTTGTCGACCACCAGATGGTGTAGTGTGCCATGGTTGTGGTCGTCACGACTCCCTCTATTGGTCGCAGGTGTAGAGTTGCCAGTAATATTGCCGGGTACCGCCAGGAGGGGTGGTTTGCCATTCCGTTGCTCGTTGCCTGGGTGAGTTCTGGCTTCATGGTCAGCGTCGTCAGCAATCCGCATAGTAGGGTTGAAGCTAATGCGAATCTATTTCGTCTGATTCTCAGTGGGTATCGTCGGGTTTGTTCGTTTGGTTGTTCGTCTGGTTGTTGTCTTGGGGTCTCCTCGGTCTGTTGTCCGGTTCCAGGGGTGGTGCCTTTTCCATCAGTCTCCAGTTCTGTCTGGGTGATGTCGTGCGTTGGTGGCCTGTCTGTGACTGGGTCTTTGGGGTTCCCGTTTCTCTCTGTGTTGGATGTTGTGGTCGGTTCCTCTTGGTCTGTGTTGTCGTCTTCGGTGTCGTGGTGCTCGAAACGAACGCTCTTCTTTGCTGGTTCTGTGCTTAGACTGAGCGTGTCCTTTGTGTTGTTGTCGGCTTCCTCTAGTCTTTGGTCCATTCGTATGGGATCTGTGAACTTCTTCATTCTCTCTACGTGGACGATTTCGGTCTTTTTCCCGGGGATGAGTCGGATCTCGTAGTTGAGCGGCGTTATCTGTTGTTGGACCACGTATGGTCCGTGCCAGCGGTGTAATAGTTTCTCTGCCAATCCAATTTTCCGTGTGGGTCGGTAGACCAACACTTTCTGTCCAGGGTTATACATCTCTCCTTCTTGTCTTGTTTCATCGTAGTGGCGTTTATATCGTCTTTGGGCTTTCTGGTTCCGGGCGTCCACTTCTATAAACGCTCTTTGTAAATTGCCCAGCATCCATGTTTCGAAGTTCCCTGGTCCTCTGCTCTCTACTCGTACAAGTTGTTTTGGGTCAGGATCTGCTCCACAGATTGCGTCGATCGGTAGGACTGGGTGGCGTCCGTGCATCAGGTAAAAAGGTGACTTCCCGGTGCTTTCTTGTTTACTGGTGTTGTACGCGAACCGTACGAACGGTAATGTCACATCCCAGTCGGTGTGGTCTCGGCTGACGTACATGGATAGCATGTCTGCAAGTGTGTGATTTAACCGCTCCACCAATCCGTTGGCCTGTGGGTGGTATGCTGTGGTGGTCTGGTGATTGGTCTCCATTGCTCTGATTACTTTTTGCATCATCTTCGCAGTGAAGCATTTGCCCTGGTCAGTCGTTAGTTTCCGCGGTGCGCCGTGGCGGAGGAGTACCTCGTTTAGGAAGAAGTCTGCCACCTGTTGTGCACCTGCGCGTGGTAGGGCTGTGGCTTCGGCCCATTTTGTCACGTAGTCGACTGCTACTATGATATAGCGGTTGCCTGCTTGGGATGTCGGAAAAGGTCCTAGAATGTCCATGCCGACCCTGGACCATGGTCTTTCGACTTGCGATACTTCAAGGAACCCTGGTGGTTTTTGGTATCGTCCCTTCTTCCTTGACTGGCAGTCGGGGCAGGCCTTGACGTATCGTTCGACATCCCTGGAGATTCCATTCCAGAAATAGCGTTGTGCCACTTTGTCGTAGGTCCGGTTCTCGCCGAGGTGCCCGGCTGTGGTGTCGTCGTGGCAGGCCTGCAGTATCTCGGTCCTGAAATTCCGTGGTATGCAGAGCCGTAGCTCTATCTCTCCTTCGCCTTCGCCTGTGATCTGCATCCTGTATAGTAGTCCGTTTTCGATTGTGTAGTTTGTCGTCTCTCTCCCGGCCTCCTGATTCTCGAATACGTATGCCCATTCTCTCTGTTGGCCTTCTTGTAGTTCATTGCGGTTGTCCTGGGTCAGTAGGCATATGGGAGCGTCGGAATGGGTGTCTGTTGTGGTTTGCGGGCGGTCGTTTTCGTCGTTTGTTGGGTACCTGGACAGGGCGTCCGCGTCTTGGTGTAGTTTCCCGTTTTTGTGTGTGATCGTATATTTGTGTTCTGATAGGGTCATCGCCCACCTGGCCAGTCGTCCAGCCAGGTCTGCCTTTGATTGGAGCCAGCAGAGAGCGTGGTGGTCAGTTACGATCTTGATTGGGCATCCCCAGATGAATGGTCGAAATTTCTTTACCGCCCAGACGAGGGCGAGGCATTCCTTTTCGGTGATTGAGAAGTTCCGTTCGCTCGGTGTCATCAGTCGGCTGGCAAATGCCAGGGGTCGTTCGATACCTGCCTGCTTCTGTAATAGCACGGCTCCTACTCCGTATCCGCAGGCGTCTGGGTGGATCTCGAAATCGGCGCTTGGGTCTGGGTAGGCTAGTGTGGCCGCCTTTGACAGAAGTGCCTTCAGCATGTCAAAACTTGTTTGGTGTGCTGTGGTCCAGATGAACAGTGTTTTTTCCTTGGTTAGATCAAACAGCGGTTTGGCGATTTCTGCGAATCCTGGCATGTGTCGTCTGTAGTATGAGCACAGGCCTAAGTAGCTCTTGATGAGTTTTACTTTCTCCGCTCTCTTGGCTGTAGGTGATGGTGGGGGGAATCGAGCCACTGCGTCTATCTTTTCTGGGTCTGGGCTTATTCCGTCCGCGTTGATGCGGTGTCCGAGGGCGGTGATCGCTGACTCCCCGAAACGGCACTTTGGTAGCTTCAGTTTGAGGTTGGCTTTCTGGAGGGCCTCTAGGACGAGTCGTAATCTCTTGGTGTGCTCTTCGGTGTTACTGGCGTATACGATGATGTCGTCCAGGTAGACGAGGCACGTTGTCCACCGCAGTCCGCCTAGTACCGTGTCCATGGTCCGTTGGAATGTTGCTTGTGCTGTGCAGAGGCCGAAGGGCATGACTAGGAAGTGGAAAGTGCCGTCAGCGGTTACGAACGCGGTTTTCTCTCTGTCCTCTTTCCTCATCGGTATCTGCCAATATCCACTTTCTAAGTCCATTACTGAGAATATTTTTGCTCCATGTAGTCTTGACAGTGTCCTGTCGATGTTGGGCATGGGATAGACGCTAAAAATGGTGATTCCGTTCAGGGGGCGGAAGTCGAGGCAGAATCTCCATGTGCCGTCCTTCTTTTGCAAGAGCAGTACCCTTGCGCCCCAAGGCCCGCTCGCTCTCGCGATCACTTTCTTCTTTAGCATCTCTGTCGTCAGGTCTCTTTGTATCTCCTCTTCTTTCCACGACGTTTGTCGTGGTGTTTGGTAGATGGGTCCGGCGTTCTCGATCAGATGGATTTCGTGTTCTGCTACGTTGCAACGGCCTAGCTGGTCCCCATCTCTGGCAAAACAGTCTACGTTGTCTCGTAGTGCTCGTTCGATGTCGTCTATCTCTTCTTCTGTGAGGTCTTGGTTTATGCTGGCTCTGAAGTCGAGGTCTTTGGGTGTTTGTTCTGTGGTGGTCATGCACGCTCTTGGGGTTGGTGGCCTGTCGTCTTCGCTGATCTCCGTGCCCTCGGTCCTAATTTCCGTGCGATGTCCTAAGACCATGCCTTTGTGTACGAAGGCTGGTCTGTTTTCTAGGTTCATCATTAGGATCAGTGTTGTCGGTCGGTCACCTGGTAGTAGGGCTCTTCCTGGTGTTAGTCCTGGGTTGGTCCTCCTCGTCGGTTCGATCAGCCATGGTCTTCCGTCTGGTGACTCTCGTACTGCTTCATTTTGCACTACCTCCACTGCTGCCATCGATCTCGCTGGGATTCTGCTTCCTTTGCTTGCTATGATCTTGTTCGTCGGTCCGGTGTGAGGGTCTTCTAGGACTAGGCTGACTGGCAGTTCTCCGAATCTCATCTTGGGCTTGCCCGTCCCGTACTCGATTTCTAATGTCTTGAATCGGCGGAGTACGTCGTTGCCTAGTAAGACGTCGATCCCTCTCATCTCCAGTACGAGCAAGTCTGCTTTGATTGATCTCGTTCCGATCGTTAGTGATAGTTCGACTCTTCCTAGTGGGGGTGTCCGTTGTCCGTTGACCATGACGATGGATGGTCCTCCCCACGTCTTCAGTTCTAGTGCTAAATCCGCTGCTATTCTGGGTGATACGATTGATACGGCTGCTCCGGTGTCAATCACTGCTTCTATCTCCTTCTCGGCTCCGTCCTTCCCGATGGTTACGTTCTCTACTAATAGCTGGGCGACATCGATCTTCAGTAGTGGTATTTCTTTGTCGTCTTCGTCGTTGGAGGTGCTCATTAGGGCTACTGTTGTGTTCCGTTGTGTGTTGCTCTGTGTCTCGTCGTCTGTCTTCTTTTTGGGGCAGTATCTTTTTATGTGGCCGTCCTCCTTGCAGTAAAAGCAGATTGGTCTCCCGTCGGCTGTCCTCTGTGGGGTTGTTGTTTGGTTGCTCTGTGTGTTGTATTGTGGGCTTTTGTTGTCCGGTCTGTCTCTTCTGGGTGGTCGTTTTTTCATCGCTATGATCTCCCCTTGAAGTTGCTGGACTACTTCGAGGAGTTGTTTTAGCGACGGTTCTTCCTCCGCTTTGTTTGGTTGTTGTTCTCTGCCGATGGCTGCTACTCGAGCTTCCTCCTTGTCCGTCGCTAGGGTGTGGACGGCCCACCCTTGGTTTTGGGCTATGTCTGTGGCTTCTGTGTGGCGTCTTATGGTGGCCAGGAACTCTGCACAGGTCTTCGGTTGGAGAACCCATATCTTCTCTACGAGTGTGCGCTTCAGCCCTTGGTACAGATGATGTATTTTGGCTGCTTCCGTCATGTTCGTGTCCATGAGTCGGCAGAGGTTCATCACCTCGTAATAATATTCTGCTGCTGGTTCGTTTGCTCCTTGTTTTCTGTTCCGGAGTTTGTTTTCTTGGTATCCTGCGTAGCTGTCCTGTAGGAACTCCTTGGTGAACACCGATCGCATCCCGACGACCGCGGGAGTTCCGGCTACGCCCTGGGCTGCTGCTACTGCGGCTGTGTCTGCCCATTGGGTTGGTGGTGTGAGGCACTGGTACCACTGTCGTGCGGGTCCTTCCATGTAGATCCCGAAATTCAGCCTCTTGTCGTCGTCCGACCACCTGTTGTAGTCTGCTATTACGTCGTAGCGGTCGATCCAATCCGCTGGATCTTCTCCTGTCTTCCCCGAGAACGTTGGTGGTGCTTTGAACTTCAGCAGCCCGGCCGCCATGTTTGTCGCTTGTCGTCTTTGGGGGGGTGTTGGGTTCCTGTTTTGTTGTGTTGGGGTGATGTTTGGCCTGTTTGTCGTTGGTTGGTTCGTCTGTGGTGTTTGGCTCCTGTTCGTCTGGGTCGTGGGGGTGGTTGGTCTGATGGGCCGTGTTGGTGTCGGGTGGGTTGGGCTTTGCTGGGTTGTTGTCGTGTTTGGTGGTGTGGTGCTGTTGTTGGAACTAGTAAGTAGTCTGGCTGTGGGGTCTTCGTTCTCGGTCTCTGATTCTGATGTTACTTCTGTCAGTTGATTGTAGCTAATGTTTGTCTCTGTTCTTTCTGGGTTGAGTTGGTCTGAGCGTTGGTTCCAGAGTCGCACTGGTGTAAACAGGTCTTCTTCGTCTTCTTCTATCGGGTTTTCGTCGTTTCTCACTGGTGAGAAAAGTTCTTCTTGTTCGAATACGTCGTCGTCGTCTTCTGCTGGTGGGTCTGTTTCCTCGCGTCTGCTGTGGGTTCCTTACAGCTCTCCTGTTCGGTTTGTGGTTCCGTCTTCCTCTTCGTCCGTGGGCTGGCTGTTGCGTGTGTCTTGTGGTCTCGTTCTTCCTTGTGTTCGTCTTTGGAGGTCGTCGTTGTCCCACGTTAGGGATTGTGTTGAGCCTTGGGTAGAGCTGTTGTCTTCTTCGATCGTTGGTGCTCTGTTTGCTCGCGCCTGTTGTGTGTTCGTTGGTTGTGCTGGTTCCTGCGCTGAGTTTTCGAGCTGGCTCCTGTCCACGAACCCGCTATCGCGGCCTGTGTGGATGGTCCCGTCTCTCGTCTCTCTCCGGTTCTTCGTCTGGTCGGCTTCTCTTTGGTTGTAGCCGCACTTCTTCCTGGGGCTGGTCTGTGTTGAGCTTGCTCCTGCTTGTGGAGGGCTCCCGGCTGCCTCTGCACCTTCTCCTGGTCGTTCGGCTGTTCTCTGTTCTTCGGTTGGGGCTTGTTCTGCGGCCTGATTGTCCTTCCTCTTGTTGTCGCGGGTTTTCTTGCTCGGCTCTAAAGGGGGAGACGCTGCGATACCTTGCACGCGTTTGCTCGTCCTCCTCGTCTGCTCGCTCATTCACCTTCTGGCCTCTCGTCTCCTATGCTGTTCTGTCGTCGTAAATTCTTACTGTTTACTTTTTGCTTGGTCGTACCTTAAATCTCCACCATGTAACGAGGCTGGACTATCAGGCTGAATGTCAGAGTGTATTGACGTACAAGAGTATGCAAGACGTACAAGTGTATGTGCGAAAAGACAATGAATCTCTGGCCCCGACTGCTAAGTGGGGGCCCCCTTTTATCTTAGAATGGTCGGAACTATATGAGCTCCGACCGGGATTATCTGAGCCGCTATTCGGGGCCGGATGGCTACAGGAGACGTCCGGTAGACCGGTCAAACTCCGCGTCGTCCGGTTGGTTACTTGAGGCTGGATGCAACTACAGCGTTACAATATCTGTCAGTGACTAACAAAATGTTGTCGGATTCTGAAAAATATTCAACAGACTACTACTCTGGTTGGTTGGGGTGGAGGGGAAGACAAATTCACGTTATTTCAATTAAATAACAAAAAAGGTGACTGTCGAGTATAGGGAAACGTCCATCGCATAAGGAAAAATAATCAAAAAACGCCAGTCGCTTTAGAAAATGTATTTTAAAAAGAAAATCTCATTGTCATTAAAATAAACAATTTTCAGATTAAAACGAAGAATGTAAAAACTTACAGGGCGTTTCTGTCTATGGCGTATCACGAAACCAAAAACTAAAGTAGCCGATGGATGAATTCTTTCGGATTAAAAACGAGATGAAGCCATGCAATCACTATACTTTATTGTTTATCAACAATCAAAAGAATCAAAGAAAACATCCATAAAAGATTGAAACCCGCGAAAAGGGTTGGGGTTATGGCTTGGGCAATAACGCTTGGCGGAAACATGTCGTTAACGCTCAAGACAAATAAAATCTCCCCAAAAAAATCTGCTGATGCTGACGCGTCGGAGTACAAACAATCAATTGTAAATAGAGTGCGGATTAAATAATATAAAAAAAGAAAACAAGCATTATTCATTCCGCACACATTTCATTCTACAAAAACTTAGCCGTTTGTAAAAAAAACTTATTACTTATAGAATATTACTAAATAGACCAGGTCGGAAACCACCTACGACGACACTGTGGTGGTCCCAATACCTGTGCTCACTGTACACACAGGAGGTGTACACACAGTGTCCTTACACTTAATTAACAGTGTTAGTCACTAGTAATGAGCCCAACCCCTGTGCCCAGCTAGTCCGGCACTAAATAATGTAAAGAAAAACTAACGGGTTTAGAATAATAATAAAAAAGTAATCCAAATTTCCGGGTGGGTGGAGGCAGCTATGAACGGGATGACTACAGCGATGGTAAGTAGAAAAATTCGAAGCCAAGAGAAACACTTTTGTGTGGCCTCTATCCACGGTGGCGAATCGATGGCTGAGCGTTGTGTGACGAAAAAATCACCAGTTAACTTCCTGTCTTAAAAAAGGGGAATATTAAAACATTGAAGCTATATAGCTTGTTTGGAGTAGCATTGGGCAAATTGTAAGAGTAGTGGAAAAAATCTGAGGGTGGGTATGCGTGGGAAAAACGTCGTAATGAAATAGCTCGAGGCTGTTGACATTGAAAACTTGGTGTTAAGCTTGGGAAAGTTGTAACTATAAAAATCATCATGCACCAATCCTTAACATAAAATCCAAAATGCATAAACGTTACAATTCTCTCGCAGGAGTTGATTAACGTAGTATCATCAAAAAGATAGAATGTTTTGGACAAGTAGAATTGAACAATCTACAGTATAATTTTGGAATGACTGCTATTAAACTCGAAAAGTTTTTTTTACAATAGACTGATAAAAAAATTGTTAATTTACCTCATCAAAATGCTTTTGTTGTTGGCTGTTTAGTTGAATAATCATGCGGAGGAGGCAATGGTAAGAATTTTCACTAATGCCCGTTGATTGCCTGTCCTTAAATTAAAACAATAGTCTAATCGATTTTCTTTACTTTTAGGTCGCCGGAGATCCTGGGGCTGGGGGAAATGACCGGATCGCTTTTGAAGTTCTACTTCGGGTTGATAACATTGGTCCCTTGGAGATCCCTGAAGTTCCAGGCATAATCGCTCCACCTCACGAGGAAAATGCTCCACCTCGTATCCAAAACATTCGCCGTAGAAACGTCGATCTTATTGCAAGAATGGAGGGTGACAGAATAGTGCGTGTAATCCCTCCCGCCAATCAACCTCCAAGAGAGATTGCCCCCGAGATTGCCCCATAACCGGCAAACGGTGAGCTTATGTTATGGGAGAACTTGCCTCACGCAGAAGTACCGGAAGAGCTCGTCCGTTTTTTCTTTCACCCCAATGCCGCTCCGCTCCCCCAGCACAGAATGGGGCCGTTCGACGTATGTGGCATATATCTGGAACGCCCAGCCGACGGGGCGATCAATTCCTGTGAGCATCGCTTTTTCGGGGAGTGCGTAGAGGAATTATCTTAGTAGAGAGTAGGGATGGGATTTCGCCTCCGGGCAAGCATGTACCCTTTCTGCAGACAGGAATTTTAATTAGCTTTCCCTCTGCAAAATCCAGCGCTTCCAGCCCACTTGGAAAATGAATAGCAAGTAAAAAACGATTTGAAACAAGAAGAGTTATTGACTGCAGCAAAAAGCGTTTATCTGTTGCGTATTTGTCAGCCTCTTCTTCCTTAGCAATAATAATCGTTGGTATTTTAATCGCAATTGACCACAAATAACAATACTAGTACGAAATATGAATATTCAATTGGTGACGCTGAGTTGTTTGTGTGAATTAATTCCCACAATTCGTCTGCTGAGCGTTGCCAAGTCTTTTGGTATTGTGTCGCTAAATACCAAAGACGCTTTGGTCTTATGACGTCTAGGTTTTTGTTCTTCTGTCGCTTGAGTCAATTGAGTCATTGGTCATTTGTCGTCAAAGAAAATTTTTTGTTGGGCCTAGTGTCGCAATTTTTCATTTGTGGTCTTGAGTCACTATGATGTTACACGATATGATGTTTACGTTTCAGCGTTTCTCGTTCCGGAAAAAGACGACGTTGCCATTTTTCATATAAACCACCAACATAATTTGTCGCTGTTGGGTATTTCCAGCACGTTGTGTGTTGGTAAACTTGCTAAGTAATGTACTTAATCCATCCTCTACGGCATTTTTGGTTCTAGCTAACGTATACTGAAGAGATTTGAAAACCGGTCAAGTTTTCAGTTGAAACCTGCAAACGTACAAAAATCAATTATTTACAATCGTATAAATTTAAAAGATAAATTTTTATTCATCCGCTTTTAGTTATTTTATAAACGAAACCAATGTTCGTGTAAGGGTAGGCCAAGGTTCGTGTAAGCGTAGACCAAGGTTCGTGTAAGCGTAGACCAAGGTTCGTGTTGCTTGAGGCCAAGATTCGTTTGCTGTGGGCCCACTTCCTCTTATAAGAGAACGTGGGAGCCACACCAAGCTAAAGGCTTTCCCTGGAGTGAGTGGTGACGCGGGGGATGGGATGAGAGTGTTGGAGAAGATACAATCTCGAACAGTCGGAAGAGGCTTCACACCTCGCACATTGACATGTACCCCGTGTTATCTTGTTATGTCTATAAGAAACCTGTCAATCACTCTGGAACTGCTCTCTGTGTTAAATAAAGTGAAGTAAGCAGGTGTACGTATTTGATAAAGTCAATTTATTCCAATAGGTTATGGGCCCAGTTTGGCATCACAAAATTATCATCTTTGTACGTCACCAACCTGGTATAGTTTATGTAACCTATGTTAGTTGTTCGCATATTTGACAGTCCATAAACAATTCTTTTTGGTCCTAGCCTAGTGCTGGTTGGTTATGGTTTATTGCTGTGTCTGTTTTTCTGTATGCTAAAAACTAATCATGTCTACCAATACTTTTTCAACAAGAGATGCCAGTCACGTTACTAAGTTTAACGGCAACAACTTTCCTTTTTGGAAATTTCAAGTACTACTAGTCTTAAGACAGTATGATTTAGTGGATGTTGTGTTGGGAACGCAAGTCAAGCCCACACCAACAATGTCAGCAGCAAGTCCACCTACAGTTACTAACAATGCAGAAATTACCTTGTGGATGAAGAAAGACAACTCTGCGAGCTGTTGCATTGTAGCTACCATTGAAGAAAACTTTCAACGATCACTCATTAATTGCAAGTCTTCTAAGGAGATGTGGGATCGCCTAGCAGCACAGTACGAGCAAGCAGCTTCAGAAAATAAGTATTTCTTACAGCAACGTTTCTACAATTATTCCTTTCAACAAGGCCATGATGTGATGTCACATATAACTGAAATTGAAACTCTGGCTAACCAGCTAGGTGATCTAGGTGAAATTCAGTCAGAGAATCAGATCATCACCAAAGTGCTGTGCACTCTACCACCAAGCTTCAGATCAGTCGTTTCGGCATGAGAAAATGTTGACGAGGCGAAGAAGAAACTCCCACTTCTTACCACTAGGCTTCTGAAAGAAGAAAGTCTGAACAAGATGCACGAGAGTGAGGAGTCTGCAGAGGATAAAGCATTCTTTTCAAGAAGATCTAATCAAGTTAGACCCAAAGATGCACAATCAAGCAAGAAGATTGACCAAAGAATCTGCTACTTTTGTGATCCAAATGGAAAAACTGGCCATATTGAAGAACGCTGTTGGGTCAAACATGGTAGGCCTACTCGCTCACTCAAGAATGCAGATGCAGCTTTGAGTCAACAGCATACTGAGTGGCCATTAAATTACGGTTTCTCTTCACATATAACGTCATATCTTACAAGTACTTGCAGAGATCCGAAAAGCTGGTTTGCCGACTCAGGGGCTTCTCAACACATGTCAGATCAACGATGGATGTTTTCAACTTTCAACACCGTTGTCAATGGAAGTTATCCTGTGAAGGGGATTGGATCTGACAACAGTCCACTCCAGGCAACAGGAAGAGGAAATATCTGTATCAAGTCCAAAGTTAATGGCGAATGGAAAAACAACACCATACACGATGTCTTATTTGTTCCAAAGCTTGGAGCAAATTTATTCTCTATTCGGGCAGCAGCAAGAAGAGGAGCCAAGATCTTATTCGACGACGAAGGAGTCAGCATCACTCATCACTCATCTGTTGTGGCGACAGGCACAAGTAAAGGGACAAATCTCTATCTTCTTGATTTTGAACCTGTCAACCGTGGTGAACCTTTTGATCAACCACCATTCTCCACGTCTCTTCTTTCAAAAACAACAGCTGCACCAATAATCACTTGGCATCATCGTCTTGAAATGTTAGAAGAGCGTGGCAGAAATGTTATTTTTAACGAGGTCATTCCAGTTTCTCCCAACTCTACAGATGATGGAAGCCAAAATGGAGATGGGATTGATTTGTGTTCGTCTGTTGAAGATTATCCTACTGAAGACTCTTCCCATATTCCATGCATTGCTCAAGATCCAGATTTGTGTTCGCCTGTTGAAGATTATCCTGCTGAAGATTTTTCCCATATTCCATGCATTGATCAAGATTCAGTCACTATTGGAGCTTATTTGTGTTCGTCTGTTGAAGTAACGCCGCACATTCCGGATGACTTGCCATTATCAACTGTTCCAAAAACTGCATCGATTCTTGGACCACGTTCAAGACGGCCTCCTGTGCGATCGGCCGACGAGTCTTTAACAGGAATCTATGTGGGATTAGCAGCAGTGTGTTTGTTGTTGTTGTCCTGTGTTTACTTCCAAAAGGACGAGAATCACACTACCATACTGCTTTGCAGCAGTCATCAAACAAAATTGGACGAAATAGTGAAATATTTGTCAGATCAGTTTGAGATCACTTCTGGACCTGTCGACTATTTTGTTGGCCTAGAAATTTCCCGGGATCGACATAAGAAGCTAATTCACGTGTCTCAACAGTCCTACGTGAAGAAAATTCTCGCCAGACTGGGAGTAGAAGATTATCCTTACCAAGAGGCTGTTGGATCCTTAATGTTTGCTGCAATTTGTTCTCGGCCTGATATATCCTATGCAGTTGGACAGGTAGCCAAATTTTCCAGCAAGCCAACTAGAACTCATTGGAATGCTGTTAAGCGCATTTTCGCGTACCTGAAACACACATCTTCCGTCGGAATTCCTTATTATGAAGAAGGCGAAAATCATTTATTGAAAGCCTTTTCAGATGCCGATTGGGGTGGTGATACAGATGACGGCACTTCAACAACTGGGAATATCTTCATCCTTAAAGGTGGTCCCGTGGCATGGAGTAGTCAAAACCAAAAATGTGTCTCCCTATCCACCGCTGAGTCGGAGTATGTTGCAGCCTGCATAACCACTAAAGAAGTTGTTGAGAACCAGTTGGCAGACGCCCTAACGAAGAACGTCGATTACCAGAAATTGTCAAAATTCAAACTTAGTATTGGGATGTGCTCTTTGTCTAATTTCATGTTTGAGTGGGTGCATGCTATTTATTTGTGTTTGAGATTAAGTGGGTGTGTTGGAGAAGATACAATCTCGAACAGTCGGAAGAGGCTTCACACCTCGCACATTGACATGTACCCCGTGTTATCTTGTTACGTCTATAAGAAACCTGTCAATCACTCTGGAACTGCTCTCTGTGTTAAATAAAGTGAAGTAAGCAGGTGTACGTATTTGATAAAGTCAATTTATTCCAATAGAGAGGGGTAATGGCTGCTGTGCTGAAATTGACATTGATGCGAGTAAGTTTGGACTAGAGCAGCAGCTGCTCCGCTTCGGATTGAGCCGCTGTTGTGATTATGATTATGATTGTTGTTGTTGTTGTTCTTGTTGCTGCTGCTGCTGCCATCCATACCACCGCCGCTGGCCATCGAGTCACTGCCGGCCGGACTGATGTTGCGAGGCGTCAACAACAGCGACAAATGGAAGGCAAGGGGCAAAGCCTGGGAGCTGGGCGTTTCGCTCAGGACTAGAGACGGCTCGACTTCAGATAGGCACAGAGGTTGCCTTGATCCGGCCCTGTCTAGCATTGCCAGGCTACGCTATGATTGGTTGAACATCTGCAAAGCTCCGATGGGAATGGGGCTGTTACCGGAAGTCGGCGTGCTGCTGCCCTGGAATCCTGAAACGATTCCGTCAAGTCTTGGGGAAGGCTAGGGTAGTTGAGGGGAACAAGGAGCCATCATTATCAGCGGGGCAGCCGATATGAGACCACCACTCAGCGACGTTTTCGGATGGCTTGTGTTGGTTGCAGCGGAAACGTGTGTGCTTCCATCGGATTCCATCGAAGCAGAATTGCCGTTGACGGATAGAGGAGAGGACTGGATTGACACAAACAATAACTCTAGCCCATTGCACATTAAAACCATAGTGACTTACTCTAATTCGAACTAAAACCTCTCCTATAGCAGCATTTTTAGTGAAAATCCTTGGGGCAAAACTGATATCTCAATTTCTTGATTGCAGGAACCGTGCGTGTATTTAGTGCAGGGCAAAAAACATGAGCATCGAAAAAACAATTATGGAAATTAAAGTTGAGTGAAATGTTTATTTTGTATGCTATCGTCGTCGTCGTCTTCGTCGTCATTTGACTGTTTTCTGACGCCGACTTTCAGAAGGAAAACAACACAAAAAAGAGAAAAGGTGTACGAAGAAGTGAAGGAAAGAAGTTCTACAGACAGTGAAAGGAACATCTTTTTCTGTAAAAAAATAAATTCTGAAACGCGTTTCCCATATTCAGCTACTGTCAACGAGGAACTGGCACATAAGTTTGAATATACATGAATTCGTGGCAATTATTTAATTATTGATGTTGTTCGAATTATATCAATATTACAAAAAAATGCAGATTTTACGTTTGCTACAGACCAGAAAACGGAAAAGATTGGACGAAGTCCACGGTGGAAATTTACAACAAAATAGCTTATTTCAACTTGATATGTGGATCCGTAATGTTGTTCAGAGTATAAGGGTGTTAAAGATAACTTTAACCCTTGTTGATTTATGTTTGAATCACACTGTGACTATATGCCGATAGTGAAGAGGAACCCAAAAAACGTGAGTTGGCTTTACAATTACGGGGAGTAAATATAAAAGATTTTTTTCTGATACATCCTTTGGGACATGGCGGATGGAACACTGAATTAAAACGAGTTAGCCCAACCTCGATTGACACTGCAATCCAACGTCAACGCCCCCCCCCCCCCCCATTTATTATTTTCCAAGAGTTTGTGGGTGAAAGTTCTGGCTGGCTGTGTGTGCTTTAAAGTTTGCCGATTTTTTTTGTTTTTGGCTTTAATTTTATTTTTTATTTTCACTTTTCTATTCACGATAATATTCCTCTCAATTGTTTAGTTTCTTTTATTGATTTTTATTTCATATTGACTCACACACAATCAGCCAGAAATCACCGTAATATATTGAGAACTTCCGTGTTCTTTCGATAGCATGCGACTTTGGAGCCCAAAAGCCTTGTTGAAACTCTTCCTCTTTTTTTGGAAGCGCCGCTCGGCCTTCTTAACTACTTGTTGTGAGGATTAGGATTAGAGCTGCTAACCATTTGATTCAAAACAAGAAGGTCCGAGAGGGGTAAGAGAAGTGTAAAAAAATTGAACAATAAATTAAAAGGGACAGTTTTACGTACCCATATGTAAAAGCAAGACGAAAGGAAATATTTTTTAATAGAGTTCCAAATTTGTTTTAAGAATTCGATACTTAGTACACTCTCGAATTCCAGTCTATTTGGTACTTACGACGATATCTTGTTGTTGATGAAACAGTTTGCGGAGGAGAAAAATGTTTACTTACGTCTAAGTAAACCTTCAATGTAAATTCAGTGTTGGAACAAAAATGTTCAAAGTGAAAAGAAAATTGACAAGAAATACATTTACAAAGAAGTAACCTACCGTTGTCCACATTCTGTCAAAATTAAGCCACGACTGTTCTGTGGTTGTGAAGAGTTGATTCATTTCCGATTTAACCCTTTTCAGCTGAAGTTTGAAATAGTGAAAAAGCAACTGGAACATAAGAATCATTCCATTTCCGAAGAACATAATCAAACCTATGCTAGGAAAAAGTAACCAAGATTTAATTTGTGGTTTCTTACTTTTTACTTATTAAATCTTACATTTATATAAGGCATATGGCTGACGAGGCGTTGGAATTTGTGAAGGACTCACTCGCTGCTGGCGCTCAACACACCATTGTAAGGAAAATACTTCAAGACAAATTCGGTACAAACCACATCTGTAAGGACCTTATGGTGGTTCACTAGAGTTTCCTCAGGCGTTAGGTAGCAAATGGCTAAAAATAGGTTATGGTGGCAACAATCACTGGTTGGTGGTAGCAAAGGGATTCGTCTTGCCGGAACACCTCCTTGTGTATGAGAGCAGTCCTGCTGCAAAGGTCTGTCAACACGTTCTCAGCTGCACGTCATCTTTCTAAAAACACCTAGGGAAAGAATGACATATGTTGTTCATGGCTGTCAGAAGCAAGGCAATGGTTTTAATTGTGGAGTCTTTTCCATTGAATTCGCTACGCTAGTTTAGTGAATGGAGAAGACCCAGCATCACTACTATACAAACCCTTGCAACTCCGTAACCACTTCCAAAGTTGCAGTGATGCTGGGGAGATGGAACCATTTCCTTCCACTATCTGTCGGCCAAGAACTAGGGGATAGAAGGTAGAAACTGCAGATGTGTTTTTTTATTGCTGAAGAACTGCAAGACTATACCTTGTAAAGGAAACCAGATTCTCTTGAAATGGTAGGGTTTGACAAAAAGGGGAGTGGTTGTGTGTTATGGGTTCATGAGATGTGTACAGATAATTTCCCAGTTGTCAAGAATAATTTGAAACAGTATTGTTATGATCGCCGCCAATTTGTCGACGTTCACACATCGACGGATGTCCCGGAATTACCCCTTTCTGCTTCCCTATTTTACTTGTATCTGTTTTACCTTGTTCCAAGGAACTCGACGATATAGGCTCGTCGAGTGAGTCCTTTTGTCTTTCACGTCTCTCTGACGTTGAGTTGAAGTCCCTTTCTTTTGTTCCTTTGGATTGATTTGAGGCCACTCTTGCGTACCATCTTGAACTAAGACGACGTCGCCAACAGCTCGGTACTCTTTCTAATAGCCAGGGTAACTTGTGTGTTGCCGTGTGTGAGTATTCTACTTTGTCTGTCTGTCTTCGTGTCGTTTATTGTTTGAATCGTAGATGTGTAATTGCTGTAACTGGAATGTCATATACATGGCCAGTATTCTGTGTATGTGCTGGAGCCGGAATACCACAAGTATGGCCGAGGGGGTGAGTTTTGGCAGACACGGAGTAGTGTGGCCGGTAAGGGACTCGCCAGTATTCTGTGTATGTGCTGGAGCCGAAATACCACAAGTATGGCCGGTGGGGCGAGTCCTGGCAGACACGGAGTAGTGTGGCCGGTAAGGGACTCGCTAGATTATGTAGTCCAGGCAGACACGGTGTAGTGTGGCCGGTAAAGGGACTCGCTAGCTGTTGGAGTACAGGCAGACACGGTGTAGTGTGGCCGGTATAGTACTTGCTAGGTTTTGTCAGGAAATAAAGACCGAGCTACTGAGACTTATCTGTGTTCTTTTCTATGTCCGAGTCCCCCGATTTCATAACAGTATTGTACAATTTGTGTACCTAGGGGTTAACTTCTTTTTATTACTTATGCTTTATTGATTATTTCAATTCACTTACCAGTTTTAATAAGTTGAAATTGTATTCATTTAATTTTTTAAATATTTCATTTTTGTTTTCATATACTTGTTGCTTGATTTGTTAATTTTTTGTAAATATAAAAATACTCGGAATGGTATTTCGTGGAGCAGTGCTGTGTCCCCCAAGCCCATAAATAAACTTGTTAACCTTCTTTTACGATTTCAGTTTAAAGTGGTAGAATATTTTGGATGGGGCCCGCAGAGACACATCCTGGAGAGGCTCGCTAGGCTCTTTAACAATGGAAAGGGGTCTCCATGGCCAAACTAGACCTCGAAGCAGGTGCTGCATGTGTTATGCATGTGTTTTTCGAAGAGGAGGTGCTCGTGGAAACGCTTGTAGAAGCGCTCAGGGATGACGGCTCATCATCGAGGTGCCCATGGAGGTGCTCATTTTATTTTTCATATGCTAATATATTAGATTATACTAATATATTATATTATTCGTATGCTCAAAGGTGCTCAATGAGGCGATGTTGCCTGACCACAGACCGACTCAAGTAATTTTTTTTTGTGGCTCGTTTTTCTAGTTTGGTTTCTTTGTCGAGTTGGTTCATTTTGGTTGCCTTCACTTCCCCCCCCCCCCTTCCATTCTTCAGAATTTCCACTTTTTCTAGTTTCGTGGTGTTTGTACCCCTTTGTTTGTGCTCCCTATAAACAAAGACAAAATTAAAACACACTTTATCATGCGAGTGCTGTGCACTCAGGTAATTACATTTTGTGTTCATTATTTTTTTCATGAAAACAAACTTATCTTATCCTTGTCTGAATTACAACAATATCAGGCTTCCAGCTGACTCAACAACTGGACACCTGTCGACATCTCTAGGATGGTTCTCTCAAGGCACCAACTCCAAACTCCCAGAACACAGTGGAGCTTTAAATTACATGTCATAGTAAGGACTGCATTTATGACAGCTACTAGAGCCGAAAAATTCATGGCTCAAGTGGCGTGCCACAGAGAGGTTCAAGAAGCCCTCCACAAGCTATTTCCTTGTTGATTCAATAGGTCCACTATTCACGAATATGCATTGAATTGCACGGTGATCCACAACGTCTGGGTCTTTATGCATGTCTGTATAAATATGTTAATTAAAATCAAACAAAAAAACTAACCTAGCTGTTTTTGCAGATTCCGGTGGTTTCTACACATGGATGGGGTGAGAACAGGAATATGTTGCTTGCCATTGCTGCACCTCTAATTCAACACAATGGTACTGCACTAATTGTAGTTTTTTTTTTATTCAAGTAATAACCCTTCAACTCTTACCTTTTTTTCAATTCCTTGGAATCGTGGACGACGCGTAAGAGGTGGTGCTGGTGGTGGGGCCATTGATGCTGATGGTCGAGCTATTGCTGCTGGTGGTGGAGTCATTGCTGCCGTTGGCTTTGGTGCTGCTGTTGGTGCCCGTGTTGGCAGAGGTAAAACTGAAATTGAAGTGAAGTTCTTAGCTTAGAAATTTATCTTACTCTTTAGTTGCAATAGGTGGTAGAAACATTGGTGGAGTCGCACATGGACGTGTTGGAAGTGGCCGTGGAGGTGGAGGTAGAATTCAATAAGTTCAGTTGTGAAAAACCTAAAACACAAGGTAAGGGAAAAATATAAATTAGTAGGAATCTTGTAACTTAACTGTTGTTTTAATTTCAGGGTTTCAAAATTCGTGATAACTGACTTCCCCTCAAGTGAAAGTCCAAATCCACCATGTAACCCCGATGATGGCTTTATTTTCTTCGCACTCTTTTCATTCTTTATTTTATTAATTAATTTAAGAAGTTACAAACCATTGAGAAAGTTTCCGGATCCTCTCCCTTTTGTTATTTGCTTTTTACTGGTCTCTCGGCGACGTGTTCATTCTTTCAATGTATTAAATGATATGTTGTCACAGCTGTAAACTCAGCTGGTTTCTTAATGTCTCTGAAGGGCGATTATGGGATGACCGTTTGAATTTTATGCAGTTAAAGTGTATGCATGCTCTCTCATAAGAGGGGTTTGCTAATAGCAAACAAATGTTTAGCTGTAGCCAAACAGTTGTGTTTACCCACAGGGGCTGAAACATGAAATGTTTGGAGAATATGACGAAACAGAAATGTTTTGTCATAAACCACCCAAAGTGGTTCAAGGTAGGTTAGAGGGTAATGGGAAGAAAAGAAAGGTGTTAGCACAAATTGAAGGTGAACATCCCCGTAATTCTTTTTAAATAATTTTTTTACCATATTTAAGCATTTTCCAATGCTCCATGTTGGGTAAAAAAATTATGTTTAAAATAATACGGGAACATGCTCAAAACTGTGATGTCCCATGTATAGCCCCATGTCCCACATTACCCCGCTCTCCCCAATTGTATTGTGCTCAATTAACACATTTAAAATTTAAAACTGATATCATGTAATTATGCTAATTTATACGAATGATGTTACGGGTCGACCCAAAAAATACATCCCATGGACGCCTGTTTGAACTAATATATAGTATAGAGAGTGACCAAAATAAAACATTCTATGGACGTTAGTTTCAAATATCCCACGGACGTTCATTTCATCCATCCTATGAACGTTCCCTTCGGACATCCTGTGGATGTTCACGTTTGACGTCCATGTGAGAGGACATTAGTATATCCTGTAAAAATCCATAGGACGTCCAACTGGGATATCCAACTGGATCGGAGCTGACATCCATAGTATATCCAATGGGTATATCTGTGCTAGCAGGGGAAGAGCTAATCCTTTCCCAAAAGAAATTTTGATTTGGCAACGCTTTCCCCTCCCTCTCTGGTTAAGCTCGGCAGACGGCCCTTCTTAAGTCTAGTATATAAATGTTTCTTTATATCGCTCTCCGGCTTCTCTTTTTTTTTTTTTTTGGAGGGGGGGGGGGGGGGCGGTTTGACTTAGCAATTGAATTTAATTTCAGTTTGCAGACCTCATCTTCCTCCTGTAATAGTTAGACGGGAAATTAAAACAGCTTTTTCGTATTTATAGTCTTCATATTAGGCGAATCCTCTCAAGATAAAAATCATGTTTATCTGCTCAATATTTTCTATTTAGTCACAGGATATATGTTAAGAATGATTGTGGGAGGTAAAAAAATAACAGGATTGGAGTCTTTGACACCATTACAAGTTCAAGTTTTAACCACGAATAAAAACCCGATTTATCTACGTCACTTCAGGGATAATCTTCGATCGTCCAAGTAATTTTGTATTAAGAAAAATTAAGATCATTTCTTAGTCTACAAAAAAAATTTAATTAGAAAACTATATTTAGTTATTTCGAACACCACTTTCTTGTACCCATAATCAGATCTTCTTCCTCTAGAGCTGGATCAATACCACAAGCTTTGCGTCACTTTGCGTCCGGCCAAAAATCGAAGTAATAGTTTTTTTGACCGTGAGACGGTTAAATTCAAACTCTTTACGGGCTCTGTCAAACAGAACTTGATCTAAATAGAACAATTTGTTCACATTATTGATACATTTAAAAGACTATAACAATAAACCAACCCTATCATCATGACGAGACATTTCTGCTATAGCTTCGACAATCTTTTGCTGTGAAGAACCACTAGTCTCGTGATGAATGTGGTAATATAATAGAAGCCACTGCTCTTTAAAAAAATAGTTTTCATTCGTAACCAATCCCGGCCAATAGCCAGAAAGAACATACTCGGCTACAGTAGGGCTTCGAGATGCATTGCATTTTGTACATTCAATAACTGTGGAAAAGCAATCGAAACGTCCTAAAAACTAACACATCCTTTATTATTATGCATCCTAAAAATAATTCATAAACACATCCCATAACCAAGATGGTTGATTAAAGAGGTCCTGGTGTTGCTAGCTACTGATTGAATACACCCAATCCCAAAGCAATTCTCGCATCTGTCGGGAACCAACATTGGCAATGGAACTTCTGAAATACAAGTAGAAAAATATACATGATTAATACAATTAATAGACTAGAATGACAACTAAATGAAAACTACTATAATACTCAGAGTTTCTAAGTTCCCCTCATTTGTCAGGAACTCGGTGAGTTGAAGCGAATGAAGGAAGTTGTTATCTTCACATTTCCGCTGATGAGTGACTTAATTAGTATGAATGGTTTTGTCACCATTTGAACAGAGGTTGTATCTGCAAGTTTTACACCGTACAAATACCTGGTTAAGGCACAGTGAGAACAAAGCACCCTTGTTTATATAATAGCCTTCCACCTTGTATCCTATGCTTCCATACGATTTTACCATGTAGTTTGCGATGATTGATAGTCAGCTCTAGATGCCATTGATTTCACTGTAGGAACATCATCGACTACCATCTCCTCAATATTTCCTGTAAAATTTTTAAACATTTAGATACATTCTTGAATGAATTGAATTGTTTTATTTTATACCATTGAAGGAATCTGAACCACTACTGGCTGGTGGACAAGACTGAGCCCGTTGGGTAGCAGCCTAGTCAGAGCAGCCTTTAAAAAAAGGCAAAAGAAAGTTCAAACTTATTTTTTAAAAGTAGCAACGTATTTGGAACGCGAAGAAAGTAAACAGCAATTCAATATGGGCAATATTTGAAGGGTTTCTGAGTACAACATGTCAAAATCGGAATCACTGTTTAGTTAAATACATAACTTCTTGTTAGTGTTTCGTGAAGTTTCTCCAATCTTCAAAAAGGAAAACTACAAATTACAAATGAGGGCGGAATAATCCACATCCGTCGCTGCCACTGCACACAAGTCGTCAAGCAGGGGGTCTGGTTACTGCGCTATATTCTTTTCGGTGTCCGACTCCTCCTCCGCACCATGACGTCGCATGACTGCCAGCTGTTACGTGACAACCCGACGAGCGAAAGACAGTGGTTCCGGATTGGTGGCCTCTTCGTATGGTCCCAGTTCTGGATCTGTGCCCTGATGCATGCTCTCGCCCTTTGCACCGTTCGGTCGTAAAAACGAACGGAGACGGGCGCTCTTTAAATCACTGGAGCTTCGGGTTCTCAACGACGTCTAGGTTGTACTTGTCAAGGACAGTGACGAGTGACTGATGATCCACGATCAACCAGAACATAGGCAAACCGAGCAGATGCTATCTGCACTTAAGCATCGTTGACTTCAACCCGGACTGGTCTCCATGAGCCTGAAGTAATCCACAGCAACATGTGAAAATGGAGGCGAGTAGGAATTTAGACGAGATTCCGGAAGATCTCCCATCGTGCTGCTGGAACTGCTCTCTCTTGAATACAAGAAGGACACATTCGACGGATTTTCTTGGCTACTTCTCTCCCTCGGAAAAAGCAGAAGTGCTGTCGGAGCTTAGCAAAAAGCTAGGTAATCTGTCCCAGAATGATGCATTTGCTTGTGAAGAATTTGGACGACATTTTCGGTCAAAGGATGTTTGGTGGGTAATAAAGGAGGATGACGAGAGCCATACGGTAGTTTCGGTCGTCCGATTCGGCGTCCTAGACGCAGCATCTTCTCCAGCGATTTCCGGCTAAGAGATGGAGGAAGGAAGAAGGGTTTTTCCTTTCTTAAGTAGGCTTAGATCGTAAAAAGTCTCATCCAAGCATTGTTTTACAAATCCGAAAAAATTAGCTTCAAGTTTCAGTAGGGAAGAAAGATTAAATTCATCCGATTGAAACCCTGACCAGTCGAACGGGTTAGCGGCTGCTTGAATGTGGTATTGTTTTGTGTGTTTGAGCTAGGCCGTTGCAGCTGACCAAAGTAAATCCGTTGGCCAATCAGACTTGGATTTGAGAAGGAAGTCGGGGCCATTTTTCCAAAAATTTGGCCAAATCTCTTCTCCAAGGACTGAACGGGTCAATCTTCCAGGCAGGAAACACCATTCTTCAGTTTCCGTTAGAGTTTGAATCTCCCTAATCCGATTACACACAAAGACTTGATAGAACGACGTGGAGGCTTGGATCCAGTTTCGTACAGTGCCGCTATCCGTCCAGAAGAACCTTTAATGGTGAATCAGATTGGTAATACGGCTATGGACGGTGGCAGCGAACACGAAACAGAGTAGTGCCGCATTCAACTCTTATTTTGGTACTGATGAAGTTTTCTTGGGCGCTTGTTTGCTACTTGCCTTGACAATAGGATTAGAAAACGGCCGGAACAATAAGTGTTGCGGATATAAATGGCGGATGCATATGCTTCTTCCGAAGCGTCACAAAACACATTCATCTGGGAGTTGACTATTTTGGACTCTTCGCCGAAAAGGCAGCGGTAAATGGGAAACATGGACCAGTTCACGCATTGTCGTAAACCATGACGAGGGCCGTCTGTTTCTGTTGCCGTCTGCTGGATCAGACACCTTCAATCCTTTAACTCCTAACTCCCGGAACCGGACCTTTGCTTTCACAATGAGTGGTGCTGCTAATCCGAGGGGGTCGAAGACTCTGGCTACTTTGCTTGTAAGGCTAACGCGGGTGTTTTCTTCTTCCGCCAGGTGGTCGACTCTGAAACGTAGAGTGTCCTCTCGAATATTCCAAACGGCACCGAGCACCTTCTTTTGATCATTGTCAGTCCCAAGAAGATCAGATTTGTCTCGGATGGGTTTCTTTTCACGTTTCATCGCTTGTGTGAGTTCTTTGGAGTTCGAGATCCAATCTTGAAAATGCAGATCAGCTTCAACAAGTGCTTGCCTCACGATCGACGCCTCTTTTACTCCTTCGTCGACAAAGCGGCTGGATCGTTCTTAAATTCCACCTTTTAAATCGCCTGAAGGTGAGAAGCTCTCATTACGTCTCTCCGACCACAGAACTGCTTCATTCGAACTAAGGCTTCAATTTAGGCATCCTCACCTCTCCTAGACCATGGACGAGGTCGGCACCTTTGAAATGCCGCTTGAGTATGGCCAGCTTCTCACCAAGAAATTTTCCAGTATCATGTACAAGGGCGGTCTTCAAGTGGTGTGTTAGGTTGCTGAAGTCGACTAACTCAGCGCATCCAGCTGCTTCATCGGCTCTTAACTGGGATGATGCGAGTACTTCTTGACGACGATTGGCTTCAGATGAGGAAATCAAGTGTTCTTCTTCTGTTTCATCCTGCTCTCTGATGACAGATGTTGCCTCTCAATCTTCGGAAGTAGTCCTTAGCAGCTTGTGAAATCATTCCAACCTTCTCCACATAAGCCAAATGGACGCTGTCATGTCGTTCATATTCTTCCTCATCTTCAAGGGCAGCTACTGTAGTTCAGTCTACAGACGAGAATCTTGGACTAGTAGATCGTGGAGATCAGTTAAAATCCCAACGATGGCTCACCGTGAGCCTTTTGACTGGACGTGGGTGTCAATCCATTTCCAACTTTAGTTAGCTGTCGACGTAGAGGCGTCCTTTATGTTTACAGCGCCTGTTAATTGCCAGATCCGCAGCATCTGTCATTTGCTAGCGAGCTGACGACAGAGAGATGACTAGCTCTGGTATCATCAATGAAGTATCAGCGGGGTAGAGGTACCAAGGGGCCGTCCATAAATGACGTCAAGCGCCAGAGTGAGAGGGGGTTCATGATTCTGTGATGATCTGTGATGGAAGGGGAGGGAGGAGATTCTTAAAATGTGATGTCACAAACAAAAAAAGATTTTAAACGAAATCGAAAAAAAATCGCGGATTTTTTTTCTCAAGTGGTCTTCATTTCCGTTCCCACGACCAGAGCCACGAACCTCAAAATCCTTAAGGACTTAAATGATGCGAAGGGCTGTCGTAGTCGGGGTAATGTAACTAAATTTGACCGACTGCCCATCGGTTCAGTTGATCGCGAGTACTGTCTTGCAGTTGAGGTCTGAAAACTTTTCTCTCGACTCGTATTCTATTTTTAATAGTTTTTAACATGAGTAAACTAGTAAACCCGTTTAATAGCCTATGTGTTGCTTATAATGAGGTATATCCTTCTAAGACAAGACAAGTTTGTCAAGCTGAGGTCACTCAGATTTGGAGAAGCCGGAAGGTCGGAAGGATGAAAAAGACAAAGACGAAAAACTGGATGATATGATGAAAATTTTAAAATCTATTGCCATGAAGAGAAAAGGAAATGTGTTTTCATATTTGGGAAATTTGTCACAAAAATCAGAAAAAAAAAGTCTCAAGACAAATCACTGACGTCATCAAACGGTTCCTCGTCCGAAATTCCGATTGAATTTTTACCAGAGTCGTCTCAATTTGATGAGCCCCAGGAAGAATCCCAATCAGAGGAGCATCCATCTAGGCCTACTTCAAAAGAAGCACAGGCAACAACTACATCGAAAGCGAAGGCTCAAGACGAATTAAAAGACCAATTAAACCTTGTCAATTCTGACTTGCTAGCCTTACAGAAACGAAAAGATTGTGATATGTTGAGTGAAGAACAATAAAGCGAATTTAAGAAAAAAAAAGAAACAAAAAATGGATCTTGAAAAGGAGTTGAAAAAAATCGATGACCAGATAAGACAAAAAAGTCTAGAAAAAATAAAAAGAAGAAATTGGTAAAAGTTTTGGAAGAAAACCCTACACTGAAGGACTCCTTGGGTGGCCAACTAAAGGCAGGAAGACCCAGATTAGAAGTCTAACAACCTTTGCTTCTTTAAGCCATCATCGATCTTGCCATGCAAGGCTCAGCTGCCCACGAGAAAAGAAGAAGCGAAGTCTATAGAAGTATTGTTACTTTGGATGAACTGACCGAAAAATTAAAGAAGGATGGCTTTCAAATCAGTCGAAGTGGAGTTTATCTCCGATTACTCCCTTGGCGTAGTTCCTCTCTTGAAGGGAAGCGACACGTCGTCACCGTCCCTGTCAAGTTAATTCACGCTCAAAACGATTTGCATTCAAAGCACCTAGACGGACCATTTTGTACGGCAACTATTCAATCCATGGAGTCGCTGGCTTCTCTTTTGGGCCCACAGGAAGCATGTTTTTTAAGTTCAGACGACAAAGAGCGCGTCCCATTAGGAATCACCGCCGCTAACAAACAATCGCCCATGATAATGCATGTTGAGTACCGAGTTAGTCTGCCTGACCCTGATTGGGTTGTGGCCGAGCAGCATATAAACTAATCCCATCCAGGGTATATGCTGCTATTGAGATTCAACGAAATGGATTAGGAAAACCAGTAGCTATCGGTTACTCCGGGCCAACATACATAGCAATCCGTTCCGGAAAACATTGCTCGTCTACGGCATTTGCGCATGGGCTCGACTTTGGGCGGTTATTGAGTGTTCCAGAATTTGAGAAAATCATGAAATCTGGCCCTGAGAAGTCCGTCAAACCAGTAATTTTCCTCACTGTAGATGGAGGCCCTGACGATAATCCTCGTTATCAAAATGTGATTGATGTTGCAGTTCATCACTTTTTGAGTCACGATTTGGATGGATTTTTTGTAGCCACCAATGCTCCCGGTCGAAGCGCATTCAACCGTGTGGAAAGAAAAATGGCCCCTCTTAGTCGTGAACTATCTGGTCTTATATTACCACACGATCATTTTGGAACGCATCTCGATAACCAGCGTCGAACCATTGACCTTGATCTAAAAAAAAGAAACTTTGCATTTGCTGGGCCAACTCTCGCCGAGATCTGGTCAAAAAATGTGGCTGATGAGTTCCCTCAGTGGCTGAATATATTGAACCTGACGCATCATAGCTAAAATTGATGATATGCTAACTAAGGATAAAAAATGGCTCAGTGAACATGTCCGAACAAGTCAGTATATGACTCAAAATGTCGAGTGTTTGGACAACACCTGCATGTCAGCAGAACAACTTTCAAAGATTTCAATGTTTCGTGAATGGCTTCGCCAATATGTTCCATCTGACTTCGTTAAATAACCTAGATCCGTTAAAGATTTTCCACGCTGGAAAGCCACAGAACATAGACTTGATCTGAATTATCTAGGACCTATTGTATATCAATTATACCTTAATCAAAAGTGCTACAACCATTTCATCTTGCTTCACGTAGCCATTCGTTTGCTGTCCAATAAGGATTTTTGTCATAAATATGCGAACTACGCCAATGATCTCTTGCGACTCTTCGTAAGAGCTAGCCCTAAAATTTATGGTGATAAATTTGTTTCATTCAATGTGCACTGTCTTATTCATTTGGTGGAAGACGTCAAAAATCACGGTTCTCTTGAGGAATTCAGTGCCTTTTGTTATGAAAATAAAATACAAGTAATAAAAAACATGTTGAAAAAGAGCGTTAGACCGTTACAGAAAATCGTGCTTAGGTTGGAGGAGGAGAATCGCGTTTTATCATCATTAAGACAATCAAAGTGCATTAATCTAGATCGGTTTACACTACAAGACAGTCATTGTTGCGGTCCAATGGTGAAAGGTTTGACTTGTGTGGAACAATTTAAAAAACTTTCTTTAAAAAATACTTTTATTACTTCCTGCATACCAGATAACTGCGTGTTTATTGATGATGCTAGTAATTCATTCAAAGTTGTTTTAGTACAAAACTGGATAAGAACAAGTGACAGGGAGATTCTTTTATTGGAAAGGAGATACTTGAAACATGAAGACTTGTATCCGCTTCCCTCATCGCAATTTCACGAAATAGTGGTTTCTCGTCTGTCAAATGTCCTGGAATGTTACTCGTTAACATCTGTAAAATTTAAAGCCGTTCACGTTCCAACCACTTTTCCAGAAACTGGATCGTTCTTGGTAAATCCATGGTGGAAGAGATGAATGGTGGAGCCACGGGGTAGGGATTTGGCCTGTCAAACTGAAGCGTATGCTGAGGCAGGCCACTACGGTGCCACCACGGTCTACCAGGAGAGGTACCCAAACGCCCTATCCCTTTCGTCAGCCAGAATAATCAAGGGACTTAGAAGCTTCCTCAAAATTCCGCTTGGATCACGGGCGTGGCTTGGCCACCAGCTGTTGTGTGTTGCACAGTCTCCCTCTCCCCCCTCCCTCGATATATTCGTGGAATCCCACCCCAAGCCGCCAGCGGCAATTGGCGGCAATGGCAGCATTGAAGAGTTCTGACCAAGCTACGCCCGCGATCCAAGCGGCAAATTAGGGAATCTTCTAAGTCCCTTGGTTATTCTGCTGCCATGGCGTTTGGGTACCTCTCCTGGTAGACCGTGGTGCCACCGTCGTTTCTCCCGGTTTCAAGAGCTCTTATGGCACATTTACATGTAAGGGGATTTGAAACATTTATTTTCAATACTTATACAGGTATGATCATAAATCTACTTAACAAAAAGTAAGTTTATTTATCGTACAATATATTAAAATTATCACGGAAGATAATTCTCCAAGTCATAATGTAGAAATTTAAGTTTAAAATTTCGACGTTCGAGGCAGTAATTGAAGGGATGCTGTTTAGAAACCATCTTTTAAGCTTTGAACTGTTTATATTTTTGTCTTTGTTTCAGCCCCAAGGCATCTAGCATAACGAGCTTCTCTATGCTACTATTCGATGGCGCCACCGCTCGGATTGGCCCGCGGACCAGGCGTTTGTCCCATTTAAAAAAATGCCTCAGTGGGTTCCCATATTTTTTATGTTTTTTCCTTCAACCCGGGCAGTGGCCCGGGATTTCAAGGCCTGGGTTACAGCCCTTCAGAAGAATCATGGATCTCTCCATACCAAGGGCTATGGTCCGTGACGTGAAAGCCCGGGACATGTCACGGGAAAAATCCTGTCCCGTATGGAGAGACTCCATGCCCTTCTACATGCCTTATGTATGGAAGAATAGGGTTGTGGTCCGGAGGTATTTGGGCGGTTTTTTTTACATGGGTTGCCTAGATGGTTTTTTTTTAAACATGGGTTTGAGCAGGTTGGGCCAATAGCGTAAATGGGTCCGCCCCACGGGTCACAAAAAATTTAGTCCGGGTCACGGCCCGGATAAAAATCTTAACAAACTTTTTTTTACCCTAAATTTCCCTAAATTTCTTAATTATCTTCTTCTTCCAACAGTTACACTTCAATGCTTTCTTTTGAACACCCCTGAACGCCCTATTCTACCACTTATCGTACTTTTCATTCAATGCGGTGGCAATATTTTTAGGTCTTTCTTGAGGCCGCAGGCATTTTGAATAACGAGCTTCTCTATGTGACTACTAGATGGCGCCACCACTCGGGTTGGCCCGCGGACCCGGCGGTTCGACCCGTCGCCCGCCCCGTACAAAAAATGCCACGGTGGGCTGATATTATTTTGAGGTTTTTTTTCTTTAATTCGGGCTGTGTCCCGGGCCACAGCCCAGGAAGAATGAAGAATGGGATTATGGGTAGGGCTATGGCCCGGACGTTTTTTAGCGGGTTTTTTTTAAATGGGTTTTTTAGATGGGTTTTTCTTCTTCCGCGGGTTGGAGCGGGTTGGGCCAACAGAGTAAATGGGTTTGGCCCAGGCCGACCCATGGGTCAAAAAATGTTTACCGGCCGGGTAACGGCCCGGGTAAAAAATCGGGTCAAACACACTTTTTTTTTACAAACTTTAAAAAATTCCCTAAATTTCTTAATTATCTTCTTCTTCCAACAGTGAGACGTCAATTCTGTCTTCTGTTCACCCCTGAACGCCCTTTTCTACCACTAATCCTACTTTTCATGCTACGAAATTCTCGTAGAGCATTTGGCGGCAATCTTTTTAGGTCTTTCTTGAGGCCGCAGGCATAGAGAATAACGAGCTTCTCTATGTTACTACTAGATGGCGCCACCACTCGGGTTGGCCCGCGGACTCGGGGGTTCAACCCGTCGCCCGCCCCGTTAAAAAAAATGCCTCGGTGGGTCGAGTCGGGTTGGGTTTTTTTTCGTTCAGCCCGGGCGGTGGCCCGGGTTTTCATCGCACGGGCCACAGCCCTAATTATGGGAATGGGTTTAAACGCGCAATGGTCAGAAGAGGCCTCAAATAGAAAAACATACGGGTCACTAGCAAGTAGCAACTAGCAAGTTAAAGCTTTTTTTGTTTACGTTGATCCAGAGGAGGGAAAGAAGCCTAGCTGATCTAGCAGTTGATTTGATAATCGAGTACCAAGTGAACGAAAGAACAAATTAAGTTGCAATCTGAGCCATTCCAAATTCAAGCCAAAGATTTGCTTCCTTCTGAAAATTTGAGTTTTGACTTTATAACTTCTGAAAATGACAAGTGCAGTTTACCTTGAGCACTACTTGGACAGTAAGTCTGAAAGTTTCTACCAATAATTTTATCGATGGCCACCGGTCGTTGCTAAGATATCAAAAAATGAAAGCAAAAATGCACTTTGTATTGAAAAATTATCAAAATTTAGGTTTAGAATCGTTGCCTATTGAACTACAGAGAAACTTTTCTCTAATGAGAGATTTGGACAATCGAGCACAATCCTTGATGAAAGAAATTGATTCCCATGCTGAAGACTACCTAAAAGTAGTCTCTCAAACAAGTCCAGAAAAAAGAAAAGAACAAATGGAAAGGATTCAGAAGCTTTTCAATAAAGCAAAAGAATATGGAGATGATAAAGTCCAACTAGCCATTCAGACTTATGAATTGGTTTGATATTTACTCAATTTATAGTTATGAACTAATTCTATTTGGTCTTATTAGGTTGACAAGCACATCAGGCGTCTTGACTCTGATCTGGCGAGATTTGAAACAGAAATTAAAGAGAAATCGTCTGTTGCAACACTCTCAGCAGAAGAGGATACTCCACCTGCAGTCAAAAGTAAATCAGTAAAGTAAAAAATCAATAATTCAATTTATTCTATCATAACTTTTTCAATCACAATATAGAAGACAAAAAGAAAATGGTGGAAAAAGTTGAAAAGAAAAAGAAAGGAAACAAAGCAAATATTAGCACTGCCTGTGAAGCTCCTGTTAAAGGTTTAAATCCATACAATTTAATTATACTTAATAATCTTGATTAAAAAACCTTGATATGAATAGTTGATGAAGGCCCAGCTCGTAAAAAATCTAGTAAGAAGAACGTTGCTGTTGCAACGACTCCAGAAAGCTCCTCCTCTTTTGGACTCTCTACCATCGGGCATTCGGCTGATGTTCTTGATATGCCGGTAGATCCGAACGAACCCACTTACTGCCTTTGCCACCAGGTTTCTTATGGAGAAATGATTGGCTGCGATAATCCTGACGTAAATCATGAAAACAGTTTTTATGCACTCCAAACTTGTAATTTGCTTTTTGCTATTTATAGTGTCCAATCGAATGGTTTCACTTTGCCTGTGTCAGCCTAACAACCAAACCGAAGGGGAAATGGTTCTGCCCGAAATGTTCCGCCGATCGGAAAAAGAAGTGAAGACTGAAAATTAGTTGTTGTATCTCATTGTCATTGCTCATTCGAAAGTAATCCACATGCCATTATCGGTTTTTTAAATAAACTTATTGCTGCTCCGTTTAACGAGGTAATTTAAAATCAGGTCTTTGTAATTTTTTCTCCCTTTATTCAATGGTTTTAGACTTTTTATCGAGGAATGGTTATGCAAGACGTCTGTGTCACATTGACCTTGAATCCACATTGTTATTTGTTGTCTTAAGTCGTAACAAGATACTTAATCCCGTTGTTTCCATTTAACAACCGCTGCATCGAATTCTCAAGTACACGTAATTGTTAAGCGAATTAGAACATTAAGATCTCTTCGGTTTTGGTTCTACTAGATGGGAAAGCATGAATGTCTGGGTCAAAACTAGGTATAAAATAAGTTCGACAGCATCCACTAGATCCACATTCTGGTTTGAGCTCTCTTCCTGTCAACAGTGTCCGCACTAGCTCTCCAGTCCATCAAGAATGAAGGTATGTCCCGTAAATTAAGAAAGTTTATGTCGTATATATATGTCACTCATGTTTTTTTTTTTTTTTTCTTTTTTTCTTTATTTGTGTTGCAGTATTTGATCTTGGCTGTCATTTTTTGCCAAGTTCTTTGTCTGCTAGCAGACGGTGAATTCGACGAAAATGTTGCTGATCTACAGGATGGTTTTGATGAATCGCAAACATTGGCTCGGCCTCGTCACTTCAGAATGGAAAAGTACCAACGGCATCCGTGGTGGATTCGCCCACGATCGAGAAGAAAGAAGAACAAGAAAGTTAATAGAAGCGGTTTGCCTAAACGGATGCAGTCTCATCAACACAGGAGGAGAATGCAGAGCTCGAGTGACGATTTTCACCCCGTGGATGATAAAAACGAGTTAGGTCAAATGGCCGATTTCGATTCCATCAGCCAGAGCCGTCGGTATGAAGACGAGACTGCGCTGGACCCACGCCGCATCCGAATTCGTATCCGTCTAAGGCAACGAGGTCCGGTCAAACGCCACGCCAGACAAGGCAAGAAACGATCGAAGAAGGTTGCGATGAAACTGGCCCAAAAACTCGCAACCAAAGAGGCGATGGCGTTAATTTTGAAAGATTTCCTACGTAATAACAATAAAGTCTCTTCGAAAAAGGCCGCGCGGAAGGCATCCAATGGCTTTCGGCGGATGGGCCAGTTTGCACTTCACGGCAAAAGACGTCGAGGCATGAAGCTCCGGGCCAAGAAAAGGAAGAACTAGATCTGGTTTCCTGTCATTTATCTTAACTTGATTTTATCATGCGTACCTGTCTTTTATATCTGATCGTCTCCTGTGTTACTCCTTTGTATGAATGTTCGCAGCGATCTCTGAAATTATTCTGTTTGACGAATAAAATAAATGGTAAACGAGAATTTGATTTCTTGGAATTTCTCAATTGCGCATAGAGCCATAAGTGACATCAAAAGTATTCGTCGTAATGTTGTTGATTCGTTTACCTGTACGAATCCGCCACGAGTCTTTCGACATGACCGCTAGATGTCATGGTGGGTTCCCCCTTGACTCTTACACGCGTTCTGCAGCTCTCGCTCGCAGCTCAGACACACACACTGTCTGTGTAAAATTTTTGTTATTTACTATTCCGCGCAAGGTGGAATCGAGTCGAGAAAGAGCCACAGAGCGAGTGAGAGAGAGCAGCAGCAGCGAGTTGTTTCGCCCCAAGGAAAGAAAATCTTTTTGGTCGAGAGAAATTCTCGTGCGTGTGTGTGTGTGTGTCTTGACTGTGAGAAGAGTTGGTGCTTTGTATAATTTTATTATACGTTGCAGTTGTTGTTTGGGAGTCACTGCCAAGTAGGCTACTTTCCGTTCGAAACTTTGTATCGTTTTGATTGCTGCACACACACTACACATTGTGTGTGTACGTTTGTCGATCGCTTTTAAGCAGCAGAGAAGAAAATCCCCCATCATCGTGTGTGTGTGTGTATCTATCGTTAGAGAGAAACACACACACACACACGTATACGTAAGACGTTACGTGCTGCACCAACACACACACTTGCCCCGTTGAAAAAGCGTAACGGTGAGCGAGGCCCGGTCGCGAGAGGAATGCCAATCGCGATCGATTTCATGGCCGTTCATCCACCGCCGTCGTCGGCCGTCGTGCCAGGTCGCTAAATCACAAACTTCTCAATTTATCAGTTCACAAAAAACCCAACAATTCAAGAAAAGTACAACCAACCAACTCGACAATCAGGTAAACAATTTTCCATAATCTTTTCTTTGTTGGCGATCAGCTGTTACCCCATTTGTGTGTCTCCGTGAGGAAACGAATCCAATCCACATCGTCGAGGTTCTTTTCCAACTACAAAGTTTTGGGAGGCCCTTGTTTGATTATTCCTCGTTCGATTGCGAAAAATTGTAACGCAGTCACACACACACACACACATTCAGGTGTTGAAAATCAACTTGGCCATCCTAGCGTTGACTTCCTGTATGGGCGTTCCACCCGAGTACACGTGGAAAAAGTCTTTGTTGATCCCAGCGGAAAAATATAAACCGTGAAACGAGTCCTCCCGATACACACACTGAATTATTATTTTTCAATTGTTTGTTCTCTGTTGTTGTTGTTGTCGATGTCGTAAGGTGGTAAACAGGTGTCTTTTTTTTCTTCTTCCTCCCTCAGACATTGGCCCATTTGGTTCTTCTCGTCCGTCAGCGAGGAAAGTATCCCGCCGTTATCGGGACGATATGACCGAACAGCAACTGCCTCAATCGAACGGTAAAAAATAACAACCCAAAACCAAAACCCCCGTTTCTTCCATATTTTCTCTTGTCACACTCACCATTTCTGTTTCCCAGTGGCTTTCATGATGATTCTTCAATAACACTAGGAATAATGATGTTTGTGCTGTTTGTACCCCAACAGTTTTTCGAGTCGAGTGCTCGACATTCATCCTCGTCGTGTGTGTGTGCCTTATCTTTATTTGACGCTGTACTCTGCACACGCCGATGCAAATTCACGGTGACCTTTCCACAGGAGTCGCCTGCGTGTAAAATGCCATTAATAATCAATTTTCTTTTTGGGGGGGTTTGTGCGAGACCTTTTTGACTATTTCAAGACCAGGCTAAAAAAGAGTGAAAGGGAAAGAATCGAGAGCTTTTTCCTTTTTTTAAAAAAAGGAAGAAGAAACTATCAAGTTTTCTGGGTGCGGTTTTTAAAAAACTCGTGTAAAAGAGAAACAGATAACGCACGAGGTCTGGGCCGATATGATCTTTGCCTTGACGACATGTTACGAGATATAGATCTAAATATAATGTCTGTTTATTTAAGCCCGACTTAACGAAAGGGCATTGGGTCTATCGACTTAACGGACTTGGTGGTGGTGTTGCCATATGCGCAAACTGATGGGCTTCGTGAGCTGGGACGGACGGACGGACTTATTTATTATTGACATTCACAACATTCTACCCGTGTAGGAGAGAGAGAGAGACAAAGAAAAAGAAATGTAACTTTTTGGTGTTGTCAAGGGAAAGGGACATTTTTTATTTGTATTTGTCGTTTCGTTTCGTAGTTTTCTTTGCCGATTTAACTTTTTTCGGTCGGAATCGGAAAGGCCATCTGTCGACACAGTCGGAAAGAGCCCCCAAAAGATTTTTGTTTCTTCTTTTTATTTTGTTATTATTTTCTGGGAAACAACAAGGGGCCAGGCAGGGCAGCAGGGGCGGGTTATGTTTTGTTTTGGTCGCAGATGAGTTTATATTTAGATGGCATCTATAGGCTAATATGTGAAGAGCGCGCCGCAAATCTATCTATAAATAAACCCCAACACTGCCGCCGTCCCATCTTCTCTCTTCTAGTCTCTCTACCTAGGGATCCACTGGCGGATTCTTGTGAGCGTCATCGATCTGTTGAGACGCGCTTCAATAGGCGCCGGGTTCGAGCATAATGACAATCGGGTTGAGTAGGAAACTAAACAAGAAATGAAAAAATAACGAGTCCAGTGTCTTTATTTTCCAGTGGGCAAACCCGATGATGATCTATTTGCGTCCGGGGCGACTCAAAGAGGAAAACAAGGAGATGGGTTTAGTGCATTTATAAAAAGAACTTTTTTTGGGTTTAAAAATGGGAGAGCCAAAATACGCCCTTTTGAGCGGCCACGGCCACCCCCCTTGTGCGTCGTCGTCGTCGTCGGTCGGCTGAGAGAGAGAAGGAGAAGATGAGAGCGAAAAATCCCACTGGGAGGTCGTCAACGTCATCCAGACAACTTCTAACTAACACACAGAGGAGTTTGCGTCTATTTTTAGCCGCACTCTATCTCTCTCTTCTCGTCTCTCTCGTCTCTTTTGCCTTGATGCCCGAGTGAGAATAGTCCGTCATCGGGGGGGATAAAACGGATGAAGCATCTATTTCCAGGGGGGAAAAGAACGCCAAAAACTCTTTCTTTTTCTTCGACATTAGATTATCAGTTGCCACAACCGTCTGCCTTTTCTCTTGATTTATTTTTCCATTTCATCATCTCTGCCGAAATTGATGTGGGAATTAGTGTCGCACTTTTGTACAAATCCATCTCTAGACGAACGGCGCAGAATTACCGAGGAATTGGCTTTTTATAAGTGGCCAGGCTGGGAGGAGGAGGAGGCGGATATTCCAGTCCGATGGAGTAGTAGTAGTAGTTGTAGTTCTTTCTCTTTGCTGGTGTCGACTGCGAGTCTATATTAAGATAATCCCCCCCGAAAAACCCACCACCCCGTCTAGAGAACACAAACACCGACTTGCCTTTTTCTTTCTTTTTTCTTTTTTTTTTTTTTGTCCAGCAGGAGGCTGGACAAGGTGGGGACCCAATCCCCGTGTGTATATGTGTGTGCGTTGTATGTGTATACATGTAGACAAGACTCTCAATGTCGCCGACTCTAAAATAGAACCGGACGCCGGACCGAAATAGCACCACACATCGGCGTCGCCTTGTTGCGTCGAATTCGCACCAATTCCCTCGCTCGCCCTTTTTCATAACTTCCACATTTCCGGCATTTTATTTTCTTCCTCTTTCTCTCTCCTTTCCACCCCGTTTTATTTATAGCAGCGCAAACCGGATGACGAACGTAATCACTTTTCGTCTGCCTCTTGTTATTTTTTCTTTTCTTTTTTTCTCGGCCGATCGATGGAAACGGCCGCACGCGACGAACAAAAGAACTTGGGAAAGGGTTAAAAATAGAAGCGCAGCTTATTATTGCAATTCCTTTTCTCTCGGCTCGCTCGTGTGTCATCTGCGCCGTCTGTTTTTTTTTGTTTTTTTCGGCCTTTGAGAAAGATTCGCCTTTTTATTTGTCTTGCCTTTTTCAAAAAGGATTGTTTTTCCAATTCGATTTCGCAGGATTTTTCTTTTTGTTGTTTTTGTTTGTTTCCGCCCGTCTTTTTCTTTTTATTGTTATTATTATTTTTTGCGTTGCCATCCATGCGGCGCTTGCTGCTCGCAAGTTGCTATATCGATCGACCGCCCGTTCTATTTCGGGATTCTCAAACGGCACGCCCGCTCCTTTCCATCCGTCCCTGTTTTGCTTTCGCCTTTTATCCCGCCACTTCCTCGATCCTCTTTTACCCCCCTCCCCCCTTGTTGCCCCACCACCACCACCCCCCGCCTCCGGCCACGTGACGTCGTATCAAAAACGCACCTGGCCCATCTCGGGAGCGCGCGCGCGCGCGCATCTCCTCTTTTCACCGAGTTTTGAATTTTTAAAATCGCCATGGGAAAAGCACCTGGTTGGCTCTTCTCTGCCATCAGCTCCGGGCGTGTCGTCATCGATACCGTACCGTGCCTGCCACTCCGATGCGGTCGATAGGCACCCAAACTCTGGGTCTCTTGTTGACGTTGTAATCCAAATCAATCAGTAAGTCTCTCTCTGTCTCTCTGCATTTTCTAGATGTGTTGGCAAATTTCATTTTAACAATTCACCAGCCGATGGCGGATGCCGTGTGCCGTGGCGTTTGATTTTCGTGTGTAGGCGACGACGCCCGTTTGTTTCATTTCGCTGTGTGTTTGTCCCCTTTCAACTTTGGCTGTTGTTCTAGTTTTCCTTCCCACCGTGCGTCAGTCGTCTTTTTTTATTTTATTACATAATCGGTTTATCAGTGATGTATTATTGAAGATCGTTAGATGGCGCGGCGATCGCCTTTTATTTCGACCAGAAAGAAAAAAAAGAAAGAAGAAAGAAAGGAAGAAAAAGGAAATCTTGTATTTATATACTTTGTATGTATATAGTAAGGGAGTCGGTCGTCGTCGTCGTCGTCTCTGGGTTGCGTGTGTGTTGATATGGCGTAAGGCTATAGCCTGGAGAGGCGAAGCGAACCGGGCGGAGATTGAGAGAAACCGAGCGACTGCTGGTGGAAGACGGCCAGATAGCGTTGGCGAGCTTGACAGGAGAGTCGCGCGCGGCCACTCCACCGAAAAATCAAATACCAAAAAGAAAAAGAAAAAAAAAAGTTTTTTTTTTTTTTTTTGTTTTTATTTCAACTTGTTGGCTTCGACTTCTTCTTCTATTGTCAGTGTTGAGTGCGTGTGTGTTGTGTTGTGTGTGAGTGTGTTAGTTAACCCCGGCAACGTCGAGCAAGAAGAAGAAACTCGAAAAGTGAGAAATTGAGTTTTGACTTTGACAGAATTATTATTTATTGCCCAACTGTGTTTTGTGTGTGGGTGGGTGTGTGTGTGTGGATTTGATCGTTTGTGCGACGATTTGATTTTCTTGTCTTTCGCAAGCCGAATTTTGGCCGGAATATTACGGTGGTGGCCATTTGGGGTCCAAATGATACCTCGTGCCAATTGAGTATCCGTCTTCTTTCTCCGAAGTCCGAACACCGACGTTTCTCATCCGCTGAGACTGTGAATTCCAAACGAACTTTCTTTCGATCAAAAGCCAACCATCGTTTTATTGAGGCCCCCATCTTCTTCTTTTTGTTGTTTGGTTGTTTTCTTTCGTTTTATTAATCGTTTTTATATCTCGTCGTCGAGTTCGTCAGCTGTTGGCTGTGCGCCTCTCTCCCTGTGTGAAAAGGTGCGTGTGAATTCAACTCAAGTCGGCAGCACATTCAATGGCTTTCTATTTCCGTTGTTTGTTATTCGTTCCCTCCCAACCCACCCACCACAACCCTCTTATTCTCTCTCTCTCTCTCTTCCCAGAGTGAAACAAGTGGTTTATTGAGTCTCTCACTCGATTCATCTCTCGACCGGAGTATTTGAAATCCATTAGAGTTTTTTTTTTGTCCACCGCAAAGGAAAACAAAAATGAAATTTCCGAGTCGGAATAAAAAAATCGGCGAATGCCGTGATGGCGGCCGTTATCACTCGATGCGAACGAGTCTGCGTCAGTCCCGAAAAAAGAAAAAGAAAAATAGTTTTTTTCTTTTTCTTTTTCTTTTCCCTCTACAACCCACCAGCCAACCCGAGAAATCCTCCCGTCGACCTTGACGCCTCATCTATTTTTTACGGCGACGCACAATGTCCGTGCGCTGCCGCTTTCTTACGTGACAAAGTCTCTCTCGGCCTACCGGGGGGCAATTTCCACCTTTTCGTGTCAAATTTATTCAAGAAAAAAAAAAGAAAAAAAAGGAAAAGAAATTTAGGGTTCATCCCCAACAACCCCGATTCGGACCTTGGGTTTATGACTTCATAATTTTCATATCCTCTAAATTTTCGAAACGGAGTAAAAAAATTGAAAGAAATTTTTTTCTTTTTCTTATTTCTGTTTTTAAAGAGTAGCCGAGTGGCTCCCTCTCATCGAGTTATTTACCGCCACACTCACGGCTCACACATTCACGTACAGTGTCCTTGGAACTGGCGGTCGAAATACGAGTATCGTATCGTTCGAAAATTGTTATGGTGTGTGTGTCCTTTTCCTCTCTTTCAGTCTCTCCATTCGCATTTTTTTTTTTTTTTTTTTTTTTTTTTTCAAAATTCTCTCTTTTTCAGCCGTCTTTGCTCGTCCCAGTGCCGCCTATGATTCAAAGAAGAACGGAAAAAAACCCCTTTTTTTATTATTATTTTCTTCTTCCTTGCGGCTTTCACGACCGAAAGACATAAACTGGCTTCCCTGTTCTTTCTTGATTGGCAAATTATTTTCTTTTAAACGGCTAAGCTGGCCGGGCGTAACCGGCCATTTTCTCTCTCTCTCTCTTTCTTCTTTCTGTTCCACATAACGAAAAAGAAAAAGAAAAAATTCGAAAAAACTTTTTTTTTTTCTTATTTTTTATTTTCTTAATCGGCAATGCGGTTTCCCTGTGTATACACCACGTTATCTTCTTTGGTTTGCTGAACGCCAGTACGGCTAGTGGCCTTTTAAGGGAACGGCACGCAACCATCCGTGTGTGTTGTTGTTGTTTCTATCTGGTGTGACGTCAAGGTGAGGCCGGGGCCGCCACCGCTCTGCCAATGACCTCTACCGTTAAGACAACACTCTTTCTGTTGTTGCTGTTGTTGTTGTTGTTTTGGGGGAAAAAGGTCAACTTTTTGGGAACATTCGGTCGGTCTCGGCCAATCGTATTTTAGGGGGGAACGATAGAAATTGTTTCTCTTTTTTTCTTTTTTGTCTTACCCGGACGAGTCTGGCTGTTTGTTTGTATTCGTGAATTTCCACCAGATCGGCGTGAGTCGAGAGAATAGAGAATTCCGGTTCACCTGACGACAGGGAAAAAAGAAAAACGAGTGGAGAGAGGGGGCCTTCTTTCTTTTTTATTCCCGACTCTGTGTTTTCGTGACTAGCGCACAGATGCGTAATAAACAAATATGGCTGCCAGTTTTATTGACAGACGGGCCTACATTATCTCTTCGTCGATATCGCTGGCTCAATTCCCCTTTCCGCCGTTGTAGTGTGTCGAGTGGAGTATACGGCCGTTACGCAAGTAGAATTTCAATGGGACGATATACACACAACAACGACGACGACGACGACGCAAATCGTTTTATTGATTCGTTCGATTGAGATCCCCCGCCGCCCGTTTCGTCGACTACTCTCCCCTCGAAAAGAAAAATGGTTGAGGCCAGCTGAAAAGCTTCTTTTTTGGGGGGGTTGACTTGGGACTACCTGTGGGCAAATGTGACTACGTGACTCGATTTCGACGAAGCCTTTTCCAGCTGACATTTTCAAATTTTCTTTCCATTTGATATTTTTCGAATGGTTTTCAATTAGATATGAATTCGGCATCACCGCTCAGCAGTTCCTTTGTGACGTCGCACCGACGGCCCGAAATGGTGGTCGGTCCGGTCGTTGGCTCCTCTTCTTCCGGCTCGTCGGTTTCATCGGCCGTCACGTCGGCCAGTCCGGCTGCCAACAACAACAACAATCTGCCCAGCTACAGGGAGCAGGCCGAAATCCATCATCAGATAATGCAGGTGAGTAGCGCCGGTGCGCCGTTCTCCTCTTTTTTTCTTTTTGGGTGGAAGTCTGAGGGACAAGACAAATTCAGAAATATCAAATGGGAAAAAGATATGCAGACACACACAATGGAGGAATTCTACCCCCAAACTCTTTTTTCGCTATCTGCTAAAAAAGAATAACAAGAGGAGAGAGAAGAGAGAAGAGAGATAGTCGTAAAAGACGATTCACCAATGGGCTCCTTTCGCCAACAGCCATAAAACAAGTCGGCCACTAAATTTATAACCTGCCCGGATTGTATGTGTCTCTTTCTTTCTCTCTCTTGTGTGACACGAGTGACACGGAAGAAAATTCCTCGAGCTCGGCAATACCGTGTTGTTGTTATGCAACCGCCCAGGCGCTCCGGGCGGCGCTCCAGGCCGTTTGAATTCGTTGCTAGTTTACTCTTCCTGATTGGTTGTTTCTTTTCTTTTCTTTTTTTGTCTTTTTTTTTGGTTTTTTTTTTGTGTTGTTGCCCTTCTTCTTCTTCCCGTCTCTGAATTGTTTTCGAAAATCCCGGACGACGATGCTGTGATCTGCTACGGTTTTGCGGTAACCCCCTGGCGATCGGTATCTCCCTCGACGCTTCTTTCCATTCAGCTCAAGCAGCAGCAGCAACTGCAGCAACAAGTCCTCCTTCAGAGGTACCAGGCCCAGCAGCAGCAGCTGGCCCACCAACATGAGCAGCAAATGCAGGTGAGTCCTCCAACCTCGACATTTTCTTTCTATTTTCCCTTGATAACATTTGAGATTTTTTTTTCTTTGGTTTTGGTTTTGGTTTTCTCGTTGACATTTTTGAACAACCGAATTGGACGTCGCAGGAATTTCTGGAACAGAAGAAGAAAGCGGAAGAAGAGGCTCGTCTGGAACGGGAGAGGCACGAAAAGGAGCGATTGCTGGCCCTCAAGAACAAGGAGAAGCGCGAGCAGAGCGCCGTGGCTTCCTCCGAAGTCAAACAAAGACTGCAGGTGCGTGTTACAAGACTCTTTTTTTTTTCTTTCTTATTTAGGCTTAACCGCCGCCATAACGCCCCCCAAAAGAGAGTCGGCGTCTGGAAATATGTTTTCCGTTTCATTTCAATGCAACAGCAGGTCAATCACCTCCGTGCGTACACATTTTCGTGTGTTACACAATGTCTGTTACACATTGACGTCACTGTCCTCAGACTCCTATACCCTTGCCTATACCACCGCAACATTCCTCGATTCAAGAAACGGGCGCATTGTGTAACGAAGGTGGACCATGGCGTGTCGTAAAAACCATCAAACTAGAAAATGGGAGGGGGAGGGAGAGAAAGGAAAGAAAGAAAATGGGACTTAATTCTTAACTATTAAATGTGTAACTCTGGTGTGTACGTATTATGGTGATGATTCGCATCTGAATCTCTTCTCACCAAGGAAACATCGACCTGTTTTTTTTATTATTTGGTTGGCCCGGCAAAACGGAATTGAGAAACTCGTTTCTTTTTTCTTCTTCTTCTTTTACCTGTGGATAGGTAATTAACTGGGGGCCGTTTTCTCTCCCCCCCCCCCCTTCAACGACTTCCTTGTGTGTTGCCCAGCAGTGCCAGTGAAATTCCGTTTCCATGTCCCCTCTGCTCTTTTGCATTGAAAATTGTCAAATGTTGAAGTTCTTTTTGTTTTCTTTCCAAATTCTAATTAGGAATTCGTGTTGAATAAGAAGCAACGTGAAGCGGCAGCGGCGGCCGCAGCTGCCGGGAATGGAACTGCCAATGCGCCCAGCTCCTCGTCGGCCCCGTACCGAGCCTGGTAAGTGACGGAAATTCGTACTTTCTGCTTGTTGTTCTCGTTGGGTAAGAACGAGGAGAGAGAAAGAAAGAAAACAATGGAATCCCAACTTAACGGGCATTCGTATGAAAATTGGGAAAGAAAGGGAGAAAAACTAGGCCGTCTCACCTGAGAGACGACACTTTTTCTTTCTCTCCTCTCGGTTCTTTTTTATTCAACCAGTTCCCCCCTCGCACTCTGTTCCATTCCTCCGTAGTTGGTTCGTCTTTTTTTATTTTTAACATTTTTTGATGGTGTGAACAGGACTGGAGCTGTGCCGACCCTACCGGCCAGCCATGGATGCAGCAACAACAAAGGATCCACCTCGCAATTATCCAGCGGATTGGGCTCGTCGGGGAGCGGCAACAGCAGCAACGGCGTCGGTGGCAACAGTTCGTCGTGTTCATCCTCTTCGTCCAGCGGCATTGTCCATCCTCATCCCTATCGCCATCCGCTCCTTTCCGGCAATTTCGACGACGACTTTCCTCTCCGCAAAACCGGTAAGCCACTCCGACCCCCCCTCCGTCCATTTTTTGTTAGCCTCGAGCATGGGCATTATTCAGTTTTCTGCATTTGAATTCTTGCATTTCTGACTAAGTGACTTGACTTGAATTGATTAATAACCGCATGGTATTTATCCATCCCATCGCATCTGGTTTTGTCCGTCCGTCCACTCCAAAAATACAACCAACCAATCAACGAACGAAAAATGGCCAGCGTCGGAACCCAACCTGCTCAAAATGCGGTACAAACATCGCGGGACGGTGGAGCGTCGCAACTGCAGTCCGTTGGTGGCCCGGCGGAGGGGTGGCGTACCTCACCACCACCTCTCGGCGGGTAGCGGCCCGGTCCTGCCTGGCCATCATCACCTACCGCCGCCGCCGCCGCTTCACCACCGCCAAGCCCCGCCACCTGCCCACTCGTCGTCGGTCGCCTTGGCCGCTAAGCGGATGTCGCAGCTTACAAGTAATCGACGCTACTCAACTAACACGCATCTTGTGATCGAATATTTTAACGATTACCCCCTCCCTACTCCCTTTCCATTCCATTCCCGGTCGGACCACATTTTCCGTTTCATTTGATTAAATTACTAAAGGCGGTGGGTTATTTTTATTTTCCCAAATGGTTGTAGGTCAAGACACGGGTGGAAGCACTCCGGAATCGCCTTCCGGTGCCGGATCTCCGCTTGGCTCTCATCATCCTTCGTCAGGAGTTGTACCTGAGGTTAATTTTCATGGACACATTTTAAATAGGAAAATAAGTTTTTGAAGTTTAACATTTGATTTTTGTTTTGTCCACAGGAGATCAGTCCGTCTCAGTACCACCTTATGGCCAGTCATGGTCAGGGAAGCATTTCGGATCTGACGCTCTATTCTAGCCCGTCTTTACCCAACATATCTCTTGGGCGGCCCGCAATAGCCAGCCATCATGCCGCCGTAAGGATTTAAAAGAAAAAAAAAAAAAAAAAAAAACATTTGGGGCTAAATTTGATTGGCTTCCCTTTTATTTTTATTTTTTGTTTTTTGTCTGTTGGCTTTTGCGTTTCAACATCCAACCGAGTTTCAAGGTGGAATGGAGGAAATAATTGAGTCCTATTTATAAATTGCAGGAACCTCCCGGATTGGCCATGGTCAGCGAAGTGGTGGACATGCGCGCAGCTTTCTCCGTCCGTATGGGACTGCCGGCCACAGGAGCCGGCCATCATCCGCTTTACCAGCAACCGCAACCTCAGCACCACCCTCATGCTCATCCTCTCCATCAACATCACCACCTCCTCATGCCGTCTGGCCCGCCTTTCTTCCCGCCGCCGCCGCTGGATTCCGGCGGAGGCGACTACGTTTCCAGCGGAGGCAGTCCCGAATCGCCCGGCTACATTCAAAAGCAAATGCAACTGCTGGAGCAGGCCGGCCATCACACCCAAATTCTGATGAGCGGACTCTACAACGGCGCGCCCATCACCGACGCACAGGTGATGACACAACAAAGAGACGCATACAAACAAACAAACAAACAAACCAACCCAAAATCCCGCCCAGTCAGTGATTATTATCGAACCAATCGATATCGATTGCATCGTCCTATTTCTTTCCCCCACTGATTGCTTAGCAACGGACGAGTCCTAAAAGAAACCTTTTCATCGATTTGTTTGAATCATCTCCTTGTCTATACCGACAGCCTTTTCTGGGACGGATTTGGTTTTCCCAATTCGGATTCGCCCGTATTTGACTGGGCGCCATAGGGAAATTTTGATTGGCGTCTCGAAAATAAATAAGACGAGTACACTGGGGTCGTTGGTGAAAAAGCGCGGGTCGGCCAATTCCCCCCCATAAAATGAGCTAGTCGATTTTCAACTCTCTGTGTAAGGCGTGTAAGGCGATCTCTGTTGGTGTAAGTCGTCATTCCTGGCCAGCCAACTCTCCGTCCGCTGACGTAAGTTGTTGTAACATTGTAACCACCCTCCGCGTTGGTTCCTTTGCTTGGAGTGATGATAACAAGTCGAAACTCAAATCGCGCCGGGCAACGGTTCCACAAAAAAACTGCCGAGCGACGCTTTTTCTCAACAACTGCGGAACAGAAAATATAAATCAAAAGTCGATGTGTTCTCTCATCGTGTTTGAACACCCCCTGCCACCAAACCCAAACTGCTGGAAAAAGCCAAAGCCAAGAAGTCAGTTTCAAATGTCGTCCTTGTCAAACCCCAATATAGTCGTCGGATCTGTTTTTGGGTTCTCTCTTGGCATCGACGCACTTTCGTTGCCGGACCGACCTTCCCTCTCTTTTTTATTTATATATTTCCCCTCACCAAACCAACACGGGCGACGCATATACACACACACACATTACAGCGCAGCGCAGCTAAAGGAGAAGTTCCAGGCGATCCAGTTACAAGTAGTAGCGTAGTAGCCGTGTGCCCTCCGCCCCCCTTTTACGGCATGGTGACGAAACGCTCGCTATAATAATTGCCGGGCCATTATAGTTTTTGGCCAGTCGATTGTTGTTTGACGGCGTTGGTTTTTTGTTTGGGTTTTGTTTATTTCCAGTTTGGCTTTAATTGATTTGATTTGTTTCTTGTGTGCGGAAATAGGTCGCCCAGGCGAGATTGAACAAATCAGGAATGCGTCCGTTGGGACGGACGCAATCGGCTCCTTTGCCGCTGGGCCACCCGCTGCTGCAGGGAGCCCCGCACGGAGTGATGCCCACCGTGCCGTTGACGCAGCAGCAATTCGACCAGTATGTCCGCGAACGTCACATCTACGAACAACAACACCAGCACAATTTGCTCAAACAGGTAATAATGCCCGCCATTTGACATTTGGCATCATAATAATAATGTTATTGAATTTATTGAATGGAAATTTGATGGAAACAGCAAATCCGCCAGACGGTCTTGACTCGGGCGGGTAGCCGGAGCCAAGTAGAAAACGTGGAGGAAGAAACGGAAGCGGCCGTGGCTCGAGAAATGTCACGCGACCGCGAACGGGGTGCCCCTCTGCCGGAAGTCATCGATTTAACTGAGCACAAATTGGAGGAAGAGGCCGAAGCCGACCGGCACTCTTCGCGGGACGGCCTTTCGCCCCTTCAGTTGCGCGTCTCCAGCACAAGAAGTTCCCTTCAAGCCAGTCCAGGTGAGTCATTGCATTTTGGTTGTTGCTGGACAATTTCACAAGATTTTTAAAATTTCAATTCTGCTCCCCTCCCCCAGGTTCGGCCTTTGTTCCACGTGGCCATCATGTCGCCCGGCCGTTGTCTCGGGCATTTTCCAGTCCTTTGGTCTCCCTCGACCCACCCGGTGCTGGCCCTTCCGGAGCAGGTGAGAGCGGAGGCGCTGTGGTGCCCATGACTTTGGCGGCGGCCGGATGGGGTCCGTCGGCCGGCGGTGCCAAGACGGGCAGCACCAGCACCGCGCTGGCCTACGACGGCCTCATGTTGCGACACCAGTGCATGTGTGGCAGCAACAGCGCCCACCCGGAGCACGGCGGCCGCCTGCAGAGCATCTGGGCCCGTCTCCAGGAGACTGGAGCCGTCCACCGCTGCCTGCGGCTCCGCTCGCGCAAGGCCACGGCCGAGGAGCTCCAGTCGGTCCACTCTGACGTCTACACGATGCTCTTTGGCACGGAACCCATGCACCGTCCCAAGGTGGACGTCAATCGCTTCGCCGAATTGCCCATGAAGAATTTCGTCATGTTGCCGTGCGGCGGCATCGGCGTCGACTCGGACACGACCTGGAACGACATCCACACGCCTTCCGCCGCCCGGATGGCTGCCGGCTGCGTCATCGATCTGGCCTTTAAGGGTAATCATCGAAACGGTCATAATTCCTTGTAACAAGACGTTCGTGTCTAGAAAGGCAAGGAAACGCAGAGATAACAATAAATTGATTATCGTGAGTATTATTTTTGGACAGCTGCCATGGGCGAGATTAGGAACGGTTTCGCCATCGTCCGCCCGCCCGGTCACCACGCCGAAGCCCAGCAAGCCATGGGATTTTGCTTCTTCAATTCGGTCGCCATAGCAGCCAAACAGCTCAGACTCAGGCACAAACTTGAGCGCATCCTCATCGTCGACTGGGTAACATCCGCAATTATATTGATGTCCATACGTGTGGATAGATCATTGACGAATGGCGGGGGGTGCCCTATTTGGTTTGTTTTTATTAGGACGTCCATCACGGTAATGGAACCCAGCAAATCTTCTATGAAGACCCTCACATCTTGTACATTTCCATCCATCGCCACGACGACGGTCATTTTTTCCCTGGGACTGGTAACCCTCTTGAGGTAAGTCGATCCTGGCCGTCGTCCGTCTCTTAATCATCCAAATAATCTTGTTTTTTTTCCCTCCCCTTTTTTGACTCTTTGCCCGATTTCCGGTTGCTTTGACGACAGTGCGGCTCCGAAGACGGAATTGGATTCAACGTCAATATCGCTTGGTCCGGTGGACTTAATCCGCCATTAGGAGACGCCGAATATCTGGCCGCTTTCCGCGCCCTTGTTATGCCTATTGCTCAAGTAAATCGACACACACTCACACACACAATAAGAAACAGCCAAATTGTTCAAGTTGTTCTAATTGCCCGCCATTGTCCGTCACGAATAGGATTTCGACCCAGAAATTGTTCTGGTTTCAGCTGGATTTGACGCCGCAACGGGACATCCGTCTCCTCTGGGCGGCTACCAAGTGTCGGCCGCCTGTTTTGGCTACATGACGCGACAACTAATGGAGTTGGCCGGCGGTAAACTTGTCATGGCGCTCGAAGGTGGCTATGATTTACCGGCCATCTGCGACGCCTCGCACGAGTGCGTCCGGGCCCTGCTCGGTGACGAGCCAGTGCCCATTCGTGAAGAAGAACTCGCCAGGCGGCCGTGCCAAAATGCCATTGATTCGCTCCATAAAGTCATTTCGATCCAGGTAATCATGATAGTAAATCTGGAGTTTGTCTTCCATCCTCTGTGATATCGTCCCTATTCCCACGCATTCCGTTTCCCGTGAGCGAATTTTTTTAATTGTCGCCTTTCACGCAGCAACCTCACTGGCCCATTATCAAGCGCTACGCCTTTTCCGTCAGCCTGTCGGCGTACGAAGTCGAAGGAGTAGGCCGGTCGCGTAGTTTCAGCGGCGGCAATGGAGCCGGATCGCTGGAAGGCGGCGAGGACAGCGAAACACTTTCAGCCATGGCCGGCCTCTCGGTCTGCCGCACTGATAGCAGCAAAAGCATCGCGTGAGTTAAACAACTTTTTTTTTTTTTTTACAAAAAACCTCATTTGAAAATTGTCATTCAATTTAAACAGAAAATGACTCATTTCTATTTTTCCTGTTTTTCCAGGTCCTCGTCCAGAGAATTGTCACAAGAGCCGATGGATCAAGACGAATCTAAGTGAAACGGAATCTAAAAAAGAAGAAAAACAAAATGAATTCTTGTGTTTTTGTTTTAGTGTTAATTGGAAGGGGGTGGGGGATTTATTTGAAAAGCGGACAAAGAAGCCCGAACAGAGAAAGAAGAATATTTTGAGAGAAAAATGGTGCTATTTTTTTTTATTATTCAAGTTTTTTAGCGCCGTTAAACGTACAGAACATACAGAGTTGGCGATCTCGTTTGTGGGCCACGGAATAGTTTTCTTTTTTTTTCTGTTTTGTTTTTGGTTTTGTTTTTTTGGTTTATTTTTCGTGTGCGTGTTTTTTTTTTTTTTTTTGTTTTTCTAAAAAATTGGAAGATTTAAGGCGGGGGAGGGGGTGGAGACGAAAAGTGAGACGGAAATCATTCCACGCATCAATACGATTGGGATATATATATATATATTTACATAAACAATGCATATTATACATAGGCATACAAATCAAGAGGGAAAAAATGAAACGACGAAGGGTCGGTTGATGATCGGTAGACGACCTTTCTTTTTTTCTGTTATGTTGTTGTTGTTGTTGTATCCTTCTTTTTACTCCCCCTTCTCTTTTGTCTATTCTCTGTTTGTTTTATTATTATTATTTTCAATTTACAATGGTCCAACACTTGCTATCAATCTTAGGATATTTTTGTCAAGGAAAGTAAATCATTTGATGGAGGGCAGAGAAGGGACATGTATGCACTCAATTAAGCGGTGGACAAACCAACCAAAATTTCGTTACGAACAGACACAGATTTAATGTTGCGCATTTTACGCCCAAAGAAACATGGAACTTGATGTACCAGTGAGTTATCCTAATTTTTCGTTTTTGTTTTTCATTTTCTTTTTTAATTTACTGAAAGCTGAGATGTAAAAAGCCACGATTGGCTGCAATGTTGATTTCTGTTGAATTTTTTTTTTCCTTCTTTTGTCTTTTTCTTTGACGTCCTTCATTATTACACACGCACAAAATACAGTCCCACCCGAAATCGATTGTTTTGAACTCGCCATTCTCTCTCGATTTGATGATGGACAGCCCAACACAAGGAGGACAGCAAACGCGCAACAAACCAAAAAGTAAGAGGACAGATGTCAGGTTGAAATCGATCGTTTGGTTCGACATGATTTCTCTTTTGTTCTTCATTGACCAGAGGGGAGAGAAATGAGACACCCAACCGTCGATATTTGAAAAAATTTAAAAGACATTGACAACTGTCAAAACAAAAAAAAGGGAGAAAGGAAAAAAGTAATCTTCTCGTTCGGCGCACTCCCCGTCGCAAATTGTCCGATCTGAAACATTCCCTGCAAAAAGAAGTTGATTCTCTCTCTCTCTCTCCTTTCATATTCATTTTCCCGTTCGTTTCCTTTCTTTCTTGATTCGATGGAATTATCAAACACACGCGCAATTTTGGATTGGCAAGTTTTTGGGGTTTATATTTTTGATTTTTCAATGTTGGTTGTCCCATATGCGTTTATTTTGATTCATGTGAAATCCCACTCGATTCTTTTCTCCACTTGGAAGAGATGAAACTCCTAGTCAGTTGCACACACACACACACACAAACACTGGTGAATGATTTGGAATGGTTTCATTTTGGAAGTTTGTGTTTATTTCTTTGAAATTATTTGACTTGTTGGATTTATTGCTGCCACCCCACTTGTTCCCGAAAAGAAAACAATTCACAGCAACCACCTCCTGTTAAGAAATAAAATATTAGACGAGAGCAGCTGGCCATCTCCGTCTCCACGCACATGTTTCCCCCCTCCGATTTCAATTTGAAAAAGAAAAGAAGAAAAGCGTCCGTATTGCCCAGAAATCCGTGTCCTGTGCCCTCGATATCTTTTTAGAAAATGTTTGTCATATTCACACAAGAAAATTGTCAAAGATGCGAAGGAAAAAAAAAAGAAATTCACGTCGCCATTTCAAAATGTTGTTTCCTGCGGATCGCATTTCTTTTTAATTTTTCCTCGTGAGCTTTTTTTGGACAATTCCGACCAGAAACGGAAAACACAAAATTTCATTTGATTATTATTTTTTTTTTTTATTCGGGGGAATTTTATTATTCGGTCGTTGTTTGAAAGGAAATTATATCTCCTACCCCCATTTTGTCCGTGTTTCACTTTTATTTTTCTTGTTGCTTGTGTTGTTTTATTTTGCGTCTAATTCACCTCCTGATATCTCGCACTCTGTACAACTGATGTCGATGGTCGTGTGAGTGTCTATTCAATGTGACGTGATGGCCGGTGACTGGGCGTTTGGACATGTCGCTCGTTCATTTATTTTTCATGTGAGAAAACAAAAAACAAATTAAAACAAATAGATTTGATGTTTTTGTTGGTTTAAAAATGAAGTTGATGTATGAGGTGTTTATCGGGACCTGTTTGTGTCGGTCTGAAAACGCGCATCTTTATTCGAACGAAGAAGAAGAAAAGAAAAAAATCTTTTCCAAAAGATTGGGGTGACACAGTTGCCAGCCAAATCTAAAAGATGTAACGATCGTGATTTTGGCTCTTTTCTTTCTTGCTGCTGCCGCCGCCGCCGCCGCCGTCTCTTTTGTTATTATCACGCTAGCGAATATGGCGACTTAATGATGTCAAGTGAAAATTATAGATTATATGAAGAGGAGTCGATTCGGTTCCGTCTGGCTGGATCTCAAACCACACGCTCGCCTTCCGATGGCGGTGGTATACGCGTAGAGACAAAAGGCGAAGAAAGAATGAAAAAATGGGAAAAAAGGAAAACACGTTGGTCCTGTGTGTGTGTATGTGTGAACAAAAAGCCGAAGAAGAAGAGAGAGAAATCGTCAGCCATTATTCTTTTTCCGACTTCCCATTGCTTCCCATGATGCAGTTTTTTTTTATTCCCTTGGCTTTTTTGTTTCGCTGTTTATCCGGCCCGCCTTCAACACCACCCACACACCCCCTCCTCGCGACGGCAAGGAGGGACTCTATGGACGAATAGATATAGCTGCTGGGATATATGTAGTATAAGAGATAGCGGGCATCCAAGTACGTATGGCCACTTGGTTCGCCCATCTCTTCTTCTTCTTCTTCTTCTTCCCGCACCAGGTGATAGAAATCATACGCATGAGGTGTTTTACAGTTCGTTCCGAGAGAATCCCTTAGCTCTCCTTATTCGCTTCGGCTTCCGTCTCTCTCTTTCTCCCTCTTTCTCTCAGCAATCGCCTTTTCTCAGGGCTTATACCGTCGTCCCTATATACCCACTACAAAGTGTTTGTCTTTCGGCCGGAATCAAATCAGTCTGCACTGGGCCTTCGCTCCCGTTGAACGTGCGCCAAATTCAACCAAGTTCTTGTTTTGGTTTTGGTTTTGGTTTTTGAAATCGTTCGTTTAACTTATTGGTCTATTGGTTCATCCAGTGAAACATTTCCAGCAGCATCATCAGCTTATTCGTTCCGGCGTCTTCTACTGTATATTTTTGTTTTGTGCGCGTTCGGTTCTTGTAGAATCGTTGCCCGAAATATTTCGTGTTGTTTGCTGCACATCCGCTGGCGAGATGATGAAGCTGGTCGGCCAATTCGGTTCGATCCGTGCACGATTTTCCATTCGTCACCTGTTCCTGTTTAGTGCCTCGGCTCTGCTGGTCATTGTCACCTACCGGCCGTATAGCAACAACAATAGTCCCGTCTTGTCGGCCGCCGTTGCCGAGAATGCTGACGTCATCGATTCCGATCATCCCACCAGCAGCAAAGAGTAAGTACATTTATACACACCTGGGCACGGTGACAACGGCTAGAGGAGACCGACCGTCATGCCGACGCTGCACGCAACTGTAAGGTTCCTTGACCCACGCCGCGCTCTTCGTCGCCAGGCGTTTCTTTTTTATCATTTCCACGCGCAATAACTTCCAAGGCTCGTTAAAATTCGTTGGTTTTATTAAGTGCTGACTCTAGTTATTATTTTCCACCCACCCTTCGTGTGCAAGACTTTTGGCGTTTTGCGTTACAGAAAATTGTCTGATCTCTTCGGTTCGCTGTTTTAGTTCATAATAATTCTATTTTGTCTTTCCTTTTGAGCTGTCGTTATCATTGTTCACCATTGTTTTTGCAGAAATAAGGTGACCACTCGTGTTAAGTTAGTCTTTTGTAATTACTAATTAACGAATAGAAAAAAGAAGGAAAGCGAAACTGGAAAATAAAACACCGTGGGATCTTCAACGGCCATACCATCAGTTGACTATGCGACACATATCGATTTGCTTCGGTTGTTCCTGTTGCATCCCATCCTTTTTGTTCTGGAATATTTTTCTGAAAAAATTCGGATGAATTAAATGATTTGCGGTGGGCATTTAGCCCAACCTGTAGATCCCCCAGGTTTATCCGTAGGGTTCCTTCGTTATAATAATAACGAAACAATGTTTTCGTTGCCCCTTTCGTTGAAGTTCGTTATTTTGATGCTAATTAACGCAGTTGTTGTCGGTACCATTTTCAGTTCCTAAAGTGGAATGATTCCAATTATAAATCAACCGAACGGTGGACGATCCTCTCACCCGATTCTGCACGCGCGTGTGCTATTATACACACATCTCTCTTTTCTGAATGGGTTTGGCTTTCCAAATCGATCGTTCATTCTCTTTCAGTTCACACGCCCTGTTTTGTGTGTTTTGTGCGAGGTTTTGTGTTTAGTCGTCGAGCTGCTCAGTCGGCCTATACCCGGAATCGAGGTGGCCTTCTTTCTCATCATCTCTCGGCTCTGTTTGTCTATTTTCTTTTCAATTCATCATCGCAATTTTTTCCGCTTTTATATATGTGGTCCCACGTTGACAGATGCCAACCGGTCAACAAAATCGCCTTCATGAAAACTCACAAGTGCGCCAGTTCCACCATTGAGAACGTTTTGTTCAGGTACGAACACTCATTTTTTGTTTCCGTACCTAAATAATAGTAACAATAAGAGTTATTCAGTAAGAAGCTATAGGATCTATTCCTTATAATATAATGTATATCATTAATTCGTTTCAGATTGTTAGCCACAGGACTCGTTAACTATTGTCTCTTGTGATTTTATGTTGCATTTTCTAAAGCTCACAAGTCACGGTGTGATTTTTATTGATTTCGATGATTGTATCCGTTTTTCCTTGTCACCCCCGTATACACACACACACACGTATAGACACGCACTGCGAGAGAATTTGAACGTGGCCATGCCGCTGAAGGGCAACTACCTATCGCGGACGGAGTTATTCAATCGAAGTTCCGTTCTGAATACGCCATGGGGGGGCCTGCCCGTGGACATTTTCACGTTGCACAACCGCTGGAATCGCGACCAAGTCATGGCTCTCATGGGCCCGTCGACGTTCGCTTTCAGCGTCGTCCGTGATCCCGTTGACCAGTTCGAGTCGCTCTACAATTACATGGGCTTGAGGTCCACCTACAAAACGGTAAACGGACCATTTTACACGTCCAACCTTTTTTTTTCCTAATTTATGGGCGACGCCCGTCGCTGCTTTTTTCCTGGTCTCGTCTCAGACGATTTTTATTTCGTTGGGTTATCGCTAAAAGGTGTTTGTACCGCTCATACCGTTTATCTACTTTAGGACTTGAAAGGATTTGTCCGGATGTTGCGGAACAACCAGAGCGTCATCGACCACAAACCGCGGGGCGGGATGGGCCGTTTCGGTCGCAACCAAATCGCCTTCGACTGGGGAGTTTCTCCGAAACTCTTTAACAAAGATCCTGAAATTATCCGGGAACGGATCGAGCAACTGGACGACCAGTTCGAATTGGTTTTGATCGCCGAAAGGATGGAAGAATCGCTCGTCTTGCTGGCCGATCGTCTGTGCTGGCCTCTGGAGTACGTCACCCATTTGGATCTGAACGTCCGCAAACCTGAGCGAACCGTTCAACTGGAGGAGGACGAACGCCAAATCCTGGGCAATTGGCTCAATTTCGACACCAGCATCTACGAGTATTTCAGCCGGCGCTTCGACGACCACGTCGCCCGTTTCAACACGGTGGCCGGCCAATCCGATCGCATGGAGGAACAGGTGCGGCTCCTGCGTCAATCCAACCTGCAACTGCAAGAGCGCTGCGTGATCCAGCGTGTCGGCAACGAAAAGCTCCGAGGCAAATTTCTGGAAACGCACAACGACACTTTCGGTTATCTCATCCAGCCGTAAGTGCCTGATATTCATAACGGAAAAATATCCGAGTCGATAGTCATTTGTTTTTTGTTTTTTATGATTATGATTCTTAATATTACATTCCATATGCCGCGCGGTTTTCCCATGGCATTCGTTTATCGTTGCAACAGGAATAAGCCGGACTGCGACCCGTACGCCATGAGCGAGCCGGCCTACCTCCGCCTCTTCCGCGAGAAATTGACCCAGCGTGCCAAAATGGCCTTGAAAAGGAACCCGTTCCTTGTCGCAACGTCCGCCAGCAGATCCAACTGAATCGAATCGCACATCATAACACGTCCAGCGCCAAACCGAAAAGAAAAATGGGCCCAGCTACAACATATCTAAAAAATCGACGCAATGAATAGAAAAGAAGAAAAATTAACGAAAAAGGGAGAAAATAATTTAATACTGATTTGTTGCAGGAGAAAATATGATGCCGGGTGGCCTGGCATTTTTTAGCTCGGCCCTGTGATGTTTTTTTTTTTCTTTCTTCTTCTTCTTCTTCTTCTTCTTTCACTTGTGATGTTTTCTCCGACTTGTTCTGACTGACTTTTGCAGCCTCTTTCCGATTCTTTCCAACGTTCGAAGCTCGTGAATCCGATTCTTGATTGTAAATTATGACCCTCGATTGAATATATATTTATACCGTATAGGAGAAAGAGAAGAAGCAGATGGAAGCGGATCGTTTCTGGTTCAGAAATGACCAAACCCGTGGGGTAATAAACTCTGAACGTGAATTCTTAATGTTTTCTCTCCTTCCTTTTTCTTTTCTTTCGCCAAGTGAATGGTCCGTGTGTGTGTGTGTGTGTGTGTCTATGTGACGGGGACTGGCAGTAAAAAAAAAAAAGTGGCCGTTGCGTAAGTCTCGGAACAAAATACAGGTGTTATTTATTGCATTTATACACACAAATAACGTAGACACTGAAAGAGGCGGGAGGGACGGCGGGTGGGCGGCATGTAGGGAATATAATATGAATTTCTTCTGTGGGTTCAAGAAATATCGAGGGGAGAAAAGAGAGAGGAGGGCAACAGTCAAAAGAAATGCGTCAAAACGGAATTCACATTTCAGAAAAAGGAAAAAAAAAAAAAGAGAAAAAGAAAAGGAAAAAGCTAGCAGAAAGGAATAGATAATAATAATGGCAGGTTGAACTGGAGAAACCGCTTCGACACCGAGCAAGGGGAACAAACATCCTATACAGGTTAACATTTGTATTTGCCTTTTACTGTTTTTTTTTATTTATTATTTTATTTTGAAATTTTTTTAGATTTTTTTTTTTTACTTGAAGATTTGCAAATTATTTCGAATAAGATGACAATCTGCATTCTCCTGTTAATTTTTTTTATATTAAAAAAAAATGGCAGATTTATTTACATTAGTCACATGCACGCACACACACACATACACACACACACACACGCAGATAAAAAAAAACATACATGTGGGTTTTTTCGTGACGGGATGAGGTTGAATAATGAATCCAAAAACAACAACAACAATTTCTCCGGGACAAATATAAACTGGCGTGTCGGTCGCTGCGGTTGTTCGTCGATATTATATAATACTGAGATTTGAAGAATGAAGAAAAAATAATAATAATAATAATAATAAAAAGGGGAGAAATAATAATTATAGTAATAATAATAATAATTGACGGATATTAGAATGAATGAATGATTTCAAAAAAGAATAGAATGACGATGATCGAAGTTAGAGATGAATGTGTTACAGCGAAATGGTTATCTTTTGTGTGGTTGAAAGGGAAAAAAAAGAGACGCGGGATACAACTTGAAAAAGTCTCGAAACAATTAAAAATTGTTTGAAACGTTTTTTTTTGTTTTTTTGGGGGGTGCAGTTGCTCATGTCGTTTAATCGTGTCACATGCAGGTGTGCACTTCAACTTCGCGCAGACACGTTTTGCAGTGGACAGAGCAGCACCAGTGGAATTTGCACATGCACCGCTCGGCCCTCCTTTCCCGGTGGCTCTTGTAGCCTCGATTGCAGCAGAGCAGGTCACATCCGTCGATAGCTTTCGACGTCTGTTTTGATTCATTTGAATTCGTATTTAATATACGAGTACGAAAAATTGTTTTTATTTAAATTAAATTAAAATTTTACTTTATTGCAAGGGCGTCCGTGGGTGCCGAGCGATCCCGTTTTGGAGTCGTACTCGCAGTAATCTGGCGAGCGATCCAGGTAGACCAAATCGGCGTCCGTGTGCGGCTTGTAAGTTGGACTGCGCGGCACCAGGTGGCGTCGCGAGCCGGAATGCGACGTCCGCGGCTCCACCTCCGTGGCGCTATCAAATTTCTCCTTCAACTGCTCGCCGATCTGTAATAGCATTTCATCAACAGCAACAACAAAAAAGAAAAAGGCCGATGGTAAATAATACACACACCAGTCTGCAGACGGCTCTACTAATTATTTCAACATCAATTTCTCCCTAAATTCTGGAGATTATACGCCCGCCCCTATATAAGAACTGGAATCATAACAATCGTCCTCCGCAACATCTCTTGAGCCCTTATTAAACATGTACGAAGAAAAAGTCTAGACGACATGTGAGAGAATCAAAAGTCTAGTCGTTCATTATACAAAAATCTAGCAGGATATTTTCTGTAATATTCTCTCGACAATTAAGACAATCACCACCAAATAAGTTCTCAGTCCTTTTTACTACCACACATTTTCGGGGGGTCATTTCATTATTCTTGGTTGTTTGTTTTTCTTTGTTAAGTCTCTTGTCCTCGACTCGTTCGAACAATACGATGGGTCCCGTTAGACCCAGAAAATGGTCCACCACTTTTTTTTTTTTTTTCTGAACGAGATAATTTGATTGCATCAAGGACATAAAAGGAGAAAACGAAATATTTTTGTTTTCTTCTTCTTTTGTTTTTCTAGTGAGTGTGTGTGTCTTGAAATATTCACGTTTCATTTTGTTTTCTTTCACATCAGGGGCCTGTCTACACGATCCTCTTCTGATGGTTCAATCTCGAACGTCATCATCTTTCCCAGTCGTCGTCGACCATAAAGAGTTGTTTCATTTGATTGGATCGAGAGTCTCTCTCTCTCTTCTCTTCTCTCCGAGGAAAGGGGACCCAGCCATATAGGCCCCGAGCATTTTTGTAATTAGCAATTCCTCGTCGTTGTTTCGTTTCATCTCGTTTCGTGAGAGCGCGGCATCATGCATACGGCAGCGATGAAGAGATAAATTTTCCCCAGCGACGCTCTTGGGCTTGGCCAGCAATTTTCCCGAGCGAAAAGATGTGCGCGCTCATTAAAGACGTCAGACGAGAGCGCGGGCCAACGTCAAATCAACTCTCGGAGCCAATTCCAAAGAGGCCCGTGAAGAAGAAGAAGAAGAAGTAGAAGAAATGATATGAAAATGAACGGGAAAATATGCGAATAATAAACTAATCGGACGCATTCCTATTCCGCGCATTCATCGTTTCCGCCTGGCTATTTCTCTCTGCTGCTGACTGCTGTGTTATTCATTTATTTATAGACACGATGGATCGTCACTCACCTCGCGGAAGGACGGCATGGCTTTCCAGCAGGTCCTCAGCTCACACGAACCTGAAAATAATAATCACCAACCAAAAAACAAAAAAATAAAAAAATATTTCCAAATTCATTCGGATGATATTGACTAGAGGTCCAATCGGAGAGAGGGAGGACGACGGACGGAGCGAAAAAAGATATGAGAGCTAGAGAGAATTCAACGGTGCGTAAATGGAACACGAACCTGACACGCCGTGGCATTTGCATTCAATCCTCATGCTTTTCTCGATGATCTGTCAAGAAACGAAAGAAAAGAAAGAAAGAAAGAGAAAAAAAACATCAGACACATCAGTGACATTCGTGAATATAAGGCGCATATAGTGGACGTCAGTAACAACAACAAAAAAAGAAAAAGGAAAAATCGAAAAAATCGTATAAGGACATATGGGAGAATCGAAATAAGCAAAGCAGAAAAAGGTCCTGCGCTGCTGTCGTCCCTTCAAGCCAGCTGTCAGGCGACCTGTCACAGCCCCGAGATGCAACAGCAACAAACAACAACGGCTTGATATGACGTGAAAATGCAAAGTGACAGGTCACTATGAACGTGTGTGTGTGTGTAGACATCAGAAATGTCTTTCTTTCTTCTCTCAGTCTCTCTCGGTCTCTCTCTTGGGCGTAGTATGGAAGCCCCCAGCTCTATACTCTGAACTGTGCTATCTCCCCCCCAGACACAATGTCACCATTTCTGTCCCTGGTCGAGACAAATGAACAGCGTGACTGCATCTGCTCTTCAATGAACCTCTGGCGCTCGGCTTTTATTCAATCCATTTTCGATATCGATAGCTAATCCCTCTCTGCTGGCGAATCGTGACGGATGACGCTGGATTCTCTCCTCCCCAGCCCCTCCACCATCGATGGTGGGCGAATCGCGGGGGGATATCCCCCCTACCTCTCTGTGTCTGTTTGACAGCTCCAAAAAACAGTCCGACAAGGATCAACTGGGGAGAGAGCAAAAGAGAGGGAGGTCTTGTCGTCCGTCTGTTATTTGGCTGCGTGCAGCTGTACAGAAGAGAGACGGAACAAACGGACAGGAAAGCGAATAAAAGGGACATGGAGTTTTTGACATGTTGACGTTTGAAACGCGCGCGCGCGCTCTCGCTCGCGCCTCTCTTTACATCTCCTCCCTCGCGCTTGTGTGCGTTTTTGAACGGGCCGGTTTTCACCTGTCAGATGCTGGGCAACCTATCCGATGGGCTCACATTCTTCTCTTTTTCTAGTTTTTCTCATGACCGTCCAAAGTTACAAACTTCTCTCTCTTTCTCTCTCTCTTGTTGGCCAGCAGACACCATAGATATACTTCCCGGTGCGTATTCAATACCAATCAAACGTGTCTATGGACCTACACAACACACACAAATACCTTGTACTATTTTTTTTCTCCCCCCATTTTTTGTGTGTTATTGTTGCTTGAAAAATAGACGGAATATATATTTATATGTATAGTCCCTTGGCCAAATAACAATGAAAATCTATATAAGATTTCTTATCTCCGACTCTCTCTCTCTCTCTCTCTTTCTCCAGGCCCCCATGGTATATAGGCATGTACTATGCTGTGTGTGCCATTGTGTAATGTGGGAAGTTTGGAACTCGTTTTCTAGCCCACCACAACACACAATCATCTCCCGCTATATGGACAACACAACCAGTGGAAACCACCGCACACACAGCACACAAATCCGAGAAAAAAGCATTCTTTTTTTTCTTCTTTCTTGCCACTCTCCACTCTCCTCTCGGCCATCCGCGGCAGCACTCTGCTGGGCTTGTGATTCGATAACGAGCCGCATTCCCTCGGCCTGGCTGGGAAATGATTGTCCTATCGCATTCTATTGGTACCGAGATGGGCCAAGGCAGTAAGAAGGAAAGGTATACACACAGACGGATATCGACTCTTATATTAAGTCCTCTTTATCGCGCCCAACACCGCCATACTTTCGGCCAGCAGAGAGAGAGAAACTTTGTTTTAGACTTTTCTGTTTCGTTTCATTTGATCATTATTCTTTCGGACGGCTTTTCATTTGAATCCAATTTCGATAGAGAATAAGAGAGTCAGTTAGTACCTTGCGTCCGGCTTCGTTGTTGTGCAGGTTCATGAGGGCCCGCCAGATTTGCATTTGCTGCTGGGCGGCCGCCGTCCCGTTGAGATTGGCTTTGGGTTTGCGCTTGGAGAATCGGTGCTCGCGGGCGTCGACAAACGTCCGCGAGAAGCTGGTGCCAAAGTGGACGTTGTCCGAGCAGCCGGCCCACTGGAATCCTTCGGGCGAAGCTCCGCGCACCGTCCGGTCGCAGCCGCAGTCGTCCAGCTCGCCGGCCGAGCAGGCCCGCGTCAGAGCGTGCGCCACGCCGGCGGCCGAAATGGCGTGCACGAAGGCCGCCTCCCGAGTGCCTGTACATACGCACGATCACAAAAAATGCGTCGAGAGTACAAAAGTCAGAAGAGAAAGAAAGAAAAAGAAAGAAAGAGAGGGAGGATTAGTTAGTTGATGAGCGGCACATAGCGCGTCGTATAATCACGGCACAATCACGACAAGTCAAGGATCGATACATCAAGTCATCATCACGATTCCTCCTCCTCTAACGTGCAGATGAGCCACCACTTTTAAGCGAGTAGTCGGTGGTGGTGGTGCTGAGAAACGGACTGATGTGCGTGCCCAGCTGCAGCTGCACTTTTAGATTTCTTCCAACTTCTTTTCTCTTCGATCACCTTGTCTTATTAACGCGTCCCGAAATTCGGCCGGCCTCTTCTTTCTCTTTTTTTGAGCCCTTTTTCCTTTCGGTTCGGTTACATCCATTAACTAGGCTGATTACAACCCCAATTCCTCTAGGCATGCGCCCACAATATAAGAAACGGGAGAGTAGAGAAAGGGAGAAATAAGAAAAAGGAAAGAAATAAGAAAAAGAGAGTTTGATTAGATCTAAGCCACAAGGGCAGCGCTAATCACTTCATTGGAACGCCAGAGTCGACTACTTTCCACGTCGGAAATATGTGTACTGGACTAGAGAGATAACCTACATTGGAATATCGAAACGCGGAGGCCCGGATGAATTTCTTTTGCTGGGACATCCAAGACATCAACTTACAAATGGCTTGATTTAAAAAATAAGAAAACTAAATTGGAACAAAAAAAGGTGGAAGTTGTGAGGTCGTCTGATGGAAGAGAAGGGCCATGTCTTCATTGCTGGAGGGCGCTGCTGTGATGCAATAGCCACGGCCAAAATTTTTTTATTCCAGCTGAGAGCCGCAACTGATTTATGGCAACTGCCAGCGTCGATGGCGAGAACAAGATTAGACCCATTTTTTTGTTGTTGTTGTTGTTGTTTCTCTTAGTTTGCCAAGGTGAATAATGCGCACTGGCATTTGTTTTAACTTGTAGCCCAACATTGTCTTTCGCAGTCCTTCAACATTCTTGGCTTTTGAACATTTATTTTGGGTTTGCGTCTTATATAGTCGTGCGAAGCCCGTGACCCACAACGACGAAAATGTCGGGTCGAATTAAACAACGTCCGCAAGTTGATTTTTGGAGACTTCATTATATTATTAACGCGCCGTGATGTTTTGACTCTCCAGTTTGATCGTAAAGGAGCAGCGCGCTTCTTTATATTTAAAAAACAAAAAGCTTTGCGGTTCAGCTGGCCGGCGTGACCGTTTCGTGAAAAAACCTTTATTGTAATTGATCCCGGCGCAACTGGCGGCGGTGGTAGTATTGTCAGGTTGTAAGCCGCATTCCGACATGATTGTTATGACCGAAACTGCTGGCCAAAACCGCCCGCGCAACTTCTACACCACCACCCACCACCACCGACACCGTTGCGATGTTGTTTGTTGCATAATTGTCCAAACGAGACCACGAAACGGCCGGACCAATTACATCGGCACCGCCGCGCATGAGCGAGCACTCACGTCCGCCCGCCCGTCCGTCCGTCATAAATCTCCAAAACAAGAAGATGAAGGACTTAACATATTTGTGGCTTGACGTATAGACTCTTTTATTTTATTCATTTATTGCGTATCGCTATACTCTCTCTCTCTCTCCACTGGTGTAGCCTGTATATATAATATAATACAGTCCCGAAATGAGTTATTTATCTATACAGACAATCCCTGTGTGCAGTTTTTTCTATTACAGCCGGGCGACTGGGAATTGTTGTCTTTCCAATTTCTCTTTTATTACTTTCCGTTGGCATTAAGGTATATAATGTAGACATGGAGGACTGAGTTAGCAACACGCCCAAATGAAAATGCACATGTCGGCATTAAAAGAATAAAAAAAGCCAATAGCCGCCGCTTTGGATTGGGACGATGAAAACGGCCGCGATGGGACCCGCTTTGGGCGGGGGGAAAAACACACACACAACGACAAGAGTCCCCCCCCCCCCAACACACAAGAAACCGAGCGATTCCAGCAACAAACAGCTCGTTAGAGTCGTTAGCTTATTAGTTTCGACTTATTAGTTTTCCATCGGGGCATTCTTTGGCTTGACTCGATTCTTTCTCCGATCATTACGTCCGGGGCTAAAAGGAAAAGAAAAGAAAAAAAGAAGAAAAGAAATTCCCGGTGCAATAGGTATATATATATACACGCACATGTCGACTCGGCAATATCGCTTGCTATATGCGCTGCTGCTATCGGCGTGAATGGCTCATTAATTCTGATTTAATAGCCGAAAAACAAAAGGACAAAAACATTTTTTTTTTTTAAGAAGAAAAAGAAAAATGGCTAGGCGATTGAGACAACACACAACCGGTTCAGCTAATCGAAATGGCCAATGCTTATGACTTGGTTATTAACCTCTTTTTCAGCCGTTATTGATTTTGTAACATTGGACCCAAAGGGATTTTTTTTTCCCCGTATATAGTATCTGTCAACGCATATTTCCAAACAAGATATATGTTCAAAATCATAGCGGCCATGTTTAGACTGGTGAAAGTTGAACTTTTTTTTTTTTTTTTTTTTTGTTACAAGAAATATTCGGTCGTATAGTAGATTTATGGTAATAGTAGAAATATAGAGAATATGTCTTAGTTATAGATAGAACGAGATTTCGTTACCTCCGGGAACAACGGGGTTAGGTCCGAAGGGCGACGACGGAGTTTTCCGGGGCTTGGGAGGTTTGGCTTTGTACGGGCCGTCGCTTCGCGTCACGTTGGAGTAGAGATCACGGCTCACTGTTGACGTTGTTGTAAATATCCCAAAATGTTGAAACAACACAGACAAAAAGGAGATGGTTATAAGAAAAAATACCGTCGTCAAAATCATTTGTCAGAATGAAAAATCTGAAAGAAATTATCATTTATTTTTTAAAAACATATTTCTTCTTTCGGGTTTTCTTTCATTGGCGCCATTCCCAATTTATTCGTGACAGAGTTGAACAACACTCGCGTACAACTGCGTACACAATGGAGAATGCGGCAAATAGACATAGTTTGCAATGATTCATTTTTAATATCAAATTCTTTTATTTTTTTAACAACTTGTTTTCTTTTTCCCACAGCAGCGAGTTGAAGTCAAAGGAAACCAACTACTACTGCAAGTTTTTAACCTTTTGCTGTTGTTCTTTTTTTTATTTTTTCAAATAAACGGCCTTTTGAGAGAGAAAAAAAGAAATTGAGTTGAATGTCCCACAGCAGCGGCGGGAAAAAAAGCGCTGCTGTCCTTATTACACAAACGGACCAAAGTGGCATGTCGGCTGTCTATTTGCCTTAATATTGCTATTCATTTCATAATGAAAAGACGAAATTCTTCGACCTTATTCACACTCTTTTTTAAATCTCAAATTTCTTTGGCGCTCAAATCTCCCAAAAGAAAAAGAAAAAAACTAATCTAACCTATACACTTATACAGCCGTATACAACTTAAAAAATGCCACTACGGTACATTTTATAATATTCTAGGCAGTGTGCCGAATATAAGCCACAAGGATATTAATATGTATAGTGCCGGCCAACAGTTGTGCCGTATAGCGCCCAGCACACATGTTGATCGGTGAATAAATGTCCAAGAGTCGTAGTATAGTTGGGTCGGCGACTGTATCTAGAGTGAGTGGTTTTGTATCTATACCTTTGGCGGTTTTCCTTTTATTGTTGGTGGAAGGAGAGGCTTGAGGCGGCGGCGGCATGCCGGCCAGAGGGACGATGGTGGGCAGCTGTCGGCCGCTGGTCGCCGCTCCGGCCGTCTCGTCCAAGGTGGAGCAATTCCAGCGTCTGGTGCGAAACTGGAACTTGCATTCGTCGATGGCCCGGCTGGCGCCCGTCTGGACGCTCATCATGAAACCCGGGTGCTTCTTGCAGAACTGCACTTGCTTCGTGTCCAGCGTCTCGGCCAGCTGGTCGCAGATGGATGGCGTCCCGATCGCCGCCGAGGCTACCGCGCTCGACCGCGACAAAGCCCTGCAAAATGAAATGAACGACGTCATTTAATAGAATATTATCCCAAAAAAGAAAAAGAAAAAAAACCGATTGAATCAAAACATCCGTTGGGTATTGCACACGCACATTTTCCCAACGTGAATTCAAGTCGCATCAAATGGGAATCTAAAGACTCGTCGTCGATTTGGGTTTTGTTTTCTGCTTCCTCTTTATGACCTTTTATGGGAGGACGCCCGCTCTAAAAGACAGATCGTCCCGTATATAATTACTCGTAAGAAACCCAAAAACGAAACGTGAGTCGGGTAACAACAAAGTTGATGACCGCGCCGACGACGACGACGACGACAACGACGCGCAGATGGTGCGCTTATTCATTTGGTTTCTCTTCTTTCTTTTTATTTAGTTAATATTTATTTCTGGCTGTGGGGGGGTATTCGTGTATTATAACAAGACTGATAGACAGTAATTCGGTCGGGAAGATGAGCGACACTATACACAACAGGCGGCGGGCGGTCTTCTTCTGTGTGTGTACGCGGGCGGAGCGTCGCGGGCCACTGATGCCTTTTTTTCAAAGGGGAGGCCCTTTTTTTCTTTGCCCCCTTCTCTCTCTCTCACAGACCGCAGTGCATAAATCTTCTATTAAGATCGTTTTGATTTTTTTTTCTTTCCATTCTCCCTAAAAACTCTCTCCTTCTCTCTCTTGAGTTGAGCTCTTTTTTTCTTATTCTCGAGTGTGTACACGTCCGTAGTGATTATTTATCCTCTATCGTCTATAGAGCGGGAGCTATAGATCATCACATATGCCCGGAGACCGAGTTCATTACAACGGCCTCTTTCCACTGCAGCAGATAAAAGAAAACGAAGGGTCTACCCAAAAAGTTCCCTTTATTTTTCCTTTTTGTCTTCTTTATAGAGTTGGGGTGATGTTCTTCTTCTTCTTTGACGTGGACCGAACGGATACCAAAAAGAAGAAGAAGAAAAAAACAAACAAAGATGCCCTTGATCTTGATGACCGAAAATTCTTTATTTTAAGTCAAAACAGAGCGCCAGATATTTAGAGATTATTTACTGCTATAAAAAAATCTTTGGATCGAATGGGAAAAAGGTTGGCGGCGGCAACATCTGGGAGCGGTTTCAACTAGTTGATGGTATTTATTGTGTTTCTCTCTTTTTTTTTGAGCTAAAAGGAGCGGGAGATTCAAACGCACGGGCGTGCCACACAACGCGAGTCTTGTTATTTTGGGGGCATTTCTTTCTTTTTTGACTTGTTAGACCTTTCTGACAAGATGACACGCGAAAGAGAGACGAGTATTTGAGTCCGCATAAAAACCTGCTTATCTCGGGTTGCCAATCTTTTAGGAATTCAGGCCTTTGTGTACGAGACCTTCGCCCCGTAGGGGGAATAAAAAACGATCGATATTGAAATGCTGTTGGAACCCAAACAAAATTGTATAATATTATAATAAGAAGCCATTTTGTACTCGGTTGCGTGTGTGTGTCATTATAATAGCGGTGGGGAGAAACAAAACAAAAAAAGATGACAATCATTATTTCGACGTCCATTTGACAATATTTAGATTGAAGTCAAAGGGAGTGTATACGTATTTTCTTCCACTTTTTATGTGTTTATTTCATTTAGCCGGGGCTTTTGGGTGTCGTGTATCTGATTTGGGTTTATCTCTCTGGCCGTGGTCAGTCACTTAGCGTGTGGTCGTGAAAGCAAAAAAAAAGTTACAAAAAGACAATGAAAAGGGGGAAGAAAAAACGAAGGAGAGAATCCTGCAACCCCGCAAGCGATCAACGGATGTGTCAGGAACAAAACCAAAAGAGAAGAAAAATGTAAGAGAGAATTTTGGGCGTTAAAGAAATACACACTTGAGTTTATTTTCCTTCTTCTTTTTCTAGAAGAAGAAGAAGAAGAAGAAGAAGAAGAAGAAAAAACACAAGTGTAAGAGAGGTGAACTGCTATATACCTTTATATATATTTCTCTTAGTTGCCCTGACGGACTATGGCTGTTGGTAATGACCGAAAAGGAGGGGGGTTCTTCCAAATAAGAGGAGAACCAGCGACGACTAATACACACACACACAGAGAACTTGAGAGAGAAAGAAAGAGCTAGACGAGCCCGAAAGAGCAGCAATATCTATCTCTCTCCCTTGTTGTGTTTTTTTTTGTTTCCCTTCTCCTACTCACAAAGTGAACCTCTCTGTCTCTTCTCTTGGCTTTGAGCTGGTAACACAAGAGAGAGAGACGCAGAGGACAACGTCGATGGCAGCAACAGGGAAAGGCTTTTAATGCCGCGAAGGGCAAATGAGTTGGACTCTGAAGGCGATTTTTCATCCGTCCGCCGCGCGTCCTCGTTCTTCTCTTTGAGCTGCGCTGGCCCATAATCAAAAGAGCTTCTCTCTTTCCTCCTAGCGCCCCCCTCCCTCCTCCCGCCATCGTTGAAAGGTTCAAAAGTAAAACTAAACAACAAAATATCTGCTAATTGACTGGATAGTTTGGTATTTATCGACAGAGTTGGTTGTTAAGAGATAGAATAAACTTTTGAAAGAAAGCAAAGCAAAAGAGCGATTTAAATCGAAGAATCAAAAGGGACGACGACGACGACGACAAGAATCGGAATCAGAAATAGAGTTGAGCGACAGTTTGTAATTGAAGAAGAGTTATGGTCTTATCGGGTTTGGGGATATTGCGACAGGTGAGCGAGACAAAAGACGCCCGGCCATTCGCTTTTGTCTTGTTGTGTAGAGTCGAGGCGATCGGCTTGGCTTTTATAGATGAGCTGGAAACCAAAAAAAGAAGAAGAAAACCCGTCCGGCATCCAGTTTCGGGTTAAATTACACCAGCGCAATTCATTCAAAAGCTTCTGCTGCTGTCGCTTCTTGCGCCACATTAGCCACGCTTTGATTGTTCTTTTTTCATTTTTTTGTTTCGTTTCCATCTGTGTGTTCTCTCCTTTAGAACGGACAAGAATGAAACAAGCTGAAGATGCGCTAGCAGAAGAGGGACCGAATCGGATTGCCGGAGCCCATAGGCAGCCGCCACCGCTATGTACTACGTTATATACTACAAGCAAATATGCACTGTAAATAATCGACAGGTTCTATACGACTATTGCCGGTTGTATTCTTCTTCTTATTCTCTTTTTGGCTCCCAGTTGTAACCCGAAACTAAAAAAAAAAAATATCAAGTGAGAGATTTTGCTTTGCTGGACACCCAACGGCGAGCCGGAGAAAATGATGGGTTTGACCCCCTCGCTTATGATTAGTATGACGGTGCCGGGCCGCTCTTCTATGTTATTACTCTTTTTCTTTCTTTTTTTTCTTTTTTTTACCTGAGCTGCCGACTGGCACATGGCCAAAAATAAAAATAATTTCTTTTCTTTTTCTTTGGGGGTCTGTTGCCGTGATTTCCTCCTGTCGAGTGAACCCCCACGTGTACATGCTGTAGTGCTGTACGCCTTTCGACTATAAATCACGAGCTATAACGTCCGTCCGTCCGAGTTGTCAAGTTTTGCGGTGATATTTCGTCGCCCAAAACAGTTTCGAATGCTCATAACAGTCGACGCACTCGAGAAATGTATATTACACCAACGAATCTATATATTTCTCACCACTGGACGTTTTTCTTACTTATATTATAACGTGTTGTCTGCTGCCCTCCCTTTTGATGGCGCAACATTTTCCTATAAGAAGAATTTCAGATTTTTTTTTACGACGACGCTGTGGTCATTTCGATCTCAATTTTTTTTCGGGGGAATGTTTTCTCGTTGGCTTTGACGACGTGAGAGAGAAGAGGCCCGTTGATAATTTCCTAGGCCTATACGAAGAAAAAAAGAAAAAAAAAAAAATGCGGGGTGCTGTTTATATGTGTCCGGTGTGTTTCTTTTCTTTTGGTCGTCGAGGGTTTTTATTTTTTACTGCCCAGCGCTGCGTCGTATACTCGTATAGTATACATCTAATATGCGCTCACCTTTCCTATATGAGGATCATTAAACAATTGAGGCGAAAGGTGAGAAAGTGAGCCGTGTGTGTGAATGACCGGCGGATGCGAAAGACGTTAAAAAACCCACGTTCGACACACAGACATACACTTGCTCACAACTGGGCAGTCAAACAAAAAGCCATGTTTTACACGATCCACAGGGAGGGGGTATACATGGACTCGGGCGAAAAAAAGAAAAATATAATTTTTCTTTCTTTTTTTTAACAAGGCAAGACGGAAAATGAACTTACGAGTGGGGTCTAGCGGCCAGCTGTGAAATCTGGTACCTCTGATCAAACAAAACGAGAGAGAAAAAAAGGTGGACGACGAACCGACACACCCGAAAAAACAAGGGACACACACACACACACACAGAGAAAATGTGCCGCTGATGAGGTTTTACAACCCGTCGCCCTGTGGAATTTCCTACATCAGCCCTGTGCATAGATAGATAGAGAGTCCCCAGACAGAGAGGAAGTTCATCATCATCAAGTCTATATATTTACCTGCTCTTATTTCTTCTCATTTGATCTCATTAAAAAATATTAAAAAATGTTGTTTGACTATTTCTTCATTTTCTGGTGGCCGAGAAAATCATTCTTACACTCGCACTCTGAAATGAGGGGGGAATGCGCGTGTTGGTTAATGGCATATCGAATCTGATTTTTCTTCTTCTTTTTCGGGTACCTCCCAACTCTTTCCCAATAATACAAGATCAAGAAAAAAAGGAAAAATAATTAAACAGTAGCTCTGTTAGTGAACTCCCTTCATTTTGTCGGCCACACCTATCCACACAGCACACTGCGCTCAGTACTACATTATTTTTTGGTTTTTTCAAGTGGAAAACATTCTCTCTATTCAGCAGAGAATACATTTTCTATCGTTTCAATTCCCTTGACAGTACAAGTTTTTTCGCAGTTTTTTGTTTTTCTTCTCCAAAGGATTTCGATGCGAAAAAAACAAAACAAAACACCAAATGAGAAAAACCAGAAAAAGAAAAAAGATTTTGTGGTGCAGGTATAATTGGTGTGTGTTGTCAGTCAGCGGCGAGGTCAACCAGTGTGGGGGTATATATAAATATCCGCATTCGATCCGAAAATGGATCGAACGGACACGGATTGCACCTTATCTCGCTGAGCAGCAGGAGGCCACGGAGCACAGCAGAGCCCCGCGCAATACTCGAGAGAGAGAAAGAGAGAATAAGACAAAAAGGAAGAAGACGCCGGGCACACTTGAAAGTTACAGCGGAAGTCTTTTAAGAGTTGATTCCCCACAGGATCGATCCTTCCATTAGCGCCCAAAGAACTCAAAGACAAAAATATTTCCCTTTTGGGTTCTTTTCCTCGGCATTCTGTCTGCAGCCTTCATTGTTTCCGCGTTGGAAAATAAAGCACTCTGGCGTCAGCCCAACCAGCGACCCGAAAAAAGAAAAAAAAGAAAAACGCCATTCATTATAAGTAGCTATAAGCTATTACACCCATACTTGTGTGTATTATATTCCATGGCAAAGTAACTGGCAGGGGCTACCATTTACAGACACTCTCTCGTGCGCCGGGGAATGATTTGGCATCTCTCACTCTCTCCTCAACTTGTCAGCGATGATGATGGCCACGATTTCACGCACGAGAATATACGAAAAAAGAAGAAGAAGAAGGGGATTCAATCGCCGAGCGCAGAACACGCCTTCTCAATAGCTAAACACTATCCATCATTTCTTTCATGACTTTTTCCTTCTTCTTCTTCTTCTTCTTCTTCTCAGAGTTTTCTGGCCAGTTCAGAGAAGAAAACCAAATTCGATAGCGCAGCAGCAGCAACGGACACACTACGGCAAAGGCGTAAATCGTGATCGTCCTTCAGGGCTTTTTCGAGCGTGAACGAGGTAGCGGTTTTGATATCGCATCTACTATTACTACGCTACCGAAAAAATCAGAATGATGAGAACCTTTTTCTTTTTTTCCCGGATAGGGGGAAAGCACCGAACATTTAGCAATTTCTCCTAAACTCGCGCGCTGCTTGAAAAAGTATAAGGGATAATCAAAACGCCGATGGTCAAAACAAGTTGCCTTTTCTCTCTCGTTGCATTTTTACAGACGGCGGATGGAGTAGCAGCAGCGCACGAAAACCTTCCGCCGCGGTCGCTAGAGATGGGCGCCAATCAACAATTCGAAATGCGTTCGAGAGCGCCGACGGGCCTCTTGACTTGGTGACAACGGGCAATTCATCTGGACGGTGTATGGCCAGCCATAGACTCTAATCAGATGGAGCGGATAGAACTCGAGAAGAACCAAAAGGGACGGAAAAACTTGGACAAAAAGGTGTTCCTTTTTATTGGTCTGCCTCGGATTGTATTCATGAGACTATCGCGGGGGCTTCTCTCTCTCTCTTGTCATTGCAATAGCTGCTAGATGGCTTGTGTATTCGTATATGGATGGATGGATGGATGGAATAGATCTCAATTGTCAATTGCAGCCCCTATTTTGCGCGCGCGCCGGAGCGCACCGCCATCACCGCTACCCCGTCAATTTCACCTATACCAACCGTCGCCGCCATCACCAGGAACACCGCCCGATTCCCCCCCCAAAAGCGGTGCCGCCGTGGTGGAAGAAAAACCAAATTTTTCTCTTTACAGAACAACAACCGAGAGAGAAAAAAGGAGAGCGAGAGAGAGAGAAAAAGAAAAGAAAAATACTTTCCTATAGTTTCCCTTTTGTTTTGGGATTCTTTTTTTTCTTTCTTTTTTAAGAGCTACCTTTTTCTTTCCCCATAGAGAGAGATACTATAGAGTTTAAAAACCCCGTAAAATAACATTCGATATGAAATATAGACGTGGGTTTATATAGACACAGCGATGCCGTCGTCCAGGACGGAATGTCCAGTTTGATTTTCTCGTTTCAATCTATTTTTACTCCTTCAAAGTCCTGTCCCCCCTCCCCCCGTCTATTTTGTACCAAAAAATGCATCAACAATGACAGATGACCGAAGAAGAAGAACAAGTCCAACAAAAGAACGGAAAACACAAAAATTAATCGATGGCTTTCTGATAGCCGACGACGAGAAGAGGCCGGGCGAGACCCTTGTGAATGCCTCAATCTCATCTCCTCTCGTACACGTTTGGTATGTCTATGGCCACATCTTTTGATTTTTAATATGCTCCATCTCTCTCTTTTATTTTTGAATAAAGAACAGAGAGAAAAAAAAACAACAGTCCGAAAGCGGACTCGAAGTGAATCTACAATGTTGACTGAACCGTGTGGCCTAGCTTTTGTTCTTCTTCTTCTTCTTCATTTTTGACCGGTCTGGATTCCATCGAGACCCATCTCGTCATAGCAGATCAACCCCCGACTGATTTTTTTTTTCTTTTCCCATTTCCCATGACAGGAGTATATAGTATAAGCATCGAGTTCTCTTTCTTTTGCGCTTCCATACATAATTCCATCACAACCCGACCATCCGGAATCACAAAAGCGTTCACAATAACTTTACAAGGGTTGTGCAAAAGGATTTCTGTTCACTCTTCGACGAGTTTCCTCCCCTTTTTTTTCTTCCCCCTAATTCTATTTGAACCCTACGTAGATAATTCTGCCGCTCTGTGGATCATCGTGATTGCACCAGTCATAAAAGAAAATGTCCAAGGTATTTTATTTTATTTTATTTTTTTGCTTCAAGGGAATATAATGCTGTTTGTGCGGATGGGTTTGATCCGTTAGGCTTCTTCCAGGATACCCAAAGTTCCCAAAAAGAAAACGTCGAAGTTATTGCTGTTTTTTCGCCCCCAAAATTTTTGGGCGGCCATCGCTGTGCGACCGAGTAAAAAAAAAAAGATATTCCAACAATAAAAGAAACTTCACGTATTCCAAATACTTTTAAACACAAAAAAAGAAGAAGAAGAAGGTGACAAGTACAATACCGAGAAAGGGAGGAGGTTAGAAAAAAAAGGTCTGCATGTCTAGTTGTGTGTGTTTTTTGTATTGGAACTCTTGGCCGGATTTTCCCAAAAACTATTTGTAGGAGGAGGATGCATCTTATACTATGTGGGCGCATGAATTTTCTATTTTTTTGTGTTGTTCTCTCTCGAACTCTACTTCGCCCATTTAACGAGAAATATTATTCAAATAAATTGTTTCTTCTTCTTTTTTATTTTCAAATTTATTTGGTATCCCATTTGAATATATCACACCTTCAGCATTGTTCTGTCCGGCAAGGATTGGTTGCCCGGCTGGGTCAGTTTTTGTAATTTCTTTTCCTTTTTTTTTCCGTCTCTATAGCTCTTTTATTTCAAATGAAAAAAAAAAGGAAAGAAACAAAACACCCGGAATATTTCCTTAAACATTCATCGGAGATTTCAGCTGATTGATAGGGGTCCCGCTTTTTCTTTTGCTCTCCGCCGCGAAAGAGAGGGGGAGAATGGAAAATACAACGACCACAGAGCACAAGAAAAACAAGAGAAAATACAGTCGGACCTCATCACAGACGAGACCATGTTGCAGCAGCAGCTCTTACTAAAGCAGAAGAAGAAGCTTCTTCTTCTCCCGCCCGTGAAGCGCGATATGAATAAAACACGACACAGCAGCCCGACGGCATTGCTGACAAGCAGAAGCCAAGTCTCCTTTATTTCACTTTTTTCTACCTTTTTTTTTTTATTTTTTTAATATTTTTGATTCAGCATTTACTGTTGTGTGTGTGGCTGTTAAAAACTCCGTTTTCCGCCTCTCGTCACCCCGGGAACATTACCTACGACATGTCTACACACACACACACATATCCCGTTCTCCTCTGATGGATATTTCTCAACTCTTCTTCTTCTTCTTCTTCTTCTTCTTTTGTGTGTGCTGTGTTCAATCCCCTTCATTCCTCTCGAGCGGAGATTGAAGTTGAAAAGAAATGTATTACAACCAACTATCATCTGAACCGAAATATATTTCGGACCGCTTGCTGCTACTATTATCTGCATCCTTTTATTTTTCTCGGAAAAGAATTCCCGAGCTTCACATCTTTTGTTGGTTTGTTGTCTATTTTTTTCTTTCTTTCTTTTGGCTTTTTTTTCATTTGTTCCTCTTCAATCTCCAGTGAATGTCAAGCGCATCGACCCCAAGTATATTTCCATCGACCTGTCATTTGACGACGAGAGGAACAGCAGCAGAGCGCTGATTAACCGCACGACGAATAACGACAGGAGGCGGCCAAAGGGAAATAAGAGTCGGAGAGCTATACACAGAGAGAGAGAGGGAAATGGGGAGCCAAAAAAGATGAGAGGCAGCAGCAGCTAGCAGTTCACTGTTCAGTCGCCCGTTTCTCTTCTCATCACAATAACAGAGAAAGAACTATGTCCTCTCTTTCTCTCTCTCTCTCTCTCTCTCCGGTTATTTTCTTTTTCTTTCGTAAATGGGAACCTCCCTCACCGAAAGGGGGGGGGGAAGAAAATAATTTACAAATAATCAAAGGGTTGATAGAGGAGAGCTGATGTGTAGTCTAGACGAAGGCGTCATTATTATACAACGGTTTTACGTAAGTGTGCCACACTCTTTGGGCGTCGCTCGGTTGTGTAGCGCGAAAAAATAAAAATAAAAATTCAAGTATTTAGGGAGAGAAAACACGCGACCAATCTCTCTCCCAAACTAGACGAGATGATTTATTTACAGGATCGTGTTACTGAACCGTTTGGCGCTATAACGAATCTCGTTAGATATACTAACAGCAGCACTTCTTACAGTATGCTACCAACGTCAATAATGTCCAGTCTTGTTCTGGATTGGCGAAACGCCCCCGTATTTTTAGCGCGCGTGAGTTCAGCGTTGCTGACGAGGCGACGGCCGCCGTCTGTTGTGTGTGTACCACTTATTCCTCTTCAATCATGTATACATTACGGGACGGAAGCGCCAAGAAACTGAAAGCAAAGTTCCTTCCGTCCGTGTTGACAGGACCGAGAAAATTTCGTTGCCTCTTTCACCCCCTTCTCACATTTCCCCAGTGGCTTCAGCGCACGGGCCTTTTGTTTAAAACTTGATAGCGCCGCGATCTAATTCGGTAACTAATGATCGTCGCCGTCTGGATGGGAAACCGTTTGTTATGATTTCTTTTCTTTTCAACGCGAGACACTTCACGTTAACTAGATATCTCTCCTTTTTGTCTTTTTAAACTTTACAGAAATAACAAGCGAAATGGTAACAATGTCGACAGCCTCCTCAAATGAAAAACAACAAAAATAGGAGATAAACTACAAAGTAGTTGTTCTCTAGCATTTGATCAAGTTGAATATAAGAAATATCAAAAGTCTATTAACTTACAGCCACTGTATAGCCGAAGCGGATTGAATAGCCAAAGTTGAGACAGCCACGACGACGACGACCAAGTTGAACCACTCCATTCGCTTCATCTTAGATTTCAAACTGCTGTTTGTGTTGTCCGTCCTTTATTACGAGAGTGAGAGAGAGGAAAAAAGCCGAAACACGCAATAGCACAAACACACACCGCCCCTCACGATATAATCCGGCACCGGAAGCAATTGGCCAGGTAATCTCCGCTTTTTTTTTTCTTTTTACCTTTCCCCCCTTGTCCCCAAAGTTTTGATATGCCGACTCCAATGGTATAACTGGAGAAAATAAAGTGCACGGCACGCGGAACCGAGTTCTATTAACCAAACAGCACAGCAGACCTTCTTCAACAACAACAACGGAGAAGAAGAAGACGGGAAAGAAAAACCCAAATCAAATAACCTGGAAAAATAAAAACTCAAACGGGCGGTGTTAAGAGTACACACAACAAATACACAGCAAATTAACCACACACGTGTACACGACACTCACACGCGCACCTTCAAGTCTCGGATAGCACGCAACGACTGAATGGGAAAGAAAGAGAACTTGTCCGTCTCTTTTGCTCGGCTCTTTTTTCTTCTTTTTTTCTTTTTTTTTCTCTTTCGGTTTTTCGTTCCCCTTCCTTTTTTCTTTTACCTGTGCGTTCCAAGGCGCCGACCAATGGCGAGCGGCTGGCACAGTGTTCCTCTTACCAATAGAAAACGCGCGCAGCGGCGGCAGCAGCAGCAGCAGCTCTGCTGTGGTTCTACACACACATATGGAAGAATAGAATAGAGAAAAAAAAGGTTCCACACTCACTCACACACACACACACACACACACAGAGTCTAGTAGATATACGCAGCACAAATGCAATCCGTCTGATGGCGGAGCGCGCAGTCGTGTCGAATTGATCCAATCCACTTAGACAATCAGATAGGAAGAGAATGGAATTGGCAGGCCAAAAGAATGGGAAGATTTAGATGTAGAGTGTGCGGTGCAGTGTACATACTTAAGATGTTCCACTCGAGAGGTGAGTATGATACGACCCGAACTAGTGACATGAGCCCCATGCAGGTATCCATCCCAGGTGGGCAGGGTTAAAGCGTCCGCAACAAATAGAAAAGAAAAAGAAAAAGAGCTTATTATTGATTAGAAAAGTGAAAAATGAAAGATGTGTGTTTGTTTCTCTTTCTTTTTTCGCTTTCGAAACGAGAGAAACGGTTAGCAAGGCGGGGAATACAATGGCGGATTTTGGAACTTGGCGGGTCTTTTGCGGAAGCGCATAAAGGCGGATGGATGTAGAGAGAGAGTCTCGCCGTCAAAATCCGTGTCGGCACAAGAAGAAAAAAGGAAAAAAAAGGGGGAAACATTTACCTTGAACATTTACCTCACCGTCTCCCTTGCCAATTCCAGGTACTATGGAATGAGAATAAAGAGCCAGGCGGAATAAGAAAAACTCTCGGACTAAACAAGAAAGAAAAAAGACAATCCAATCCATTTTGTTCGCTGAAAAAATAGACACAAGATAATAACCGAATAGAAATGTGAGTGTGTGCGCACCAAACACACAGCGTATGGGTTTTGGTATTAATTGATTTTCTCCATTCATATATTGGGGATTACCTTAATCCTTTTTTCGATATGAAGTCTGACACTCTCTCGTTGTGGTCCAAATGCGGACGGGGATAAAAAAAAAACTGTCGCCGGATAAGCATCGACTTTGCGAGGGATATGCGTCACTGCGTTCTAATATGACGACGACGCTCTACATGTGGAAATTTAATAAGATTGGGATTCTTTCTTATCGTTCGCTTCCAGAGTTTGTTTGTATATTCCCCAGCGCCCATGATTAGCTCTCTCTCCTCTACCCCCTCTGGATCTTTTGACTTGCTATTTCTCTCTCTCTTGTTGAATGTTCAACTGATTATTTATCGAGGAAAGATCCACACCGCACCCCTCTATATATGTAAGAGACCCCCGATGGGCTTTTCAGAATCTATTTCATATGAAAAAGAAGACGGAAAAAAATAATAAATATTTCGATGCCCACCCAGCAGGATAGAGGTAGAAATGACCGACGTATTAAACTAATAATTAAACCCAAAAGACGTGTGGTTTGGGTATCATTTTCTTCTATTAAACTGTTTGATTCTTATTTCCCGAATATCACAGTAAATGTGTACGTAAAAGTTAAGCTAAAGGTTCTTTTTCTTTTCCCTTTCTAACGTTTTCTCTTTGTGTATGATTCTTCGAAAAAATAGAACCCGTGGAATATCGACATTAAATGTATATGTTTTGGAGACGCCTGTCTCCGCCATATCTTTCTCTCCCTTTAGATACCTGATGGTTCTTTTGAAGCTCTTCGTTCCATCGATATCCATCGGGGGAATTACAAAGCATCTCTCTCCCTCTCGAGATTACACTGGGCCGCAACATAGCGACTTTCTCGAAGAATAAAGGGGGACATCCTTTTCTTTTTAATTACGTAAAAGGGGGTGTAAGAAAGAGCAAAAGGAGAGGGGGGGACCGCTCGTCTTCATACGGCTGTCACGTTTATCATATCCGTGATATCACAGTTGATTGAGACTAACCATTTCACAATAAAGATGGATGAGAATTCAACGAAATGATCATCTTCCATTAAGTTGATTAAAATTCGAATAGGTTGACAAAATCATCTTTTGCTCTTTCAGCGAGATGGACGTTTGTTGAACGCCCGGATACATTTGTTTATCAAACAAATTTCCGGACTTTATATGTTGATTTTTGTTTGGCGTGTTACGTTGTTTTTTCTCATTTAACCAGACATGTTATTGTGTTCTGGTGATGGAAGGCATGTTCGTCATCACGCTTATTAACGAGTAGACTTGACCGGACACAAAAGACAGAACTCATACTTTGCTTCTCAGTATCTCACGAAAATGATGACTCACGAAGCCCAAGGGTTACTAAGGGGTTGTAGTTATTACTTGTCAAATCAAATTTAAATAGTTATCCCATTATCCAATTTTGACTCCTAGATGGCAGCAGTTTTTATGATTCAAATTCAATGCTGCCAAAACTGAACGTCACATTTGATAACAGTCCACAATTTGGCCAAGACTTAATTGCCTGCGTTATTTATAATTCCTTGTTGTTTACTTATTTCAGGTCCGTAAATTTTTCGGAATATGGATTCGACATCAAGTAAAATTTATCTGGATTGTATGTTGTTTATTCCACTGATTTCAATTCATTATACCCAGCCGGTTTTATCATACTTGATTTTGTGATCGATGTCTTTTTTGTATTGTGTTCAGATAATGCGACCACCCCGCTGGCAACCGAAGTGGTTGATTGTGTTACAGAAGCACTTACAGATGCATGGGCCAACCCAAGTTCTTCCACTGACATTGGGCGTAGTGCAAAAGAGCTCATTGATCAATCCAGGAAGAAGATTGCCACTATGCTGAATGCTGAGGCTTCTGAAGTTATATTTCTTTCTGGGGGAACTGAAGTACAGTATAATGTTTAAGTCTAACCTGTATACACGAGTATATTTATTCACAATTTATAACCTCCAGGCCAACAACATGGTGCTTCAAACTGCTTTGAAATATTTCAAATCATGTGCTGGAAAATCAATGCAAATGAGTTCATGCAAACCCCATATTGTAACCACAAATGTTGAGCATGATGCAATACTTTTACCTTTAAAACATTTTGAAGAAGAGCAACAGGCAGGTAAATCAAAAATTTTAAATATTTTATAAAAGTTTTTATTTATGCTACTAAGTAATATGGCTAATTATTTAAATACCAATAATACTGTTATTATTACAGATGTTGATTATGTTCCTGTGTCCAGCACATATGGGCAAGTTCTCGCTGAAGAAATAGAGAAGCAAATCAGACCTCATACCTGCCTTGTTACTGTAATGCTGGCCAACAATGAAACCGGGGTGATTATGCCTGTGGCTGAAATTTCTAGGTTTGAATTTTAGCCTATGAGATATTTGTTTTCGTACTTCATTCGTTTGTCATTCATGATTGTGTTTTTATGGACGACAGGAAAATACGAAAATTGAACGAGATTCGGCAGATGGAAGGCTTGTGTCAAATTCTCTTGCATACTGATGCTGCTCAAGCTATCGGAAAAATAACTGTCGACGCCAAAGAACTTGGAGTGGACTATTTGACAGTAGTTGGACATAAGGTGATTTACCGACATTCAGAATTCTTCGAAAATTCTAAAGATTTTATTTCCAGTTTTACGGGCCTAGAATTGGAGCACTTTACGTCAAGAACTTAGGAGATCCCAAAATTCCATTGTACCCAATGTTTTTCGGTGGAGGACAAGAACACAGATTTCGTCCCGGAACAGAAAATACACCTGTAAGTGCAGCCACACACAAAACGAATTCAATGTAAAATTATATACTTTCATATTTGGAATAGATGATCCATGGCCTTGGTTGCGCAGCTGAACTTATTTCGAGAAATCTAAAAATCTACCAGGAAAAAATGATGAAAATGCGGGATTTACTGGAGCAATCTCTAGCGGTGCGTACACAGTGATAGTGGTAAATTTTAATGCAGTATCACATTAATTCATTAAACATCGTAATTTTTATGTGAAGGAGGAATTCGGCGAGAATGTAATCGTCAACTGTAATGCTGCCACGCGTTTACCAAATACCAGTAGTGTATCATTCAGGAAAACTGCATTTACCGGCGGTGAAATTCTTAGCCGTTGTCCAGAACTTATGGCCAGCACCGGGGCAGCTTGTCACGGAACAGGAAAACCATCAGGTTATTTATACACTACTGTTTGCTATATAGTAATTTGTTTTAGTTAACATATTGCCTATTTTTATGTTTCTTATTAGAAATACTAATGGCGTCCGGTGTGACCTTTGAAGACGCTCGTTCTGCTGTTCGTTTGAGTGTTGGTCGTGATACAACTTCGAAACAGATTGAGCAAACAGTCTTGATGTTGAAGACAGCAGTAAATTTACTGGATTGAAAAATTATTTTACTTAAATATTTGAAATAATATCGGAATAATCATGTTAACCTGTGGTATAGTAAAGTGGACTTCGTTGAAGCCAACAGCGAAAACCGTAGGTCACCATTGAAACTTGAATCTGTTTATTTGGCTATACAGTACAATCATTTAAAAAATAATGACATTAACTTAACTATCAATCAAATGTAAAATGGTGTGTATCCTTTTATTTACCACCATTTTTCATATTTGATTTGACTAGGTAATACGCCCATATTTCTCAGCTTGGAACAGAAGTGATCGGTCATGGGAGGAGGACCGCATATAAAACAGATAAGATTATCAATTTGACTTTTGTTGATGACCATTGCTAAGTCCTCTTCATTTATCCGACCCACTTTTTTATAAAACCAAAACACACATATTAGTGGAAAAGACGCTAAATAATGATATGAAGTAAAAAAGGTTAAAAAAATGAATCACCTCTGAATTGACAATTCTTGGTATCTTCATATTCTTCTATGGAACCGGTGGGACGCGTTACAAAGTAGTGGTAGTCGAATGATTTCGGTAACATATTTTTCAATTCTGAGACAGTTTCCTAAAATAAAATTTAAGAATTTGTGCTCACTTTCTCGAAAAAAATTAGCTTAAAGTGCTAATGACAAGTTTTTCCGTCTCTAATTTCAACCGCAAAACAATTATATATATTTTTACTTGAAAAAGTAGTTCTTCTTTCTGCTTTGCACATTGAAGGAGAGTTATCCTTTTTGGTAAATTATCTTCATTGCCTTTCATCTGGAAGAGAGTTTTGAGTTGCAGCATAATTGACAGCAAAGGATTAATACCAACTCCACCAGCTATGAAAACTAGATCCGGAATTGGGGAGTTTGAAGGGGGGTCATAATAAAAATCTCCTCCAACTCGGATTTGTACTTTGTCGCCAGCTCTACACCTTGAGTGTACCCATTCGGCAGGTGGCCATGAAGATTTCTTGATAGCCAAGTCAATTTGCTGTGAATGTTCCATTAGTGAAGGTGGTGAGCACATTGAGAAACCTCCAACTTGACTAATATTTGGTATAAATACATCAACCCTGATATAATGAAAGGTTAATGATGATTTTTTTTAAAGGTTAGGTTACACTATTTATTACATAAATCTCCTTACCATTGACCAGCAAAAAATGTTAAGTTACGATCATCCACTCTTAATTTCAGTCCTAACACTGTAGGACTTAATACTTCAATTTCTATAACTGACGCGTCACTCATTGCATACTGTCGGTAGCTTTTTATTGTTCGTTTCAAATGGTCTCCCACTGCAGTAACAGCTTTTCTTTTAAAAGAAAACATCAGGTTAATAGGCTCCATCCTCAGGATACACGAAACAAGTAGCGTGGGATATTTCATGATGAATGCTTAATAGTCACCGAAACTTCACAAACAAAATCAATCAGTGGGTGGGTAAGTTGACGCACTTTGAGTTATGACAATTTAAAACACGTAGAAAACTAGAAATAAAAAACAATTACATAACACTCCAATATATATTTTTTTAAATGCAGTTTGTTTACCTCCTCAATGGCAGAGCAGACGATAAATAACGCGGTGGCGCTACCTGCAACACAGCAACAGATTTACTAAGTGCGAAACTCCCTAATAAGTTGGTTTTTTACTGATTGGCCCTCTGGTGACTGATGCCTCAATAACCTAAGAATTTCTTGCAAATAATATTGAAGTTTTGAATAGGAGTAATTCCATTTCCGGGCAATTCCGAGAAAAATGTAACAAGGTAAACACAAACAAAAAGACGGAGAATTACTGTCGTAGGAAATTATGCAGGCACGTTTGCCACTTTTAGGCTGCAGAGTCTACTAGTGATCCATTCACTATTTTTTAGTGAAACGCTCTCGGTCTAGATTTTCCATCGCAACTCTGTTATTCCGGCATATCCAACAACAACAACCGCTTTTGCTTAGGCTACTTCCAGTTCCTACTTCCTTAAATTATGTTCACTCCGTTTGGTTCTCCTTGGAGTCTAAGGCAACAAATTTTCTTGTGTTGTGGATTTTAGAAACGGAAAGGTACTCTTGAGAAAACCGGTACGTACGCGGAATTTTTCTGGATTGCCGTACAATGTCAGCAAAAATAAAATATGAAAATCTAAAATTTTGCCAAAAAATTATTGAATATGTAAATAATCGATTGTTCGTTGAACATTCCGTTTAGTGACCTCGAAATCAAAAGCTGTATAGCCTAATTATGATGATACGTCATACTTTCGTTTCAGTACTTCGAAACTCAGCTCCGAAGATCTATCGAAGCTTCCATCCAGAAATCGTTTAGTCACTCATTAAGAATGTACTCTTCGGGAAGTTCTTCATATGGATACCAAACATCAAGTTCCAACGGGCCCAATCCGGCGCCGACTGGACCCCAAGAAGAAGACTTGATCAAATGGTAATAGTATATACTGTCAAATATGTAGTGCCTACTCCTTTATTAGACTTCTAAAATTGTATCAATGATGTACTAACAATATACTGTATTCAAGGTTTCAAGCTGTAGATCAAGATAAGTCTGGAAAAATCTCTTCAAACGAACTTAGACAAGCGTTGGTCGTCGGCAATGGATCTCATTTCAGTATTGAAGCTTGTGAATTACTTGTCAAAATGTTTAGCTCTGAAAATTCCAGAATGATTGATGTGGAAGGATTCAAACAGCTTTTTCATTATGTAAATCAATGGAAAACCTCTTTTCACATGTTTGACAGAGATCATTCTGGTGCAATAGATGAAAAAGAACTTGGACAAGCCCTAGTTCAGATGGGTTATAGGTTATCAGACAAATCAGTTACAGCACTTCTCAATAAGTTTACTAGCAAACCAGCAGGTCAAATTACTTTTGACAATTTTATTTTGGCGTGTGTCCAATTGCATCAGCTGACGGGTAAGTTTCCGTACAAATTCAATTTTAAAATCGATATAAAAAAATATTTATTAATAATTTTAGATGTTTTTCGACGCCACGATACGCAGCATACCGGCACGATAACCATCGCGTACGAGGATTTCATCCAAGCAGTTGTTGAAAGCATTTGATTCAATATTTGATATTATATTGTGTGTCAATTAATATTGTAGGCACGAAACGTCTATTACGTCTGTGATAGAATTATGAAATTCTTTTTCAATAAATTTTCAAAAGATTTTATGATTTTAGTCACATATACATTTTAAGTTTTTAAGAACAAAAGAATAGCGCTTTGCGAAGCTCAAACCATTCTGTTAAAAAGGGCTTCACTAAGATCTGTATCAACAAACATTCCGTCGTTGTTTTCGTACTTTGACCCGAGATGGACGAAAGTTACTAAGAATCAGTGAAGCTCTAGCTATACAGTCTTATTATTGCTGTCATTCATCAGTACATTTCTCCCTCTGTTTAGTGTGTAGTTATTGTAAATCAGCGTCGTTGTCTTGGACCACGATTTGTTGATCAGGCGTCAGACGAATTCTATTCCTCTAGCCCACACAACATAAAAGGCGAACGTTGAGTGCTTTAATTTTAATTGTATTCCTTAGCAACGAAACTATAGTCACAGACAACTGTCAACAAGCAAGACAACTGTCAACAGAGCATAGCCTAATTTTTTTTAAATTTCAGCTGTAGCCTATATGTAATAAAAAGAAAACGATCGTCAAATTATGGGTTTTCGATGTGTCACCGTCGTGTGTTTGTTATATTTTTTCGTTACCAATGTAAGCACAAAGATTCCAAAAAGTACGTCGGTTTATAAGCCTGTCGTTATCGTGCATGGAATTTGGGACAAGAAAACATCTTTAGATTTTATGGCTGATCGCATTCGTCAGGTTTGATATTAATTATTTTAAAAAAATTACAAAGATTTAACGTACGTTAAAAAAAACCAACAGCAAATAATGATTGCGGTTAAATAGGCTCATCCAGGAACGAACGTTACTGTTGTGGATCTATTACATGGAACGTCGTCTCTCGCTCCGGTTTCTATTTTGATTTTATATGAACTTCAATCTCCTTTTTATAACATAACGGTATTTTGATTATTATAAAAGATTTCGCTTTTATAGATGTGGGACCAGGTTGAAGCATTTGGAGCCGTCGCCAGACAAATAAGTATGGAAAATCCTGAAGGGATTCATCTGCTCTGCTACTCACAAGGTAAGTGTCAAGACTGTAAACTGTAGATCGAAAAAGCGAAGTCGAATTGCGTAGGCTTCCAGTACATGATTATCTTATTATTCTCAAGGAGGCCTTGTTTGCCGTGGGATGATTGAAACTTTTCCGGATTTGAATGTGGCAACATTTGTTTCTCTTAGTTCGCCTCAGGGCGGCCAGTACGGTGGTATGTTTCAGTTGCATGATTATATTTGGTTATATGGTTATACACCTCTTTTCCATAGATTCTTTCCTGCGATTGATTTTTCACAAAGCCGTTAAAAAAACAGTTCATCGAATATTTTACACTTCTCCTGGGCAACGCTATTCGGTGGCAAATTATTGGAACGATCCACATCATCAGGCCGGATACATAAAAAGTTCAAAATATTTGCCATATATTGACAACATCATTCCGACAGCTAGAAACAACGACTATAAAATAAATTTTCTTCGGCTGAAGAAACTTATTTTAATTGGCGGACCAGATGATGGCGTCATTACCCCTTGGCAGTCCAGGTTCTACTACCCCATTCTTTATTTTATAAATATGCTGTGATGTTTTCAAGTACTAACTTTTGGTCTTATTTCTATAGTCATTTTGGATTTTTCACGGAAGATGAAAGTGTGGAAAATATGGAAAATCGTGATATCTACACACAGGATCTATTTGGATTAAAGTCGCTTCAAAATAAAACAAAAATTTACACAATTGACGGTGTATATCACCACGAGTGGCATCAGAACATTTCTGTTATTGATAATTGTATAATTCCTCACTTGGATTAAACACATTTCACCCCCACCAAACTGCCGAAGCAGAATTGTCTGTGTGTTCATTATTGATGATAATAATTTACTGATCGCTCGCTGCCCGCCGCAGCACAGATAACGACTTTCTAGATACATTTTCTTGCTCTTATCACAGTTCACACATTTTTAAAAAGTCTTTATCTTTATCTGTTGTCGGTTGGCCGCAGCGAGCCAGCGACACACAGATTGCAATCTCAAAACCGACTTGGCAACGTCGATTACAGAAGTCGATAGCTGATAAAAATAAATATTGTGAATTTGTGTTTAGTATTATTCAAAAGTTATTGTTAGCGTTTAAATGGGTAGTCACGTGTATAACAACGTCCGCGATTTATATGAAAACTATGCTTTTACTGAAGAAATGAGTAGCAGAATGCAGGTCCCCAAACGCATTATTTTTTCTGGTGGTAAAATCGAGTTGATTTGTTATTTCGTAGTATTCTACTTTACTCTAAAAGCTTTAAATATATTAAGGAACCAATGAAGATGAGGAACTCAGCATGGAAAGCAATAGCACAAGTTATTCTTCCGAAGACGAATCACAATATGAAATGCAAGTGCCAGAAAGGATCCTTGTCGTCGGTGAGTGAATTTTTGTTGTTGGCATATTGTTTATTTTTCAGCCACTCTTATTGGCGATTTTCTTTTTCATTTTTAGCGGGCCAATTTATGCTTGAATATGAATTCTATTAGTACTTTAATAGTAGCATGTTTCGTTGGATTATGGGGAGAGTGTCATATTTCTTATTTTAATAATACGACTGCGACTTGGGGCGGCCGCAGCTGCATCTAAGTCGCAGTATATTGGAGTCGGAAAATGCAAAATTAAAGTGTGACGTCGCCGTACTTTAGGTAAAGCTATCACGAAGATTTTAATGAAGCTTTTTACGATAATGACTATAACATAACCTAGCATAATGATCTTGTAGATCATTTCCCCGTGCAGCGCCACAAAAAATCACGGCCGACACCTAGTAACGTTTCTGACCGCTCAGCCACAGATGTGGTGATTTTTATCTGTTAGTCTGTTTTTCATTATCTAGGTGTTAGTCTTTATCAGTCTTAATTTATGAGTTGACTGGGTTTGACGCTCGGCCGCAGCTAGCCAGCGAGGGCAGCGACTATCTAGCGTATCGACCTATCGAGTATCGACATGGGCGACATACAGAATGCAATCTCAAATCGACTTGGCAATGTCGATTCCAGTAGTCAGTTTCTGTAGTTGATAAAAATAAATATTGTGAATTTGTGATTCTAAATTCTAAAAGTCATTTTTAGTGTTGATTGTATTTATTCAAAGCAACTGTTAGCGTTAATATGGGTAGTCACGGGTATAACAACGCGCACGATGATTTATATGAAAACTCTGCTTTTACTGCAGATATGAGTAGCAAAATGCAGGTCCCCAAACGCATTAGTGTTCTTGGTGGTAAAATCGAGTTGATTTGTTATTTTGTAAAATTCTACTCAATACTAAAGCTTTACATATATTCAGGAACCGAAGAAGATGATAAAATCGGCATGGGAAGCTATAGCACAAGATATTCCTCCAAATCAGATTCCAAATATGAAATGAAAGTGCCAGAAAGGATCCTTGTTGTTGGTGAGTGAAGTTTTGTTGTAAACAGTTTTTCAAATGATGTCAAGATAGCTATTTGGGACACTATAATACCATTAGTTTAATATTTATATTTCTTTTGATAGTCTAATTTTAATCACTTTGCAGGACAAGATCAGCATGTTGGGATGAAAGCACCTCCTCATGAGCTTGTTTTGGAAAATTCTATTCTATCTATGAACAACTACCCTCCCATTCGTGTTCGGGTATAATATTCATTGCCTTAGATTGCTGTGAAAAATATCACATATTGTTTAAATTGTTTACCCTTATTAGACTCCACCAAGATCTATTACTGTTGATGCTGTACCTAACAGCTTGGATCATGAAGAGGATTTTGAAAGTGATGATGATAATAACCAAACTGATCCTGAATTTAACAAGCAAGAGATGGTGTTGATTGCTGACAAAAATAGTTCAGCAATGATGTTATCAGATCCACCTCAACTTACCCTGTCAGCCTCTCAACTGACTGAAGAAGTCTTTGTATTGAGGCAGCAGATTGGGCGTCTACACCGACGTATGGCAGGCTTTGAAAGGGAACAACAACAAAGGCAACAGCGCGATGCTCTCGCGGTCTCTATAGGAGCAGTGTATCTTGTTTGGAAAGTCATTTTGTGGCTAACTCGTTCTTCGTAATGTAAAATAATCAAATAAACATGTTAGATGTGCAAACGATTTCTTTTATTAATGTCAAATCATTGATTTTTACTAATTGCATGACTTAAATACCAGCTTCACAAGAAAAAAAAAATCAAAATCAATACAGTTAATCATTTATTTTTTTCTCCTTCCAGTGAAATTTGTTCCCGGGTCATCCATTGGATACCTTCATGTGGCAGTGGAGACTGCAAGAAGGGACAAAGCCAAATAAGGTACCATCGATGTCCAAGAGCATCGCGGATGTTGTGCATTACGCCACAGTCGTGTTCATTGGTGCCCTTGTTACGCTCCCAAGAGGTTTGATTGAAAAAGGCTAGATAACTTTGCTGATATAGCAATACACCACTAAAACAGCAACCAATCATTGTTATAGAATAGTAGAAAAAGTACAACTGTGTCATTGAGGTATCAATTCCAAAAAAGAGAATTGTAAGTGGCATGACAATACGAATTATGTGAGACCACTCAAATGCAATTACTAGAGACCAGATATAATAGTGATTAAAGTAGGTTGCATATATGGTTGCAAAGAAGAGATTTGCCAAAAAAAGATAGAAAAATCTGAAGTTGTTATAACCAACACAGCACCCAGTAAAGCCACAATGATGCTGCAATAATAACAGAATACAAAGAAAAATTTCATGATTAGTATAAAATCCAAAAGAATGGATAAGCTTTCATCAATAATTTTCTACCTCACGCTTTAGAATGCAGGTATTACACTGACTACAATGCCATGACCTCGGGGGTGATATAGTCTCACAAACTGAACACAAATGCCATCCTTTAGATGCATCAGCCTATCAATGAAAATGATTTAGAAACAGGGAACAAAAAATGTAATATTATAATTAATACCTTGGATGTATCAACAATAATATGCTTGGCACTGGTATCTACCAATATGACTCCAATTAGATTTCCAACTACATTGAACATCACAAAAGTTCCGCAAGCTGAGTGAAAATAAAGCCAAAACGTGTCGAATTCTTTTTTTCCATCGTACACGGCCGGCAGAACTACCGCAAGCTCAAATATGTAAATAGCTGGTATTATGAATAGAACGAATCCTAAAGCGACTAGCTCTGACACAATTTTGGGAATTACACGATCGCGAAACGGTAACATTTTGAATAAGCTAAATCACCATTACTTCTATAGTTTTATCTATGTATCTTTTATGAAATGTAGAAACTCTTTTTCAACTAGTAATGCGACCCCTGCATCTCTTCTGTCATAAGATCTCGTGACTCTTTTGTCGGCTAGCTGAGGGTGGTAGTCATGGCAACATCTGTTCTTGGGTTCGGCAACATGGTGCTCGAAACAGTGTAACAGGCGAGAAGACTGGCTCGAAACAACATGGTCGTACATCTAGACATCTAATGATGCTTATCATGTAGCTGCGCCGTCACTTTTCCCCCTAGTAGATGGCGATGCCAGAGCTATAGACTCCGTAGTGAGTGGAATTATGGATATACATATATATATACATATATCCAAATATGGATTCATAAACAATCAATTTTACACGCATGTACCGGCAATTCACGCTGAACGATAATTCACGCAAACGCACATAATGCTATGCAGGCTGCCGCCGAAAGTAATGAAAATAATGAACTATGTACAACTTTTTACGCTGAATCTTTAATGGATTCAAAAACAATCCATTTTACATGCATGTACATTTAATTCATGCGGAACGTTAATTCACGCCGACGCACATAATACTATGATGTCTACCGCAAACAAATGAGGCTAATCCAATAATTATTTGTGTTTGTTATTGGCGGGGTTATTGGGTGAACCTACTGTCTATTAAGGGTTCACTACCACATCACGCAAACAACAAACATATCTTAAACAACATATCCTAATCACAATTTGCATGTCTGTTTTACAAGATGGTGATGTCCAAGATACAAATAAGAGCTGCCAGAACATGCCGTGGAAATTCAGAACTTCATGTCATTGTTCGCACTGCTTTTATGGCAGCAGCCATAGCGACCAGCTTCATGGCTCAAGTGACCAACCATCGTGAAATCCAGACGGCTCTTCACAGACTCTACCTTCAACGATTCAATTCCGCCAACATACATGAATATGCCTTCAATTGCACTGTCGTGCACAATCCATGGTTAATTGAGAATGTAAGTATTAGTAGGTTAAAATTTAAAAAAAAAAAAAAAAAAACAGCTAACCTTTACTGTTTATGCAGGTTGGAGTGATTCCTTCCCATGGATGGGGACCAAACCGGAATCAATTACTGTCCATTGCAGCTACACTTATCCAGATTTTAACAAAATTTCATAGGGCCCAGCAGCCAACGCACCAAGTCAAAGTCAAAGCCAAAATAGCTATTTTTCCTTAATGTCCCCTCTTACCTTTTTTACAGGTCGTTGACGTGGAGCAAATGGACGTGGAGCTCCTGGACGTGGAGCTCCTGGACGTGGAGCCCGTGGAGTCCGTGGACGTGGAGCTCTAGTCCCCTCACATCCCGCTGTTTAAAATTGGGTTCGTCTTCCTTTTTTTCGTTTTCTAAGTGCAAGCATGTTCCTTCCCCCCAAATTATGAAGAATTTTTTTTAGTTTGGTGTTTTGCTGCACCCTTTATAGTTTCGTGTTTGGTTGGAGCTTGCTTTGTCCTCTTGGTTCCCCCGCCCCCCTTTATTGTACTCCGCTTGCCATTTTTTAAATATTCCTTGCTTTGAATAATCCAGTTTTTGCACACGTACTTAGCTATTTGTATAATTTATTCATACACACCCTTTGTTAGACCTTACACTTACACCATGCATGCACGCAACCAGGACACCCCCTTTTTCGGTAAATTGGGTAAAGCTGGGTCTACACTAGCCGTTTTAACAGACATACAGACATACAGATTCAGTTTCAGCAACCGTAATATGGAAGGCACTGGTCAGTCGCCTCCCGTATTACGGTTGCTGAACCCGAGTCTGTATGTCTGTAAAAACGGCTAGTGTAGACGCAGTTTATTTCAGCAACCGCAATATGGAAGGAGACTGGGTCAGTCTCCTTCCATATTACGTTTTCTGATGCAGTGTTGCCACACTTCTTCTCCGAAATACTGAATTTCGTGAAAAGCACGAGTCCTGCCTTCGCGGCTCCGCCTCTAGCAGACTAGTAGACTTAGACTCTCTCTCTCGTCAGTGGCTTGTATCAAAACTTTTTGTATAATCGACTTTATTCTGAAAAATAATCGATTACAAGTCGACTTTGGGGAAAAAGTCACGACTTTAAGTCGACTTTCTAAAATAATCGACTTTTGAATTTTTTCTTTGTTTTCATTCATGCAACATGTGATTTATTGACACAACAAGGGATTAAAATATTTCAAAATCAGGTTGTCTCATTTAGAAAAAACAAATAAAATTCATTCTTGCATTCTTCTTGTATCTTATGGAAGTGAATTCAAATTTGATTTTAGTCAAATAATCTAAGGCAGTCATACTCATAAAATTATTTAATCTCCATTTTCAGTCTGAATAGAATTAGGTATTCCTTGAGTATTAAAGGCAATGAAGATAGTCATATCCACGTTATGTGGTGAAATGTTGGCACGCAAAGAAGACACAATATTACCACCCTTGCTAAAAATTCTTTCGCAACAGGCAGACGTGGCAGGAATACCTAACACTTTAACTGGTATTAACACACTTTTTTTCCGTTTAGTATATAAGGAAGGATATAGCTAACTTTCACCCAGGTAGAACGCTATATCATTTAACTATAGTTATGGTGACATATAATTTAATTGAGTAAAATAGGGTCTCAGATTACCCCAGAAAAAAACAGTTCAAGCCAATCCAACATTATTTCAAAAAAAAAAACGTGGATTCCTGTAATATTGCGTTTTGAGCTTTCCAGGATATCATGCCTACCATCGCCAGAACCCATGTTGAATCAACTATTCCATTGTCCTTGTTGCAAGAGTTTAAGAATATGGAAGGGAGAGGTTACGTCCCTCTTTAAATACTGGAAAGGATCGCTTGTTGAAAATCAAGATAGATCATCCAAAGTGGCCCAAACAATTCCAGCTTTACCTAATCCTATAACAAAATTACTTCGCAAAGAAAATTTAATGAATCCACTTACTTCAAAAGAATGTGTAAGTATTTAATTTCATTAACCCAATTTACCAGTTAAATATAATACTTTATCTTATGAAATGTTAAATAGTTGGATCTACTCCGAAAGCGAAAGCTTGACGCAAAGGATAAAAAGACTAAGATCAATTCTTCAGATAAGAATGATGTTTATGAATCAAAAGACGAGATTTGCAATTTTGCAGAGCCATCATAGGTTCCAAGTGATGGACATGGTGAAATATTACCCAATCCTACACAAGTTTCTTTTCAAGATCCCGCACAGGAAAATTCTCAAGTTACAGGTTTGTGAACAAAACATATTTATTTGCTTGAATAAAAAATGACTAATCATGTTGCTTTATAAGATGACAACGTACAACAGCTTTCTCCTCTGCCTGGCATAGATTGGGTTTGCTTTATCTGCAATAAAGATTTAGCAGAACCAGGTCCCAAAAAAAGGGGCAGACCACGAAAATTGGCAATAAAGACCACATCAATCTATTGCATAATCTGTTCACATTGGTAACTTGTTTTATCGTTTCCATTTCACCTATCAAGGTATTAATAAGTATTTTTAGGTTTCATGTAACATATAAGGCATTGTTTCTAATTCAGGAAACTTTTTTGGCTATTGCCGTTTCTCATGCTATGGAATAGGCCGAACACCTTACTAAGTCAGGACATCGATACAAATATGGGACAAAGATCCAAATGCGGACAGTCACCAGCGCCATCTACCTTTGGTTGTGCAGTTACAATTACTGTAGTGCAACAATACAAACAGCTATCAATACAATATCTGTGGTGTAATGCATAGCGCCTTGTATAACTGAATAATAGTTTGTTTATAATTTGAAATGGTCCAGGTTCGAATCCCACGAGAGCAACCGTTTTTAATACCGTTGGCATCCCTTTTAAACTAAATTCTACGCTACTACAAAAAAATTTATTCTATATAAGAGATTTAAAGCATAGGCTATTTTACGAAAGATGCATACATCACAAAAGGCAGACCTATGCCAAAAGTCTTAGACTGTTTGTTACAGTCAATAATCAGCCGGGCACAACACACAAGGCCAGGGGAGTATTCTGTAAGTACCGTGTTCCAGGGGTAGCAAATCGGGGGTAGCCAGTGTCGGGTAGCCAGTGTCGGGGTAGCCAGTGTCGGCCGTATGGGTAGCCAGTGTGGGGTAGCCAGTGTCGTGGTAGCCAGTGTCGAAGGTAGCAGGTGTCGTTTTCGCATTGGCTAAGAGCCTACAACTCAAATAAAGTATTTCCCTAAATCAAGTCGGGTAAAAAACTTATTGAAAGTCGAGTCGAGTATCTATATTTTTTGGTTCAGAATGAGACTTAAACTTGAGCTGAAAAATTTTGGTTTCCGAAAGAAAACTTGACTTCACTTGGACTTGACTCAAGTCACCGAAAGTCAAGTTTCACACTTAGTAAAGTCAGAGGTTCAGAATTCGACCCCTCAGATTACGTCCACAATGGATATCCCAAAGACGGGACATGTTAACGTAGAAACTAGTGACATCAAGACGGAGATTCTACGTAAGATGGATGACCAAAATGGATATCCAATCGTTGGTTGAAAAGTATAGCACGGAGAGGACTGCAAAAACATTGTTATTGCATAAGGTTCTCTCGCGCTTCCAAAGACTTTCGGTAGGTATAGTATAGAACATATCTTATTTGCATGACATGAAAATGATATCATTTTCATATTCCCAGTCAAAGATTTGAAAATTATAAATATCTTTTATGAAAGAACCCAAAAATGCCAATGCTATGTAGTTGTGGTTGCATTAAACGCCTGTCCAAGATGGCAACCTTGAACCACTATAGAAAACGATAACACCACAACTTACTACTCTGCAATCAATGAAATAAAGATTTGCATTCTTTTTTCTTATACCCTGTATGATTAGTAAAGACAACAACTCTAGTAAAGCGCAAGACAATTTTAGGTAAAGATTTCTTCCCGTTATCTGATGAGATCATTTTCACATCCCAATTCCTCCATCCCAAAATTCCTTTAAATTATTTATTTAACTGAAGAAATGCACACACTGTTCAAATAAATCAAAATGAATCAAGTGCCAATTTGTTTGCCTACTTACAAATGGCTGAAACCGAAGCAGGGGACACACACTTTTAACAATGTCCCGGACAACTGTAAAAAGAACACATTCTGCGAATTGTTTACGACGGCCACCAAAAGTAACCTTTCATAACTTTATTATTGCTTGCGTAATTGCCAGATTAAAAAAAGAGATAAACTCCATCATTTTGTTCACATTTTCTTCGTAAGAAACTTAATCCACTAAAAAATCCAGAAAAAAGTAAGTAACATGCACTACCTATGGCAGTATATTATTACATTGTTCATCAGCTACTGTCGTTCTTCTTCCATGGCCATCGGCATTAACCTTAATATCTTGGTGTTGCGAGGGACGACCCTCTGTAGTAGTTTTTTTAAGTCGGTTTTCACGACGTTTGCTTCCCAAATAAGCAGATATATTTTTACAGATATTCTAAAAAAAAGAGATAAATTAATGAAATTCTGAATGATGACATTTTCAAATGGAAATTTACCTGGAAACCAACTTTGCTTTCCTGCTCCCCGAGCACGTCAGGTTATTCCGATACAACTTTGGAAAAAATATAGAGTGATTTTTCCAACTCCTCACAATAGAAAAAAATAAAGAAAATTAAAGGGTACTTATTCTTCAATTTGGTGTACGAATTCTGCCCATAATAAGATGGTAATTTGTATGATGCGTATACAAATTTCATTTGTGCGATACGACCTGCAACTGCTGCAACTTGCAGCATTTTGCTTCATAGAATTTTGAGATTTAGAGAAAAGATCACTTTCAACCACTACAATTTTTTTACTACGTGACATGAATCCGTTCATGTGTGGTATCTTGAGTTTATGAACGCTTCCTTTAGTGTCAAAATTAATCCTTTGGCTTCAAGACCCTCCCAATTCCCATTGAGAGAGTCTCAATCTAGCAGTAAGAGATGAACCCCCTCCCCAGATAATAACTGAAAATCGTGTTAAAAGTTAATGTATTCTTCATTTTTCCAAGATGCTCCTCCTTCACTGTCAAATATTGTCCCTTTCAAAAAGCAGATTTTGGTAGCGACCACGATCTCTTTGACGGTGCCTTAGTAGTGACAGGGATCGTCCAGACGGTTCTGGCCTTGGTGACTCCGTCGTGAACGAAGACAGTCTCGGCCTTGACCAAAGTTAATAACAAGCTAGTAAAAATTTGATTTATGTGGGAGGGTTTTGGGAGAACATTAACACGCTTAGTAGAAATAACGCTCGTGAAGGAAACTCATTGTTGAAATTTGTTTGAGGTTAACCATGCATTTTTGGCTATTCCTACCAGAAATTCTGCAAAGCCGTGGTCTGATGTAATTTAACGACGCTGACGGCACTTGTGTTGATTTTGTGTCTCTCTTGTGTGGATCAACGAAAGCGAACTGCCTTTTTAATATAATGATGCATTACTGTACTAGTTCAATTATACGGTAATACTATTGCCGTATAAAGAAGGTTTGAGAACATAAACATCAGAAAAAGGATTGGAAGGTTCAGGAATATGAACATTTTCGAAAATAGAAGTAGTTCCTTCCGAGGTTCCTTCTTCTACATGGACGTTATCCGAAATGATTTCTGGAGGGCTTTTGTTTGTTGGAGATAATTTTGATGGTGATGACTGCTCTTGTCGGTTTGATGAGTACATCGCGAAGTGTAATCATCATCAGAGCTCAAATTGGAGTCGTGTGAATCATTATATGGGCTGTATGGGTAACTGAAGACTCTGGTGATTGACCGTCTCTAGCATCGTTACTGGATTACGGATGTAAGTTTTAGCTAGAATATAAGAAAAATGTAATTACGTAAGTTCTTCGTGTGTTTTTCTAACACAGCCTTGTGAAATTTGGGATCTTCCACTTCCCCTATGTATCAAAGCCAACAGACAGTCTTTTGTTGCATTTTTGTGAGGTTTCATTTTGCACAAGATAAAATTTTCTCCGATATCTAAATCAGATTCCAGGAATCCTTGTTGACTTGAGACTTGAGACTCAGTTTTCTCTAAAACACAGTATCACATAATAGTCAGTTAATGACATTACTGGACTTGCAGTATTTTCAACTGGATTACGTAGATATACATCAACATAAATGAGAAGTAAACGTATGCTGATTTTTTACATGTGCACACCACAATTAATTTTTGTTATGCGATCACCTGCCTTTATTTTGGGTTTGATTACTTGTTTTGTTTTCTGAGTGTTACGCTCAGTCACTACCCCCTGGTAGCAACTGAATTGATTGGGCTTGTTGGCATAGATTCGACCAAACAAATAATTTTGCTTTATTACTCATTCCTTTAGCATCATCAGCCAAGATTTGAGTGCACAATTCCATTTCAGAAATATTTTGTAATTTTTTGTGGAAAAGCATATTTTTAAAGAGTAGTGGGATAAGACATTATTGTTTTCAATGGTATCAAAAGAGTTTCCAGTGGTTGAACAGAGGTTTAATCCGCCATTTTCAATGTTGAAAATTCGATTGGCCATTTCGACGTGGCAACTGTCAATTCAATGGGCGTGATGACGCGACAAGTTGGCTTGACAACGATTACGTTTGTTAAGCCACAACCTATGTACACTTTAGAGTTCGTTAACTATTATTCCTAAAACAATGATTATATTGATTGAAATAATAACTCCGCTATCCCCCCCCACCCATCATCTTCGGAAAAACGGACAGAAAATAAGGTTTTTTCTGGTGCTGCCGCTGCTTGTTCGGTTGCTGATCACTGTGCTACTTCTGGTCGAATGAATGCAACTGACGGCCAAAAAGACACGCCATTTACAACACGAAATGTTATTTGAAAACACTGCACACCATAAAATGATTCTATTAGATTAATTACCAGGTTGAGGTTGCCCTGCAGACATGAGGTTAGTATTCTGAGAGAGACATGCAGCCACGGTCCAGCTGGTGGCGGTTTATCAACCGGCCTCTGCCACCGTTGTTGGGATTGGACCAGCTGGCCATTAGCCAAGAAATTAAGACCTGCAGCGGACCGAGGTGAAGGCATGGCATGGCTACGCCTGCCGTGCCGTTCGTTGAGAATCATACCAGGTCTTGGACTCGTTATCGATTCAGGCACACTTGTCGATAGCTGTGTTTAGTGGTTATGAGGTCCTTGCGATCTAACATTGCCTGAAAAAAAGTTAGAAAATGGGAAATAGAATCTGATCCAGGTTCGGTTGTATATTCATGAGCGGCATATCCAATCCCAAATTGGCTTTGATTCATCATAGAGAACCACCAAGTGAATCATTTTGCCGCCCAAAACTAAAACCACGGAACCCAGTGTTTCGAATCAAATCAAATCCCTGGACTTACTGTACTGCTGTCTGGGATCGATTGTTGCTGTTTTTTTATTGACGGTCACCGTCTGGAGCAATTGGACTCGCTCTGCAGAAGCGGAGGTAATGGATCGACACTTGGGCATGAAGAGTAGGACTCGCCTGACGACTTTGTACGGTTGTTGGACAGTTCTTGACTGAAGGTTTTTGTCAATCAGTTACTGAAAACTGAGGATGGATCCATGGGGCAAACGGGTACCCTAGATGGGGTGAAGAAATGATGACGAGTACGTCTGCCGGAAGTTCAATGTGCATCGGAAGAGCTCCGGGACCAGGTGGACCTAATAGGGTCCTGTTAGGATCTAATTAAAGCCAATTTTAATTGAATTATTTTGTACTCGTTTCTATACCCCAAGGAAAGAGATACTGGAAGGTGTGTCATAGCCGTAATTGATACTAAAGTAGCAAATGAATTTGTTGTTGTTGTTAGCAGCACTTCCAAGCATCATTAAAAGGAATACAAGAAGAAATACCTCAGACTTGAAATCTCTTGTAAATTCAAATTCTAAAAGGAACACGAAATAAAGTATAAAATATAAGACCCCTGTTAACCATTTAGCTGAAAATTACATTATAATTTTAGGATTATTGAAGAATTAATAAAGCTAATAAAGCTCCTTCTCTGAAAAATATACATCAGTGTAAACTCTGGTTATTGAAACAACCCGGATATTATCGCGATTGGAAAATAATCGAAATTTCACTGCCAGCTAACGGCGAACGATCTACATAGACCTCGGTATGTTCTTTATTAAGCAAAAGTTAAAACAATATAAAACATCTTATGTTTAATTGATATTTACTAGCCCAAATTCTTTATCATTCTGCAGTTTACGACTCGCGTTACGTTGTTGCTGCCCGACGGTAGTGGTTCCGTACCATCATCCATCCCACTTTTACAAAATCACCGTTCTCTGCTGTGATTACTGGTCTAAATGCATAAGAAAGAAGAGAAAGAAGAGTATAAATAGGCAAGCAATCAAAACAACCTGGTTATACAATGCTAGGATACAATTTATGTTGACAATATAATTCAATGGACTTTCCAACCAAGTTTGAATTTACAGTATTAATAATACAATTTCTCAATTTTTTACTTTGATAAGCATTCCTTGACTAATAATCCTTTACTTGATCTCATCTAAAACTATTAATGTTTCTTACTGATGAATCAATAATGTTATAAATAAAGGCAGCCAATTTAATGTTGTTTGCATAAATCTCTGTGACAGGGGCCGAGTAACTCCATTTAGGAAAATATTTTTTGCAGACATTTTACAACATTTTTAGAACAGCCCAATATAAAAAAGATAATATTTGGCCTGACCCAGATAGGAATTCTTGTCCCAAGGCGGGGCCAAAGCCGTGCGGGTGGTGCGGTGGGCACAGGGGAATCTCTAAGATGTCCCATTGCCAGCCCTTATTTGAACACGTTACTCATTTTAATCTTGTCGGATACTTCATTTTTTACTCCCTCTCGTAGAAGTCTCTGATGCGTCCCGTTTTTATATTTTGGTTCCTTCTCGACACTTAGAAAATTTCGGAGAAACTGTCTTTGTCTTTTCGCGGCAAAGTTTGGTTCAAAAATCTTATTATTATCTCTATCTTTAGATTTCCAAATAAGAATGCGTGGATCATCTGTATAGTATTGGCTTCTCACCACGACGATCCGGGTTCGATCCCCGATTCAGGTTACATATTTGTTCAACTTTGTTGTTCGTATCCAATTGATTTATAATGTGACCGGTAACATACCGCATTGCATACTCTGACAAATAAACTTGTCGTCCGGATATCCTGATAAGCGTTCGTGAAAAAATGTCGGCACAATAAACACCCATAAAAAAAAAGAGTAAAGAAAAAAGGAACGAAATTCAGAGTCCAGAAAAAGATTTATTATTAATAACTTCTTGATTTCCTTTTTCCGTCCCAAGTACGTCTAAAGTCCATCCCATGGGACGGGATAGGGACCGCCATCGGATCTCGGCGAAGCGGACATTGGCTAGACGTAAAAGACGTCCAAGGAATGTAAACTTGGGAATCTGCTATGTTCCAAGTACATCTCAGACGTCTCAAAGTGACGTGTTTGGGACGTCTTTGGAACGGCAGTGTGCTATCTGGGGAATGACTTTCTAGTCCAAATTCCATGCCCAATTTTTGCGACATTCAGCCCCCCCCCCCCCAAAAAAAAAGTGGGCCTGAAAGACTAGGGCCTCAATGACTGGGCCTGAACGTCGTACACCCTTAAAAAGGGTTCATTTATGTATATCTGTGCACATTTTATCGATTTGAAATATGTAATCTATTTAATTTTTTTTCCCCCAGGCTGCAAATTTACAATTCAATTTTTTATGTTTAAATCAGAATAATAAGCAGTCGTTCCGTAATTTTTTCCAGAAAAAAACCTCGAATACGAAGAAACAGATACGCAGATAATAATTGGCCATTGATAACCAATCGCCCCCAGCTTGTCGAATGTCTAACGTAAGTCTCCCCAGGTAGCACACAGAGCTGTTACAGACTCCTGTAACCGATCTGTTTCACATTCTTGTGAAACAGATCCGTATGAGGTTTGTTACAGCTATGTTTTACAGAAAATTTGTCTTGAATTCCTATGTTTTACAGGATTTGGTAATAGTTTGTTTTACAGATCTGGGACAGATCTGTTATCTTTCTGTAATACATAATTCTGGTTTTAAACTGTACTACATATATGTTCCGGATCTGTTTTTTACTTGAGAAAATTGTTTCTGATTTAGCTCTGTTTCCCATGTTTGTCACTATAGTCTGTTTTTACTCTGTAGAAAGACATTCTGTTTTTCTTCTGTATTACAGGTATGTTACATGCATGTTTTTACTCTGTATTACCAAGTACAATATTTTTATGTTCTGTGTCTGTACTCCAGGTCTGGTACGGGTCTGTATTTCCCTTGTAAGACATAAGTCAGTAATCATCTGTTCTGAGTCTGTACCCCAGGTATGGTTACTTTGATCAAAGTCTGGTTTTGTATTGTAAACAGCCATGTAAATAATTTTTTAAAGTTATCATTGCATAATCTCAAATCGGCATAATACTAGCTTTCTTCCTTTTATTATGGGTTAACTACAGTTATTCCAAGATTCAAAGGGCTATATTGAGATACATTTGGAATTTTCTTAATTTCAAGAAACTGATTCACAGAGCTGGAACAAACCTGAACTACATGGCTTATTTATATTTACTAATATATATTTACATTTTTCTAAAATAATTGTTATAATACTAAACTATGCGACTTAGAATAATAATCAGCAGTTTTAGAAAGAAATCCTAAGTCAAAATATCAATTTAACTAGAACATGAACGGTATTCATGATATTATACATCTTTGACATTACAAGCATGGTGTAGTGGATAGCGAACTGGAATGTAGATTCTGAGGTCGATGGTTCAAACCCCAGACCAGCTTATTTATTTCTCAGTTATAATTTGAAAAACATATCTGTAACAGACATGTTTTACATAGTCTGTATTACAAGGCTGTAACAGCTAACTTAAATGCGCTCATTACCGACCCAAAACAGGCCGATAAAACAACCCTGTTACAGGTCTGAAACATAGTCTGTGTGCCACCTGGGTCATTTGGTTTCATTTCCACTTCAAATAAGACTCACGGAACCTAAGTCCACCTCCCAGCTCTTAAATTTTTGCTCCCATTGCTTCCTTGACGATATTTGTAATACCATCCCTTTTTGGTGAGCCGAGATAGCTAGGGAGTGTTTTAGACGAAGGAAGGATTACCATTCCTGATTAGCGAAGACAATCGTTTTTTTTTGAGGTTAGAATCAGTATCTTTCTCCTCCTGCCAACTGGGATCGCAGTTTTAATCAGTATCACAACACTCTAAGGGGCCTAAAATCGCACTCGGTATCAGTATTATAACTACTTCACGAATGGCAGTCGGAGTTGGAGCAATCCAACGCAAGATCGAAATCTCAATCACATTCGGATAACTTCGACGCGTTGACTTCGCCGACGCGATCACAATAATCATGGATATCATTTTTGTCATCGTCGAGGCTTTTACAAACCACTTAATCAACATTATTTATTTCTTGCGCGCTGACAACATCATAACAAGGTTATTGTTTTCTAAAACCGATGAGGAACCTTTTACACCATTTGATAATTTAAGTTAAGGAATGGGACTTTTATTCAACACATGTGTAGTTTATTACCGTAAAATTGATTGTACATAATAACAAATGACAATCGAATTCTTTTCCTTATAGTTCAGATAACTCTTCTCAGACTCGAGGAATAACAGTTTCTTGTGGTGCATCAAAGACCTAAAATACAAAATTATTGGCACCACATTGATAGTAGTTTGAGGTTTTCATACACAGAATGGCTATACGGAAACTTTCAGCACCAAAATGCTTTCCACCTACTACCGCATTATTTAATTTACAATATTTTCTATAAGTGGTCACAATCCGGAATAACTTTCGATAATAGACACTCACAATTGCATTATTTTTTCGTCCGAATGCGTTCTGTAAAATAGGAATGTTTGTGATAACCTTTTTGGGACTCACGAGTCACAGCTGTTAACTATGCATTTTGAAGCCATAATAACTACTAAAGAATTGGTATTTCGTTAATTTTTTAACAGTAAAAGTATTTAAAGTATTTTGTATTATTACGCGTTTTGCTTATTTTGGGGTAGGAAAAGCAATTTGAAACCAGGGAAGAAAAGAAGCAAAAAAAAAGAAACAAGTAGTTTTTAGCTTGATTTAGGAACTATTCGAAAATTTTGATAATGAGTTGATCATATTAAAAAATAGATGCTTATTTCAAGTGGCCGCTTGCAGACACTAACTAGTAGGAGCTTAGGCCGTTTAGTATATACCTGGTATACGACTCAAGTGAATTTTTCCCGTTCTACTGAAAGTGAAATAGAAATATCTTTTAAACAATTGTAAGGTTTGTTCCGGGCCTTACTTTACTCGTATTAAATTGGTACACGAATTCGGATTGAGGATGACTATTTCAGTAACGACAGGATAGTAGAGAAGAAGTATAAAGACACAAGTTACTACTGAATACTTAAGATGGATTGCCAGTGTGGTTCAACTCGATCGAGTCAGCCCTGCTGGAGGAAAACACGGGGGTTTTTATACTGCCGAATGGCGGAAGTTGGCGCGTCGGAATTTGAACTTGTGACGACATCGTGGTTTTGGTAATTGAGATTTTACTTATGTCGGCATTGTGATGTTGGGAAGTTGTGACGGTTTCTTAATTTGAAAAGTAACTTGGTGGTAGTACACGCCATAATCTTAAAAAGAACAATTTTTACCTCCAAAACTGTTTACGTTGCTTTTGTTCTCATAGATAGTAAGAAGGTTTAAAAAACAGAATTTAAAATATAAAGAGACCCGTATTAACGGAGGAATCTGCAAAATAGTTAAAAGAACCGGATATAAAATTTAATTTCATCATTTTCCGCTTTGATTCTGTTGATAATGTCAGGGGTTTTTAATGCGACTATTAAACACTCATATTCAACCAATCAAACGCGTAAGTTCTTCTAAAGACTACTCCTTGGGTCTTGAGTATCGGGTCTTCCAGGACGGGTCCCAACGCCAGTAAGTATTAGTTACGCTTGGACACCGTCATACGGTCTTAGTTCACTGAACCACCCGGGAGAAATCTCGGTAGAATTTTCCTCCGTCCAAGGAAATATTCAACATGGTCCTTCGAACCGGTTTCCGGAACTAGACCGAAAACTAATACATTTTCTCTTTTCTCATTCATTAGTGGGACTCCCGGATTGTACCTGCGACGATCAGGCAGCACAGTGGGCAGCAGCAATCGAACTAGTGCGTGAGTTGTCAAAATTGTTTGTAGAGTCCCGTGACACCAAAGCGTGCTGGGACCTGCTTGCAAAGTTATTTGAACTCCCGTTCTTTGAGTTGCTCAAGCCCGCGGCCCCGTACTTTCTGCAAGTGCGTCCAAGCAGAGAGGCGGCTGCAGCTAAAACCCGGCTTACCCAGGACTTACCTACGGAGCTCCAGGAACCGTTGAGAAAGTGTGAGGAGACTCTAAAAGAGCACTCGGACTTAGTGGACTCGCACAAGGCAGTTGCAAAACACGCTGCCAAACGTAAGCTCTTGATCTACCAAGAAGCCGAGTTTGCGGTCAAAGAGGCGAGACTTGAGCGTGAGCGCCAAGCACTTGAGATCAAGCGCCGTAGGACCGAGGCTGAAGCAGTTCAGTGTAACTTAAGTACCACGCCCAAAGAGATCCCACGAGCCCACGAACAAGTGGTTTTGCACGGCAGATCTCCTCGGCGCCGGTGGTTACAAGCAGGCAGGAACTGGTCAAAGCAGCGTATAGCAAGGATCTGCAACCTCCCAAAGTGCAGCGGGGTTCGGAGTCAGCAGGCAACGACCCTAGCAAGGATCTTCCACCTTCCAAAAGGCAGCAACTCTCAGCTCCAGTAGGCATCAGCCCACTGTTGAAACGCGTAGCAAGAGAGTTGTCGGCGAATACTGGAAACGACATCGTGCCCGTGGTTGAAGATTTCCCGGTTAACCCGGACGTTCGGAGACCTCGCACACGGTCAACCAGCAGGATCGTGCCACCGGCCCAGACCGTGATTGATACTCTGTGGGTGCCCGACAAAGGTGCCATCCGGCCGCAGGTACCACGGAGTGGATTTGACCCAGAAAATCCACCGTTCATAATTGATGGCAAAATATCTCCAACCAGTAGTGGAGAGATACGACCAAGGTAAAATAAAAATCCGTCAATCGGGTAAATTATATATCTCTTGTTCTTTTTTAGCATCTGCGTCACAGTCGCCTATAGCAGTACCGTTAGGATACGGCTCACTGGCACCCACTCAGGAGACCACACAAGGTTTGGAGGAGCACTTAGCTACCCCATCATCGGCAAACGAGACAGATTAGACCACACCCTCTCGGGAAAAAGCCAAAGGTAATAGATTTGGAGATCTCCTACCGGGAAATTACTAATTCTTTCTCGCTTCAGGGAAAGCGTTACGTCCAAACTCCACCGCTGAGCCACCACCACGGGTCGAGGCAGACGAGGACTCGGACGAGATAGTCATCTGTGACATTCTCAACTTCACGATTCCCAAAAGAGCTAAGATAAAAAAGGAGAAAAAAGAGAAGAAACCCAAAAAAGAGTACAAGGGTGCGCAAGTCAAGTGCCCCGCGTACTCCTTTAGCTCTGAGAAACCCACCGGTGGAAGACGATCTCCACCCTGGAAGTTTGTTTGGATCCATGAGCGAGGACGAGGCGGATCTTCTGTCTTCTCCTAAACGCGGGCCAGTCAATTCACCGACCCCGGAGCCAAAAGAGGTTGACGACGTGGATCTCGAGATTCACCCGTCACAAGCCAAGCAACTGATTGCGGACGCGGACCGTATCATTTTCAATAAAAATTAAATTACTCTGTGTTGTTAACCTAGAAGTCAAACATTATTCCTTGTATCTGCCCGCCCAGTCACATCTGGACTCGGAGTATTTCACCTTTGCTGTTGTTGATTTTCTGTTTCTTGGGCGTTGCCCATTAATTTTGTTCTTTCTCGCCGACTGAAGAAGTCTACAGTCGGTTAAATAAACAAGTTTTGCATACCAAACAAGTGTACACTCTATCACATTCGTTAAAAATGGTAGTCAGTAGGAGAAATGTCGGTGCGACAGGCAGAGGGAGAGGTGCGGAGCCAGTCACACCGTCTCCATCAGTGCGTGGCCGGGCCCAAACAGAGGAAGTGTCAGAGAGAAGAAGAGCTGAGCTGCTAGCCGAGCTGCCGCCAAGCTCGAGCTCAGGGTCAAGCAGCAGCTCTAGTTCAAATTCAAGTCAAGGAATTTCGCCTCGTTTTCGCCAGTCTGGCCTCAGCAGCCGTATTGGATGGTCAGCCTCGTCGTCGTCGTTTACTTTAATTTTGTTCGTTTGTTCGTGCTGCCTCGTGCAGAACTTGATTGTGTGTTTTTCGGCTTCGGTCATCTGAAGCCATCGTCCTACTGTTCGTGAATTATTGTATTTTTTGCTGTGAATACAATTCAGTGCAGCGATTGCTGCAGAGTTGGCCAGTAAAACTTGTGTTTGAGTTTTATGCCCAACACCGACCAACCACACCGGTTGAGTCGGAAGGTGCAACAGCTTTACCGCAGGAACAGAACGGGCAACGCTTAGGGTCTCCAGACCTGCCAGAACCAGACTTAAACGGTATCACGGCAGACCTGACCCAGCCGCTGATGGATAAGGTGAGAGAGAAAGTAAGGATGTGCAATCAAAGGATTGCCGACCTAACAGAGCACGTCAACAACACTGACGCACGGGTAACGGAGGTAAACACCATCCTAAGGGAACAATCACAGTCACTTATAATGTTGACAGACGCTATGCCAGTTATCCAAGAAGGCGTAGCAACCCTTAGGACGACAATACAAAACGACGTCGCCTCAAAGCTCAGAGAAACTGAAGAAACTTTCGGGAGAACATTGGCTGTGTTAAGGAGAGAGTCCAAACCCAGCCCTAGCTACCACAGAAGCCGAGCAAAAAGAGACAATCAAAGTAATCACTACTCAACTAGCGCAGCTGTTTAGAGCCCCTAATCCGGACATCAGAGTCCAGGAGCTAAGGAAAGAGATACAACAAAAACTAGTAGAGCACATAGAAGCCCATAACGTAGGCGCACAGATCCTATCAGACAGGGTCGATCGCATAGAAAGAAGTGCCCTGATAATGTAAGGCAGAATGGATGCAGCTGAATTGATTAACGTATATCCTAGAGAAACGGGAGCTCGTCCTCGCACTCAAAGACAAGCCAGTAGATAAAATAGTAAATTAAAAAATTTTAAGCATAGATTTAATAAACAAAAATATTTGTTTATCGCAGGAAGAGAATTTTTGAATTCCGGATAAGTGTGAGCAATGACTTTATAGAAATTCACAGATTGAGGAATTCCCTCATTCATGGCATTTTCATTTTGGATAAACCCAAACTCAATTTAATTATTTTTTTAACCTTTCCATAAAATTGTTCGGAATCCCATAAAATACTGGTCAATTCTGTACATATTTCATCGCTTGAAAAATGCTTGAAATGAAGTTAGATTGGACTCTATTTGAAACGACATCAAATGCGTACTTGCTGGACCAAAGATTGAAGACCAACTGCAATATTCATTTTCTAAGAGGAAAGCGGCGAAGTTGCCAAGTTATAACAATGCTTAATCAAATTGAAGAGCGTTTAAATTTGCCTTGAGCTTTGTTTAGGCGACGTTGCCTTTTATTTAAAAGTACAACTTCCGTCGTTTTCTCTGTCGTTCTCTTCCCTTGTGTTCGTCGCTAAATTCACAATTCACTTCACGGTTTTGCGTGTCAATTGTTTTGGGGTCCACCATTTTTCCTGGTTGTTTACGTTTGTGTATACACTAGCGGTATAGGCTGAAGCTCCAATTTTTCAATAAAAAATTTATTTCTAAGGACACCAGTGAATATTTCGTTGTTTTTATTTCAGTAATTTATATTGTATAACTCTGATTACTTCAATCTGCTTTTCTGTATAAATTTTAGTCGTTATAGCTCTTTGTTTAGACTACCATAACCCAAAAGAAAGAATAATAAATACTGGGTAACTTATTAACTCAACTTTCGTAGTGACATTTCCTTTTCCTTTACAATGGTTAAAAGATAGGGATCAGCCAAAGGATAAGTTTCCTTTTCTCAACATTTCATTTTGATTTATAAAATTGATTTTCAAAAATTTTCATTTTGAATTGGAGATCAAAAGTCACATAAGACTATGAAATATACCTAATAATTTACCTGGACAACAGATGCCAGCTATTTATTTAACTTTTTCATGAAAATTTAAATATATGATGACATATTTTACATTGAGCTCTATAAAAATGTGATAATTTTATGGGGAAGAGACAAGTAATAAGTATCGCGTTTGTTCATAAGCGTAAATATTGTATGTCCGTTTATCTATGGACTTTCTTGTTTCCACTTTACTGTTGAGAGTTGAGCCCGTTTGGGAAGAAATGGTAAAATGCGGTGTAATATACTTTTGTAAGTTATATTATATGTATTTATATACGGATATTTTCAGCCGAAACCAAAATTCATCTTGCCTTACGTAATCCAGCCTGTTTCTAATGAAAGGAATGACCAAAATTATGTATTCCAGGAATACACTTCTTTTATGCCTCCTCAAATACGACTTTCTCAAAACCAGAAACAATTTCTTCAACACAAATACTGAGAAAGATTTTTTATCACCTCAAAACCTTTACATATAGTGTACGGCTCTTTTATTTGATTTTTTACTTGAAAAACGCAAGAGGGACTTGAATAATCTTCCCGCTTTCGTCTTTCAGGACGCCGTTGATCAAAAACACTTTCACACTTGAGCGAATTCATTTGGTACCACTCTGAATTTGCCATCCATGCAACACTGACGACAGCTGTGTAGAATTTACCGTTGTTTATTCGTTAAAAAGAAGTTGTGGTGGACATGTTGTTGAAGACCCAGCAATTACAGGAACATGGGTAAACAAATCTCCGTCTAAATTCATAAAGAAAAATGCGAGAAATTAATATTTGTAGTTATGTACTACAATTACATTAAGGATAGGTTTATGATAGTTACCTTTAACTGCACTAAATTTGATTTTATAGTTTGGTTTTGTCATGTCAATCTTGGGAAAGAGATATTATTTCTCCCAATTTACAGCCCGAATGACATGTTTAACAACTGAAGAAAAACAACTGATAAGCAAAACAACTGGTTACGGAACCTTGCAGCCTTTGTAGACTGAAAATTCTGGAAAATCTTCCCAAATGTGGCAAATGGTTGTTTTTTTTGCCTCCTTGGTGTCCCTCACAAATTCTGACCTTATTTCCGTTCCAACATCAGCTGTGAGATTATGAGATTTCTCGGTGCTATGGGGGATGTTGATCTTCATGGCATATTTTTTTTTCTATGATGATGGCAGTTCCTTTTTGCATTCTTCTTCCTGCTTCTTATTAGTAGTTCCAACCTAATAGATGGCAACTAAATAAAAAATAAAACGTCATGAAATTTAAATCACACAAAATTATAAATATTTATTCATTCGTTCAAAATCAGTTTTGAAGCCTCGTCTGAGTGAGAGTATGCATTTAGAAACATTCCGTCATCCAATTAGTTTTAAATATTGACCGCTAGATGGCGTTTCAGTCATTGAGCTTCCACTCAGGAGGTCTTCGCTCGCGCTCTCACTCACCATTTTTCAGTTTGAGCGATTTCGCTCGCCACTCAGAGCGCGCTCACGAAAAGAGCGCGCTCCCCCCAACTCTGCGGGCCACCACAGAAAGAAGAGGAAATTGGTCTTGGCGCATTTCCACCAATTAAGCAAATCAAAGGAGTCTAAATCATTTTTTGAAATTAAAGGAGTTGACAAGTACAAAGCAATTTTCTTTTTCAATGCGTCATTTTCAACAGGCAGCGAACGAGAATCTAGAAGGCCACCTAAAAAAGCGGCAACTTTAGACGATTTTTTCGTATTTCTTAAAGAAACAGAACTAGCTGATTGCGCCGACGACAAACTTTCCTGGGGATGCTCCTGACGATTGACTTAGGTGGGTCGTTGATTTGTTGTAGTTCTCATTGTTGTCATTCTTTGCTTCAAAGCTCGATCAAAGTTTTCAATGGCCGTCTTAAATTCATCTTGATTTGTTATAAAATTGCTCGTTCCTTTCCAGCGAATATCGAGCGAAGTGGCTAGCACGTAAACGGGATTTTCAGCTCGTTGAAATCTTCTTTCAATTGAACTTTTCATATTTTCTTAGAGAATGAGTAAATCCGCCTTCAGCAAAAGAAGCTCTCCTCTCTCCAAATCGAGGTCTTCTTCACCAACTTCTTCATTATCTTCTTCCTGAGACAAAAGTTCAAGCATAGGCAGAACAAGGGAAATCGTTGGGTATTTGTCACCTTGTAAGATTTCGGTGCATTTCCGGAAAAGCATTAAACATTTCAGAAGGCGCTTCAAAAAGTAGATCTCACCATGAGATAGCAGATGTTCAATTTTGTTGTATTTCAACAGTACCGTCAAATTACCGCACGGTTAGCGAGAATGGATTCAATCATGACACACTTGGAGTTCCAACGAGTAACGTTTTTCTTTTTTACGCTACTTGTGGACATGTCCATATCAAGATCTTCAAAGTAGCAATAATCGGTAAATTCAGGTGGCATATTTTCTAAAATGAAACGTAGACCTTCTTGTGCTGATGATACTTGGGCAGACTTGAATTGAAGAAATAATGCTATTTCTTGACATTTCTTCAGCATTCGGATCAAGGCCGGAATTCATTTAAATCCATCAGTGACTATTATCAAATTAAAGACGTGAGCCGCACAGTTGATTTGATACCAACGCATCAATTTAGCAGCTAAAAGGACATTGGAGCCTTGGTCACAAACGATAGTTGGCGTCAGACGCCAACTATCGTCTGAGACGCCAAACATCGCAAATATTGACGAGACGCCGCGTCTCGTCAATATTTGCGATGTTGAATTCCTATACGGCAGATTGAAGATGTCGTTTGATATTTTCGCCAGTATGTTCATTTACAAACGCTCTTGTTAACAAAGCAAATCGTTCACACTTCCACTTAGAAGATATAAAATGGGCAACGATCGTGATGTAAGGAATTTTCCTGAAGTTGTCAGTCCATAAATCTGTTGACAAAGTCAATCGAATTTAACTTTCTAACTTGTTCGCTTCTTGATAAGCTTCTGGTACATAAGTACATGTGAATGTCGCAGGATGAGGTACGACATAGCTAGGCTCTATTTCTTTCATAGCAGATATAAATCCCAATCCTTTCATCATATGAGGTGGGCGCATGTCGACTGTAATAATTCTTGTTAACGCTCGAGTGATGTTCTTTTGCCTTTTTTTGCTAATGACAACCGATGGCTGGCGGTCAGAGTTTCCAAGTCCGAGAACACCTACAGATTGCAAGAATCAGAAAAGTCGACCATAGTTGGATGTTTTGTTGGGCATAACATATTTCAATATCATTACCTGAACTGGGAGAAATTAAAGAACGTTTCACAGTTGACAGTGAAATTGTGACTTAGGCCTATCACAGTGAAATTCTCGAGCAGTTGTGTATATCCAGTGCAGACTATTTCCCTAAAAGTGATATGTGAATTAAGAGATGGGGTTAAGTTTAGCAATTAAGGGTAATATACCTATTGGCTAGTTAGAGGTTCCAAATACTTCGGGTGAACTCGACTACTCTAGATACAGAGCACGAGCCAGGTGTGGTGTAGTATGTAATATGGAATCTAGATAAAAACACGAGAATTAAGTACTATCGCAAGACAAATCTAACAAAGCAGACTTAGAATCAGGAATAAATGGCATTTTCAAAAAAAATATTCCATTTGACACACAAGGCTTGACGTGTCCAAATAAAAATAATAGTGGATGCTTAAACACAAACACGAAAGCAAAAATCCATTTTCCTAGCTAAAATAATATTACCTGTCATATATTTATGAAGAATGTAAGGTGTTTTTAAGCCAAATAACAAAAAATTTGAAATGACAGATGAAAAGTTGTAAACTCGACTTTTGCGAGAGAGTCGACTGCAAAGTCGAAGTTTTCGACTCGTAATCGATTATTCGGGTCGAGCTAAAAAATCGTTTCGAGTCGACTAAAAGTCGATTTTTTAAAGTCGGTACAATCCACTGTCTCTCGTCACCTTTTACTGTGGTGATGTGGTTTGGGAAAGACGCCATAATCAACGAGTAGAACTAGGGAAGAAAAAAGAAAGGAGAAGAGGGGCATCAATGTTGAATTGGGAAGCGGATTGGACCCGAGTTCGCAACAACACGCGATTATTGTAAGTATTCTTTGATCATTTTTTAAAATTTTGTTCGCTGGGAAAAATTCATTCATTCCCGGCTTGACTGTCGATAATAGTTAACCCATTTATTTTATTTTTATTCAATTTAAGGTGACTGGCAATTCCGGATTGGCGGTGATTTAGGACTGGTAGAAATAGGACTACGTTTTAGGACTAAGTAGAAATAGGACTGGTCGAAATAGGACTACATTTTGAAACTCAATATTGCCAGTCCTATTTCTCCTTACGAGCAGTCCTATTTCTATCATCCTTTAGTCCTATTTCTACCTGTCCTATTTCAACAGATAAGAGATCTCGCATCCTTGTCGGATTTGCCAATAGACGATTGCCGAAAGACGATAGAAACGCAGATCCGGCACCGTTCATATACTATTCAGCCAATTAAACTATGTTAGTAATAGTCCAGTTCGTTTTTCGTTTGTAACTTGTATATTTCAAAACTGTTTTAACTTTTTTTTTATGAAAAGGTTGAATGCAATCATGTTAATAAAGCCCATTTGTTAGAAATATCAATTTGATATGCAATTTAAGGTTTATTCGAAAATAAGATATTGTGTTAAAAGTTTCGAGTTTTACGGGAATGACGCGCAGCCCAAGCCGGCCAGAAGGGGGGTCAGACGGGGGGGGGGGGGGTTGCACGTACCCATGGGAGAGGGGTAAGAGAAGGGGGGGTTTACCTGGGCCATACCATACGGCACCATCTTTTCCCTTTTGCTATAACGTCAACGGTGATATAATGGTTAGCAATCCGTTCTATCATGCTAATGGATTGAGGATCGAAGTTCGATTCTCGGTCAAGACGAGATAAATGAAAATTTAATTTTGAAAATTTTAAATTACAACAGCTTCAGGTACTGTAAATCAAATTGATTAACAATACACCATTGCTGATTTGAGAGGAAGGAAATAAAGTGTTCAAATGGTAATTTGCTATTCATTACCATAGATATTAATTTATATAATGCAATTTGTGATCGATTGATATTACAGTACCTGAGGCTGTTGTAATTTAAAATTTTCAAAATTAAATTTTTATTTATCTCGCCTTGACTGAGAATCAGAACCTCGATCCTCAGTCCATTGGCATGATAGAACGGATTGCTAACCATTATATCACCGTTGACGTTTTAGCAATAGAGAAAAGATGGTGCCGTATGGTATGGCCCAGGTAAACCCCCCTTCTCTTACCTCTCTCCCATGGGTACGTGCAATCCTCCCCCCGTCCGACCCCCCTTCTGGCCGGCTTGGGCTGCGCGTCAGTCCCGTAAAACTCGAAACTTTTAACACAATATCTTATTTTCGAATAAACCTTAAATTGCATATCAAATTGATATTTCTAACAAATGGGCTTTATTAACATGATTGTATTCAACCTTTTCATAAAAAAAAAGTTAAAACAGTTTTGAAATATACAAGTTACAAATGAAAAACGAACTGGACTATTACTAACATAGTTTAATTGGCTGAATAGTATATGAACGGTGCCGGACCTACGTTTCAATCATCTATTGGCAAATCCGACAAGGATGCGAGATCTATTATTTGTTGAAATAGGACAGGTAGAAATAGGACTAGAGGATGATATAAATAGGACTGCTCGTAAGGAGAAATAGGACTGGCAATAATGAGTTGCAAAAAGTAGTCCTATTTCGACCAGTCCTAATTGAACTAGTCCTAAAACGTAGTCCTATATCTACCAGTCCTATTTCACCGACTACCCAATTCCGTGCTGGATCTGTCGGATTTGAAGGCCGGCGTCATCAACCGTCCCAAGGAAGGCCGGAAAGCACTGCTGCGCTTCGTCGAGCGACGGTTCGAAACTGTTCACACGTTCAGTCAAGTGGACGCCGGTGGTGCCCAGCTTCGACTTAGTCTGAATCGGTCCCACGTCGACAACCGAACCAGCGCTCCTCCTCTGCCTTGCGACTACGATGCGACCAGCCCAAGTCACGTCCTCCAGGCCAGCTGAATGGAGTCGCAACCGGTCGAAGGCTGTTTTCACACGGAGTAGGCCAGCATCTATCCAAAGAACGGCGATTCGTTGAAGAAGAAGATTTGTTTTTTTAACTAAAGTTGCTGATTATGCCGAGGTTGACTCTGCAGCAGTCGGTCCGCGTTCAATGCGGATCGAATTATTTGACGTCCGCTCTGCCCAGGAACATGGCCGAAGCCTTGGGCGTCATCGGACTCTTCCTCAACGACCGCGGCTGTGCTGGCAAGCGCAACGCCACTCACTGGACGGTCAGGACCCACGTCACCTCCTGTGGCAGCACCTCGCTCATCGACGGAAAACTGACCACCTACTCGAATGCGGTACACTTGAAACTTCTCAAACATCCATTTTGCCCACTCGATTATTATCGTTGACGCTCTTGTATCGCAGGTTCATATCCAGTTGGGAGACGCCCAGACCCCACAGAACGACGACGAAGACTTTGAGGGCTCGGGACTGGACGGCTATCCGTCAAGTGTTGCCCCGCGTTAGCGAACGAGGTCCGATTTTAATTTTGTTTCAAATTTTAAAAAAATTATCAATTTTGTTTTTGTTCCAGGTGGTTTAGATGAAGACAGCGTCGACCTGCAACGGGTCGACCTGCAACGGCGTAGTGACTCCTTTAGCGAAAGAGAAAGTGTCGGAGGAGATCAGATGAGCTTGGGCAGTCTGTCGCTTAATCGTAGCCAACAGTACCAGTCGCAGCAGCATCTGTTGCGCCGAGAAGATTGCATTCAGCTCAAAGTGCACGGCATCACGGAAGCTGGTCCGGCTATAAAAGGCGATTTGGTTTGAGTCCTGCAGAACAAACTGGACGACGCTGTGCTCGAAGTCCTCCATTCACTGCTCAGCCGCAATGCGGCTTGCAAGTTGACGTCGGAGGACGTCCATTTCATCCAGAAACCGCGCGAGCCGCCTCACATCGTCCTCCAGTCAGCTTTCCGGGCTAGCAAGGGGGGATGGCTGGGTTCGGCAACATGGTGCTCGAAACAGTGTAACAGGCGAGAAGACTAGCTCGAAAGGATGTCGCCTAATCATATTTTTTGTAAAGTTTTCTTTTCAGTTTTCACGTGAAGTTCATTATTTCGTGTTCGTTGGCTCACGTCCTCACTGTTTTTACCGACTTACACTTCAATAGTCGTAATCATAATTGGGCTATCTCTTGCCTTTGTGCTGCTGAAATTCTAATATAAATTGCTTTCAAGTCCTGAAAGACTCTCGTCTGAAGTTTGAATTCCAAACCTTTATATTAGTGTCTATGTCACTTCCCTATCAATTCTAAGGTAATTTAAGATATGTTTCTTGTTAGCGTGATGTGGTAGTGAACCCTTAATAGACAGGAGGTTAACCCAATAATTATTTGTGTTTGTTATTGGCGGGGTTAGTGTCGTGCACAATCCATGGGTATTTGAGAATGTAAGTATTAATATGTAAAAATTTTAAAAAAACAAAAACAACAGCTAACCTTTACTGTTTATGCAGGTTGGAGTGATTCCTTCCCATGGATGGGGACCAAACCAAAATCAATTACTGTCCATTGCAGCTACTTATCCAGAACAATCATGGACGGCGCGGTCCAAGAGGGGTAGGACGTTGAACGTTGGCCGCAGGACGTGGTGCGTTGGCTGCAGGCCCTATGAAATTTTGTTAAAATTTAACAACATTTCATAGGCCCAGCAGCTAACGCACCACGTCAAAGTCAAAGCCAAAATAGCTATTTTCCCTTAATGTCCCCTCTTTAACTTTTTTACAGGTCGTGGACCTGGAGCCCGTGGACGTGGAGCCCGTGGACGTGGAGCTCCTGGACATGGAGCTCCTGGACGTTGAGCCCGTGGAGCCCGTGGAGCCCGTGGACGTGGATCCCGTGGACGTGGAGCTCTAGTCCCCTCAGATCTCGCTGTTTAAAATTGTGTTCGTCTTCCTTTTTTTCGTTTTCTAAGTGCAAGCATCTCCCCTCCCACAAATTATGAAGAAATTTTTTTTTAGTTTTGTGTTTTACTGCACCATTTATAGTTTCGTGTTTGGTTGGAGCTTGCTTTGTCCCCTTGGTCCCCCCCCCCTGCAGGGTCGCCATAATTCGTCATCATCATCGTCATCGTCTATAGGGGGCTAAATATCGTCATCGTCATAAGGGGCTAAAATGCGGGATCCGCTGTGGATGCCACCAGGGGCACCACTAGATTTCATATCGTCATAGGCTAAAGTTGTGCAAGTTTATCTAGATTTTAATGCTTGTTTTATTTTAAAAATAGGTCATAATAAATTAAATAGAAATTATAATGCAAAAAAATTAACAAAATGTTCCTGTATTCTCTAAAACATTCACGCATAGAAAACATAAAACTAATGTAAAAAATATACGTTATTTCCGAAAAAATTAATCGGCGTAATGTCGTAGATAACTAGACATCCTGTAACAAGTTATAAAACAACGCTTCAATCAGAACCTCTGAGAATCTAATTATAATTAGGATTTCGCAAATAAAATAGGGTCAACTGACGTAAGACGAAATCATGTCCGTCAGAACATGTTATATTACATAGCTTGATGAGTGTATATATAGTATATCCACTTATATATAATGTATACAATTATATGAGAAGGTACATCGTACACATGACAGTAAGGACCAAAATTATATGTAAAAATATATATAATTATATGCGGTTATATAATATCGCATATAATTATATATATTGTTATACATAAATATATAAAGTCGTATATAAGTTCAAGGTTTTCTCCTATCAAATTAAAGGCAGATAATTTTCCAGAGGTGACGTGAAAATATTTTAACAAAGTACCACGTAACTTGAACGGATCACATCATTACACTGATAATATCATGGAACTTATCGATTCATGTATACGTAATAGAAGTATTTTGCTGCGCTAGGTGGCAGTGGAAAAGCCACCAAGTTTGGTTTTCCCGTCATGAGAAAACGAATCATGATTGTATACGGTGAATTTCAACCCACCATCAATAAGCAACCATCAAACATCCGAACATTTTTTTAACTATAAACATGAATATCAATTGGTATGATTTGATTACAACTCTGACACAGAAGCTGAGCTTTCTGAAAGAGATGTCAATACTTTAATAAGCATTTTCCCGTGTTTTCTTTAATGTTGTGTTCATTTTCTAAATTAATTTTGCATTCGCAACTCGTTTTAGTTTTAAGAATTCAATGCATTACACCAATTGCATTAGCATTACGCTAGACATTAATATGGCAAGCCGTTTGTGCCACTTAATTTCTGTAAATGCGACGGTAATCTTAATGCTAAATGTAATGGTAAACAGCTATGTAATGGTAAATGCAATGCTAATCCTAATGGTTAACAGCTTATTATTGGTCAGATTGCAGAGAGTTTTCAATATTGTAACGCTGTAGTTGCAGCCAGCCTCAAGTAGCCAACCGGACGACGCGGAGTTTGACCGGTCTACCGGACGTCTCCTGTAGCCATCCGGCCCCGAGTAGCGGCTCATATAGTTCCGACCATTCTAGGATAAAAGGGAGCCCCCACTTAGTAGTCGGGGCCAGTGAATCATTGTCTTTCGCGCATACACTTGTACGTCTCGTTGAATACACTCTGATACACACTTCCAGCCTCGTTACATGGTGGAGATGCTAAAGACGAATAGAGAGTTACAAGAATGAGTGGACCAGAGAAGAGAAGGTCTACAGGAAGCCGGATCGGCTGTCAGACGAAGACGGAAAGACGTGTTAAATCCTCTTGGGTTTGACGACGAACATCGCGAAAATCGGTTCGCCGGTTGAAAAGATCGACAGACGAATAACAGACTGAGAGAAGAGGAAGAAGAAGGACCACTGGAAGACGGTTCGACGAGGCTAAATGGATCAGACCAGACCAGAGCAGACCAGAGACCAGATCACCTAAAGACGAAGGAGAAGAAGACGAAGAACGCCTACTGAAGAACGCCTACCGAAGACAGGCACAGTGGAGGAAAGCCGAAGGAGAAGAAGACGAAGAACGCCTACTGAAGAACGCCTACCGGAAACAGGCACAGTGGAGGAAAGACGAAGGAGAAGAAGACGAAGAACGCCTACTGAAGAACGCCTACCGAAGACAGGTACAGTGGAGGAAAGTCGAAGTTGAAGAAGACGAAGAACGCCTACTGAAGAACGCCTACCGAAGACAGGCACAGTGGAGGAAAGCCGAAGGAGAAGAAGACGAAGAACGCCTACTGAAGAACGCCTACCGAAAACAGGCACAGTGGAGGAAAGACGAAGGAGAAGAAGACGAAGAACGCCTACTGAAGAACGCCTACCGAAGACAGGCACAGTGGAGGAAAGACGAAGGAGAAGAAGACGAAGAACGCCTACTGAAGAACGCCTACCGAAGACAGGCACAGTGGAGGAAAGCCGAAGGAGAAGAAGACGAAGAACGCCTACTGAAGAACGCCTACCGGAAACAGGCACAGTGGAGGAAAGACGAAGGAGAAGAAGACGAAGAACGCCTACTGAAGAACGCCTACCGAAGACAGGTACAGTTGAGGAAAGTCGAAGTTGAAGAAGACGAAGAACGCCTACTGAAGAACGCCTACCGAAGACAGGTACAGTGGAGGAAAGCCGAAGGAGAAGAAGACGAAGAACGCCTACCGAAGACAGGTACAGTGGAGGAAAGACGAAGAAGAAGAAGACGAGAGAAATCTGAGGAAAGAGGAGAAGACGATAGAAGCCGAAGAAGAGAAGTGCAGTAGAGGAAAGAAGAAGAAGAAAAGGACACAAAAAGGACGAGAGCAAGAAGAAGACGAGAGAGACGCCAAAAGAAGATTCGGCAGTAGAGGAAGGAGAAGAAGACGAAGAACGCCGACTGAAGAGCGGTATACTGGAAGAAAGGAGAAGAAGACAAAACGTGAAAAAGACGAGGACGAGAGAGACCACGAAGAAGAAACCAAAAAGAAAGATGCAGAACAGGAGAAGACGAGAAAAATCCGACGAAACAGGAGCAGGAAGACGATGGGAAAAGCCGAGGAAGCAAAAATAAAAACGAGGAAACCGGAGGAGCCAACGAAAAAACAACGAGCAAAAGAAGGAAGAAGACATACCGGACGACCAGAGCGCAAGACAGACGAGGAAGAAACAGAAGAAGAAGGAGAAGAAGACGAAAAACGCCTACGGAAGACAGGTATACTGGATGAAAGAAAACGAAGACAAAACGTGAAAAAGACGAGGACGAGAGAGACCACGAAGAAGAAACCAAAAAGAAAAGATGCAGGACAGAAGAAGACGAGAAAAATCCGACGAAGCAGGAGCAGGAAGACGAAGGGAAAAGCCGAGGAAGCAAAAATAAAACGAGGAAACCGGAGGAGAAAACGAAAAAAACAATGAGCAAAAGAAGGAAGAAGACATACCAGCTGACCAGAGCGCAAGACAGACGAGGAAGAAACAGAAGAAGAAGGAAAGAAGACGAAAAACACCTACGGAAGACAGGTACAGGGGAGGAAAGAAGAAGAAGAAGAAGGCGAGGAAAATCTGAGGAAACAGGAGAAGACGATAGAAGCCGAAGAAGAGAAGTGCAGTAGAGGAAAGAAGAGGAAGAAAAGGACACAAAAAGGACGAGAGCAAGAAGAAGACGAGGGAGACGCCAAAAGAAGATTCGGCAGTAGAGGAAGGAGAAGAAGACGAAGAACGCCGACTGAAGAGCGGTATACTGGAAGAAAGGAGAAGAAGACAAAACGTGAAAAAGACGAGGACGAGAGAGACCACGAAGAAGAAACCAAAAAGAAAAGATGCAGAACAGAAGAAGACGAGAAAAATCCGACGAAGCAGGAGCAGGAAGACGAAGGGAAAAGCCGAGGAAGCAAAAATAAAACGAGGAAACCGGAGGAGAAAACGAAAAAACAACGAGCAAAAGAAGGAAGAAGACATACCAGCTGACCAGAGCGCAAGACAGACGAGGAAGAAACAGAAGAAGAAGGAGAAGAAGACGAAAAACACCTACGGAAGACAGGTACAGGGGAGGAAAGAAGAAGGAGAAGAAGACGAAGAATGCCTTAAAAAAAAAGTGCAGTAGAGGAAAGAAGAAGAAGACAATGACGCAAGAAGGCCGAGAGCGAGAAAGAAGACGAGGGAGACGCCAAAAGATGATTGAAACAGTACGCGAGGAGAGGCGAATGCTGAGTAAACTGGAGAAGACCAGAGAAAGAACAAGGACGAATCAGAAGTCAGAGAACAAAGCCAAAAGAAGATTCAGCAGTACGTGAGAAGACGTGTAGGTTACATGATCTGCCCCATCAGCAAAGCTGTCAGCCGAAAGAGCAGCAAAGGGATGTGCAGCGTCGCCATCTTTCTAGCCGATGATCGCCGAGTCCAGGACAGCCGTGACATCATCGTAACGCCATGGAGCGGCCAGGACGCAGTTTACCTGGGCCACCGACGATGAGGAATGTCCGCCATCAACACGACCCGCCTGACGTTCACCTGCCCAAAAGCCGCAGATGGACCGAAATCATACATTGTGAACGCCCCCGCCGGAATGTAGTAAACATGTAGCCGGATCGGGACGATCCGAAGTAAAAAGAGGGTTGTAACGCTGTAGTTGCAGCCAGCCTCAAGTAGCCAACCGGACGACGCGGAGTTTGACCGGTCTACGGACGTCTCCTGTAGCCATCCGGCCCCGAGTAGCGGCTCATATAGTTCCGACCATTCTAGGATAAAAGGGAGCCCCCACTTAGTAGTCGGGGCCAGTGAATCATTGTCTTTCGCGCATACACTTGTACGTCTCGTTGAATACACTCTGATACACACTTCCAGTCGTTACAATATTAAATTAATGACGACATTCCAAATATAATGAATAAATAATATTTATAAATACAATTACGCTATCCATTGTAAATTTATTCATAATTTGTATTAACACAGAAAATAATCGTTGCATTAACTAAGTTCAATCCCGCAATTAGATGGTTCATTTAATCTTATTTTTGTAATACCCCGTTTTCAATCGAGCCAGTAATAGCTCGACATTTTCGCCATCTAGCAAGGAAAATTCGAATGAAAAAATGTCATCCCCGTAGTGTCACCTAGTGTTGCATGATAAAAGATTCTCACATTCAAAAATTGTTCCCAGCACGTTTTGAATAGATATTCTTATTAATTAAGATCGGAAGCGTTTAGCTCCAGAAGATACAATCAAGGGCGTGCTAGACGCAGTTAACGCCACCCAGGGTTTCAGAGGGGTGGGAGGGTTAAGAGCCGTGTAAAACACGGACGCGTTTTTAAGGGGGAAAAAAGGAGGTGACTAGCTAAAAGTGGCTGTGAATTTCAAACTTTTAAAGTTATGTGAACAAAATTTATCCTGCATATAAATGAGGAAATAAATAACAAAGTTCATTTTTCAAAATTAATATTTTATTTTAATACCTTTCATCAAATCACAAAAACACGCATATTTCAAAAATTAAATTAAGTACACTAAATATTAAATTTTTTAGGGAGCTTTTTAACAGGGCATACAAAAAAAGGCATATAAACAATGCTCATGAAAAAAAACTACTTATGACAATTTGTTTGGGGTTAAAACCTAGCCCGACCGGACTAGAATATTCCAACACTTTTACGCAAGGCAGTGTTTTGAAAACTGGCAAACTCCGGTCAGAGAGTATAATCTGGCAACTCTGTAGACTCTGTAGAAGGGGGGTTATGAGTATGCACAATTTATTCTGCGGGGGCTTATGGAGCTTTATCTCCTTCTTCTCATCCTCCGTGGCCTAGTGAATTCCTATGATGAAGATCTGTCAGTTGCCAAAAATGATCAAGGAGTTCAAATGTAGGGGTATTAACATTATATTGAACAATCTTTACGAGAAATGTTTTATTGCACCAACTGATAATTTGATAAAAAAGCTGTTGAATTGGATTCAAGTGAAGAAGATTTTTACAGTTTTACCGAGGTTAGAGTAGGCCATTATACAGTCTAACTGTCACGAGAACTAAGAGTCTAGGACGTAGCGTTGCAAATACAAGAAGTAAGAATGTTAGCGTTGTATAAAATAATTTACAAAAAAAATAACTAATTTCCAATAGTCTATTTATTTCCAATTGAAATTTTTCTTTTGACCAGTTCTACTGGTTTTACTGAAACGTTTTAATAGGAGTTTAAAATTGTGCATAACAAGCTAAACAAAGATACTTGACAAAACTATATCATAAAATATTTTTGTATGCCAAATAAGTTGATGGCTTGTTAAAAAATGTCCAAACAGATGACTAAGTGCATTTAAAAAAATTAACAATACTTAAAACTGGGTAATTAGGGAGGGGGCCTGATATCCCATCACAATGACTTTTCTGTGACTTTTTCTGTCTCTTCGGACGGCAATTTGATCAGGGCTGGAACATGGATGCTCGGAATAGCAGTTTCCTTCGATTCTCTTCTCTCCACAATGAACATGTAGTCATCATCCAGTTTAAATTTCTCAGAATGGTTTATGCATCCATGATAAAGACCTACATCAATTAATGCTACAACAATTTCGAAGGGAGAAACTATATGCAGCTAATGGAGGGGTTTAAAAATAAAAGAATGAACTCATCCTCAAAGAAATTTACGATGTAATCAGAAGGAGGCAGGGCAGTTGCAGGTGTTTTGGGTATGCTTTAACGAAGCCATGAAATTGCGGGAAGCCAGTGCCATTTCGAAGACTATTTGCCACAGTTCAAATGGGGAAAACTCGCTTTGAGGAACAAATGTGAAATTTAGAGCTCGGACGAATTGGAAAAGTTGTTATCGCAGAGGCATACACATTAGGCACTCAAGCGTTTTTTATCAGTCAACATATCCTTACAAATTATGAGTGCTTTCTGAATACTTTTGTCGTGTTCAACTTGTATAAGTTTTACTCTGGAAAACTGGGAAACCCGTCGGCTTACACCATCCCGCTCTTTTGCTATCGCGCTAAAAATTTTCGAACTGTTTGGAACAACAGATTTTTTGGATAAGCTAGTCCAGAATCCAACATAGTCCAAAGATGTTTTGCATCTAACTTTCTTTGAATTCTCTAAAATTCTGATAAGGCGAAAACAGTTGTGGCGGGAGTTAAGGAAAACCATTACGGTTTCACGTTTGACAATTTGATCCTCGCCCTTAAATGGAAATGGGGGTAATTCCAAACGATGACATCAACGATGGAAATTTTGTCCGAAAGGGTTGCTGCAAACAGAGCTGGAACAGCCAAACATGTGTACTGTTCACTCAAAAAGTAGCTGCCAAGGATTTTTACATCAACTCCTTGATGGACCAAAGCCTTCAATCTAGCAAAGTTTCTGTCTTGAATTTCAGGCAAGAAAGATTCTATTTTTCTTTTCTTTGTTGGACAACCCTGTTCCTCTCACTCCTGAGTGGGGTCTTCATCTTCTTCAGGACTCTTTCTAGAACACATGATCCTTCTGGTGCTTTAGACTAATAAGACAATAAATATAATGTATGATGTTTATTCGTGCAATTAGTACGAGGTTAAAAATTATCTTTGTTCTTCATGACACAATTGATATGGAATTATCAAAACAAATTGGTGACTTGGTGGTATTGATGCGATTTGGCCTGTCCGTCCCTTTATCGTAACAATTATTTTTATTTTTTATAATTTCATTATTTAGATTTGAAAAATAAATTCATGAATAAACGAAGTGAGCGTAATAAATTGTTCGCTTGTTTAACTGTATGTAAACACATCTCATTACCTTAACCTCAATATCAGAGGTAGATGACGTCAATGATGATGTAACACTAAAAGAAAGCTCATCTGATATTAGGACTTCTGAAAATTTCTGTATGCTAAACTTTACTGATTATTGGTGGGGTTCAGTGAAGGCTCTCTTAAAATTCTTGAAAAACATCCTGGAAGATACAGAATGTATTACTGTCACACTAAATCGAAGAAAACCGACGGTTATTACCTTTGGCAATTTAAAGTTGGTTGCTCTATTTTATTCGTTCCTAATTATTGGTAAATGCACATCACGAATTAGTTGTTTCCAAAGAAAACGAACATTTCCATCTCATCGTTCTCATTGATACGCTAATGATGTTCATTAAAAACCATACTATACTCTTCCGCGGATCTTTCTTTCAGAATTTTTTCGGCAATGGAGGTGAAGTACTCCACACTGGTGAAGTTGTCCACTGTTGAAGTGCTCCACCGATGGTGAGTCCCACATTGAAGATTGACGGAGTTGTATCTTGGCGAGAATTTCTAGAGGGCTTGCCCCATGACGATCCATTGCATCAGGGTTAGCCCCTCCTTCCTAAAGTAGTATGAGCAATATGAAGTCTTCATATGTCCCTTGGTGGATTTCGCATAATTGAAGCATCAGTTTTGAATCTCGCTGTGTTGTCTCTTGACAAAGTTGTATCAACATTACCACCATTCTTCATTAGGCTTCTTTTTGCCTCCATTTTAGGGTAATACCAATAGACGAAGAATCAGAAGAATCGTGGCTACGATTTGTTATTGATTTCTTGCGTTTTGATAGAGGGATAGAATGTACCCTTTTTTCAGATATTTTCAAGATAAATCAAGTGTCATCATCAAATTCTGGATAGTGAAAACCTTGGGTCGACTTCTAAGTTCTCGGTCTAAAAGGTTTTTATTCTTGCAAATATTCGAAAATTTCAAAAAAGTCAAGTGAAGAACGTTTTGAGAATCGGCTTGCGATGAGTTCATCCATAGATTGATCAGTTCCGAAGAGCTCGGACAAATATGACGATATCGCGAATGCTCGGTAAAGAGTAAGGCCGTTGTTACTCCAGTTTTTAAGAGAAAACTTGAACAGGTTAAGGACGACGAACATACTCGGAAAACGGTTATACTTTTTGAGGACAAGTTGATATGGATTATGAAAAAAAATTGAGTCAAATGTATTTTTGTACTCCTCCATTGGCCAATCCATTTTAATTCAGATGGAAACATGTCCATTTCTTTCATGTTGAAAACCGGTTTTTCCAAAAAATCGATTGTAAAACTTTGTATGTGTAAACTCTGTTACGAATTAGTTTTACATACCTTGGAATTATACGTAATACATAGTCTGTAATTCCATACCTGTTATACAGCTCAATTAGGGTGCCTCATTCAGTTTAGAAATTTTACAGACTAGAAATAGCCTTGTTTCAGGTCTGTACACCATTCATGATTATATTCATGATTATATTACTAAATACACTGTTTTACAGTATAGAAACAAATTTATTCAATAATACCAGCCAATTATCATGTATCGAAACCGTTCAAGGAATGTTTTATTTTTACGAAAACAAATCAAATTGTTGCGGAAATCAAAATGAATGTAGTTCTTGATTGATTGCTTTCTTATTGCGACTTGAATTATTGCACCTCTTAATCAACACGAGGTTTTTTTACTTAATACTTCTTTTGAAAAAAATTTTAATCATTTTATTTAAATAATAACAGTTAAATTTTTTCCGTTACTTGATGTGTTAGGTGTAACCTGCAAATCCCACACAGCTCCTTCATCGTCATCCGTTTTGGCTTCTTCTACGTTCAGCAGCATAAAAAAAGGTTGAACCGGAATTTGAAAAAAAAAATTATTATTTTTTAATTTGTAAATTTATATTGACAGTGTATAAAAATAAAAATAGATTTCTAAAAACCTACTTTTACCCCAGCAACTGCTGTGTCTGTCCTTTCACGGCCAGATGGATTTATTGAACGAGTTTTGCTATGAATTCTTCCGATTTTAGACGTTTCTTCTTATGGCCTTTCTCTTCCTCTGGCAAATCCTCTTCCCGCAGAAAGATACCGAAATCCTTTACCTGAGCTTCAGTTTATTGAAGAAAATGGAAGCATTGACACAGCACTTGTTGCTAAAACGATACGTGGAAGAGTTTTTCAGGCAACCGGATTAGCAATTGAGCCTTACCACAAGAAACCCAGATAATACTGCATGAATGATTCAGCTTGACGACAAAAAAAGAGTGTTTGTTCCACCTAGCATATTAACTACTAAATACTTCGACTTTGTGTGGATGTGTTTCCTGGCCATTCACTTGGAGAATACTCCGATGTTGAAGGGCTGGAATTCCAAGCTTGCTACAAATTCGTATTATTCATATTCATTCCCATGGAAAAATTGGATACTTGCGGCAACTCAATGTCTCCCTTACGCTAATATCAGCAGTAGTGGAAACGCAACGATGAAGATGTCCCAGCAGTGCATAGCAGAAGAATGCGATCAACGGTACATTTCGGTAACGTACGACCTTGCAATAGCAAAAATTGCTCTGTGTGTGCCGTCCGAAGAGAAACTGGAATTCAACAATCTTTTCATCCTACTAGGATTCTTCCACATAGCACTGTAATTTTTTAAGTCTATTGGGATATTTATTGAAGATTCAGGGGGCCGTAAATTCTAACTGAAAAAGGAGTCATTGTCCGAGGATCTTTAAATGTTTTTTTAGGGGGTTTGGCGGACGCATTTTAACAGACGCAAAGAATTCATCCTTTATTTGCAGCAGCGTTACAGGGCCTGCATTTTAATGAATGTCTTGCCAGTTCTGAGGATGCAGATGTTACTAAAGAAAAATTTAAAACAATGTTGATCGGAAAGACTGATGAAGAGCTACGTTTGATGATACTAAATAATGATCCACCATCCATTTTCAAGCTATTTCGAAAATACCAGTCTTATCGTGATAAAACACTGAAAGCGAAGCATGGTTAATCAACACAATATTGAATGATTTATGCTGAAATTATTGCTGTTTACCAGGGCAGTCAGAACTGGAGATCACCAACTTTACACTCACCTTTTGCCGGAATTCACTAGTCTTTTTTTTTTCTTCAATCACCAAAATTATGCCATTTGGCACGATAACTTACTAAAGATAAACAAGACAGCCACCCTGGAATTACGGAATTATTTGAAAATTGGATCATTTCCATCAGAAGAACTGAGAAACCTTATTATCGGGTGCCGATATAGATCTTACATTGGAACAGACAATTAATGCGGATGTTGACAGGTAAGCCTATGAGAGTCCATATCACGTAACATACTGATGTTTTTAAAAATATCTGATAGTCATTTCCGGATTCATACAATCTATTTCCGCTCGACAGCGCTGGGCTGCCAACATTCACACCCGGACTACTTTGGCATCTCAACTCTTTAATTATTTAGGCCTTAATAAAGATGAGGACATATCTAGAGGAGCATATTCATCCCGAGTAAAAAAAGATAACGCCGCGTTACAATCAATCCAAGAGTTAATTTTTTCCTGCAAAACCCCTTCAACGATGATTCTGATTCTCCTGTGGTGAACTTTAGCCGGGTAAAGTTGCTACAAAGGAAATCGCTGACTTCTTGTACGTTGAATGTGAGAGAAAAGGGAAAAGTTGCAAGGGATGAGTTCATTCAAAAATGCATTGAAGATCCTTCTACCTTTGACAAACCTATCAAGAGAATTAAAAACTGCACCTTTGCACTTGAAGGTATCGTCAAGAAGAAAAAAGGGGCTTCCGGGAAGATCATATATTGCTGTACGAATGGAATGGAATCTTATGGGGTTGAGTATTGGCAATCGCGCTGAAAAAAACGGTTGATATGGAACAAGTTTTTAAGTTGTTTACCTTACGTTTCATCGATGTAACGGTGTTGGCCAAGAAACTTGGAGAACAACTGAGTAAAGCGATTCCTGGATTTCACGCCTTCGCGGGATGCGATTACAACCCGGCATTTGCATCTAAAGGGAAAATCCGCCTATCTCAAAGTTCTCGAAGCCAACATTGAATTCCAAAAAGCATTTAGTAAACTTTGTGAAAATGAAGATTTACAATATTCTCTTGTCTCTAAACTGGAGTAGGGTAAACGTGCGAATCCGGATACGGCCCGAGAAAATTCGAATTCCGGACAAAAAAAGTGATTTTATAAATATTAAGTATACGATAGAACGGCAAGAGTATTGCGATATCTAATAAATGAGCTTTAAACTATAAAGAGGGATACATGATTGAGCAAAATGGCATCTAAAAATATTTACGATTAATTGTGATATCGTCAATTGAAAATTGAATTTTTTTGCTTACGGGCTAAACAGTGTTTCTCTGTATTGACTTCTGCTAGCTGAATACTTTACACCGTAAATATTTTTATGAAAAGATAGAGCTTGAAAAGATAGAGCTTGAAAAGCTCTACATTACTAAATAAATATTTGTTAAAACTGTGTAGGGTTTGACTTAATATCAGCGTAAAGAATTTTGAGGCAATTCAATTGATGTGCAATTTATATACGTTTAATTTCGTCATTTTACAATTATATGCGAAAAAATATTAAAGTGGTCGAGGATCGATCCTGGCCAGATCCAAGAAATATTGTCATAGCTTTTTTTTTGATTAAATTTTTTATTGATATGGTTTTAAAGGACGTAGGGTTTTTGTGATGTTCTTGAAAATTTTATGATACATTTTAACGTTACCAACAGAAGACAATTGCCATTTGAATATTGCGGAAGAACTTTTGCCTTATACTTCAAGCCAAACAGCAATATAAGATGTCAGCCAGTGTGATATTCCCATCGCTGAAGAAGACACTACTTTAGAACAGACTGCGCCTACAAAAACACATGTCAGACCTTCATCTGATTTAAGACCATTTCGAAGAGTAAGCCAAAATCCAACTTTAATGTTGCCAAGAAAGAACAAGAGAAGCTGTAGAAGCAGAGTTTTAACGGACACTCCAGAGAAGGACCAAATTGAAGCTGAATCTAACAAGAAGGTTGAGAAAGAAAGTCAACGGTTAAAAAGATGTTTATTAAAATAAATTCAGGTGAAAAATAAGAGAAATGCCACTCAAAGTAAGCCAGCTGCAGCAGAGAAACGTCATCGACAGAGAAAGGAACCTGATGTTGGCAGAATTGTTTGGCATTTTAAAATCGACACTCTTTGACAAGGCTTGAAAAATTTGCAAAGAAAGTTTTTTGGAAATATAACCTTCAGATATTTATTATATAGACCGTTAAGTACGCATCGACGAAAAATAATGTCACCGAAGCTAGTAGGAAGAAGGGTAAACCATCTGCTTTGACAATGGAGAATGAGAAAATTATTACCGATTGGGTCCGAAATATAGCAGCTGTAGGCTTTCCTGCTGCGAATAAGGAGCTGTTGTATTCCGAACAGTATAGCCTTAATCGTGACAAAAGAACAACTGCTTTTGTCAACAATCGACCAACCATCACATGGATTCCTAAATTTAAGAAGAAGCACAACTTGTCTCTTAGAACTCCAGAAACGTTTGATCTTGGCAAGGCTTTAATCACCCCAGAGGATCTTAAGGATTGGAGTGATCGGGAGGAGAATTATTTAAGTTTTTCGTTGTTCCCCTTTTTTGCACTTCTGCTGTAGCTAGAGCCCTGTTCCGCCAGTTAATGTCACAATCCTTCACCTTCACAGTTCACATAGTTCCACTTTTGCCAGCACACACCGTTCGTTTATTTATATATTTTGAAATGTTCTCCTTTTATCAATATATATTTTATTTAAAAAGGGAAAAATTGGAAGCGATTCTAGATGACCCAACTAGGTCCTTCAACTGCGACGAAACTTTCGTGTGGATTTTCCCTGGGAAGAAGAAAGTGTTGGCTACGATGGAAACTAAGGACGTGTATTTCGTCCACAAGACCTCAGCAAAGTCAGGAGTTTTTGTTTTGGCTACAATATCTGCTTCTGGAATGATTTTTCCACCTATTGTTTTCTACCCTTACGAAAGGATTCAACCATAGATGGGGATAAAGATAAAATGCCTCCTGGTTTACAAACTTTTATTACAAAAAAACGGTGGATGACTGTAGAAGCATTTTGCTTTTGGCTGCTCAATCAATCAAGAATAAGGCCGTCTTTTCTTTTCTGGTCTCATATCTTGATGGTAATCGCAGCCATCTTAACATAAAATTTCCGAAATATGCCTCTAAAATCAAATTGTCCTCATCTGCTTCTCTCCAAAAACTACACATATATTGCAACCGTGTGATGTAGCTTTCTTTAAGCCAATGAAAGGGTTGTTGCTAACCAAAGTTATTAACGAGTGGACAAACCAGCATCTCCAAAACCAAGTGTCTGTCCATTCCAAATGTGGCTCACTTACTGCATGATATATGGCAAAATTTGCCGGAAGTATGGTCAAAATGGTTTTAGGGCTTGCGGATTGTACCCTTGGAACCCTGAGAGGCTGTGAGGTAACATTAGTTTTTGTACAGAATTGTGGAAATTCTGTTTAAGACCTCTATTTTTTTAGAAGATCCAAATGTGTTTCAATGGATGATTCAAGTGCTATTATATGAACTATTATTTTAAAAAATTCGTTTTCTCTGAAGAGATCAGCCAATTAAGAAATTAATCCACTTTACGTAAGACAAATGCTTACATTAGTAAATTTTAGTTGTTAATATATGCCTTTGAATAACGCAAGCAGCAGATTGGGCATGCAATTCTATCGGAGTTTGAAAGTTCCCTCTCAGCTTTTGAGATCGAAAAATTTGTCTCAATTCTAGCGCAAGAGGAAAACAGTGAAAATATCACAGGCCTGGAAAACCTTAGTGAAAATTACAAGCGATGACAAGATGAAATATGGATTGTGGAAAAGGTCTTATACAGATATATTTTGGAAACATAAGTAGTAAGTCCATGTAACACAGTTCCAAGCTTATTTTAAATGTTTTTTTAAATTCTTATCAAATCAACGTAAATCTTCATTGGCATCAACTGTAAAAAAGCTAGACCATTGCCCTGTTCCTCGTCTTCCTGAAAAGTCTAATCGAAAGCGTTTGTTTATTCTCAATTTTTTATTACTCATTATTTAATCAATTGTATTCTAAACTTTATTTAATTTTTGTAATGTTAGGTCAGTGTTTTAAGGAAATTGAAGATCGCACAATTGGTGCGGATGGCAAACATCACTCTTGCTTTTTCACGGGACAAAGGATCATCACAATACTTTGGCTACTGAATTCATGAATTGCACAAATGTTGTTGTTTTTTACCAAAAGCTACAATCCACCCTTCTTTTTGTAGTGAGCCTACCGAGTATTCATCTTCTCCCGCAAAAAGCGTATCTTTTCTTACGGCATTCTCGCTCCATCTATCTGCCCCGCTTCCTAACCACTGTTGAAACAGCAAACAAGAAAACAGGAAAAAAACTACAAGGATAGAACTTCGCCGGAATAACGTGCCACACCTTCCTTCTCAGCATCCAGAGAAAGATCCCGTGGCCAGTATAAAAGGGGCGGTCAGCAGCAGCAAGAAGGAGCAGTGTGCAACAGCAGCCAGCCAGCCAGCCCATGCCACTATTCTGTAACTAGTGTATCATTCCTCTTGCTTAACCTAAATAAACTGGTAGACTTAGAACAGCGGGTGTAAGTTTCTTCATCGTCATTGCCTTCCAGCATCCCAGGGACCGGCCCTTACATTATTACCACCATTTGCTCCAATCTTGCTCTAAATCCAGTGAACTAAAAAAGAGTCTGAGTCTCATTTTGAAATAATTATAATACCTTTTATTCTGAATTAAGATTTTATTACAAGACATCGGTCGGCAAAGTGAAGACAACGATTGTTCGCAAATCCACTTCGAGGTTAATTTCAAGTGACTTATTATGGATGAAGCACATACCATTCGAAATTCCGTACCACAAATCTCAACAGCGGTTTGCCAAATTAAAGCAACCAACCGATGGGCCGTTACAGGCACCCCTATCACGAATTCCTACCAGAATGCTTATTCACTAATTCGCTTTCTGAAGTTTAAGCCTTTGCACGAAATATAGATATTTCATACAATTTGGTTCAAGAGTATCAACTACATTTAATATTAATATTTTCAAGGTGTGGAACGTTGGATAAATCAGGCCCCGAAATTGATAGTCACGGCTCTATCGGATAAGACTATATATACTGATGAATCTCCTCTTCCTGCGTCGGCAGAAAAGCGACTACGTTAATGGAAACCCTATTGTAGAACTTCCTGATAGAGAGTTCATTACTCACAAGATTCAATTTTCGGCACCGGAGCAATGTCTTTTTTGACACGCTGGAAAATGCGACCCGCAGAGAATCCGAAGATTTTTTTTAATCCGCCTGAGGGAGTAGGTTATTATTTTTTTTTCCTTTTCATATTTATTACTTAGTACATTATAATTTATTTTTCATTAATAGGTCGAACAAGCTAGACCAAGCGCATCAACCATGTTTGTTAAGATTTTGCGTCTGAGACAGACTTGTGTCCACCCGTCCTTGATCAAACTGAATACCAAAGAAACTTTGACCAGTTGGAAACATGTACTACTACTCGAGGGTTACGTCAGTTCGAAGATGTCGAAGGTGGCAACACTTGTTGAAGAAATAATGAAAGAGAATGAAAAAGTAGTTACTATAGTGTCTCAATGGGTGAAGGTGTTGGAACTATTTGAGAAACGTTTCTTAAAGGATGGTATTAAGTATGACTTCATCGACGGCAGTGTCTCTTATGATGATAGATCATCCATGACCCTTAACTTCAATGAAACTACGGATGGACCTAGCGTAAGTTTTCTATTTCGCATGTTATCGTGCTTTATTTAATTTTTAATTATCCATACCCAAAACTGCATTGGTGTTTACAATTTACAATGGATAGCGTAATTGTATTTATAAATATTATTTATTCATTATATTTGGAATGTCATCATTAATTTAATATTGAAAACCCTCTGCAATCTACGCAATAATAAGCTGTTAACCATTAGGATTAGCATTGCATTTACCATTACATTTAGCATCAAGATTACCGTCGCATTTACGAAAAAAAAGTGGCATGAACGGCTTGCCATACATTAAAAGATATTTGAACTACCATGTTCGAACCACAAAAAACTGTAGTGGTTGTTCAAAATGCCAAGTAGAAGTCAAGCGGCTTCCTCTGGTGGCCGATTCGTGATTTCCACAACACATTCCGCAGTTTAGTCCCTAAAAGACGAAAACGATGACGATGACGAATTATGGCGACCCACCCCTGCATCTCTTCTGTCATAAGATCTCGTGACTCTTTTGTCGGCTAGCTGAGGGTGGTAGTCATGGCAACATCTGTTCTTGGGTTCGGCAACATGGTGCTCGAAAAAGTGTAGCAGGCGAGATGACTGGCCCGAAAGGATGTTGCCTAACCATATTTATTTTCAAAGTTTTCTTTTCAGTTTTCACGTGACAGTTCATTATTTCGTGTTCGTTGGCTTACTTGTCGCACGTCCTCACTGTTTTTTAGCCGACTTACACTTCAATAGTCGTAATCATATTTGGGATATCTCTTGCCTTTGTACTGCTGAAATTCTAATATAAATTGTTTTAATACAATTTAATATGGTGATCAATATGAATTTCAACGATCCTGATAAAACCAACGATGAAATGTCGTTAAATGATGGTAAAACATTCTTTATTTTGCTTGAATATACAAAACATTTAATGCATTTTATTAATTAAAGCTTATGTATTGTTCTTAAAAAATCTACCGTTGCTATTAATTTTTCAATGTTTAAAAAAAAACTTCATTGGTACTGCCGCTCTTCTAGATGATGGTCAACACAATAACATTGGAAATGAACAGGATGATGTATTGATGGACACTACCGACATGGATGAAAGCACTGAAGCTGACCTGGATGATGTTACTGATGAGGCTGATCCAGGTTTGCTTATACTGAGATGATGAAATAAATTCTACTGTTAGTAAGTTTGAATTTCTATATGATCATACAGAATACTCCTCTTTGGACAAGCAACTTGATGACTTGAATAGGTAATAATAATAACCTGGTACATCAAGGAAGTCTTCTTTATTATTATGATTATTTTCAGTGTCCTAGATATTCTTGAGCAGAAAAATGATCATATTCAGTCTCAACTGAGAGTTCTTTTGGAGAATAGCAGAGAGATTAGACAAAATATAGTGAAGGAGAGTGAGACTGACACTTCCGATCTTGGATCAACTGACTGAATGTGGAAGAACAAAATTAACTGTTATTCATGATAAAAGTCAGAAAATTTCTCCTCCTCATTCCAAATAGAGATAGCCATCAATATGTTTTAATATTGCATAATTTGGTGTATTGAGATTTATGTATTACATGTTTTATGTAGTTGAATTCGTCTGAAGATCTATATTATATCGTTTATTTATTGTTGAAATTAACAAGATGTTATTATTAGGAAATATGTTGAACAAAGATATCTTGCACTTATAGAATATGAAAATATTGTATCGGCAGGGAATAGGTACATCGATCTATCTTAGAGTGACGAATCACAAAGTTTTTTTTCTTATAAATTGATTTTTACCCCTAATAAAATTCATTGACATTAAATTTCTTCTAGTAACGAAAAACAACTAGAAAACCTTTTGGATAAAAACTAAAGAGCTTCATAATGAAAAATAATATGAATTCCTTTAAAGCATAATTGTTCCTCTGCCGTGCAAAGAAAAGATTTCCGCTAATAAGATACAGGCAAGTGCTGTTTTTTCTAATAATAATAACCATTAACAAAATACATAGGTCTTAGCTCAGCTTTAAAATGCAACCGTTCCGTTTTTCCCGATTTGCCAAGATTCCAAAGGAGTAAAAATAAGAAAAATTCTGTTGAGAACAAAATTACAATTAGCTAAATTAAAATAATCGTTAAAATTAAAAAAGGACATTCAGTCACACCTATCTATCGGAAGGCTTGTTTTTTCCATGATAAATTCTGTGAATTTTTTCGCGTGAATTGAATTTTGTTGACCGGTCGAAACTGCCCCTATAGCCGATACATGTATTTGAATCATGGGAAGATCGCTTCCATTGCGCCACATTCGACGATCAGTTACTAAGCTGATGGAAATTCGCTAAAATTATATAAACTACGTTATTATTCATCCTTTTTTGTAGGCCTTAGAAATAGTAAATATTCTTACTTCTTCTGGCTTATCCAATGTCTCGCTGGTAAATTTTGACAGCTCTGGGCCGAAATTCTCTGGGAACTGCGTATAGCTTAAATTGGTTTCAACTGTTATAATTGGCATTTTCCTTGGTAAGAAGACTTTCCTAAAATCATTAATACAGCGTTAAAATCCAAGTATAGTTATAAAGCTTCATGCAGGTTAGACTATTCAAGTTTGAAGGAAAAAAATGTGTTTGCGCGAATTTAGGTCAACCACCGCAGATTTGAGGATTTTTTTACTCTAATGACGTTTTCCAATGTCATGTATTAGTAACCCCAAAACTGTGTTGTTCGGATCACTTAATTTAATTAAAATTGCAAGCTTTTGTTTTTTTAAATGATCGACAGGTAAATTGAATAACAACGAAGAAACAAACCCGAAAAAAAAAACTATACACGATAAAATTCCTGGTCTTGTGGCTTGTCCAAATAGATAAGATATTTTCCCACAAAAAATACTTAAAATGAGGTTGGAAAGTACACTAGCGCCACCTGATTCCTGGCATCCCTATAAAAAGTTGGAATCAAGGCTAGCTAAATGAATCTTATTAATCTTAAGCACAGTAAATAAACAGCGCGTGTATATCAGTATATTTGTTGTCAATCAACAAATTTCATCCATAATTCACATATATTGATCATTTTTATTTAAGAACGGTAGTGCGAAAACATAACATGACTAGATCTATAGTTGCATAAGTAATTTTTCAAATACTGTTGGACAGTATTTTTCTTTCACCTTATTTTTTAATTCTTTTTGCTTGAGGTGGCAGGGAATGTCATGTTTAAACGAGTAATGCATTTTATTCTGACAATGCTTCCAATAACCTACTCGCCTGCACACACACATCTGAATTTGAATGACGTTCGGACAGAATCTTGGCTTTTTTCTTAAAACGCTCTACCATTGATAGGCCAAAGACATTTGCATACCTAAAGAAAATAATTTTTTAAAGAAAATAATACAAAAAAAATTAAAAAGTAAATAAAAGAACTGACATTGTATCAGGTGCAGCAGCTTTGTTTTCAGCTGGTAAATCGAGAGGGTCAATGTCCAAGCGTTTCGTGGCACTTGCAAGGTTTGCAAGTAGAGTAAGAACACGCAAAACAACTTCTTCGGGCATGGACATGTCGAGCATATAGATCAACTTGGATGGTGCCTGTGAGAGAACATTAATTAACTATACGAAAACGAATCGAAATAACTTTGAAAGGAATTTTACCTGAGCAGCCAAAAGACTCGGTATCATTTCTTCGTTGCAACTCTGGATAATAACGTTATGCAAAGTTAATAAAATAGGTATTATCGATTGCTTTATCTGTTTGGTATTACGAGGTTGATTAATAAGCGAAGCGACTGGAAAGAAACACCATCACTATTCCAATGGCCTTCATCAAGTAAATTGTAGGATTTATGAAGTAAAGGCTTGAACTCTTTATGCCAAGAGGGCATTACAGCAATATTGATTAAGGTCAAGAGAGTTGATGTAATCAAAGCTGGATCACTTAAAGGAGTGGTCTGCAAAAGATGGACCAAACTAATCGTGACAGATCGCATGTCTGTCACAGCAAAAAAAAACAAAAATTAAAAATCGAAATACTGAAAATTAAAAAAAACCCCGTAAATTAAAAGTTACCGGCATTATTCTTCTCGTTCATAGCCATATTAGCAACAACTACACAGGATTTCAGCTTGATTTGCCGATTCGATTTTAAGATCAATTTGGACAAAACTGTAATGAGACCGGCTTCTCGAAAATGATCCTGATTGGTACTGAACGCTGCCAAATTCGCAACAGCTGTCAATGTACCCAATATCAAAGGAGTTTCATTGGATGCCAGCACAGCAGCCAAATTCTGGGCTTCCTGCAAAGTTATCTCTCTGACAAAAGTATAGAAATATTTAAATAAAAATTTCTTATTTAAACATCACAATAGATCTTCTTTACCTTTGATTATTGCTTAAAAGATCAGGAAGATTTTGAATGATATTGTCTTTATCATTAAACCACAACTGTTCAAGCTCTTTCAACTTTGTATCTTCACCAATATCCAAGCCCACCTAAACACAATTTCAAATTTTGAATAACTTCTAACAACCACTGCTAGCAAACCTTAAGTAATTAACCTTATGTGGTGTTTTCAAAGAACCTGTTCTACACCAACGGTATCTGCTTGGAGAACTACCAGGTGAGTTGTATGGATCAGCTTCTACATATTCAGGAATGTGACGTACTTCAACTGGACTAAGAAGTCGGGGAGAACCCCATGGTGTAACCTGCATCAAACAAAGTGTTTTCAAGATTATCTATTAAACATGTGTTGTTTGGTTTCTGGTGACTTACCTGTAAACTCCTTCCACTGACACCATTGGCTCTAGAACTATTGTTAGTCTGAATAGCTGTTACAGCGCTAGCAAATTGTCTTGCTTGCATATTCAGGTCTTTTATACGTTCTTGGACAGATTTGGGTCTCAAAACAATTTTAGGGCCTCCATCTGCAAACAACTCTCCCATTAAACCATCTGTCTGAGTTGTTTGGGACAATCGCCGAAGGAAAACACTATGGTGTGGTGAATCTTCATCTCTTCTGCCTCTTCGTCTCCTTGAAAAGGCAGTCCTACACACTGAATATCCTACATACGCAAATCCCGCTACAACAGCCGAGCAAAAGGCAATTTTGTTGACAACACGATCTGTATTTAAATTGAGATTCAAATTAACTAACGACATGTCAACTTGGGAAATATTACAGGTTCCAATATAGGAAGTCGAAGGAAATTTTAACTTAATGACTCTAGGAGGCAGACGACAGAACTTTTCTGGAGATCAATAACAAAATACTTGTAATGGTCTTCTTCTATTCGCCATCTAGTGAGTGTAAGCGTAACTCAATGCAATTAAATAATGTCATGCAACATGCAAATAAAGAAAGGAAAGAAAAAATAAATTGAGACTTTGAAGATGTTGTCTTAGATTAAGATTTTTAAAGAAAACAGAAGGCTATGAGAACTACTAGAAAAAGAAGACACTTCAGTAATCATCCCATGGGCGCATTTATTTCACAGCACTAAATAAAGTCTGATTAAGTCTTGGAAATTTCGAAAAATGCTTCCCCTCACAAAAAAAGTGAAAAAAAAAAAAGAACAAACCAAAATCAACACTGTTTCAATTGTGCAGTATATGAGGAGATGGGAGCTGGGAGTTTGAGGGGAAGCAGTGGATCCGTGATGGTTGGAAAGAAGATTCTGTGGTTACCGAGGTTATGATAATATCAGACGATACGGACAAATCGATTTGGGGGAGGGAGAACAGAACAAAAATTGGAGAAATTTCGAAACTTGATTATGTGTCGTAGTCATCGTCATCAATGGCGTGGTGCGCGATAGGGAGCGCAACTTCCTTTTCTTGGCCATTGCCCATTTTATCGTTCTCACTTGGAGCCGTTTGAGGAGGTAAGTTAATTTGGATTTGAAAAGACGAGTTATTTTGACCGCCAATTTCCTGATAGAAGTTGGGCTGGACGGCATTAAACTGAAAAGATGCTTGTTGGGCAGTGGCTGACGCGATATCTCTACCATTCTTGGAGGATGAAGATCCCTTGGGCAAGGATTCAGTGTCGGTGCTGTTGTTTTCATCATCGTCATCATCTTCCGAGTCCCCAGAATCAGTTTCTTCGCTGTCCGACTTTCTAGCTGCCCATGCCCTGAAATCACATCATGGAAAAAGTTAATCTCGATATTGTACGCCTAATTAATTTTCATAGAAATCAAGGATACGCAGCATTAATTTCAGGGACGAAAATTGAAATTAAAACCTTTGGTTATTCTGTGCTGGTGCAAGGGCGGCAGGAGTTTTTCTGGGGCGACCCCTTGGCCTCCCAGTTCCGGTTCCTTTACTCTTACTAGTGGATGAAGACGATCCCGCCTCGCTGAGAGATCGGAACATTAACGGCTGGTGTTGTTGAACAGTAGGTGTTGATGGGACGCTAGTCACGCCACCATCTTCGCCCTCTGCCTGGACATCAGGAATGGTAAGGACCAGATCTTTCAAAAAGTCAAATCGACTTTCAGCTAAAATGCATTGCTTCCTACAAGAAATACATGTAATTAGGTTACACTGAAAGTTGAAATCACCAGTCTTACAAATGAGCAGGACTGAGTGTTTTGGCATTCCTGGCTGAAGTTATCTGTACAGCTTTGGTAAGGAGTGACTCTACAAAAAGCTCCAATGCTCTAGGTGAATAAAATTCAGTTAAGGAAAAAACATTGGAATTTCACGGTAAAATAAAGAAAAATAGTAAATAAAAAATTTATTAAAAAGGATATAGATGATAACAGGAACTGGTGCAGCCACTTTCCCAACTTCTTCATCTGTTTGCATTATCTTCTTTATCCGGGCCTAACACCAAAAAAAAACAAATATTAATGTAAATAACTTGATCTCATCATGATTATGTTGTTAGTTTTTTTTCATACTGACATGATATGTCAATGAAACATGAAAAATCAATAGCAAAGTCAATAATAAACAACGAAAACTGAACCATGTACGCTACATTGGAATAGATGAGCGGTTACGAGTATTATGAAGATCACAAACTAGAACTCACAGGCGGAAATCGGGCGTTGTATTTTTTCTTTTTGCTGGGCATTCTCATAAACAGTGGTAGATGACAAATGTAACCAAGGATGATTGAATTAACAGCGAAACGCAGAAGAAATTTTATAAAGAAAAAGCAGGCCACTAGAGTCTCATTTGCTTAAAGCAGCAGCTTTTTTTCTGTTTCTTCCACATCAGATTAAATGCCAAGATGTTAGTGGTTGCCTATGTGCCGAAATAACGCAACTGAAAACGAGGAATCTCGACGCGGAAAGCTAAAATATGGGAGTCGTCGACGGCGAACTAATAGCCGGATTTTCAAACAGACTATAGCTAAATTACTAAGACCATTTTTTGTCACACATTGCTTTTGTTCATAGATTATAGATTTATAGTTTATAGAAATGAGTTAAGAAATATTTCTTTTTTTCCTAACTGTCTTGAGTCAAAGAATAAAAAGGAATTTCCCTGGTATGAAAAAATTTCGGCATTGACTGTTCTGTCGCGGTAAATTAAATATTAGCTGTGCTGTGTTATTGATGGGTTTCCCCCGAATGAGTGAATGGAAACAGCATACGTTGCTTTTCTTCCGTTAAAATCATCCAATTTTATACTGAGTTTTTCGAAAGAAGTGGCAATTCTACAAGACAAAATGAATTTACAAGACGTTGAGTTTTCACGGACGAAATGCAATAGATCAAATACTCAGATAGCAATTTTTATCTAACGTCGTAGTTTCAGACTTGAAATGTTGTGGTTCCCTCCCGAAACAAAAAAAAATCACATATTTTTATCGGTAGATTTTTTTTGCCCATTTTTTATATTTTACAACGAATTCCGACGGGAGGCCTCGAGTGAAAACACAATTTGTTAACGTCCTTTCCATAAAATGTTCTCATGATTTAGCCCTCGTTTTCCAATCTCTTATCCCGTGTTTTACCGCATTTTTTTTATGTTCTTTTGTTGTAGGTTGTAGACTGTGAAACTTTGGCTAGCTAGCTATTGGGTTTTGGAAATTGGTAAACGGAATTGGTTTGGGATTTGAGCACTAGGAGCTCTTCAGTTACTACACGTACAGTGACAGTCGTAGATTGGACGGGAAGTTGTTAAATATTACGTGCATTTTATAATTTGGATGTGCCAAAAATGAATGCAACTGCCCGTTGAACTTTATCTAGTGTGACGATGCAACTCTTCTTACGACGATTGCCGTCAAGGCCGTGATCATGACTTCTACTCAAAATTAACTCCAATTACTATTGAAAGAAGTCAGTTTTCAACCTTTCCATTTTCTCGACATGTTTTCCTCTTCAAATGTCCCCGTGACTGAGGGACTCCTCTACGATTTTGACGATGAAGAGAACGCGCTCAAATGGAAAGGAGTTTTTGTTGCTTCTTTACACAAGGTAAACCAAGAAATGTTATTTGTTCTTCTTACCAGATAGTATTGATCAGTAATGGTTATTCAGGTACTGAGCCAGGTTCATCCGACTCTCAAGGCCAAAGATGATGCCCTGGAATATGTGGAAAGACTTATTTTAAAGTTACTGGGAATGTTGTGTGCCAGACCACCACCTCACACTGTGCAAGATGTTGAGGAACGTGTACAAAAAACTTTTCCCAATCCAATTGATCGTTGGGCCATCAGCGAGGCCCAAGCTGCCCTAGAAAAGGGAAAGAAAAAATCACCAATTGTTCTTCCTGTGGACAAAGTTCACAACTTATTGCAAAAGGTTGGTTTCATTGATTGTTTGCTGTTTTAGCTTCCATACTCAATTCTTTGTCTTAACTCTTAAAATTAAAGGAGGTTTTACAGTATAAAGTGGACCACCAAGTATCACTTTATGTGGTTGCTGTATTGGAATATATTTCTGCTGATATGCTCAAGGTAAATTATTTAAAGCAAAAAATTAGTTAACTTTATAGTCATTATTATTTTTTATTCGTTTTTTTTCCTTAGCTTGCCGGAAATTACGTCAAAAACATTCGTCATGTTAAGGTGGCTTCACAAGATATCAAAGTTGCCATGTGTGCTGATAAGGTATGACGAAGGAATTCACTCTGCAAACTTTTCTTTAATCTTTCCTCTCTATCTCCCGAATATTTTAACCCCTCTGTCATGGTTTAACAAACATTCCGTTTTGCAGGTTTTGATGGATTTATTTCATCAAGACGATGATGATCAGCTCTCAATAGAAGATGAACCACTAACACCGAGCACCAGTGGAGTTCCCGGAAGCATGGGTGGTCCTGGCTTATCGGGAGGACCATCTCCAACTACAATCACCTACGACCAAGTGGTACGCGACTTAATCCAGGAGGAACGCCAGTACCTTCGAGACCTTCATCTGATTATGAAAGTGTTTCGTGAACAACTGGCTACACTTGCTCCACCACCAAGTCCAGCTGAATTGGATGCCATTTTCTCCAACATTGAAGAAATTTACGAACTGACAGTGACGCTCCTTGGTTCTTTAGAGGATACTCTAGAGATGGCCGAGGAGCCTCATCAGGCTGCAGCACCTCCTGTTGGCAGTTGCTTTGAAGAATTAGCAGAAGCAGCCGAATTTGATGTCTACGATCGTTATGCCAAGGACGTTCTTTCACCCACTTGTCGCGAAACGTTACAGGTTTGTATAATTTAGTTGAATGTTGAAACAAAGTTGAAATGGGTTTGCAATTTTGATTATTGTTTCTACAGGCGGTACTCTCTCGACCGGATGTGGGTCACTCGTTGCAAACGGGTGGTCACGGTTTCCGTGAAGCCGTTCGTTATTATCTGCCAAAGCTGCTTTTGACGCCTGTTTATCATTGTTTCACGTACTTTGACGTGGTACGCTTTCTTCATCGACTCAGTGTTAGCAAAGAGGATCGTGAAAGCTTAGAACAAGTGGAAGGGCTATTGAAACCACTACAAGTCGAGCTGGAACGATTACTTTCCTGCACGGGCGTCGGAGTTAATCTTCCAAAACGCAAGCCGAGCGAAACAGGCGGCATTGGATCTGCTGGACCTTTAATCCGCACAGGCTTACTAGGTGGCCCGCGCAGTAGCAGGCCGGCTGCCTTGTGTAAACTTCAGGAACTTCAACGTTCAATCGACGGCTGGGAATGTAAAGACGCCGGACCAGCTTGCAACGAATTTATCTGTGAAGGTCAAATCGGCAAAGTAGGAGCAGGAAAACGGTTGACAGAACGTTATGCCTTCCTCTTCGATGGTCTCCTTTTGCTGTGCAAAGCTTCCGGTCATGGCCGTCGGTCATCAGCCGCTTCTCCAGGGGGTGATTATCGCCTAAAAGAGAAATTCTTCATTCGAAAAGTCGAAATTTTGGATCGAGAAGACACAGATGAACTGCGTAATGCGTTCGAGGTTGCACCTCGACAACAGCCACATTGTGTCCTCTTTACTCGAACGGCCGAAGAAAAAGCCAATTGGATGGCAGCTCTTGTCATGCTCAACACTAAGTCTATGCTGGAGCGGACTTTGGATGTCATCTTGCTTGATGAAGAGAGGAAACATCCTTTGCGGTTGCCACCACCTTCCATCTATCGTTTTGCTGAAGAAGATTCAGAAACCAATTTGGTGCTTGAAACGAGAGAAAATGGAGGTGTACCACTGATCAAAGGTATTTTATTTTCATATGAAAATGTTTCAAATGTGTTATTCAAATGTTTTTCATTGGAATTTTTCAGGCGCAACTCTTTTGAAGCTCATTGAAAGATTGACGTACCACATGTACGCTGATCCGATGCTGGTCAGAACTTTCCTTACCACTTACCGAAGTTTTTGCAGTCCGACGGAATTATTGGAATTGCTAATTGAACGCTTTGAAATGCCCGAACCTCCTTGGGATGAAACTGGTGGTGGCATTGGAGGCAATAGTGGATTGAGCGGACTCGGTGTCGATAATGGCAACAGCATTAATGGGGCTACAGAAGAGATGGATCCATTGGAACCGACGAGCCGTGAAGACCTCAAGCGATTCCGAAAGCAGTACATGCAGCCTGTTCAATTTCGCGTTCTTAACGTGCTTCGCCATTGGGTGGATCACCATTTTTATGATTTTGAGCGTGATCCTGGACTTCTCCAACGACTTCAAGGATTTTTGGATGGTGTTGCGCGTGGTAAATTCGTCCGCAAGTGGGTTGAATCAATCCACAAAATTGTAGCCCGTCGTTTGGAGTGCTGTGGTCGTGGTGGACGAGGTGGACAGGCCGAAGAGCAACGAGAAATTACATTCGGTTTTGACCGATCCCCACCGCCGATCGAATGGCATCTTAATTGCCCAGAAGAAGAATGGGATCTAATGACACTTCATCCTATTGAAATTGCTCGTCAGTTAACGTTACTCGAATTCGACCTGTATCGGGCTGTTAAACCATCCGAGCTGGTTGGTTCTGTTTGGACCAAAAAAGACAAAGAGCAACGATCCCCTAATTTACTTCGTATGATCCATCATACAACTAACGTAACGCGCTGGTTCGAGAAAACTATTGTGGAAACGGCCAACTTTGAGGAACGTTTGTCTGTCATCTCTCGCATCCTTGAAATTCTCATTGTTCTACAAGAGCTCAATAACTTTAACGGCGTTATCGAAGTGGTGAGCGCTATGGGATCTGCATCCGTTCACCGACTGACGCTGTCATTGCAGGCCATTGGGCCTAAATTAGACAAGGCTTTGGAAGAGGCCAAAGAACTGTCGGCTGACCACTTTCGAAAATACCAAGAAAAACTGCGTTCCATAAACCCACCGTGCGTGCCATTTTTTGGCATGTACCTGACAAACATTTTGCACATCGAGGAAGGAAATCCTGATTTTCTTCCACGATCCTCCCCTTCGTCTAATCGGGAGGGGTTAATTAATTTTTCTAAGCGACGTAAAGTGGCTGAAATCACCTCAGAAATTCAAACCTACCAAAATCAGCCGTACTGTCTATCACTGGCGCCAAGGATCCGTCACTTTTTGGAAGTACTCAACCCATTTGAAGACCTGAATGAAACAGAAATAAGCAACTACCTTTATCAGGTAAAAACATCATTCTATTGTTTTCTTATATTTTAGAATTATTTTAAAAATGTCTTCTTTCTTCTACCACGTTCTTCAGGCAAGTTTGGAGGTAGAGCCGCGAGGTTGCAAACAACCCATCAAGGCTCCACGAAAGTGGCCAGACGCAAAGCTCAAATCCCCGGGAATAAAACCGCGTTCGCATCTTAGCCGACACATACCGCATCCACTTCCATCCATGTCATTCTTTGCTTCCAATCAAAGACTGAGCGCCACCAGTGGATCCGACGATTCCTCTTCGATTCACAGTGACCAGCGTGGCGGCGGCGGCAACAGCTCGATTGCGGGTTCTACTTCGATTCACGATCATCCCATAATGGAGAATAGTAGTGGCATGACTCGTGGAAACACACCGACAACTCCTTCCACACCACTGACGCCAACAACCCACCACAACAGTGATAATAGTGTCTTTGCGCCTGTCCTTATAGGAGGCGGTTTAGTCACACCGTTGTCGGCCAGCTCTTTCATCAGTCTATCTCCGGGTCCACCTCCACCTCCTTACCCAGCTCCGACGAGGCCACTCTCCCCTTTGCCGCCGCCACTTCCGCCACGCCGGAAGCGCGAGTCTTCACTGGGTGACGTCTCGCCCAAAGTCAAACAGGCACCTGATGCGCCGACTCTTCCTCCAAGAGACTCTTCTCCTCCACCGCCTCTTCCACCTCGCCGCGATGCGTCAGCCAATGCTGCCAATGGCTCCAATGCCATCACTTCCGGCGGTGGAGCAACTCCGCTGTCGACGCTGCCACGAGCTCATTCCGTGGCTGCGCTTTCATCTTCAACGACGTCGTCTGGCCGTACTGCTCCAACATCGCCGCACATTCCGCCGCGACCTCATCATCGTGATTCTCATCATCATCCGCACCACCATCCGCCTCCCCCGCCCCCACAGCACCATCCTCCACCGCTGCCGCTGCTCAATTCCAACGAAACTTTCCAGAACCATAGCGCCTTTCGTTTCCCCCCAGCACCTCCTCCACCGGGCAATGATCGTAGTGCTGCTGCTGCTGCTGCCGTTGAAATGACGGGAGGAGCTGCTCCTCTTCCGCCTGCACTATCCCGGCGCCACTCGGCCATGGATGTCAGCCCGTCCATGGCGGTTTCTGCTGGCGTCCCACTCTCTCCGTCACCATTCCATCCTCATTCTGGAGCATCAACGGTAGCGCATTCAGCAGCTCCTCCACCTCCTCCTCCTAGTCTTAACCCACCTCCTTCTCCTCTTGTTCCAATTCCGCCTCGACGCTACTCCACCATGTTGCAGCAAAACGGCACCAGTGGCCCTCCCATTCACTCTCCACCTCTACTTCCCCCTCCACCTGCTGCAGTCGCTCCCTCCATCATTGCCGAACCACGACCGACATGTCGATGAGTTGAATTACTCCTTCAGCTTTTATTATTTTACTTTTTTTCCTTCCTCCAACCAAGGTCATCGTCTTTCGTGTTTGTTGCTATTCTATTGTCTGACAACATGCGCCGAGTTCTGTTGGATGTCTGTATTTTTGTCATCTTTATATTTTTATTTGAAAGGTTAAAAATATCGAAGCGGCCAATAATGAAGTGGAAGTCTCGGATGCTGTGATCATATTCCCCCATCCCTGGCCTGTTGTTTCTTTCCCCACTATCTTTTGCAAACACGTCGTACTACCCTCTGATGGTACGGATGGTATGGTACGGAAAAGGAAAAAAAAAATTAGAAAGAGGAACTGCAAATCGAAATTCACCAAACACGCGTGATGCAAGTTCACAATTTTTTTTGAATTACTTGGGCTAGGATGACGTTCCCCGCTTAAACTTTTTCGTGTTTACCCTTACATCCAATTATAGCACATGCTATGCGCACATATTTGTTCATAATTACGTCGGTTTCGGCCCCCCCAAATCGGACTATTTGTTCGTTAATTTTGTGTGTACAGCCGTTAATTCGCAATCTTTTTTAAGTTGTAATCCCTGTGTAACCTAACTAGATATAGCACTAACATACCCTCCTTGTCATCATATACTTATTCTACTCCTCTTCCATCCCCTGAATTATTTTGTAAAATGTAGCAATTGTGTGGTGTTTATTTTATCTTGTGGATTGATTTCCTTTTATACCTTATAACGTAATGCGTTCTTGTTGGCTAATTTTTGGTATTATTACTCCTTGTTAGGCAAGAGATGAGAGGTCAGTCAACCGGGATTAGCCCAAAAGTATTAGAGGAAGCTATCAAGATGAACCGGCTAGAGTAGCACGCAAAACCTAAAGCTAAAGCGGATTAACGGTTCGAGAAATTTAGCAAGTAAAACACGATAATCTTAACGTAGCTATAAACCGCGATAGGAAATCTAGAATTGCTATGCTTGGAATTACTGCTGAAACATGCCGTGTTACGGTTCATATACGTTAACCGGCATCTTATTTGTAGCTACTGCCAAGTTATTTATGAGCGGTTGTTAACAAGAACATGTAGTTTGGTTATATTGGACTAACTAAGCCCAATTTTCCATATCAGTAGATACGAATATCTTGAATCGTTGGCAATCGCTGCCGCCCAAGTCTACTTCTGCTATTCAAAATTGAGTAGATAAGAAAAATGCCAGAAATGAAAAGTAGATGTAGGTTTACAGTGATGAAAGAAGAAATGGTACGAAAGGTTTTCGGAAATACGAAACTTAATACGAAACTTACGAAAGGAAAGAGATTCCTGGTATTGTAAAGAGATGGAATATTTTTTATTATTTTTATGAATCTACAAAAAACAAATTCAGAATGTATCTATAAATAAAGAAGCAGATTGCTCGGCAAAAACAAGCAGACGAATTCGCGTTAAAAACTTAAAACTTAAAAAATAGAAAATACCAAGTTTTTTTTTTCAAACTGGCGCAAACAAAGAAAAATTTCGTTAGACTAAAATCCCTAAACACAACAACAAACATCTAAAAATGACGCTTCCTACCGGTTTTTTCTTCGCGCAAACGGCAACTTTATACTTTTGCTCGTGACTATTTTGTAATATGTTCTGCAACTTCATTTGACATTTCAAAATCCTTAATCCAATTAATACATTCTATTTGAGGCATTGCATAGTAACATGGTTACATGGATACATAATTCCCCTTTGCCTTCGTTAAAGTTGATGCGCGAATACTTGCTTCAAATTGTTGCAAGGCTTACTTTATGCACAAGGCCAAAAATTCTGATCTGAGACGCGATAGCATGTTCACGGAGGGATTTTTGTTTAGTCCTATAACACCAGCTCAGGTATGTACCTCCTTCCTGAACGGGAAAGCCGGAAAGCCAATCATCATTTAGCCGGATTTAGCGTCACATAGTAGTGGAAAATTCAACTGTAACTAAACAAAAACCTAAATAGTAAAAATAAAACATTAGTTGATTGTTGTTGGTACAGCAGAATCGAGTAATCCCAGGTGATTAAAAAGTCGGAACGGCATAACAAAAATTGAATGCGTCTATTATTGCGTCATCCCTACTTCGATTGTAAGTTTATTGTTTGTGAAATACAGACATAACAGCAGTTAGACATATAAAACCATAGTATTTATAAACCGAATTTTTCTAAAAAATGTGTTGATGAGATTTTAATTATGTTATTTAAAAAAATTCTGAAAAGTTGTTATTTCAACCGTTTCAACTTTTGGATAGTAGTTAAATTTTTTGCCGCTACGCGACGGTAGTAGCCGACTGATGGGTGATTGGCTGCGTCTAAAAGGATAGACAGTCCGCATAGTTCAGTGAGAGTTGATCAGGCCATATATATAGAGTAATTGATTGTTAGTGTGAGCCAGTTTTTCAGACCAAGATGGCGGCGTTTTCGGAAATCGAGATTCAATCCGAGTTACAAGAGGTAGAGATTGAGACGCTGCCGGTCGACGACATGCCCGTCGAGACGATTGTCGAGACAACCATCGACTCGGCCGGCCATCATTTTATGGATGCAACCTGCAGAGGTGGTGATGTGGACGTTGACGCCGAGGAAATTGTCCTGCAAACCCAAGAGGCAGGCGAGGTCGTCGTCGGAGGTGATGATGATGCTGATCCAGACGACAGCAGCGGACTTGATTACCTGCACATGTACTCAGACACAAGTACAGCTTCGTCTTCCAGGAGAACAGCCAACAACAACCCAAACAGCAGGAAAGCACGCAACAACAGATCCTCCAACACCCATAATAGCAGGTCCAATCCTTACGACAATGATGGCTACATCAGCAACACCACAACAAACAGTCGGAAGTGGGAGCAGAAACAAGTGCAGATCAAGACTTTAGAGGGAGAGTTCTCTGTAACAATGTGGGCTTCAGGAGCAGAAGAAGATGGTAATGTTGTGCGTTCCTGAACCTCTTTAACACTCTCTCAGATGGTTTCAATTATTCAGATCTGGGGGATGCAGAACTTGATGCAGATTACACAGAGTACATGACCGGCAGGAGGTTGTCCTCATCTTCCTCTGGAGGAGGTGGGGGAGGTGGTGGTACTGGTGGTGGCGGAGGAGTTACAGGAGTTGACCTCAGTGATCCAAAACAGCTAGCAGAATTTGCAAAGTACTTGTTTGTTTATAATTTTACTACTATGCTTGATTTATTTAACTGTTGACTTGTATGTACAGAATGAAACCCAAGAAAGAAAGAGGGAGTGAAGATCCTATCAGAACTATCGCCTGTCCTCACAAAGGATGCACCAAAATGTTCCGTGACAATTCGGCTATGAGGAAACACCTACACACGCACGGTCCGCGGGTGCATGTTTGCGCCGAGTGTGGAAAGGCCTTCGTCGAGTCGTCCAAGCTCAAGCGGCATCAACTGGTGCACACTGGCGAAAAGCCCTTCCAGTGCACCTTTGAAGGCTGTGGCAAGCGCTTCTCGTTAGACTTTAACCTCAGGACACATGTCCGTATCCACACAGGAGACCGGCCGTACGTCTGTCCGTTCGATGGATGCAATAAAAAGTTTGCACAGTCCACCAACCTCAAGTCGCACATCCTCACTCACGCCAAAGCCAAGTATGTTGCTTAAATTGGATAAATATTGGTTTACATGATCATTGACAACATTCCTTGTTCAGGAGTAATCTGGGCCGACAAATGAACTCTGCCCTTGACTTCGGCGAGGAAGCCGAGCTGGACGAACCTCAGTTCGTTCAGGTGGAAGTGGCCGGTCCCGACGAGCAGCAATTTATCGTCTACACCGAATAAGTGCCCCCCACCATCCACAGTTTCCTTTTCCCCCTAGATCGAGTTGTTCGCCTGATTCCCTTTTCTCACCTCCCAATCTCCTCTCTCTCTTTGCCTGAGTGAAAGAAAGGTTAAAGTGTAGCCAGTGCGTGCAGTGTTAAGAAAAGAAAGTGGCAGATACCCTCGGAGACTCGGTGCGTGTGGTTAACTGCTGGACAATTGTTAGCTACGTGCCTGTGTGAACGAGCGACCGAAGCAGAAAAGTTATGAAAACATTTTTGCGTCTCCTGTTTAACGATATGAAGGATTCGTCCGTCGTCCTGTCAGCGATGGTTCCTTTGTGTGTCCGTGTAATGTTACTGTATTGTGTAGTGACCTGTGTTCATGATTGAATTGAATTGACCAAGTTGTCCACCATCCCTTCAGACCTAACCCTTATTTTTTTTTCGTAGCTTTTTCTCTATTGCTCCTTATGTTAGGTCACTTGGAAGAGATAACTTGGGTATATTGTTTATGATGACTTTTTTCGCCGCGACTATACAATTTAATTCAACCGAGAGTCAAAATTAACCTCTAGGTAATTCTACTCCAGATTCTTCGCCGATGGATTCAGCGCCTTTGACATTATGGAAACGAACGATCGGGTCCTTGCGGGTAGTTGATGAACCGCTGGCCACCGGTTGACCGACAGTCTTCTTCCGTACCCTGCGGTGCACAACCCCGTCCGGCTCGTCCATCATCTTGAGAATGGCGGCCTGATCGGATGCATCCATCGGTGCAATGGAGATGTCGCGTACTGCTCGAAATTTTCCGCAATTGTTGAGATGTTCGTTCTCCAGTCGAAAGAAGTTCCAAACAAAACGCCTGAAATGAATCGTTTTTAACATCGAGTTTTGAATAATTATTATTTAAGACTATTACCGGAAGACCTCTAAAGGAGCCAAGATGGATAACATCAGATCACCGTGGATGTAGCCCATTTCGGTTAGTGAAAGAGAAAATGCCCAGCCGAAACGCAGGACAAAGTCTTCGACGATTCCAAAGTAATAATAAGCCTGTTTCCAATTTTAAATATTTCATGACGGTCGGTAGAAATTGAAAACGAAAAATGTAAACGTACTACATTGGAATAGACAATTTCTTCTCTGAGAAAGCGGTTGTCGCCAGCATTGCTATCAAAGAGACCCCAATCCATTTTCATGTCCCAGATGTAAGCGTAGATTGAACTAATGAAGGAGCATACTATCCAGGTGTAAAAGAATGGATAGTGCGAGTTTTTATCGACTCCATCGGCTTCGAATGAATGATAGAGCGTGGAAAATATGACTACGCAGAAAGTTGTGGTATACTTCCCAGCGTTAGCCAAATGCGGAAATTTTTCTTTGGTATCTTTATAACGGCGCAAACATTGTGCAAAACGTAGATAGGCTGGCAAACAGGCAACGACTGGACGAATAAACCATGTCTTGTCGACACACTTGTTGTAATCCGTAGCCGTATACCAGTTACCTTCGTTGGTAGCGTAAAAGCAGATCATGTACTGAAAATCTAGTAGCACTGGTACGAGACTGTTGAGCTGGTCAGCCAGCCAAAAGTCAGCAAAACCAACGAAAAAAAACGGCGCACATAAAGCCCTTCCCTGAAATAGATGGACAAGGGATTATAAACATAAAATACCAATGTAAAAAAAGCTATATCAATACCAGTTTACGCAGAAACCAAAAGCGCGCTTCGTGAACAAATGTCTTTGTAGGATTCAACAAGAAAAGGACCATAGTAACAGCAAGAGCTAGGGGATTGACGTATGGTGGAATGCCAAGGAATTTACTGTAAATAAAATGGAAAAAGTTTTAGATATTTTAAGATACGTTTCGTTTAACACCATTTAATGCGACCTGTAAAGAAAGGCTAATACTGAGAGAGTCCACAGGACCCCCAGGACCGATGCAAGTTCGAGCAAATGTTGCTCGGTCAAATGATGGCGCGGATCCAATTCAAAAATGAGAACATGATTCACACCAGATTTACGCCATCCCTACAAAATAATCGTAATTTAAAAAAAAAAGTCGCCTTTTTCCTGAAAACACGGAATTCAGAATTTACCTGAACATTGAGCCCCATAAAGAATAGGAACAGGGCAATTAGCATGGGGCCTCGGTATAAGCGCACAATGATCCTCCAATTGTTTTCTTGGCTATTGTGAAAAATTGCTAAGTGACGAATGAATGCCAAAGTTAGACAACACAAAACGCAACTTATAAGAAACATTCCTCTTACCTGAAACAACCATTGTAACAAACAGGCAGACGAACGCACCGGTAAAAAATCCAACTTTCAAAGTTGTGAGATCTGACTTTCTTTCACCCAGTGGTGGGACTCGAAGACGTTTCATTGCTTTCTGGCGATCGCCACCCTCTTTGTAATATTGCAATATGAATAATCTCATGTCCACTTGAAAGATTTTTAAAAATAATTTACTCACCGAGTTCATGGGTAACTGTAGCTTCAGTTTCACTCAAAAGTTTATCGATATCCTTGTTTGTGTAAAAATGTGCTTGTTCCACATGCTCGGTTCTCCATTTTGCTCCAGCGGTAGTTTGTATCAACTGTTTTAAATGAATCAATTGGAGCTATAATCAAGCAATAAAGACAAATTACCTTATCATGTTTCTTAAGGATTTTACGGAATCCAGTGAAATTTAAGTTTTGGTAATTTTGAAGGAGGATCAAGCTAAGGTAAAATTCACTGAAAGCCAGCTTTAGATCTGAAATTTTCATGACTGGTTGCTTGTTGCGTTTCAGAGTTCTACCCAACTTGTTGGCTTTTCCTTCACCCTGTCCATTAGTGTTTTTTGAGACCGATAGTTCACTTTTCAGGGCAGCATACTTCCTTGTAGCTTCAGCAAATTTTTCTGAATGAAAAACAAATGTTGTAGATAAATTTAAGAATTCTTAAAACACAATGTGGACACATACCAGAATAAAAGGTGTTGATCATTGCTAACTCCTTGTCACAGTATGTAAAAAACTGTTCATCAAATTTTGCATAATATCTAGCAATAACCTCAGGCTCTACAACTTCAGCTGAAGGTGCTTGCTCTTGTGCCTGGTAAAGGATTTGTTTCATATCCTATATACAATTTTAGATAAATAATTAGTATAAAACAATTCCCATAGATAAATAAATTATTTCAGTTTTTAGACCTCATAGTGAATATATTGCTTCCTCCATTCTACAATACAATATAAAATTTTAAATATATTTAGCATTAATTATTTTAAAACAATTATTCAGTTGAATACCAGGAGTAATATGGGCGGTCAAATGTTCAGCGAATTTCATTTTTCTTCTGTTGATTGACGGTAACACCCGTACGTAATTCGATTAAATGCAATGTTTTTATACACTTATAGTTCTTTGTTTTGTTATTTTCCTTTGAGGATGAATTGATTCGGGCACGATTTAAGGTTGCAATACTCAGACAAGTCCATTGATATTGTCTACAATGGCTACTGTTCCTAACAATTACAATTTGACATGAAGTAATCGACTTCTCGGTGCACGAGCAACTGAAATCTTAATCACTTTATATCATCACTTTTCATTAGAGCAGACGAATTTCATCGACCACAACAAAAATAAAAAATAAAACATTCATGATTGATCAATGCTGCGTTGTGCGATGTAGAATTTCAGACTAAATTTCGTTGGATTAGTTAATGTTCTTGCTGCATACTAACGACTAACCAAGCATTTAGCAATGTTTTTTCAAGTGATAATTTTTTTTATTTTGATCATTGAAACCAGTTTTTGTATTTATTCGAATTCATCAACTAAAAGCCATAATTTGACGATAGATGGCTGTGTTGCTCTTAAGGATTTTTTTTTTTTAAATAAAAAAGTGTCCAGTGGTTTATGTGAAACGATCTACGTTTTCGAATGACGAATGCACCGTTATAATCGCTAAATGCTAGAACCTTCACTTACACATTTTGCACCTTTCTGTGTTTGTTATGTACAGGCTATGCAAAACTGTGACAATTATTGGGTTACAGTAACTATTGATTTATAAAATATTTGTGTTTATAAAATGGATTTAATTACATGGTTAAGCAATCTGGAAATCAGTAATATAATAATTGGAAATCAAGTTCTGCGTTAATGCGTTTATAAAATGTACGGCTTTGTACGGAAAATTGGAATGCACAGAGTTGACAATTCCATCAAATATTACCATCAGCAAATGATCGATAACAGGATGTCGACTCTCGGGTGGAAAGTCTTTTTTCCTATTGCTCTTATTTCTCAATCCGTCGCCGGAAAATGACGATGATCTCCCGCAACGACTGGGAAAATAAGAAAAAATTCCGTCTATCTTTTTTCGATGAAAGTATACAGCATACCCGGATGAATGGAATATCACACGCTATTTCCCCCTCAAGTTATTTAACCTGGCTTGGACACAATGCGTATGTCTCGAATGTTTCGTGTGCACCAGTTTGTAAACCTATTCATTTCGGAGAGAATAATATTTCAAGTTTCCACATTGGACATTTGGCGAAAAGCTGTACGCGTACCCTCAGATGGAACGCGGCGGAAACTAGAAAGGGAAACCTTTTTCGTCCCCTCCACCCCATACTAGCGACTGAATAACAACCTCTTACAAACAGCACCATAACAAAAGCAGGTCATTCACATCGGGTCTATGACCTCGAACGACCTTGAAGAAAGTTGAGTCGTAAAAACCGTCGAAACTGGAAATATCCATCGAATCATCCGTAGACTTTACCGCACAGATATATTACTCATTTACAAAATCCCACTATTTTGTTTGTTTGTTTCAAGATTGTTTATTTATACATTCAATAATAGTTATCTTTTGCTGATTTTCGCGTCGGCAGAATGTTACACATTAAAAAAAAAGGTTTTAGCCTTAGGCCCCCTCGTTTGTGAGTTGCCTCTTTATTTGTAAGAAGATCACAGAGAGAGAGAGAGAGAGAATGGGGTGGGGGGATGGAGGGAGGATGGAGAATGGAGGGAAGAAAATGAAGGACGCGGGCGAGTAGTTAGGTCAACAGCCTTGGACGAGGTCGTTACTCGAGCAAAATGCACCGGCTGTGTTGAAACTGAAAAGATTGGAACAGCAGAGAAAAAAGATTCAAATAGTCAGACGCACACGCACAAAAACCAGCAATATCATCACGGTTCAACTTCAACGAACAGCACTGAGCCCTTTTTTTTTGTCTTTCTTTTTTGGTTCGGGTCACGAGCTAAAAAAAACATCACTAGATTCTGACGAGACACGAATGCCTGACTTCGTGATCTTGCTTCAAGCAGTTTTTCCCGAACAATGATTTCGGTCCACTGTGTATTTCCAAAGGCCATTATTATACCCACTGACATTTAGTTGAGCTATTCACAAATAAATTCGGGTAGATTTCACCAAAACAGTTTTTGATATACATTACACACTGTAGTCTAGAATTAAGTGGCGGTGTAGTCGTCAATCATCCGTTGCGTAAAACATGCAATTTTGGATTTTTTTCTTTTTTTTTTTTTTTTTGCGTGTAGCTTGTCTTAGATATTTCACAAATTAGTTGTTTAAAAATATTATTTCTGTAAGACGGCGATGATTGGTTTTGGATTAAAATATAAAAACAATATGCTATAACGGAAAACGGTATAACGGAAAATTACAGACTACACAATAGAACATTAGTACATGTTTTGTTAATGGAAACTAAATAATACGAAATGTTCCATCTCTAGGGGAATTTCCCTTTTAGGAAGTAGAATTTTTCTAACAATCGTGTGTCTTAGTCGACGCTCTCTCTGTCGTGCGTCTAGCTAGCTTAGCGTAAGTCCATGAAGAACGCGGTGACCGATTTTCACTTCTCACTGCACTCAGGTCTAGCGTATATTTTTTTTTTTTGTTCGCAACAATGTAACACATTTATGGGAACATTGATGTCAAGTTTAGTTTTAATACAGTGTAAGCAATTATTATTCTTCGTCCTTGTTTTGTTTATTACAAACCCTGAGTTATAAATGTCAACTGATTTCAATTGAAAATTGACATTTTAAGCTGCTCCGAAAAACAGATATTTTGCATATTTTCGTTCTTTAGTTTAGGAAGAACAAAGTTCATGGAAAAATTTGCTTTGTTAGTTACAAATTACAATTAGTTCTAGGTCAAATCCTATAACTTTCTCTCATATAGAGTCAACGTACCCGCCGGGTTTACCCGATAGCAATGGTGAGAGGGGGCTTGGTGGGAGGAGCCTGAAAAAGCGACACTAGCGACGCCTACTGAATATAATCCATAATGCGGTTCAGAGAGAAAGAGGGCCAACAGTTGGAGGAGAGCGGGGGGATGGGGGGTTAGGAGGTTTGAGGGGGAGGGAAGACAGGATATCAAGGAGGGTTACGCGTCAGGCTCAGGCCATGAGGTCAGTAGTACCCAAACCCAATGCTGAATAGTCAGTTACTCACATTTAGCGTTAGAGAGCCTCGCGAGAGACGTCGATCTTCCTCTCAGCGTCACGGCAACTTTATACTTCATGTTTGTACCTAAAAGTTCACACACTGGGTGTTAAAATGTGTTCTGATTAGGCGAGTCCTATGTAATCAAGCTCATCTGTCAACTTCAGGTATATACAAATACGAGGTAAAACTCGACAACTTTTGTTTTTTGACGTTGTTAGTTAATTCAAGTTTCGTGTCACTTTTGTTGCAGCAGAAGAAATGGGCGAATCCGATAGCGGACAGCAATATTGTCTTCGCTGGAACAATCATTCTGACAGCATCATCTCAGAATTCGAAGTATTACTTGGCCAGGAAGATTTTGTGGATGTCACACTCTCTTGTGACAGACAGAGTGTCAAGGCCCACAAAGTTGTTTTGTCAGCATGTTCAACATATTTCAGAAGACTTTTGAAAGTAAGTCAGTTATTATCAACATTCCCCATCTCCTGAAATATTGCTCAAGTTCTTAGTGATCCATTGTTGAAGGTGTTTTTATTAAATTGGGGATTTTAAAAATTATCTACTGTACATGGTACACCATTAAAAATGTTCATCAAAAGTTTTTAAAGAAGTAAAATAAATGTATTTAAAATAAATTAAAAGTAGAGTAAATGTTTGGAATCAATGGCTAGCTGCATTAGTTATGCATTTAATAATAAAGTAGTACATCAATAATAGCAACTACAGTGTGATTTATGTTAAATATATTAAGTCCTATATAGTTATTGAACAAGGACATTTGTGTGTTGAAACAACAACAAAGAGAAACATTGAAACTTTATAAAGAAAATTGTTACTGTTGAGCTGCATCTAAAAAACTACCTTTTAACATATTTTAACAGGATAATCCTTGCCAGCACCCGATTATCATCTTACGAGATGTCGCCTACAGTGAGCTTTCGGCCATTCTTTTCTTCATGTACCACGGTCAAGTGATGGTCGAGCAAGAACGAATACCACAGCTTCTTCAGACGGCCCAGTTATTGGAAGTTCGAGGATTGTGCGAAATTCGAGAAGGCCAATCGGCTTCCACTAAAGATGAAAAAGAAGGAGGAACTCCTGGAATAAAAGGAAATCAATCCTTTCTTGCTGGTCTCCTGAACACCAGCATTTCTGCCACAAAGAGATGTGCATCCGTCTCTGACACCAATTCCTGCAGCAATTCCAGTCCTATCCCGTCGCCAGTTGCCAAAAGACAGAAGAGTTCTGGAGGATCTTCACGTCCTGTGCCCATGTTACAGTCCATTTTATCTCAACAACTTGCCGTACCCGCAACCCCGACTTTTGATTTGACAGCCAAGTCGATGGGAAGCTCCACCCGAGCTCTAACTGCACTGGCTTCCAAAGTGCAAGCCAATTCATCTCATACTGCATCATCAGCCACCAATTCAAACAGTGTCAACATTCTTCCTACATCATTAGAAAATTTATTGAATTTAAGCTCCGTTGTCATGGCTGCTGCTGCTTCATCGGGTAGTCACAACAACGGAGCTGACATATCTGCCACTAGCTCGTCGGATGAGGAGATGAACGAAAAAGACGACAAAGTGGAATCCTCGTTTGGCGATATGGAAAACAGCTGCCATGGCGGACGAGACATAGAGCCCGACGCGGTAGTCGAGATTAAAGAAGAACCTCTAGTGGATTTTGAGGACGAATTTGGCGAGGATAATAGTCCCCATGGGGCCGGAGGAGGAGTTAGCGGTGACGACGAAAGTGAGAGCGAAGCAGAGCTAGGAGCAATGAGTGAGAGCAGTCGAGGAGAAGCCTTCTCACTTCCGCTTTTGGCCCAGCATTTAGCAGCGCCAAACCTATTAAGTGCATCAGCCAAACTTCGAGCGGCCGCATCTCAAGCTCGTCATCTCTCGACAAGCAGTAACGACAGCATGACGCAAGTCCTAATGGGTCCTTCGACTCCACCTGATGCAGGACCTGCCTCTATGTCAACAAGAGCCGATACCGCCAGTCCTAGTAAGCTTCAATTGGAATTCCCTAGTTTCTGATTAGACTAATCGCTTCTTTTCTTTGACCACAGGTTTTGATCCCTTGGGAGGAGATCCTCCTCGAAAATTGGCCTTCCACGAACCGCGCCCTTGTCCAATTTGTCGCCGAATGTACCGCGATGCGGCTACTTTACGCACCCACACCGCCATCATGCACGCAGAAGGAAGAGATCCATTCGCTTGTCTGTGCGGAGAACTTTTCCGCACGAAATACGAAATGTACAACCATAAGAAGAATGGTCACAGATGAAGAATTTTCTCTCAAACTGTTTGTTTTCTCGCGCCTCCAGTGATAGTTATTTTCATTTTTATTCATCCAGTGTTTTTTTTTTTTTTTTTTTTTTTTCATCTCGCAATTTTTCTTATCGTTTTAGATTTTATGTCTCCAGTGAAATTTAAATGTCACATTCGAACGCGTTTAACCTATTTTTTTAGGTTTCTTAATTGACGATTTCACCCTTTATTTGCTTCGATCTTTGATCATATGTGCAAGATCGTTTTGTTGACTTTTTTTCACTTTTAAGCTACCAATATGTTTCCTATGACTGCATTGACATGAATTTCCCAATGTGAAATAGTTCCTTCGTTTTGTTCCGATTCCGTACTACATTGAAAGCATTTTTGTATGTGTGTTTTTAAATAACCGTGGTTATTAAACCAGCCATTGCTGCTAACGCGTGCATAGTGCAGGGGTTTTCGAGCAGGTGAACGACATGTCCAGTGATCCCGTATTTAGTGCTCGACCATTCCACAGTACCAATTGCGTGTACCGGATTAACACGAGCCAGTAGAAATCAGTGTCAACTTTTGAAATTCCGACTAAAACACGGCATAGTGTATTCGCGTATCTTGTCTACTCTTTTATTTTTTATCCTGTCCCCTATGTACAATTTTGGCTGTAAAAATTATAACCATCTCTTTGTTAAATATGACATCTTGGTTTCTTTTTTTCTTAGTTGCCTTCTTTTGATCAATCTCGATAGTATATCCTTTTTTTTTTTTGCTATAGAATAACTGACTTCATCATTGACGATACTGACGAGGTGGAAGTTTCACTTCAACGTAGCGCGAAGGCACTCGTAAAACGACGTAGATCTCATTGGAGAAAACTCGTTGCAAAGGACTGGGGTTACCTTCAAACAAAATTGAGCACAAGGGATTGAGATCTTTTCGATGAGGCTCTTCTATATCCCAAATGTTCAACATACTGCAACCAGGTCTATAATAAATTCAGAAATGACAATAAATACACACCCATCATTGAAGAAATCAATCGAAACGTACCGTGACTCTCCATAACACCAGTGATCTTGAAGAACGAAATACGTTACCTTGAGATCAACAAGGGAACGATATAATTCAGCAACGGTGCCGCGACCAAAAGCTCGATAAACAATCTTAGTGCGTTCTCTATCAATAATAAACAATAAGAAATTTGACAACATTTGAACTTTTTTCAAGTATACCTTAGATCGGAATATTCGTAGTGCGGATGGTTAATTATTGGCCTTTGAGTAGTAAGTAATATTGACGCCATAATAGGCATAGGTCCAGCAAAAGCTGCTTCCTCTCGCGGTGTCTCCTTTTGAATCCAATTCACCAAATCTTCTAATGCCGGGTTGCTATTTTTTACTTGAAATTAGTATTATGTTTCAAATTTGCTTACGTTTTATATTCAAATACCTGTACTCTCCGACGATACTGTCAAAATTAATAATAAAAACAATTCATTACATTTATTTTTTTACGACAATCGGGCAAGACACATACCTTCTTTGTTCTTTTAGATTGCGCAAGCCTGCATAACTCATCCCACTTAACAAAGCTGCCAGCAACGCCAAGTGCATTAATTTGCCTTTGACGAAAAACATGTACTAAATGAAAAAAAAAAAAAATTTTAGGAAAGGAAAATAAAGTATAGAATTACGAAGGAAAAATAAAATATAAACCTTTTTAGAAGCAACAAGACTGGCCATTATACACAAGTGAGGCGACATAAACAGCTTCAGCCGCATTATTATTGCAGCCATTATAATGAACGCAATTAGTTGCAAAATGTTGTACTGGACGGCAGCGTCAACCTTGCGAGGTGATGGTATTTCACTTTTCGGAATCTCTTTCAAATCTCGTCGCGATTCTCTCTGCTTTTTCATTGGCAACGAAGCTACAGTTCGTTTCTGGCAAGCTCCACTGTTGCTCGTCATCTCACCAATTCCTGCTGCATACAGTGTTACACTTCCAACAGCTATGTACACAATAGGCAGTAAAAGAGTGGAAGACAATCGGTAGATCGTCGATAGCGATATGAAATCAAATTCGGCGGCACATGTGTAGAGCATGGTGTGAAAATCTCGAAAAGAAGTGAATTTCGATCGAAGCAAATTGAGGATGTGAGCCTGGAAATGATGTAGAAATATTCGTCTTGTTATCACAGCTAAATTACTCAAAATAATATAGCTATACTTACGTCGTCTTTCGATCCTATGAGAATTGATACACAAAGGCGCAAGAAGAACGTGCATGCACCTATTAGTACGCCGTAAATGACCGTATTTCTAAGTTTTAGCCACTCGTTTTGAGGACGTGATGAGAAATGAGGAAAGAATACGATGAATCCCAGTAGTACAACAATCGAGCAAGAGTAATACGACGTAAGAAGCATTTCGTTGGCGAACAGCAAAACAATGGCATTTTGTAGTCCAATCTACAAAATAAAAATATTGAGTTCAAGTTAGTTATAAAGATGAGGAAAAATGATAGATACCAATTTTCCAAGAAAAACTACAGTTATATTCGAACGAGGAGTAGAATTTTGGATCCACAACACCGTTAAACTGAGCACTTGTGTAAGGAAGACAAATTGCGAAAATTGCCAGGTGACTAGGGAAGCCGTAGTGGTAAAGGCAATACAGCATAAATGTTTCCAGTGTGGAGTTGTTTGACGCAAACACCAGGAGACTGACAAAATCTGAGCCAAAATCAATGGATAGCCGAAGCTTTCTCGCAACGGAGGTGTCCATTGAACGCGCGTACACTGTCTCACCATAGAATTACATAAGTAATTTTGTTATGTCATACGTCGTACTTTTCAGAATTATACCTCTACGTGATTAAAAAAGAAAGCAGAAATGGCAATGATGCCTCCAAATATTGAACGACTTAGGTAGCAACCGTAAAGGAAAATTAGGGCGGCTGTGATCCCTGCACAGAGCCACACTCCATTAATGTAAAAATAGGAAGGATCACCTAAACCTTCACAGCTCCAAACCGCTGGTAGATCGTCTCCGCGATCAACTTGCCAACATTCTTTAGTTTTAATTCCGGCAGTATTTGTAAAGTGTATGAAACCCCTATATGCAGCTCCTAAAATTACCTGCAATGATTTCCAATAATATTTAGAAAGATAAATGAACAAGTTTTTAAATATCACATGTACCTCGGGATAGAGATTAAATCTCTGTAATGTGTTGATGGTTGATGGATACTCTGTTTTGTTGTCGTTCATTATACTGTGAAGTCCCAAGAAGAATGACGGTGCATTGACAATCCTTTTGTAATACGAGTAGTAGCTGCAAAAAAAGAATAAATAATTTGATGATAGGGATAGAAAATCAAGGAATAAAAATAGTAAATCTTACAAGCCCATCTCAGAACGGAAGGTCATTTCCCTCTCAAGCGTAGAGAGATGTGAGAAGTGTCGATCATTTTCAAACATTGTAGATACATGGTAAAAATTGAGGCAGCTACACACTAACGCTAAATATAGTACACGAGAGAAATTGTACGTCAGCAACTAAAACATATGTTGGAAATTTTTTAGGGGAGAAGTATAACTAACCAATGGACACAATTAGTGCGTACTGCGCATAATGGGTGGTTGTTGGTAAGGTTGCTCCATCATTCATGATTCTTCAAATTCCGAATTATTTCACCACGTGTTGCTTGTTTTTTCTTGTTTGTTTTTGATTGCTTAGAAAAAAAAACTAGTTAATGTCAGCTGGTTTGCGGCAGCTGTCTATCTTCTCGCCGTCGTCTGTGCCGCTGTTGCAACACTTAAAACTTTTGGCAGTACTAAAAAAGAATAACAGATGGCTAGCCTAATTTTGTTTGAATTGTAAGTAACATGAAATAAATTACTCCTGATTTGTTTTTTAAATTTTCAGTACGCAAGTGTGATACGTAATGCTATTCTTATCGATTGAAATCATCATTTTTGGGAATGTTAAATTTATCGCCAATTGAAAAAGTGACTATAGTTGCAGTTTTACTTACTAGATGGCGGTAATGCATGATTCAGGTAGAGAAATTATATTTTCCTTTCCTGTAATGCAAAGTTCTCATAGTCATCATAGTCACTGTGGCACAGTCAGTATTCCTGTCAAACCTTTTCACGACTCACGAGTGAACGTGTCACTCGTAATTCCACTCAACATTCCACGAAATCATTTCTTTTAACTTCTTTTAACTCTTTAGAATTTATTAACGAAGATTCCGATTCATTTTCATCAATTTTAATCGTAAGTACTCATTTCTTTTTTTATTCTGTTTTTGGTGCATATCTCACAGTTTTGTCCGCGAATATTTAAATTGTCTGCTGGACCATGTCACTGTGTTTGCAACGGAATCATTGAGATTCATTTGATTGGATTAAATTAACCTTTTATATTATGGGTGCTAAGTTAACTATTATAGGGCATGAGAAAGAATTCCAATAGCCTAGTTAGATTTTTTTTTAAATGTTCACCCAGTTATTTGAGAGCATCACTGTATAATCAGCACACCGTTAGGGTAACTTTCTCCAGCTGCCCCGAGGTTATCGTTTCTTTCTCGTCAAACAGGTTTAGGTTTTTAACATACGATTTCTACTTCCGGATCGTTTAAAACAGAAAATCTTTCTCTTCGATTATCACACTGAATTATAGTTTTTCAGATCTTTGTGAGATAGAATAGAACTGAAACTGTTACAGTTGTTACACCGTTGCTTTGATGGTATACCGACCGAATCTGACGTCTGCGTGAGCGTAGTAAAAAGAAGGGTGGGCGACAACCGATCAATACCTAGAAGACTCTCACCTTTGTTCGCGGTTGCGATTCGGCAAAATTAACTTTCCTCTTTTCCTTTTGAAGTCTAGACTATCCATACAGAATGTCTGCCCGAGCCATTTGGGAAGCAACGGGCAAGGACTTGATTAACCGGAATTTGAATTACTCCAACGGCGTGGCCAAGTGTCGTTTCGCTGTCTATGACCAAAGCGTCTCATGGAGCCAACTTGTCCAGCAGGAACCTTGGCTCGAAACCGAGGTGAGTGATTAGTTTCCTTTTTTGAAAAAATATAAAATAACAGTTCTTCGAATGAATGACATTTGTCCCTGCGTCCCGTTCCGAGTATTCTCAAGTAGGAAATGCCCGAATTGATAATAAATTTTTATTTTTTTATGCTTTTAAATCGTGTACAGAAACTGGTGGTGAAGCCGGATCAGCTCATAAAGCGACGTGGAAAATTGGGTCTCATCAAGGTCAATGTGGACTTGAATCAAGTCCAAGAATGGGTTAATGAAAGGATAGATAAAGACGTCCAGGTAATTTTGATTCTTTGAAATTTAATCTTGTATTTTTGTTTGTTTTATGTTTAAATATTTTTTTTTATGGAATGCCAGAAATGTTTGATAAATTGAATTAAATCTATTTATTCAGGTGGGCAAGGCAACTGGTAAACTGCGTCGTTTCATTATCGAACCGTTTATTGCACACAAAGACGTAAGCATATAGATAAGGAAACGTGCTCAATATGTTGTGAAATTATAATGCGTCTATAAAATAAAAACAGGAGGAGGAGGCATACGTTTGCGTTTACTCTGAACGCAACGGCGACGTCATTCTCTTTCACCACCAAGGAGGCGTGGATATTGGCGACGTGGACGAAAAAGCTTTGCGCCTGTCCGTGGAAATCGACAATAAACCCAGCCGGGAGGATATATTGAGCGGTTTGCTGGTCAACGTCACCGACGATGCCAAAAAAGAGTGGGTTCAATTTGTCGAACAATTTCAAGTTGCCAAGTTTCCTCCCTTTGTTATCAGTCAAAGAACAAATGTTGATTTGCTGAATTTCGATTACCATTTCAGACGAGTGGCCGACTATATCGTTGCCCTCTACGATGTCTACGTCGATCTCCATTTCACCTACATGGAAATCAACCCGTTGGTGGTGACGGCGGAAGGCGGTGTCTTCATGCTGGATTTGGCGGCCAAAATCGATGCCACGGCCGATTTTCTCTGTCGCACCAAATGGGGAAGCATCGAATATCCGCCTCCGTTCGGCCGCGACGCCTATCCCGAGGAGGCCTATATCGCCGACCTGGATTCGAAAAGTGGCGCTTCGCTCAAGTTGACCATCTTGAACAGGGCTGGACGCATCTGGACCATGGTGGCCGGTGGAGGCGCTTCGGTCATTTATTCCGACACCATTTGCGATTTGGGCGGCGCTGCCGAACTGGCCAATTACGGCGAGTACTCGGGCGCCCCGTCTGAGCAGCAAACTTACGAGTATGCTAAAACCATTCTCAGTCTAATGACCCAAGATAAACATCCAGACGGAAAGGTATTGATCCAATGTTAGTTTTGACTGAGTTTTGGGGTTGCAACAATTAGGGAAAAAAGTCACGGGGTACTTTTGATGTGTCATTGTGACTCGGCGGATATACATTACCGCCGTTTCCGTTGTTATCACAGGACTTTTGGTGAAGTAATCTCGATTTCAATAGCGTTTTGATTTCGGCCTTTCGAAATGAAAAAAGTTCAAAGGTCGTTTCGTGGTTGTCCTTTTACAAAAAGACAACATTCGAAATAATACGCTGATTAGTGTCTTTTAAAACCTGATATCAAGTTATCTTTTTTTCTTTAATAAATCGCACATGGCGTGATCGTGAGGATTGCATCATCTTTTTTTAACCCCTGAATTTCAAATGTGACCTAAATGACTTAAAGAACGTCTCGTGTGAATTGATGGTAACCTGATAGTGCCGGTTTCTCTTGACTTTTTTAGGTACTGATCATTGGAGGCGGAATCGCTAATTTCACTAACGTTGCGGCCACGTTTAAGGGCATCGTTAAGGCTCTGTTGCAGTACCAGACCAAATTGGTGGATCATAAGGTTTCCATCTTTGTCCGCCGAGCTGGACCCAACTACCAGGAGGGTCTTCGGTAATTGTTTTTAATCAACAAAAATTATAGATGTATAATAAACATAACACGTTTTTGTCTGTTTGTATGGTCAGGGTGATGCGAGAAGTGGGAGCCAATTTGGGAATACCCGTCCATGTTTTCGGCCCCGAAACCCACATGACTGCCGTTGTGGGCATGGCGCTTGGCAAACGTCCGATCCCCAGCGAGTCGGTTGTTGAATTCTCGACGGCCAACTTTTTATTGCCTGGCGGCCAAGAAGATGAGGTCTGCTCATGAACAAAAAAAAATATATGTAACTAAAAAAGAAACAAAGTCTCTAATCGATCAACCGTTTCGACAGATGCCCCGAGCCCGAGCAGTTTCTCAGGATTCCGGCGTTGGTAACCGGGCCTCGTGGGACGAGAAGGAGGGATCGCGCCAGGGCTCATCCGCAGCCGGCGCCTCTTCTTCGCTGGCTTTCCTCAAACCACTTTTCACGTCCGAGACGAAATCCATCGTCTGGGGCATGCAGACAAGGGCCGTCCAATCAATGTTGGACTTTGACTTTGTATGCCGACGCAAGGAACCCTCTGTAGCGGCCATGGTTTACCCGTTTACTGGAGACCACAAGCAGAAATTCTACTGGGGTCACGGCGAGGTTTTCATCTCCGTTTACAAGTCGATGGACGATGCCATGAAGAAACATCCCACCGCCGATGTCATGGTCAATTTCGCCTCCCTCCGCTCCGCCTATGACAGCACGGTGGAAGCCATGAATTACCCACAAATCCGTACCATTGCCATCATTGCCGAAGGCATTCCTGAAAATTCGACCCGTAAACTCAACAAACTGGCCGCTTCGAAGAATGTGGCCATCATCGGTCCAGCCACAGTCGGTGGAATTAAACCGGGTTGCTTGAAGATCGGCAACACCGGTGGCATGATGGACAACATTCTCCACTCAAAGCTCTATCGTCCCGGCAGGTAACACAATTTCCATTTTAACCTAATGGCATAGTAATTATGCATGAATTTATTCCTTTGTCATTGTCCAGTGTGGCTTATGTGTCCCGTTCGGGCGGCATGTCCAACGAGCTGAACAACATTATCGCTCATCACTCGAACGGCGTTTGTGAGGGCGTGGCCATCGGTGGCGATCGTTACCCTGGTACAACCTTCATTGACCATCTGCTTCGCTACCAGAACGATCCGGAAGTCAAGATGTTGGTCCTCTTGGGTGAGGTCGGAGGAGTCGAAGAGTACGACGTTTGCCGGGCGTTGACGGATGGAAGAATTACCAAGCCAATTATTGCTTGGTGCATTGGCACTTGTGCCAGCATGTTCTCCTCTGAAGTCCAGTTCGGTCACGCCGGAGCTTGCGCCAATGCTGAGCGTGAGACGGCCCTGGCCAAGAACAAGGCTCTGGCCGAAGCTGGCGGTCACGTTCCGCAGAGTTTTGACGATTTGGGTGAGGTAATCGAAAAGGTTTACAAGCAATTGGTCCAGGATGGCACCATCGTCCCACGCGAAGAAGTCCCGCCGCCCACTGTGCCCATGGATTATTCCTGGGCGCGTGAGCTCGGCCTGATCCGCAAACCAGCTTCGTTTATGACCAGCGTGAGCGATGAGCGTGGCCAGGAACTTCTCTACGCCGGCATGCCCATCAGCGAGGTTTGCTCAGTCACCAATCAAAATTCATATGCGATCTTATTTTGACCATTGTTCGTTCGTTTTTTTTTTTTTTAATTTCCAGGTGCTAAAACAAAATTTGGGTATTGGTGGAGTGATTTCGCTGCTCTGGTTCCAGCGCCGTCTGCCCGTCTACGCTTGCAAATTCATTGAAATGTGTTTGATGGTGACGGCCGACCACGGACCGGCTGTCTCCGGTGCTCATAACACCATCGTCTGCGCCAGGGCCGGCAAAGATTTGGTGTCTTCTCTGGTGTCTGGTCTCTTGACCATCGTAAGTCGTTTGGCCAGCAAATGAAGACAAAAGCAGACGACATTTTCAATGTTTGATGTCTTTAGGGTGATCGATTTGGTGGAGCGTTGGACGCTGCCGCTCGTCAATTCAGCGAGGCTTACGACATCGGACAACATCCGATGGAATTTGTCAACAGTATGCGCAAGAAGGGCGAGCTGATCATGGGAGTGGGTCACCGCGTCAAGAGCATCAACAATCCCGACATGCGTGTCACCATCATCAAGGTAAAAATTGACTATCGCATTTCCTTTTAGAATGGGATCTCAATTTTCGTCTCCGATTTGTCTAGGAGTTCCTGCGCGAACATTTCCCCGCCACTCCGTTGCTGGACTACGCCCTCGAGGTGGAAAAGATCACAACGAGCAAGAAACCCAATCTCATTCTGAACGTCGACGGCATCATCGGCGTGGCTTTCGTCGACCTTCTCCGCAACTCTGGCTGCTTCACTCGGTACGACATTGATTTCCAATTTTGATTTATTTTCTCTCTTTAGTTTCCTTTAGCTCTTAGTTTTTATTTTTTCCCTTTCCTTGTTGTTTCTTTTATGACGCTTTTGTACGAACCACTGATGGATTATTCGTTTATCTTCCATTTCGACGACGTTGTTGATACAGGGAGGAGGCGCAGGAGTACGTCGAGATCGGCACGATCAACGGCCTTTTCGTCTTGGGTCGATGCACGGGCTTTATCGGTACGTGCGCATCAAGTTTCAGACGAGCTTTTCTTGTCCATCTGTTTCTTGCATCCATCAACTCTTTTTTCTATTTCCTTTCTCTCTCTTTGTACAAACGCAGGCCACTATCTGGATCAAAGGCGACTCAAGCAAGGACTCTACCGTCATCCCTGGGACGACATTTCGTACATCCTGCCGGAGAAATACGCTGAATAGGCGGGGAGGGGGAGCAGCACTCGACGAAAAAGAGGAAGTAGCTTTATAAAAAAACCGGAAGAGGGACATCTTCGTAATTCGATGTGATAATAGGAAAACAAACTCGTCCGAAAAAAGGAAAAAAGAAAATTAAACTAAAAATCTAGAGGACAAAACGACAGACAGCTATCGAAAGTTCACCGTCTCTACATGTGATGCACCTCTTCAGCACCAATTTGTCTTAACTCACTTGTCTTTCGCACTTGGTAGATAGGAGAAGAGAAGGAATGCTTAGCTAACCAATGGAGCGGCAACAACTTTGTAGACATCTACTTGCTTTGAATTGGTCCCAAAGACCCGATCAAAGTTGAAAGATTTTATCAGCGAACTCTTGTCGACCACTTGCAATTCTTTATGGTTGTTAACCACACACATGCACACACATTTTATTCCTCCCAAAACAAAACAAACAAAAAAAAAAATGAATTGTTTGCGTGTTTTTCATTCATTGTTGTCGCTCCTCCGGAAAGAGCACGAGCGGAAAAGCTCTTCCAACCAAAACCAAAAACAAAAAAATTGTCCCGAAGAAACGAAACATTCTCTCCATTCCGAAGCATCATTTCCCCTTTTTCGGTTCCCTGTTTTTATTTTTTGATTCAAACGTGACACTGATACGTTCCAGCTGTAGCATCAAAGATTTTACAAAAATCCAATTTTTAATTTTCTTTTTAAAAAAAAGCCTAACTTTAACCTTAGATTTATGATTTTTTCTTCTTATCATTATTATCTTTTTAAAAAAACAAAATGGTGTGCGGGACAGAGCAAATGTTTTGAATTCTTTTATCAAAAGAGCATCATTGGCTATTTTAAAAAATTGTTGAGCAATAAACGGTGTTTTAGTGTGCCCACTCGTTCGTGAATTTTTCTTTTTTTTCAAAATTTATCCGGCAAATAAAAATTCACATTTGTTTTTTTTTTTGTTTTTTTTTTGTTTCCATTTCGCTGGGGATGCGGGCGAAAGTTTTCGTAAAATCAAATTTCATTATCGATTGGGCGATGTGACGGGGGGGCGATCGAAACTTTTGGGTTTTGCACAGGACCCAACTGCGGATAGGTCAGCCGCCGTGGGCTGCGATGCGTGACTACATATTCTGGGGGGGCTCTGACGGAAAATGACAGTCGTTCTGCTCACTTGCGCAACCTTTAGATGCAGCTTCTTGCCTCTCTGCATCTTCAAATTGGGTATGATTCTATTATTGCGTCCTTCCCGCTATTTTTTCCGCCCTTCGAAATTCTGGCGTTTCCAACTATCGATTGGGCGATCCAGCACGTCCCTACAGAGAGAGCTAGACCTCTCTCTCTCCTTCTGTGCTGTGTGTGTGGATTGCCTCGGAGGAGCTACATAAACTTATACAATTCCGATTATTAAAGGTTTGCTGGGCCTCGCCGTCCTCTATATAGACGCGCCGCCCGCCTGATGCGACTGTTGCCGAGTCTTTCCCATTCGATTTATTCCGCCCGAAAATCTAGCAAACTGACTCGATCAAACATTACACTGGAAGCCCAGCAGCAGCAGCACACCTCTGCGTCAATCTCCTGGTACACAACTTACTTTCTCCAACAGCAGCAGCAGCAGCAACTTGGATTGTTAAGTGTTATTGCTAGTTTCTGCTAGCTCTCAAGTTGGACACACTCATCCAATTGGTGCACTATTCTACGGCCATATTCGATAGACGTCTGTAGCAACGCTACTGCTGCTGCTGAGCCATTAATGAGCTCTTGTTGTTGACTGATGACGTCGGAGAAAATCCATTGCATTTCTATTGTGTCGGCAGCAACAGCGCCGTAATATTTAAGCGCAACTTGTGCTCAATGTAAGTTGCATTATTTGCGAGTCGGAGACAGGGTGACGCTGTATTTACGGTTGGGTATTGGCCTCTAGTGTCTTGTTGGCATCTTTAATGGACGGTTCCACTTCTTGTTTCCACGTTTCTGCGATCCTGCGCATTTTCTTGATTTATTCAGTTAGTCGGGCGGAAGGGCGTCGCGGGCTGCTCCAAGCTGCGAGAGAGATACGCGCTTAGAGACGCTCTGCAGCTTCATATTTTCGCACTCGAGAATGAAATCATTTCGAGGACGCCTCCTGCTGTGTGTGCTGTGTCGTCGTCGTCGACGTCGCCCAATGTCAACGCCCGTCCGCTGCTGGAAAACGGGCGGGCAACTCACGACGCATTTATACAAGCCTGGCAGGATGGGACGGCGGCGGCCTGATTCCGCCTCGTCTTTTTTTTCTTTCTCTACCCGGCGTCTCTGAGCGCCTTTCACTTTTTAGTTGATTTGATTTACCATTTTGTAACTCACGTCGTCCCCCCCCCCATCCCTTCTGTTGGCCCGCCTTGTACTATACACACGTCAGGAGCGGGTGGAAAATCCTGATCCCTTGATACCCCGAGTCGAGTATACTGCACTGCATGTCTCCTTCTTCTTCTTCTTCTTCTGTGCACAGAGGAAAACCGGGCGGGTTTATAGTTCGACCAGTGCGATTCGCTCATGCGGCAAACAACTTTCTCGACTGGTCCGCCCGTTTTTCTTGGATCTAGCAAGTCGATGCTGGCCCTGGCCCTGGCGCTGTGCTGCTGATGTTGCGCTTCAAACGGTGAAACTACATTGAGGAACACTTATTACCGGCCAAGCAACTAGAGAGAGAGAGAGAGAGAGCTATAGAGCTGGAGACGTTTCAAAGAGAGAAGGAGAGGGAGACCGGCACGGGCATCACGTCACAGGACACAGGAGCAGTCTCAGCAGCAGCAGCACATCAAAGATATCTCGTCTCGTGCATAGCAGAGCCTCCAGCTCCTTGACTCGAAATAAGTTTGTGGTATTTTTCCACCGGCTTCATGAAAGATGAAACGTGGAGATACGGAGCGCGGATAAGATGCTGGACCATGCAGTAAGACAGTAGAGACTAGTAGTAGAGTAGAGCTAGAGTCCTAGAGAAAAGATTTGAGGTTGAGACTATCTGACTTGCTAAAGCTCAGTGCTCAGACCCTGGACCTTTTCTTATAACTTCCAAATATTATATAAGGACATTGTTGGCTTCTAGACCAAAGAGGCCCGGAAGAGATTATTTCAAAAGAGACAAAAAGGAAGAATCTAAACAGACTGTGTGTTTTCTTTATTCCTTTTCAAATTTTTATTGATATAGACCTTGTTATTTTTCAATCCGGGAATTCGAACTTTGTTGGCTTTTATTCTCGGCTCCCTGAATAAAATCCCAAAAAAAAGATAGGGGGAGGGGATTGCGTCTTTTGACTTTTTCACCATCAAAACGCGGAATCACATCGGAACGCGGAAATACTCCCCTCAAAAAACGACTGAAAAACTATCAGAAAAATTGGTGGGTGGGAGATCAGTTTACAATCGGGTCTAATAATCCGGGTTTCCCGCAAACACTACGGCAACAAAAGCATCGGAAATATACAGATTGTTGATTCCATCAGCACTAGGATATGTACCATGCATAATGTATCGTCTATTTGGTCTATTCCGTGACACACTGCACAGCGCCCAAAAACCGAGAGGAGCTCTCGTATCTTATTTTTCTTCGGCGAACGCTCCATTACCATTGTGATGTCAACCTATTGTCTCTCCTCCGCCCCCTTCTCGTCTATTCGTCGCATATCTAAACCATCCGTTGAGTACAGATGGTATTGTAGTTAGTATGGCCTGTATCTCTCTCTAGTACAGTACACCGCATCTATACAAATAGGCTATGGCCAAAGTTATTTCTTTTTTCCCGTTCGTGCTATTCATCCGTTTGGTTGTAAGCGCCGGGTTGTGCTGTCCACAATGCCGACGAGCAATAGATGGTTACGGCATATAGGCGAGCTTTCTACACTAGACGATACACTAGACGATAAACAACGGTATACGTTATATAGTATAAATCTCGTGGAAATCCTGAAAAAGAGAGTCAGTAACAAACACACGGAAAAGCAGATGGATGCAGCCTGACTGACTCGATGCTATGTAAGACCAGTGCCAGCGGCATTATTCGCGTTCCGGTCCTTTTTGGAAAAAGCATCGTCTCGTCGGTGGGTCCGGACGCGTTGGCTGCTGCTGAGATTACCCAGAATCCTTTATCAATTGCCATCAGACAGAGACACAGCAGCAGCAGCAGTGGTAGCAGTATAGCAGCTACACTCCCTTTATTTCTACTTTGTCTCTTGTCTGGCACCGGGACACCCACCGCGAGACTAGAGGGGATTCAAAGACAACAAATTGATATAGGATATAGAACACAGTGAATACACACATATATACGTAGATGGGGACGAATACTAGGCGTGTAGCAACTGGATATATTACATCCGGGCGCTTATAGATCCAGTCGGCAGAGAGAGAGAGAGATAAAGCCTGTTGTTGTTTTTGTTTGTTTTGTTTTGTTTTTTCGTCACGGCGGCAGCTCAACGGCCTAGCCTATTTCTATGTGTAATACGTTTTCTTGTTGTTTTATGTGCGCTAGTGTTTTCGATTGTAACCCGTGTTAGAACTAAACAGATACATCCCTATTCCCAAGTTGGGCGGGTTTTGGGTTTCATCTACATACACACGCTGTATATACAGCACACACTCTTCTTCTTCTTCTATATAAGGCGTGTTAGGTGCATCCGGAATTATATACCATTCCAAGAATATTGAAGTATCGTCGTAATACAAAACCCTTTCTCCTTTTGAAGCCTGTCTTTTGATTGCCTGCATATGCTATGAAAAAATAATACAAATAAACTCGAATGTTTAAACAAAAACAAACCGAAAAATACAAAAACAAAAACTAGTTTATAGTAGAGAGAGAGAGAGATATATATATATATGCTTTACATTAGATAATAACCGGATATCCTATTGTTTCGACGATCTGTCTAGTAGTAACCTGAAATAAATGAACTCGATTAAGGAGAATGACAGTCTGAAATATTAACTAACAAAGGAAATGTAATGAACAAGACGAACGATTCAGATTGTGTCCATTAATAAATTACAGTTGTCCCGCCTTCTCATCAACTATGAATTGAAGTCATGAGAATAATAAGAGCGGTATGGTAGGTACTATATGGGCTACCCCCCGCCATATCAACACCGAGCCGGGTCGAGCCGGGCCCATCACAGCCAAATGATCGTTTACCAGATACAGTCGAGCTGCTACAGTAATAGGACTGACGGTAATGGAGGTCTGACGTGCTGCACCAGTTTGTTGGTTATAATGCCTTTATTACCCGCAATGCTTTCAAGCTCCTTGCAGCACAGCGCGTTAGCGGTTGACGATATGCCGTTTGTAATATTACACACACACACACTGTTTATCTAATATACATATAATAATGTACATAATAACGTACATATAGCCAGAGCAAACTGAGAGGGGGAGAAAGAAAGAGGTTTACGACCGGGATAAAAAGACATGCTGTATGTGACGTCTCTCGTTATACGGTCCACGTTTTGCGCTGGGGGGTTTTTATTTTTTCCCGACCCTACATCACGCAGTATATACATACACCACGCCTTGTCTTTGTTCTCTCTTCAAAACGTTGAATGCATTAAGACTAAAAGTCGACTCTCTCTCCTGTCGTGCCCGCCCGTTCGCCTGGCAGAAGAAAAGCTCATCCTAAACAGCAGCTCGCAAAAGGATATGCAGTGCATTAAAAGGGGGGGGGGGGGTTGTGCGTTAGGAGGCCGCGGGTTTAGGAGCTGGGTGGGGGGTCTATATATAGTTATACTGCACACGCCATATATTAAGCACACACACACACACATACCAACATCATCTTTTTCTTTTCCAAACTCTATAGAGCATCACAGTGTATATACACGGCATGGCTTAAAAACTTCCTTGATGGCACAGGGCGAATAAATTGGCATTAGAAAAGAAAAGAAGAAAAAAGGAAAGGCTTTATCGTGGGCCAGCACGGCCTTATAGTGCTCTACCGGCGTGTAATGAATACGCATGCCAATGCGTTTCATTAGTGCCGATGCTGTTATTAAACTACTAGATCAGGTTGCCTACAGCTCCAGCTCAATTCATCTAAAAAGCCAGAAATGCCAAAATTAAGCTAAGAGATAGATCCTGATCCAACCACCACCACCAGAAGTCTAAAGAAAAGAGAGAAGAGCAGCCAGCAGCAGCGCATCTCTGGACGATATCGAATTCTTTGATCAAAGATGGATGCAGCGCGCTCGGCATATATAACCCGGGGAAGAAAAAAAGAAAAGAAAAAAAAAGAAATGTATAATGCACGTCCAGAAATATGTCGATTGCTATTTTTTGGCTTTCACGAATTTGGTCTACATTTATGGGTTATCTATGATAGCATCCGAGTAGATTCCGTATAATAGCATTGTACCAATTGACGAATAGGAGAAATAGAGGGGGAGAAATTGGCTTTCGAAAAAAAAAGGGAGGATCGATCTTCTCTCAAGGCGCAGGCGTTTGGCACGACACGGCGGCCATGAACGAAGGCGGGTGGTGGTCGGGAGGGAGGTGCGCATATATCCCGGAGCCAGATTCCTCCCTCCCACCCACCCTCTTTCCCTTTAACCGTGTACAGAGCAGAGCAGAGCACATCGGACAATGACGACACGACGACGCCGCCGCCGCCACTGTAATCCACAGCCAAAGAAGAAGCCCAGCTCGACCTGTTCCGGGCGGAATTCAGTGGCCCCTTCTTCGGCTCTTGGATCGGACGGATTTTTCTTCGAGTCCTCTTTGAATATTCTTCTAGTCCAAATTTTTTGATTTTCCCTCCTTCCGATATTTTTCTTTTGTGCTGCCTGCTGCGTCGGTATACACACACCGTTGTGACATTGAAGAGTCGCTCTCGCTTGCTTTTGGTTGGGTTTTTTGTTCGGGTTGTTTGTTGCTGTTGTTGTTGTTGTTGCTGTCGTTGTCATTATCTTTTGGCTGCGTTTGTTTGATCGAATGTTACTGCCAAGACTTTTCCTTGGTGGGCCAACGATTTAATCAGCGATCGCCTTTTCTTCGGATGAGTTGATTCACGACGGCGGCGCCGCTCGTCTTTGGAATACTCGAAAACACAACGCAACACAACACACAACTGACGTGCTGGTGTCTAGTACAGACTTTGATAGGATCTCTAGTATGCGTCGCAGATCCCCCAGCGGCTACGTACACACGCTCGACGCGATCATGGTAATCTATTTTCTACTTATTTCTCCCCTACCACCCTCTCTCTCCACCACCCCTCACCCGACTGATCCTTTTCGATTGTTTCAATAATCTCCTTTGTATATCTCAAAAGGAGACGAGCCGCTTCTCTGCGTGTCTCTTTTCTCTTTCTCTCTCTGCGTGTGATCGTCTCTAAATTTCAAAGCCATCATTTCTTACTTATCGCAACGCATCGATGTATTATATGCACTCCCATTGGGTTCCGTCATTAAGTCGCAACAAAGTCAAACCCAACAAGGAGACGAGTGCTGGAGTTGTAGTAGTACAGCAGATGGCCGTTAAAAATAGACTGCGAAAAGGCCCATCGATTTGGCATCCGCTTTGAGTTTCGTTTGACTCCTTTTTTTCTCTCGTTTCTTTTTCCTTTTTTCTTTTTTTCCCGGCCGAGAAGAAGGGGCTTGGCTCGGCTAATGTAATCGATTGCGGTCCAAGATTCGGCACGTCAGAGCTGTATAGTAGGATTTTCTTTTTTTTTTCTTTTTTTATTATTAGAGGAGGGCGGCCTTCTTCTATAGTCGTCCTCCTTTGCCTGGGTTCTCTCTTATTTCTTTGTCTGTGCTGCTGAGAAAATTGGCTCAGGCGCGACCCGCTTCCTTTCCCTTTCTTTTCGTTTTCGTTGGGCCCTCTCGGCGTGAGAAAACGAGGCGAAAAGGCCAAAAGAAAAAAAAAATAGAAAAATAGAAAAAGAAAATAGAAAAAAAGAAAAACGAGTGGTAAAGCGATCTGTAAATACACAGCCACTTGAAAGCGCACGTTTTTCTTCCCTTGGTTTTTTTCGATCCTAGCAACAGCCGCAAGGGCGATCTATAGCTCAAAGTCTAGAGCGTGTATAGTCTTTATAGATCGCCCAGAGTATTATACGTATTATATGTATAAAAGACACACTCAGCAAGTGTGCTGCATACCATCTCAAATGGTTCGGCGGTATGGACTTATAGAGACCTACTATTTATGTGCCACGTCTCTGGTATGTGTAGATGGATGTCTAGTCTACATATCGTTGGGTCTCGTTATTTAAATGTTCGACAAATGAAAAAACGACAATAGGTGTTGTTTTTCATTTTCTCTTTTTTTCCGAGAGATGGAAAAATAAGGGATCTAGACATTCATCATCTTTTGTTTCTCTGGAGAATGGGCTTGTGGCAAAAATGATCCTATAAACTGTCTTAGCCTTTTGTGCAGCGCGCGTCTACATTTGCTGTTGGCTGTACACGCGGGAAAAGAGAAAAAGAATAAATAAATCAATAACCTTACATTAAGCCTATTTTTTTTTGTCTCTCCTTGTTTGTCTTTTTGTTTTTCTTTTCTTATATTTCCCCCCTTTTTCTTCTCCTGAGCTCTCTGGCACATGAAAGTGAAAGACTATGTTGTTTCAGTGCACTGAGACCTTTGGTGATTTAACCGACTCTTTTTTTTTTAAAACTCTGACTCCCATTATTTCCATTCGCCACTCTACCGCTTCGCTTGAGCTCCATCCCCTGGCCCGTCTCTACCTGCATGTACTCTGTCTAGGCGTGTGTGACGCTTCGTTTTCGCAGTCATCGTTTCCTATCCGCTTCTACTTATTGGATTATTGATTTTGCTCCTGTTTCGCCCATTTGCTGGCCATCGATTCGCCTGCGTCTATTACCGTGCTGCGAGTGGTGTAGTCGAGTGTAGTACCCCGACCGACTATATTCGACTGCAACAAGAGAAAACCAATAGACATAAATGCAGCAGCACATATAGGCTGTATAGTACAGTATATAGGCACAGTTATATACAACGTCGCTACACAGCCAACCGCGGATGGAATGCTATGTAGATTTTCACGATTGTCACAATAACAGAACTCAAAAGGCTTCTTTTGATTACATTTGACGTCGTCAGCCTCACGCATAATTCTTTATTCAGCACGTGAATTTTTAACCGAACTCGATCTCGAATGCCCAAGATTTGTCAATAGATGACATGTTGCGTTGGGGAGAAAAGCCATCTGAAAATGCCGACAGTTCGCTTCTGCTGCTGCTGCCGGCCTGGGCCGACTCTCAGCATGGCTTCTTTCTCGCGGGATTTCATTACGACTGCACGCTCGAGTTGTTTCCTTTTGAATGTATGTATGTTTCCACCGTGCAGCTGTAGACTAGCCTATATACTATAGAGCAGCAGCGGGATAGGGGGGCTAGTACACACAAAACACCGGTGGAAATGGAATCAGCCAGATGGGGTTGATGTAGTACATTTCTGGTGTGTGATGGAAAGAAACAGCGGTAAGAGAGTAGTAGTAGTAGTATGGAATCCGCCACTGCGACGTCGAGCATGAGTGCTTTTTACACCAAAAGTATATAGGGGAGAGCAAGCTATAGGACTATAGGCAGCAGGCAGTTCCCCGTGTACTGTACTATTATTTTTTCATGCTGGTATATCCCGCCGCGTGCCACGCGATATATTAGTCTTTCCAAACAGCATTCGCTGGCCTGCACACACACTTGTGTACAGCAGTGCGTTAAGAAAACAGACGTCATCGACTTTTTTTCTTCTTTTTTCTTTCTTTCGACGACTGGGTAACCTCAGTTACACAAGAAACACACACACACACACACACAACCGGATTGTTTCGCGTTCATCCAATTCGACCAGCCGTCGGCGCACTGTTCTCCGCCGATGGTCAATAGACAACCCCGGACAGCAGCAGCAGCAGCGCACAAGACACACTGAGATAATGACAGTTTTGATTAGCTCTCGCCGTGTATGCGTTTCTTTTTTTCTTATTTTTTTGTTGTTGCTGTTGTCTTCCTTTCTTTTGTATATCTTATGGTTATTTTTGTTTTTATTATTTCTTTTCTGGCCTTGTGGTAGTCCCTCGGCTTTTTCGCTCACCCCATTCTTGGCGCTGACAAAAATGTCAAGTTGAGTCTGAGGAATATATCTAGTTTTTTCTTCTTCTTCTTTATTCGGCGTGACTGCACGCTAAGCAACACCCGCCGCTATTCTTCCGAGTCAAGTGCCTTTGTGTGACCGAGTGAGCGAGCGAGTGTTTGTTTCGAGTGCTGCTGGGCTATACACAACGCCTTCGCCACACCATCAACTATAATATACATATACGTATATAAAGCGAAAGCGCTGCTGGAGAGAGAGAGCGGGAGAGAGAGATATTGTAAAGTGCATGCGTAGACGACTATTAAGAAGAACGAACGAGATAAATGTGTGTGTGTGTGTGTCGAGGTAGGTAGGAATAAAGCGAGGAAAGCGAAAGACAAAGTCCTGGCCAAAAAAACAAACAAAAAGAAAACTTTTTTATTTTTATCTGGGCGCTGCGTCTACACATGCAGCTCCTTATTCTTCCACGGGCGATCGATGTGCAGCCTTAGCCCCTCCAACATGCTAACATTCAGATGGACAAATATGAATCGTTTTTCTTTTCTTTTCTTATTCATTTAACATGAAGATGCTCATGAAAAATGATAGAAGAGTTTATACACTCAATATGCCAAAATGTTGCACAGAATTTAAAAAAAAGGAACCGGGTCGTCCTTTTAGGTTTCGACAAAAGGGGATCACGGAGAGAGGCTATATCTCCTTTCCTTTTTTTACTTTTCCTTTTCCCCATATCGTGATCATTCATTCCGTTTTCTTGGGTCGTGTTGACAGGGCGAGCAGTTTTGCGGAGATAGCCACCAGCACCGTTTCGTGTAGCAATATATAAATGTCAAGTCGAAGAATATGGTGAATAGTTAGTAGTGAGTGGGCGGAGCGGAGCGGGGCATTCGTACATTTTATACAAGGACCAAGAGAGATGTATATAGGACATCACAGGAGCCCTATACTCGCCACGCTAATTTGAAAAGCTTAAGTAAATAAATGTAAAGACGTATAGTACTAGCCTAGGACACATCAAAAGCTATGCACTGCGGTGGATTACACAATGGACGTCAGATGTAGGACTATGTAGTAGGCGATTCAGGACACGAGTATGATGGTTATAGGCGGGACGGGAGAGTTTAATTTTTTTAAAGTTTTTTAAAAAGTTTGATAAAGGCTCGTCTTATATATGGCATCAAGTCCAAGTAGTTGGGCTCCTTACAAGACTCGCTATATATATATATAATAGCAGTAGCCTAGCGCGGTGACAATCAAGTTGTGCGGACATCACAACGTACAATATTGACTCAAAGAGGGAACGGGTTCACCAGGGAAAGTCTAAGAGCTATCTGGACAAACAATTACGCGCTATAGACTAGCGACGAGGAACTATAGCCGACATCCATCTACTCTTCACGTGCAGGATAGGTCTACCATATATCCAATACGAGCCAGCAGCTGTACGGGTGTAATCAGGACGGAGGGATCGGGGTTGAGCTTACTAGTACTGCATGTTGGCCAACTTATATCCATTGGACAAAGTCTCTCTCCTCGACCTCAAGCCCTCCCTCCCCCCCCCCCCCCCCCACGCCAACCGCCTAAAGGCTTCTAATAAACGTGTTCGTCGTTCTCTTTCTCATTTTCCCTCTCTTACATCTTGCCAATGTCTTCCGAGAAGCGGAGAAGCTGTATATATATAGTATATATGCCGGAGAAGAAGACGAACGAGTAGTAATGAGATTGTTATCTCGACTTATAAGAGAAGCTAACTACAAAGGAGAAGAAGAAGAAAAAAGAAAGAAAAGAAAGAAAGAATAGCAAGATAACAAAACGAGATGGATAGCTACCCAGCAGCCGAAGCCAATACACCTTGGCGTGATTAACTGCACCCTCGAGTCTAGTCTTTAATATAAGAGATTAAGAGCCAAGTGAAGGACTGGGAGTAAATGATAAGGACCACGAGTTTATATGGTTTGTACGTTAGATATCTATACCAAAGGGTCTGGATAAAAGCTGTATAATTGCACATAAAAACATATATCTAAGTATATATATACAGTACATCCGAGTACATCCACAAGTGACTGGCCATGCATATGAGGATCAATGATTGAGCTGGTGAATTGCATTTTTATTTTTTAAATTATTGTTTATCAGATTGTGTCGTTATTAATGAGTCTGCATTAATTAACAACTTTTGAGTGGTATTAGTTTGAATTTTTTTAAAAGCAGTTCATTTTAATTCATGGAGATTCATCATTTGTGACTTTCCGAATTAAAAAAATTATTAACTATTGGGTATACTTATTGATCAAAGAAACAAAAATTCGGTATTGTACCCAATTAGTTTTTAAAAGAACTTATTGAGACTTGAGAGTAGCTATAATAAAGTCGAAATAAAGTTCATTATAGTGTATACTTCATTACTACTAGAGAGTAATTAATGAGCCGAGTAATGAACCATTCATGGATTTTTACTATTGATGATCTGAATTTATTGTCCGCTTGCTGAATTTCACGAATTCCGCTTTCCTCGTATAGTTTGGAAACTTGGGTTTAAGAAAAAGTTTTTTTTTGACGATGGAAAGTTCTGAACAAACAAAAACGCTCTGTGAATGCTGTGGAAAATGTGTAAATGTCCTCAAGTTCAAAAAGTTGACAATTTAAAAAAATACGGAAGATTTTGCATTTTCAAACGGACAATTACTTCTTATATAACGATTATTACTTTACTTGGCTCTGCATTAAAAACTAGTCAATAGATTCAATAGAATTTCACGTAAAATTTTGTTTAAAAAAATCGTTTTTAGCTGAACTTTTTTGTGCAGTTTTAGCCTACAAATTTCAATATCTATCGTAAATCTCTACAACATCCATTTGAATATTCAATCAATGATTTGACGACTGAACCAAAAACCTCTCAAAGAGATTAAAGAAAACTGAAAACTACCGGAAAAAAGCTTATAGCTGCTAATTCTATGAACTTTAGTTGCTGTATTTCATAATTAGTCGCCCAATTTTTCACTCTATTCCACTGCGTGAGTTTGTCGAGACGCCGCGTACCGGTAATACGATTATGGGAAGCCCACTCCGATGACAAAATTCGAACTGCTACAGCAGTGTTATAGCGTTACAGGCAAACGGGGGAATTGGTCCTTGTGAGAAGTGATGGAAGCCACGCCTATTTGATTTATCGATCCGCTCCCAGTGGTAGGTCTATCCTAATATTACGATAGTGCTGCATATATATATATATATCGTCCAAAGCTTCTTTGAGATGCGCTTCGTTTTCTATACGTTTCCTTTCTATGGCTCTCTATTTAGCCATTCCTTTTCTTCGCCCCCACATTCCACTTCGTCTCTTTCACGACTCCACGTTCTGATTATACGCTTATTTGTATAGCGTGATGGTCGCCTTCAAGTGTTTTCAGATGTTCGAATGATCAAAGGGGAACCAAGACGACCCGCACTCGTTGACATAACCGTTATATACACACAGATGCCAGAACGCATTCGCTCGAAAACAGTAGCCTCTGAGACCTGCTGAGCTGCGACGGCTCCCATATCTAAAGCGCTATTCTCGCCATGAGTGCAGAAGAGCGTGCCGGATGTTATTTATCCACACGGCTGCCACCGTGATGGATGGATCGGTGTCGGCGTCGAGACGGAACAACAACTGCAGTCCACCACCCAAAGGCTCCTATAGCCTGCCCATCTGTTTACACTGGCCCACCCGAGTTGCGAACTGCAACCGCGCCCTCGCTATATTATACAATACTTCACATGGTCTTTTCTGGTGATATAAAAGTAACTGTTATCATCCACGATCTTATTATTTATTTGCACGCTGCCGGCGTATATACCACATACACCCCATGTTTGCTTTATACACAATAACGGCTAGAAACATATATAGAACAGAGGTCTACGGCGAGCCGAATATAGCTACAACACTGCAATCTTAACATGATCTCATATAGTCATTTATGATTCAGGATTTCAATGTTATCATTGCTCCCAATGGTTTTGTTAGCATCTGGCTCCTCGTTTATTATACAAATCTTGTAAAAAGAAAAATTCTGAATGGCGTGCCACAGTTCCAAGTGAAACTATGCGCAAATATAAAGATTACTACTAATGCCGACGACTGAACTGTAATCCATAGAATCGTGTCTGAACAAGGATTGTTTTCTTTTGTTCCGTAAAGCCAGACGAAAGCAAGCGACTCATGTTGTTATTACATTTTCTTTCATATTTTATTGCGTGTTAAAAAAGTGGAAGACTAACAAGTGAGCCTACCACGACGACCTCCACTGTTCGCGATTGACTTGGAAGACGGGGGAAACCAATAAAGAAACCGAACAAGAAACCAAAGAAGAAAGAAAGACGACAACGAAGAGGATATACAACGCTTCGTTTGCTATGGCTTTGTTCCGACTGAAGACCGCCTTATTCGGCTTGATCGTGATTATCGCCCATCTGATTCCAACCGCACGAGCTGGCATTGGTGAGTGATCTGTAGCTTTCATTTAGACAATATCGATACCATCTACCAAGTGACTTCAGTTGTCCGAAAAGGCGTGGGAAGTGACTATAGGAAATAACAATATCAAATCAAGACATAACGAAATGAATAAAAGTTCAAATCCAAATTGATTGATAAGGTTAACTCTTTTACCTAGTGATTGTAGAAAATGCGGTTCGACGTCGCAAAATCTGACATCCGCCGGCTATTCTAGAAATACTATACAGTATACACTATACACACTATTTTGCACTATTTAATATTTAATATATAGTATATTTATATAATAGCCTAACTACTTCTTCTCTTCTGCAGTTTCGTCCCGCAGTTTCGTTATCATGTTGGGTCTACTGTAATCAAACCGAAAGGGTAGTTCAGCGATGATCCGAAATTAAATAATCTTTCATTTTTTGTTTGAGCCTGAAACAGAAAACTCATTGTCGAACGCTTATTGCGATCACGGACTGATTCGAAAATCACAATTTGAGCAGATCGATGTATGTATCGTTTCCAATGTACCAAGGGCTTGTATATTGAAACAGATGGGACTTGATACATAGGAAAGCATGGAAAAGCGAAGGAGTGGACAGAAAAGGGGGCAAAAAGCATAGATAATGCAAACGGCAACGCCGAATGAAATGCTTAAAAAATAGTTGGAAATCGGGTAGCACGAAAATTGCGATATCTCGGACATCTGAACGAATTTTGATGGACGGAACGGATGAAAGTGCTACATTTGATATCAAATAGCTTTTTTATACGAGCCGAATATACGGCAAAAAGCGAAGTGGACGGAGGGGGGACACTTTGGATTTTCGTGATATTTCACGAATTACAATCCCAATTATCTCGGGAACGAAAAGAAATAAAAATCCGGACTTTTTTCCGTTGGAATCGTCTTGCGATTCGGAACAGAATTGACCTAGTCCGGATTTTTAAAGACCCGTTCCGGATTACGATCCGAAAACTACCCCCGGAAAAAGAGGATATAATTTATAAAGTACGGTTGAATCGGAGATCGCTGGTTAAATCACGATATAAAAGGAAAATCCCCAAGACAAGCGGGTGTTAAGTAAAAGGTCCCAAGATTCCCCGACAGGTTCGCTAGGTTAGCAGGCCGATCGCCTCTCGGGGGTATAGTAAAAGGGGTTTTCTCAATACGTTCGTAATCTATAAAATTACTAATCAATGTACGTATAATTAAGAAATTGATTTAATTTGAGCTTAATTTGATTCCCTATCCTTAAATGCCATAATCACGAGAATGTAGAAATGGAAATTATGTTGAGAAATTAAGGAATCTAATAAATAGTCCGTGATAAGCTCTATTAATAGCTACGTACTAAAAAATCTTTCAAGTGGATATGATGAAATACTAATTATGAAATAACTTTTTCAAATTATTTCAAATACATACAGGGTATTTTTGGCACGTGACTGATTTTCACTACGATGCAAATATGACTGGAGCTGGAGATGGAAGTAAGTCAATGCTCAATGTGGATCTTTTTCTTACTCATTTTGGTTTCATATCACGTTGAAGAAAACACTTAAGAAATTCTGGTGCTTGTTTGACGAACAATGATAAAACAAATTCTTTCTAACACTCAGCTAGAATGACTTAATCAGGACAAGGTTTCCTGTATAGATGGCTACTAACATTGTTCGCAAATTATTAGAATGATATCGGACCAAACATTTTCTGTCATCATAATCTTCTAGCTCTAATTTATCTCTACAGGTTTTTTTTGCGAAGGTTTTTTATGCAATACGTACTGATCGAGGAAAACACTATAATCCCAATAAGTAAAAACTCAATGAATTTGTAAGCGAGAAAATTGTTTAAATTTTATGAACTGAAAAAGAATTTTGAAGCTACACATCTTAATATAACAATTGCTATTCAATTGGGGAGAGTAGTACTAGTTGACGCTTTTTTTGTTTTTGAGTCCCCACTTCTTTATTTCTCAATATTTTTTATTCCCGCTAGGCTTAAAAAAAAGACGAAAAAATTTGCTATCAAAAGTATTTTTAGTTTATGGCAAATTTCTTTGTTCAAAACCAATATAAAAGCGCTTTGAAAATGAAGGAGGGTGGGTCGAGTCGGGGGGCAACATGCTAATGTACGCGGGGTAGGACGGCCCAGGTTATTATTACGGGCTAAAAGAACACCTGGCGATGGCGCATCAACTAAATTTTATGAAAAATTTTCCCTCCCATCTCTAACCCATCAACCCAAGTTGCCCCGAGAAAAGGTGTTTTTTTGTTATTATTGCGTTTTCAAGCAACAATTTTGTCAATAAAAATAAATAAAAATTGGTTTCTGAAAAAGGAAAGAATTTACTTTTAGAAATATATTTTTGATAAATTTTTAGCTAACTAGGGATGTCCACAAAAGAAAAAAGAAAACGAAATGGACGACACGATTTAAGGACCAAAAAATTATTTTTGTTGTTGTTTCCATACTACATGGAATATTTCCGTAATTTTTTTAAAAAGATGCGCATTATTAAAAACTATAACTGGTAATTTTTAAAATGCAATCCCTCGATCGCGAGAGGACGAAAAACGGTGGGTGCCAAGTTACACACTACCTCAATTGCCCCGTTCTTCTCCGATTTCTTCATGGAATGATAAAGTTCTTCATTTTATTATTGTGTAGAAATTTAAAAAAATATCGAAAAACCCTTTATTTACGTAAATGAGTAGTAAATAGCAAATAGTAAAATAGTAAATGAAAAGTAAAAGCCACCACTGGAGTTACAAATGAAAACCGAACGGAGGATTTTGGTTTTTAGGAAGCAAATGTGACACCCATGCACAAAACTAGAAACGAAGTAATGACCTTCGATTTGACTATAGCTGGTTTTGGTATGTTTCGAAACACATTATTTTGTAGTGATGTATTACACCTGTAGTGCTGATAAAACCACGAAAACCGTGTTTGATTGTGATCGAAGAGGAAGCAAGTGTAGTTATTTTTTGGGTGGGTAGGGGGGAGTGGTCTGGGTTGGCATACTGTTTTTTATTTTTTCTCCCATTTCATGATATTAATTCTTTTTAATTTTTTTATCCCGTCTTAAAATTTTTTTTAATGTCCTAACAAAAATTTATTTTATCTTGAATGTATTTTTTGAAATTTTTATTAGTTTTTATTCCAGCGTTATTAAAGTTATCAAATGAAATCAAGGATGCCCCAATATGCTCCTACAAAACAAGTTGCTCTTCTTTGTAGTTCTTATGAGAGAACAGTCGACATTTAGGGACGATTTGAAACCTCGATTTTAATCAAATTTATCCTACGATCTTTTTTTTCAGGGAGGTTTATCTATTTCCTTTGTTTAGTTTTTAATATTTGTGAGTAACTTGAGCTATTTGGCCTATTTCAATAATTCAGTTTTTTTCAGCAATGGCAATTTTCCATAAGCCGACTAACCCCTACGGTGACAGGCAGAACTTGCCCCAACAAGGTCGTCTACACGAAAATATATTTTATGCCTCTGTATTCTTTTGTTTATGCCCCTACAAAGAGAACATAATTTTCTTTTTGAAAAGTATTTTTAAATTTTTATTCTTATTCCAAAACAAATGATTTGGCTTAAGTTTTTCGAAAAATCTTACATCAGAAGAGTCGAAAAGTGTTGTTATTTTTTGTCTTCAGAACGGCTACAGTCATAAATTGCTGAAATTTATAATACAAGTGCTCATAATGATAATGCACACATGGTAAAAAAATCAAATTTTAAAATTAAATACGATGCTAAATAATTAGAAAAGAGCAACTTGCCCCTGGTCCTTCTAGCCCCACTCTCCCTTACTAAAATATAACAACAACAGAGTCACTAATAAGGCTCCATTTAAGCTGATGTCGTGATTACCGGGGTTAATTCGTAATAAATTGCACTGAATTTTATTGCCAAAGTTCACCAACTGTTCAATAGCTATAGATCTAACTATTCATTTATGATTTATTAAGATTGCTGGAGTGGCCAAATGAAAAAGAATGGGATTGGTGGAAGTAGCAGTCAGTTGCAGCAAAGCCAGCATGTCCATGTCGAAAGATTTGGCAGCTATCGGTGTGATTCGACGTGGCAGTTAGTGGTCAGTGCTGTTCAAGCAATGAAAGCCATCACAGGAGAAGATATTGAATTTCTTCTATGGACTGGGTATGTATGCGATTCATTATGTGTAACCTGTTTTAGGTACTTACTTGTGTTAATATCTGTTATGAAGTATGTTTCCTCAGGACAAGGTAACCATTCCACGTCATTTTTAACAAGCGATCCACGACTCAATTAAACCGAAATCCCGAAATCCCCCTTAAAAATAGAAAAAAATAATCATATTCGTCTTTGCACGCCGGATTTACCTGCGTTTGCAGAAAGAAGAAATTCCCACCCGTTTTTTAATTATGCGTTAAAGTTTGGGTGTTTTAATTTTATCAGAAATGGGGCGTACATCGCTATTCCGAAAAGTGGGAGAGCTATAGCAAAAACTAATTTCATAGAAAGGTTTAGTGCTATCTCAACCACCAAAATCCAACAGGAATTTCCTTTCCAGATTTTATTGGTTGAGATATGACTAATTTACTGAGAGGCTCATTTTCCCCTTTTCCCTCTCTGCCTGGCAGCCATTTTTTTAACTCTCCGCCACGCCCCTTGCGAAAACCAGCTTGGTTCTACTAAATATGAAGGCCGATATGACTTCTATGGGTCTAAAATGAAGAATAACAGATAAAACCTTCTGCTTGCTTCCAATATTTTTCCAATATTTTTTAAGCCTTTTCCGGATTTCGGTCTACTTGAGTCGTGGATCGCTTGTTAAATGAGAGAACATGTATAATTTTAAGGTAAACCATCTAATGTCAGTTTTTGGTATTGCGCATTGCGTATTTAGGACTTTTGAATCATTCTTTCATTACGTGGCAAACGTAATTTATTAATCTATGATTATATTAACTGAGTAAAACTTACCAACTACTGAGCAGCACCCTGATAAAAACACTATATTTTAAGGAGGAAACATGAATGTAACGCTCATGTAAACGTTATCTGTTGCACCTATTGCTATATTTAATCCTGATAAGGAGTAGGGTCATGTAAGGTTTCCATTTTTCATTTTAGTAATTGTTAAAAAAATACTGAACTTTCACCTTCTTCAATAAAATGCACAAAGAAATATTTTGATGTACTGAACATACAGTACCTACCAGAAATATAGGTACGACCGAGAGCAGCATATGGGGAAAGTGATTTGGAATAGCACCAATTAATGCAGTTTGCTTTGGTTCCCAATGATATTTTTTGGAGGGAGGGGGTTCTTATTAGGGTTAAATTGGCGTGATTTTTTAGGAATTTTTCGAACACTTGGCATGTCATTTTTGTGACTATCAAGACGAGGAAAAATAAAAAAAAGAGATTCGTTACCCTTGTATTTGGTGCAAAAAAAATTTTTGCGAATTTTCCTACCATTACTTAAATGGATTAAAAAACCGAAATTATTCTGTTCGCCTTTCCTCCCCCCGCTTCCCACCGTATTGTTCATCCTTCCATTATTCACCATTTTCTCTTTCGGACAATTCGGTGTGGTAAAATATCCCCTTGTCTCCCTCACTGCTCAGAGGGATGGCAAATACGCCCAGGGGGAAAACGGTGGTGAAAAATAGCAAGATTTAATAATTATTTTGAATTATCACATAAATTTACTCTAGATTGTTTTTACTTTCCCTTTCACCAAATATTAAGGCCTATTCAATTACACATTATCATTATAGTGATTCTGCTGCAAGATGGATGGCTTCTCCAGGCGACGATGGCAAAAGTCGAGTTCATGAGGCAGTTAGTGCCGTAAGTCTTCTAATACGGCGATACTTTCCCGGCACGGTCGTATATCCCATCGGTTAGTAAATAGCCTTTTTCAATTTTTTTATTCATTTAGGTCACACTAAATGTATATATTGATTTGTCAATAACATGTACACTACTGCCTCCCAGTTTTTTCCCTCATATTCATAACCCTTTTCCTTCTACCAATCAGTTTATGTAATGAACATTTCCAGCTGAAACACTGAAACTACATTCGACAAAATTAAAACAGTTAACTACAGATAAACTGTTATAAAGAAAAAAGTCAGCAACAATCTAATGTGTAGTTCTTTTTTTGTTGGTTTCTATAAAATTTCAGACTTTCTTACTAGTCCATCTGTATATTATTAGTTCAATCACATACTAGTTTTATCTATTATAAATAAATCACAAGTAAAATAAAATGTAATATATAAAAAATTGATAAGAATGTGAAGAGTTTTCTCAAGGGTGAATATTGTTAGCGTTAGTTGGCATCTATTCACGGCCATTGGGATTGACTAAGTTAGTGACAGTAATTTGCCTTTTGGAACCTAACGCTTGTAGTAGACGTATAGAACACTTCGGTCATCAGAATAAAGTGGATTAGTGGTTAAGGACCAAAGAGTGCTACCCTTGCTGACAATTCCTTTCTTCAGCAACTCGCTAACCTCTAAGTTTTTTATATTTGTTGAAATAAAAAAAAAGTTATTGGTCTGGGACTACTTGTGGCCGTCTTCATGGTCACTAATTAAGTAATGTGAAAAGGTATCCCAACCTATCTTACTCCTAAAACTCTTGGTATAATTATGCGTATATTATGATATCCAGCACAGGCCTATTCTTAAATGAAACTATTACAAGAAATTAAAAAAAAAACTTATTTAAGAAACCAAAAATAGAAAGTCACATAAATTTCTTATTTTGGTAAATTTCTTTTCCGTGTAACAGTGGGTGGAGCAGATGTGTGGCCAAGAGGCCAAACGTCTTTCAGCAACACAGCACAGCCATATCATGATTTAGCTAATTTATGGCGAGTGTGGCTTCCACCAGAGGCAGAAGCTACTTTTAAGAAAGGTAAGCATTGATTACAAAAACATCTTAAAAATATAAATTGTGTCTGTTGATTATTGGCACAGATTCCTTTGTTTCCATAATAATTGTGGAGGGATGTGTAACAATTTAACAATTTGAAAAATATTTGTGGAGTCCATAATACCGAAAATGTATCGTACATGCTAATCTTATTAATACCTATCGTACCAATACCTTATTTCTTTTTAAAAATTAATTTGATTACTATTTCCATTTCAAATCTAACGAATTGTTCTTTTATTACTTTTAGGAGGCTACTATGTTATCGAACAGGCACGCCTGCAATTACACCTAATAGCGCTAAATACCAATTACTATTCTGAGGTTAATTATGCCACAGCCGAGAATGAAGAAATGGATCCTGGTGGACAATTTGCCTGGTTTGAGTCTATCCTCCTTAAAGCACGACGTCGTCGAGGAACCGTGAGTCCTTATTCATTTCTAGAGAAAAATCATCGTCGTCATTTAAAGGCACAAATAGACCATTTTACTATTTGCATCCATAAAAATAGTTCTGATGAATTTAAGCAAACCACATATCAAACAAGAAAGCGTAATTTTTAAAACATCGAAGTTTTGTATTTTACCTGTTATAAGTTATCAAAGTATGTTCACCAATTAAATTTCTGACTAAATGGAAACAACAAAACTTTTAGGTTTATATTTTTGGCCACGTCCCACCCGGAATTTACGAGCGCCACTACAGTCGACAGGCATTGCACTGGTTTCAAGACCGTTTTAATCGTAAATATCTGAGTTTAGTGCAGAGCTACTCAGATGTCATTGCCGGCCAGTTCTTCGGACACGCTCATACAGACAGCTTCCGTGTAATTTACGACGACAACGGTACTACTAATAAATTTCTTACAATGTATCTTAAATTTTATTATCCAAGTTATAATAGGGTTGTTGCATGGAATTTAATTTTTTTTAACATATTTGGTTTTAATAATTTTTTTACGCTGATTTTCATGGTATTTTTTTATATGTTTAAAATGAACCAAACTATGTGTATTTCTAATGCAAAGTTTGAATAAGTGCCTCCCATTTTAAAACCGATCCTCAGCCATTTTTTATGGGCTGTGCTTAATTTGGGATGAATTTGTAGACAACGCTCACCAAAATCTCCCTTTTCGCACTGCCTACGGCTGTCTACAATCCTCTTTCGCCCTTAAAGCCTAAAGGCGAAATACAAAAAGGTTGATTTTGGCTATTTTCAAATTCTAACTAGGGGCTGATTCAAACTCTTGGCAGAGCCAACCGCATGGATACAATGGTCTATCTGTCGTTCATTTTACTCTCACACTAAACACTATTAAAATTATTTTAAAACTCGAGTGTTTTATTTTAAGTTTGTTTATTTTAAATTATTGTAAAATCACACACTAATTTTCTACTAAAAAAATCTATCAATTTTAGGTCGTCCCATATCGTGGATTCTCTTGGCACCAGCTGTTTCACCACGGGAACCTGGCTTGGCAGAAGGAACTGGTCCAAATAATCCAGCCATACGTCTTGTCAAGTTCAATACAAATAATGGCCAGGTATAAGAACAGAATATAAGTAACGCAGAAATTTATCATATAAACGTAAAAAGTTATAAATGTATCTTCTTTAAATCGTATGAATCAAATTTCTTAGCGTCTTTTGTGATGGCTTATTTATGATTTGAGAATTTTTTAGGCTAGTGCACACTATAGTTTTTAGAACTTCCTAAGTATTTGTTGAATATTTTCGTTTATTACCTATTTATGAGAATTTTTTACTATTTTCTTACGTAAAGTCTCAATTGCAAATTTGAAGTCATTCCATTCATTTGAAGTCATTAACATTTAACATACAATACAAAAAGGTAATTTTTCAACTTTAATTTTGATTTCTCAGAAAAAAAGAAATCTAATGTAATTTGATAAATGACATAGCAATATCGATTGTAATTATTGAAAACCAGCAAACAAATGTTTAATTTTTTCAATTTAACGACAGGTTTTGGACTACACACAATACTACTTAAATCTTACCGAAGCAAACGCGAACGGAAGAGCTGAGTGGCGTCGGGCTTACAACTTCACACAGCTCTACAAAATGCCCGATGTAAATCCTATCGCGCTGCATAATGTTGCTGCCGCAATGTTAACACACCCAAATGTTTTCCAGAACTATTACACTGTTAATCACATGTTAAGAGATGGTCTTCCCTACTGTGGATCTCTCTGTAGGCAAGTTCACTTCTGCTCGGCAACACAGATCGATTATGCCGACTATGACGATTGCATTGTCACGGCCCTAATGGCCAGCAGCAGAAGTAGTGGTGTTAGTTCGAGAAGAAAACCAGTTGCGGCTACTTTAGGACTCATCTTAATGACCCTTTTAAAATCAATTTTCGCAAGTGTTGCAGAGAGATAAACAATTTAACTTGCAGCTAAATCATGGTTCCTTCTTGAAACTTCATGCAACACTCAAAACAGTGATGTGTTTTACACTGGTACAAGTGGTACAGTGGCCTTGATGGATTCGATCATTTCCTTACACCCGTCGAACCTATGACATTACAACAGAAAAACAGGTTGAATGGTGATGGTGCTGTGAAGCAATTCGAACATTCACCTAATTTACGGATCGAAAAGATCATCATGCAAAACCTTTCCCGTCGAAGTAAATAATTATTTGTTATTGATTGTCTGTGGGCAATGAGAAAATGCGTTCATCCTTTGAAATATTCTACAGATTTAAATTTTGTTTCATCGTTCCATGTTTAATACAAATTGTATTATATTTTGTGTATAATTCATTGAAGATACTGTTTGTATATTGTATATACACACCATAAATTGAGCCATTCGCCAAAGGAACTGTTTCGTTAATACATTTTCCGAAGCACGATAACCTGCAATTTATTATTATAATCTTCGACGAGTTATAACTTCATAACTTGATAGTTTAATTCCTTACAGAAAGACATTTATTCATTTCTAAAATTTAACATGAAAAAGACAATTGAAAAACACCTTTTGTCTAGGTAAAATAGGAATGTAGTGTCAGGTGTAGAAGTTATTATTGAAACTTTCCCCTAAACATTCTCATATTTCTTCTTTTTTTGGCATGACCCAATTAAGTTTTAGTGAATTTTTTATCTCACATTTAAAAAAATTTCATGTTATTATCTATGCAATCATGGATTTATTAATAAACGAAAACGTGATTTACCTCTGCTCTTGAGACGCAGGTAAATCAGCAATGTGTTTAAGGTGTTTTTAACACCCAAACCTTTTAAACCTAACACCTTTTTTTGGAAATTGGTTTGAAACGTGACGGGGAACATGGTCCTTTCGTATTGCAACTAAATTTACTGTCCAATTTACGGACAGCTTACTTGAATAACTTAAAAAAACACGTTGAACTGTTTTTAAGGGGGTTAGACTACTAACCGTAGAATTTTAGTTAAGGGGGAAACCGACGGTTTTGAAATTCCGGACAACATTCCTACGATTTTCCGTACAATGTTTCAATATGTTCTCGTGGAAATAGATTGTGGATTCTATAATCTATAAATCTTATATATGTTAGTTCATCGTGCTATCCATTAGACCAAACTAGTCCTCTCACCTGTTTACGGCTTTACGGGTAACACGCGGGTTATGTTGGAATATTAGAAATAAAACGGGTTGGGTTACTTGGCAGTTATTTTACCATCCTAAAAATCAGTTTGGGTTACAACACCCAAATACACGCTTATCTGCGTGCCCCGTCATTTTTTTAATTCTTACCTTTACTCTGTAAACGGAACCGGTTTCTATTCAAAATAATTTGATAAAAATAGAAAAATCGCGCGCACTTTCAAAAAGTAAAAAAGCGAGAAAAACCGAAAATCTTGAAATTTGTTAGCTCTATTAGCTCTAGCGTCAATTGCCTTGGGGTATACAAAAACGCGCCGACCCGCAGATAGACAATGATAATGAAGACCCTGTGTAGGCCCACTACGGGTCTCTACATTTGCAGATTCAAAACACGCTTGGCAGTTTCGCCGTCAGGTTGGGACAAATACCGAACCGTAACACGACCCATACACGCAGGTGAGACTAGACCAAAGCGAGCTTTGGAAACTTTAACATATTTTTTCTTGCTAAGTAGCGTAACCCCTTCATGTTGAAAAAGATCGGGAAAGTCGTAGTCCCATAAAGCCCCTTATTATATTGTGGTAACTGTTTTTTTTTGGGCGGGGAGGAGAAGTAGGTGCAAGCTTTGTTTCAGTAGGCACTAGTGATGGCAACCTAGTTTTTTTTGAAAACTAGGTATTACTATTACTAAATACCTAGTATTTGAGAAAAAGTAGGTATTACTAGGTAGTAATACCTAGTAACAAAATAAATTAAACTAGGTATCGGGAAAAAAAACTAGGTTTTTACTATTACTAGGTATAAACTAGGTAACTAGGTAAAGTAACTAACTAGGTAAAAATACCTAGTTACCTAGTTACCTAGTTTGGATATTTCTCTGTTTATACTTCGAAATTACATAAACAACACAAATACAACAACTTGCAACTGAATTTGTTTCTTTTTATTGCAATTTCTGTCACGCTAAGATCAATGATAGGATAGAAAGGACTAACGACTAAGCGATAAGAACGGAAATTGAAAATTAGAGACTGAGAATTCAGATTCAGAAGTCAAAGTTTTTGTTGAATCGGCAAAGTGTTTGCGATTCTACCAAGACAGGGGAGACATTTATTTTCTTGCCTTTGCAAGAAATACCACTACACGAAAAAAGACGCTCTGCAGAGGCAGAAGTAGCTGGCATGGCGAGATACTGCACTTAATCCCCGATTTTCAGACATTTTAGGGCGGGGCCTGTCAGAATTGTGAAGTTGAAACTGGAAACAGAGCCATCTAGGCTCTCAAAAGTAGCTGAGCGTAGTAGCTGACACACTCACTAGAGCGCTCATTCCAGTTTCCAAATCGGACCACGTTTACCCTGAAACCGGGATAGGGAAGCCAACACAGCCGTGAACCGACCAGGCATCTATAGCTATGCAGAAACCAAAGAAGCCTAGTAAAATGAAATAAAAGCAGAGTTGCCATTTATTTGACAATGCTGCAAAAAAATGGAAAATACCTAGGTAATTACCTAGGTAATCATTTTTCAAAAACTAGGTATTACTATTACTAGGTATACCTAGTAATAGATTTTTTCCCGAAAACTAGGTAAAAGTAGCTGAAAAAAAACTAGGTATTACTAGGTAACTAGGTAATACTAGGTATTACTACCGAGTAATGCCACCACTAGTAGGCACGCGGTTAGGGTAGAGGGGAAAAACTCCTTACCAGGACGCAGCCAAGCAGCTGGTCTTACTTCATGACCAAACACTGAATGGAACTGTATTTTTCATTCTAGCCTATAAATAAAACACTTTTCGAACATGGAAGATGTTACATTGAGTTTTTGTTACACATCAGGCACACAAATATTTCAACAAAACACGCACAAATTTGACGAAAGTGTTTTTCGTGGTTTAGATTTGGATCATTGGAAACCAAGATACTCCTAGGTTTTGCAATTAATCCATGATTGCTCGGGAATAGCAACAGAGATGAGGTAAAGAGGATGGGAAAATTTTGATTTTATTTGTGTAGTTAGAAAAATAATGATTAGATTTATTCGTTGTATTTTTTCCTCCCTCTCTATTATCATAATAGATAATAGTATTATGTTACGCTACTACATTACCATTTTATCATAATATTTTTGGTCGTAATAAATTAACTTTAATCAAATGTTTTATTTCAAGGGAAAACAACGGATATTCAACTACGTTTAAATAATTAGATCGGATATGATGATGAACGAAGATGATGACGATAAATCAACCCCTCTTTGTTTACCAACAAATGTCCTTATCCGAAAACCCGAGTCATTGTCAGATTTTTTACGCCATAAAATATTGGGTCACATTACCACAAGTAGAATAATTAAAATCTATAACTTCGATTCATGGTAACTTAAAGAACGAAATATTATTTTTTTAAACTTCAGCATTCTAAATTCGCCATAGCCCTCCACAAAAACTTCGACAAACATGTTTCAGATTTTACTTAAGATTTCACTTTATTTGCGTTACAACACTTTAAGTTTTTTAATTTAGAATAAGTGACATTTTATGATTCTAGCTTTAACAATTAAAACATTTAGACAGTTGTGATAAAGACTATCGTTTTTTGCAATTTCAGAATTAGCATGAAAAACTTGAAAAGAGCTTCTTGCAGGTGGAAAATAATTTGTTCATTCTCAATCGACACATTTCGAAGTGGAATTAATAAATGAAATAGAATAACTATCCCTTTACACAAATGAAAATTAATTGCAATAAATAAATATATACATTAAAGAGAACAACTTTTCCGAAAAAGGATGAATGCAGTTGTTATCTTGTTTGATTTATATTTTGATAGTCGTAATATTTCATATTTGTTAGTGTTATTAACTATTTTACAAATAAAAGAAGTAAGAAACCTAGACACCTTACAAAACCTCTAATTTAATTATGTCCATTACAGGCGTCACTAAGGTGCCGTCGTTTCCGGGAACTCCTTGAGTATATAAGTTACCTCTTGAACCGTATGCCATTCGTAGCGTCAGTCGTCAAAGCTCTTGCTTTCGAGGTCGCTTCTTCTGCCTATCTGCTTTCAAGCTTTACAAAGTCTTTTTCTCCCAGTTCTCTTCTTGAATTCGATTGTTGCATCCTTTTGGAGTCAATATCTTTTTACAGGTATGTTCAAAATGTAATAGGGCCATTTACATTTTTTTATTCTAAACTAACTTATCTGTATAAAGATTGAAAAATGGCAAACTTGACTGGTGATGCTGTTGTTGCGATGGCCCAGAAGCAGGCTTTTGATCCATGGGCTTTGCCCGATACCTTCACTCTTTATGCCTACGCCCCAGAGGACATTCGCAGCTTTCTTCATCCTCACTGGCACTCATACAAGGCTCTGCACCCGGCATGGTATTATTTTTTGGGATTGATGTACTTGATTATTGGCACTTGCGCTGTTGCGGGTAACGCCGTCGTCTTGAAGATCTTCAGCCGTTTCCCGGCTCTTCGAACTCCCGCCAACTTGTTGGTTATGAATTTGGCTGTGTCTGACTTCCTCCTAATGCTTGCACTTTTCCCCGAATGCGTTTACAACTTTTTCCTTGGTGGCCCATGGCGCTTTGGAGAAATGGGTTGCCAGATCCACGCTTTCTTGGGTAAATCCAGTGAAAATTATACATTAAAAAAATTTGGCTAATTTGTTGAACATACTTCACGTGAATTAGGTGCTTGTTTCGGATACAACCAAATCTTCACTCTGACAATGATCTCATACGATCGCTACAATGTGATTGTAAAGGGATTCAGTGGAACTCCTCTTACTTTCAGTATGATTGTGTTCTGTTTTTATCGTTAAACAAAATGAGTAAAATCGTTTTCTTATTCAGACCGCGCTGTATCCATCATCACCGTTAGCTGGATCTGGGCTTTGGGCTGGTCTATCTGCCCATTGGTCGGCTGGGGTGCTTACGCCATGGATGGAATCATGGGAACGTAAGTCATTCGGTTTATTCGGTTTTTATTTTTTTAGTATTTTCCTCTTTAAAATTTCACTTTTCCAATCACCAGATGTTCTTATGACTACGTCTCACAAAACCTGAACAACAAATCCCACATTTTGGCTGCCACTTTCGCAAACTTCATCCTGCCAATCATTGTTATTGCCGGTTGCTACTACTTCATCGTTCATGCCGTCTTCAAACACGAGGAAGAGCTCCGCGCTCAGGCTAAGAAGATGAATGTTGCTTCTCTCCGTAGCAATACCGACCAACAGCAAGTGTCCGCCGAGATCCGTATTGCCAAGGTCTCCATCATGAACGTCTCGATGTGGTTGACTGCTTGGACCCCATTCGCCGTTATTTGCATCGTTGGTACCTGGGGTGATGTTTCCAAGATTACTCCATTGGTTTCAGCCATTCCAGTCATTCTGGCCAAGACATCCTGTGCCTACAACCCACTCATCTATGCCATCTCCCATCCTAAATACCGAGAGGTAACATGTTTCATTCAAAGTATTTGTAATTTTTGTTACTTATTTACCAAATGGACATTTCTGTTATTTATAGTGCCTGAAGCAGATGTTCCCTTGGATGTGTATCGTCGAGGAGAAAAAAACAGTGGTTGATAACCAATCAATCATCACTGAAAAGACGGAAATGACTGAAACTGTCAAGTCCGAATCTGCCTAAGATAAATAAATCGATCAAATCTGGACTAGCATTCATTGGGAATGTTATCGGACGGCTATCATACTTATTGACGACACTGGCAAACTCTAATTGACTAATGATCCTTGATTTGTGATTCCACGAGTTTTTAAAGTTTGGGTTTGGGTTATGCTTATTATGTTATTTTATTTGTGTCAAATGTACACTCCTCTTTTGTTTTTTGTTTTTTTCTCGTTTGAAATTCTTTCAAAATACATTTGAGTACATAAGAAATCCCGAGCAGAATCTTTCCTATGAATTTTGTACAAAAAATGCATTTTTAAAATGGATTTACTGTTAGAAATCAATTTTGAAAATATAAAAGAGACACGTTCATTCTGCACTTGTTTACACCTTTTTACAATAAAATAACTATATAAATGTTCATAAAAAATACTTTACAAAATCCCATCAATATAAGCATGTAATATATGGAAGTTGTAGCAAATATTGGATAAACGTATACATAACACCGATGATGTTTACGATTTGTGCGGGTATAGCAACAATTACCACCTTTTTATTACCCCACCTCGCTTTTCCTAAATATTCTTGCCCCCTTAACTAATGCCCCCGAATAATGATTGATAATTGCCATTTATAGAATTTGAAAAGTTCCATATAGAACTTTATAATGAATTCCAATAAATATTGACATATTATCTCAATAAGAGAATGGATCATCTGATTGAATTAATTCAATCAACTTGTTTCACATTAATACCGCCACCCTTTATATACTTTGCCGAAGCTAAACCATGATGAGTAAAATTCACATATTGCCGTCTCGTTTTCATACTCCGCTTATTTGTTATTTTTAATTTCTATTATTTAACAAACATATATGCAACATATATGCAAGATTATTTTTTAATAAAAATTCTGAATGAATTTCACGATTAAATTTTATAAATTATGAACAAACATAAATTCAGTTCCAAATATGTATTCAAGCAAAAGAAATACAGTAGGACATCATTTATAGTTTAATTTAGTCCAAACATCTTCAAGGATTTTTCTGCCATTCTCGTTGGCACACAACAACTGCCACAGAAGATGTCCCACAAACGAAGTCACTGGGCAGGACCTAGTGAAAAGTTGGTGGTGAATGTGGATTGAGGCATACTTTAAGAGCTTCGTTGTTGTGGGGATTTATGCGAAAACAAGACACGAAACAGTGGGCTTGACACAACGGGAAAATGGCTTGCCTGGATTGAATAGCAACACCCGCCCAAGAAATAACGTCACATTGTGGCAATTTGGAATATTATAGATTCACTTATTTTTAAGTCGTTGAGCGCAGACTGAACAATCCATCCACTTGTCCATTGCTTCCACTTCTATACAATGCCCACAATCCGGTAAGAAAACGAACCCACATGTATACAAATATCCGTTGAAAGATTTTCATTCCAAGGTAGAACTAATTATTAAGTGAACTTACTTGGCGTCTTCATCTTCTTCATTTCCCAGCATAATGAATTCCACCAGTTTTTCCTTATCGTAAATGCGGCACAAGGGTGGACATATTTCACCGCACAGTCCCGCACAGGAATGGCCACATGGTAGTGTTTTCTTGCACGGCTCATCGCACCGAGCACGATTACAAGGCTCGCCGCATTTTTTCGTGCAAGTTTTGTGCTCGCAGCTCCAGTGCTCCACGGACATTTCTCCTACAAACGTAAAAAATGTCATTTAACAAATATAATTTATACCAGCAGAAATCAATTATGTTGCCTTGCATGGCATACACGGTTCGCAGCACTTACGCCCACACTTACTGTGCTCATTCTGACGGTGCAATTTCCACATGGTTCAAAGCAGGATTTTTTCAAATGTGGCCATCGGCACACAAGAGCTTTTTGCACTGCTCCTTACATTTGTAGCCACCCGTTTATTTCCCGCATTCAATCTCAACCGAATGTTCACAATCTGTGAGAATTTTGTAACTTTAACGGCACAATTGACTTCGGCTAAGTTCTGGCTACACTCCACTTCTCCCTGTAAATGAAAATAGTGAATGAATTAAAATTATGAAATACACATTTTCTATACTATATTTTAACCTCATGGCCGCACGGCAGAAGTTTCGTCATTTTTGTAAGGCAATTACCACATTCTTCAAAGCATTTCTTTTCACATCCATGTTGATCTGAACATAAACGCTGGCAAGAATGTTGGCACTGTATTGTATCATGTGAACTTCTTTTATGACAAGGAAGTGGGCAAATGTGGCCACAATCAAGAGTCATGCCACACATTTCAGGACACACAGCGTCAGAAACTGATGCGCCACATAACAAATCCATGCCATGTCTGCAATCAGGCAGAATCTGTTTAAATTTTAATATTATTAAATTTTTATTGAATGTGGTATGTAGGTTCACTATATTTGAAATACTTTCCACACCGGTGTCTGGCAAAACTCATTGGCCGGATCTTGGTGGCACAGCACCATTTGCTCGTGTGTACAAGGAAGCATCTTAGTCACTCGTTCCATACAAGGGTTGCAATCTTTAAAGCACTTCTTCGGACATTTTCCCAAGTCCATGACAATAATAGCGAGGGACCTATGGCGTAAATTATAAACACTCGTCTTGTTAACTAGTATAATTCTACTCTTTAAACACTCACAAAATCAAACAACGTAACACTTTTCTTCATTCGTCTGTTCTTCACTCACTCAAGATGTTTTGACGCGGTTGCCAGGTTTACCGAAAAAAGTTAACTCACAAAGAACAAAGTACAAACATAGATTCAGACAGAGTAATAGAGGAGAGAGAGACTCAAACCAGAACAAAAAAAAAAATTTCCAATAATTACAAATTACAAAATTCTTCTAAACTGTCACTTTATTCTTCACTCCTCTATTACTCTGATTCAGATTCAAATATGTGTTGAAACAAAGAAACACAGTAGGACATAATTTGATTTAATTTAGTCAAAACGTCTTAAAGGATTTTGTAATTTTTCAATTTCGGCAAAGTACTATGCTCTTCCATTAAATCCCATAGAACTCCCTAATATTTTTGATCCCAAACAACACTGGTATCTCAGTCCCCTTCTTCACACAATGAAAGTTTGATATTGGATTTTTGTTTACAATAATACACAACACATAAAGTTAAATTTTAAGAGCGTTTTTCTTTAGTGACGCATTGCATCGGTAGAGGTTAAAAATTTAGATAGCGCAATTAAGCTTCAAAATATGAAATAATATAAAAGCTTTAATATTCCTTGATGGCAGTATGGTTAAGGAGCTTGAGTATAAAATAATTTTCTTGGGTTCGATACTCGGTTCGACTCTGGGTAAATTTGCCTCTGGGTATGTGAAAAGGAATTTAGAGAACTTGTAACTTAATGTTCATCTAAAGTTATAAAATAAATAGTTATATAATGGTTTTTAAATAATTGATTATCCTATAATAATAGCAAAAAGAAAAAAAAATATTTTAATGCATCAAATTTTTGTCTATAGAAATGGTTTTGAGCCTTGATCGAAAAAAACGAAAAAATCATGTTTGCAATTCAGTTTATTTCATTTAAAAGGTTGCACACTGGTAGGCGGTATATAAATGGTAAAATAACACACCCAAAAAGCGTTTTTTCAAACGCCATACAAAAAAAGGAGGGTAATTTTAGTCGGGAACCTGTACCAAAATCATTCCTTATTTTTTCAAGTTTTTGTTCTTATGTTTAAACTACACAGTTTAAACCCAAAAAAAATGATGTTGATCTCTTAAAACTAGATTAAAGATAACAGCGCTTATGTAGGTAGTATTTGGTAGTATTGAAAGTTGTGCAAGCTAAAATTGTTAATTATTAGATTACTATTAATTACTCATTTTCATTTTTTTATAATTAATTTTTCTTTGCATCTTTTTAAGTAGCGTTCTCATAGAACCATCAGAATAACGTAATACTGTACCATTCATTCTCCTTCGATAAAATGTTATCCTTGAATTAGATTAAATAACGGTTGATAATGATTTTATAGTTAGTTATAAGTAAGGTAAAATTAAAGGAAAAAAGTAAACTTTTTGTTGGGTAGTAGAGTATGGTTGACCGTAAACGTTGTGTAGGGAGGAATATTAATGAATTTTCAAGGAAGAAATTGATAATCAATTTGCCAAGTTGGAAAAATTGAGCAATAATGCCTGAGAAGCTTGTAGCAAACAAAAAGTAACTTTAGTTAGTTAGTAGATTTAGTTTTAAGAAAATCCACAATATAATAATAAAATAATTGTTAGTAGAAAAGGTGCGTAAAATACGTATTACGTTATTTTTCCATTCTATTATTCTAGTGGATCGAGCGGGTGGATGGATTGCGTATTGACCGATCTTTAGTACTTATTTCAGGTCGATTTTTGTTCCTTAGTTTATTTTCTTTTGGTTTCAACATCCATTTGACTTTAATTTTCGGACGCCGATTGGAGTAACAGTTTGGACATTCATTAGAGAGGACTTTTATACGTCCAAACAAAGAAAATTACGACCGGCTTTGATGTTTATCTCAAACGGAGCTGACGAATTGGAAATGTTCTATAGACGTACCTGTGCTAAAAAGGCTGTTGCGTTTCGTGATCAAAACACAACTCAAATGTTAAATCTGCCCTTGAAACGTATGAGACTTTCTTATTTTTATTACTTTAAGACATTACTTTGACGTTATCACCATAACACTAGTTAAGAAACTGGATTGACATCATTTTTACCCACAATAAACTTGCAACTATCTATTTTTGCTGTTAAAACATCAGAACAAAATTTGAGAAAATAAGAAATAATTTCGGTTTTCTTCCATACCCAAATATATTTTGAAACAAATTTCAAACGAGAAAAAAACAAAACAAAAGAGGAGTGTACATTTGACACAAATAAAATAACATAATAAGCATAACCCAAACCCAAGCTTTTTAAACTCGTAGAATCACAAATCAAGGGTCAATAGTCAATTAGAGTTTGCCAGTGTCGTCAATAAGTATGATAGCCGTCCGATAACATTCCCAATGAATGCTAGTCCAGATTTGATCGATTTATTTATCTTAGGCAGATTCGGACTTGACAGTTTCAGTCATTTCCGTCTTTTCAGTGATGACTGATTGGTTATCAACCACTGTTTTTTTCTCCTCAACGATACACATCCAAGGGAACATCTGCTTCAGGCACTATAAATAACAGAAATGTCCATTTGGTAAATAAGTTACAAATATTACAAATACTTTGAATGAAACATGTTACCTCTCGGTATTTAGGATGGGAGATGGCATAGATGAGTGGGTTGTAGGCACAGGATGTCTTGGCCAGAATGACTGGAATGGCTGAAACCAATGGAGTAATCTTGGAAACATCACCCCAGGTACCAACGATGCAAATAACGGCGAATGGGGTCCAAGCAGTCAACCACATCGAGACGTTCATGATGGAGACCTTGGCAATACGGATCTCGGCGGACACTTGCTGTTGGTCGGTATTGCTACGGAGAGAAGCAACATTCATCTTCTTAGCCTGAGCGCGGAGCTCTTCCTCGTGTTTGAAGACGGCATGAACGATGAAGTAGTAGCAACCGGCAATAACAATGATTGGCAGGATGAAGTTTGCGAAAGTGGCAGCCAAAATGTGGGATTTGTTGTTCATGTTTTGTGAGACGTAGTCATAAGAACATCTGTTGATTGAAAAAGTGAAATTTTATAGAGGAAAATACTAAAAAAATAAAAACCAAATAAACCGAATGACTTACGTTCCCATGATTCCATCCATGGCGTAAGCACCCCAGCCGACCAATGGGCAGATAGACCAGCCCAAAGCCCAGATCCAGCTAACGGTGATGATGGATACAGCGCGGTCTGAATAAGAAAACGATTTTACTCATTTTGTTTAACGATAAAAAACAGAACACGATCATACTGAAAGTAAGAGGAGTTCCACTGAATCCCTTTACAATCACATTGTAGCGATCGTATGAGATCATTGTCAGAGTGAAGATTTGGTTGTATCCGAAACAAGCACCTAATTCACGTAAAGTATGTTCAACAAATTAGCCAAATTTTTTAAATGTATAATTTTCACTGGATTTACCCAAGAAAGCGTGGATTTGGCAACCCATTTCTCCAAAGCGCCATGGGCCACCAAGGAAAAAGTTGTAAACGCATTCGGGGAAAAGTGCAAGCATTAGGAGGAAGTCAGACACAGCCAAATTCATAACCAACAAGTTGGCGGGAGTTCGAAGAGCCGGGAAACGGCTGAAGATCTTCAAGACGACGGCGTTACCCGCAACAGCGCAAGTGCCAATAATCAAGTACATCAATCCCAAAAAATAATACCATGCCGGGTGCAGAGCCTTGTATGAGTGCCAGTGAGGATGAAGAAAGCTGCGAATGTCCTCTGGGGCGTAGGCATAAAGAGTGAAGGTATCGGGCAAAGCCCATGGATCAAAAGCCTGCTTCTGGGCCATCGCAACAACAGCATCACCAGTCAAATTTGCCATTTTTCAATCTATGTACAGATAAGTTTGTTTAGAATAAAAAAATGTAAATGGCCCTATTACATTTTGAACATACCTGTAAAAAGATTTTGATTCCAAAAGGATACAACAATCGAATTCAAGAAGAGAACTGGGAGAAAAAGACTTTGTAAAGCTTGAAAGCAGATAGGCAGAAGAAGCGACCTCGAAAGCAAGAGCTTTGACGACTGACGCTACGAATGGAATATGGCTCGGGAGGCGACTTATATACTCAAGGAGTTCCCGGAAATCAGACAAGTCCTCAGTGACGCTTCTAATGGTCTTAATTGAATTAGAGAATTTTTAAGGTGTCTAGGTTTCTTCTTTAATCCCTAAAATAGCTATTAACAGCAACAATGTTACGGGTAGCGAATTTAAAGCTACTTTGGTTAAATTAATTATGTCGATTTCTCGTTCAAATTTTTAGGAATGAATGCAGAGTTTGAAAGAGCGCGTTCAATATCCGCTCCAATCGCCAGATCGATTAGCGATCACTGAGTGAAGATTTGATCAAACGAACAATATCCCAAAACTACCATGATCGGATCGATTCGAATAATTTCCCCGATGAATTTTTATCATACGTGATAAGATCATTGTTTGACTTGACATATGACAAATGTTTAGGTTGAGAATGGTTTTCCGATGACTGGTAGTATTGAAATGGTAAATTTTTATAAACAATGAGTATTTATCATGTAAGATTTTCATTTCAATACGTTGAACATTAGCACAAAGTTCTTTTTTCTTTAAATATTAAGCTCCAATTTTAACGAGAGCCTTGAGAGCATTGATCGTGATGCATTCGGAATACATAAATACACAGAAATTTGATGGGTTATCGTAGCGAAAGGGTAAATTAGGGAAAAAGCAGCATTTGAGCGTGACAACAAAAACGCGTGATCGTGTCCATCCCTGCTTGAATGGAATAAATATATATTTTAATCATTTATAGATATTTTCCTGAATGGAATCGTTTTGATTTTTGTTGTTATTTACTTACGAAAATTTTATCAGAGAAACATCTCATTATCCACCCCCCTTTCCACCCACGCCGAGTTGTCGCCCCCTCATTAGCGCGCCTTTTTTCGTTTTAGTTGAGAAAAAGGCACGCGGGTTGGAATGGGGGGGGGGGAGAAAGGGACTAGAAAGGAGGAAAAAAATAAAATCCGTTTTCAATTTATAATTGACTACATTAAATCTCATGCAAAAAATGTGACAATTAATGGTGTTATAGAGCTTATGTAGTTATTCATTTCAAAGTTTTCCGCGTCCTTCTAGCTTAACCCGTTCTATAGTTGTAATCCTTTAAAGTACCCTAATTAACAAATAACACTACGGGGCGTTCCCAAACTTAGGGCTTGTAAAAAACCTACCCTTCCCGAAAATAGAAAAATCCCCCATAACATTAGCTTTATAATAATGGTGATGGCTATGTCCAAAAAATCATCGCATTCCGACGAAAACTGTATTTTTGGGAACGAAAAAAACGCCTTTTCCATTAGGTGCTTTCGCGGGTTCCCCAACTTTAGGTAGGTGCTATAGTATCAAAAAAAGTAAAAAAATTTAAAGATAGAAGCTTCCATATGAAATAGAACTAAGCATATATTTCGACATTAAATTTCCAATAACACCTGCATTTTTTTATTACAAAGAAATCATTTCGTAGATTTAAAGGTAATATTTTTAAGATCATCTATTATCATAACACTCGTACTTAATATGACATTTACAAACATCATTTATGGATTAAATGCGATGGGAAGGTAGATGGATATCAATAGAACATATAATATTTTCTATCCTAAATGCATCCAAATTTTGCGTCGATACAGGCCAGAAAAATTGAACGTTCAATTGAGGACATAAAAAGGTTAATTATAGGCTAAACTAGAGCGTTTTCTAAGCGCACTTAAATATTTCTTAAAATAGCTGTAACAATTTTTCGTAGAATTTCGAAAATACTTGACAGAATTTTTTTTATTAAAATTTTTTAAGGACTACTTTCACACTTATGGTCGTGGAACGGTTAAGGAACTTTGTTAACCAATACTTTGTTAATACCTCCCATTAAAATCTACCCTAATTTGTATTGGCTGTCCACTAAAAAAGTGTATTAGTTGAGCCTAAAAAAAGACAAAATTTGAAAATTTATGTTATACTTTTGTAAGCTTTTTTCTCTCCTAAATATTTATTTAAATAGGTGTTACGTAAAATGTTCGGTAGTGTGAACACGAAGTCGAGCAAATGTTTAGAACTTTTAGAGGTTTTTTAAAAAAAAAATTTTCTTATGCCTTAAATACCCCTAGTGTAGCCTAGGCTTATTGATATCCCCAGTAGTTCCCTAAAGGATAAGACTTGGTTTGTACTATGGGACGAGAATAAGATATCGTAGGGATGTCTCGTGCTAGCAGGCTTCTTCTTTCAACACTTATGGAGAAAGAAGTTGAGGGGAAAATGCACGACGAGAAATGGGTAAGGGTAAAATTCGTTGTTTTTATGCATTAAAGTCAGGAGATGATTCCGGGTAAAACGCCTGATTATATGAATATTTTTTTAATACTTAACACAATATTTTACTATTCCTTATATCTGCTATATCTAGGAATAGAAAAATAGTGTGTGACATGTGTGAGTTTTTTGTGACTCGCTCATCATCATCGAGGATTTTTTTCCTCCCACATAACACATAAAGCATTTTACGACCTGTCGGATACAAAAGATCCACATGACTAAAGTTACGTGATAATATTTAACACAATTTCACACACTCACTCGGTCCGAAATACCCACTTTTTGAGGAGTTATTATTGGATCGTAATTCGGAAAAGTCAGAATAGGTCTATCCTACTCAGAATCGCAAGGCGATTCCAACGGAATAAAGTCAATTTTTTTTTCTTTTTTCGTCCCCGAGAAAATCGGAATGGAAATTCGTAAGATATCACAAAAACCAAAAATATCCCCTTCCGATTGCATAGTTTTTTACCGTATATTTACAATTAATATCGGTGAAAAAATTTAGAAAAAATTGTGTCTCCTCACTTGTCCAAATCACTTTTTCCCATAAATAACTAGGAAGAAAAAATGAATTGGCGAAAAATTGGGTAATTCATTTCTCTAAAAGATTCCAATCTCACTCCTCGTGTTTTATTGCTGATGGATTAGTTGAAACATTACGACACCTAAAATCGAAATTTTTGCGTAATTTGAACTTAAAGAATCGGCGTGATATCTTATCATAAATGTAATGTTAGAAATATAATGCCAAACTGGAATATATCAGTGCTCCCTTATCGACAGTATTGTGCTGGTTATAGTATCCCAATTTTTTAATAAAACCTTAAAACCGTCTTTCATTGCACAGGCGAGCACATGTGTATCCTTCAGTAGAAATAAGTATAATTCACATCTTTATCTTCTGTACTCAAGTGTATTTTTTAACCAATTAATAAAGAGAAACTAAATGTAGTGAACAACTAACACAACAAATTGCACTTGAAGCATAACACAAAAACCAAGCTCTTGAAATCAGAAATTAAGGGTCATTAGTCAATTAGAGTTGGCCAGTGTTTTTAAAGCATGATAGCCGTCCGATACCATTACAAAAATATTCGTCTCTGTTTCATTCTTTTGTTTTTCTTATGCAGATTCGCACTTGACGAATTCATTCATTTCCGTCTTTTCAGTGATGACCGATCGGTTATCAGCAACTATTTTTTTTCTCTTCGATGATCATCATCACAAAGATTCCAAAAGAATTTGTATTTTTTTATAATGCAGGTATGAAGCTTTATGTGACTTAAGGTCGCAAAAGACATAAAGAATTTGTTTAGATATTCTCTGCGCTACCCTCTCGTTCCCTAACAACTCTCTGGTCACGCACCGGAAAATTGAAATAGCAAGATTTTAGTATGTTTGTTTAACAAAATAGGTTATCTCTGAATTTGAATCCATTCCTGAAAATTTCCATACACAGAGAAACCATAAAGAATCAAAAAATAGAAATTTGTGCCAAAAATATGTCAAACAAACTAACCTAAGATGTATCTTTAAATTCTTGCTTGAATTCCGTTAAACTATATATTACTCCATGACTATATGAGTTTTACAGCTATTTAGGTATCACGACTTTAATCTAATTATTAAAACTATTTCTACTTCGTTTTTTTTATCATATTGAAACTGCGACGGTCATCCATTGCATAAAAAAGAAAAAAATATTTTTGCGGAAGCTCGATATAATCTCTTCTTAATCTCAGTGTATTAATCAACCCAATAAAAACAGAATATTAACATAAATTGAGTGTCAAATGTACACGAAAATTTTAATAAGAAAAACGGAAAAAAATCAAAGCTCCGAAAATTCGTGGAATCACAAATCAAGAGTCATTAGTCAATTAGAGTTTGCCAGTGTCGTCAATAAGTATGATAGCCGTCCGATAACATTTCCAATGAATGCTAGTCCAGATTTGATGTATTTATTTATCTTAAGCAGATTCGCACTTGACGGTTTCAGTCATTTCCGTCTTTTCAGTGATGGCTGATTGGTTATCAGCAACTGATTTTTTCTCCTCAACGATACACATCCAAGGATACATCTGCTTCAGGCACTGTAAATAAATTAAGTTTCCATTTGATAAATTAGTTATAAGTATTTCATTAATTTTGAACACAAAATATGTTACCTCTCGGTATTTAGGATGGGAGATGGCATAGATGAGTGGGTTGTAGGCACAGGATGTCTTGGCCAAAATGACTGGGATGGCTGACACCAAAGGAGTAATCTTGGAAACATCACCCCAGGTACCCAAGATGCAGATAACGGCGAATGGGGTCCAAGCAGTCAACCACATCGAGACGTTCATGATGGAGACCTTGGCAATACGGATCTCGGCGGACACTTGCTGTTGGTCGGTATTGCTACGGAGAGAAGCAACATTCATCTTCTTAGCCTGAGCGCGGAGCACTTCTTCGTGTTTGAACACGGCTTGAACGATGAAATAGTAGCAACCGGCAATAACAATGATTGGCAGGATGAAGTTTGCGAAAGTGGCAGCCAAAATGTGGGATTTGTTGTTCATGTTTTGGGAGACGTAGTCATAAGAACATCTGTTGATTGGAAAAGTGAAATTCCGTAGAAGAAAATACTCAAAAATAAAAACCAAATAAACCGAATGACATACGTTCCCATGATTCCATCCATGGCGTAAGCACCCCAGCCGACCAATGGGCAGATAGACCAGCCCAAAGCCCAGATCCAGCTAACGGTGATGATGGATACAGCGCGGTCTGAATAAGAAAATTATTTTACTCATTTTGTTTAACGATAAAAAACAGAACACAATCATACTGAAAGTAAGAGGAGTTCCACTGAATCCCTTTACAATCACATTGTAGCGATCGTATGAGATCATTGTCAGAGTGAAGATTTGGTTGTATCCGAAACAAGCACCTAATTCACGTAAAGTATGTTCTACAAATTAGCCAAATTTTTTAATGTATAATTTTAACTTGATTTACCCAAGAAAGCGTGGATCTGGCAACCCATTTCTCCAAAGCGCCATGGGCCACCAAGGAAAAAGTTGTAAACGCATTCGGGGAAAAGTGCAAGCATTAGGAGGAAGTCAGACACAGCCAAATTCATAACCAACAAGTTGGCGGGAGTTCGAAGAGCCGGGAAACGGCTGAAGATCTTCAAGACGACGGCGTTACCCGCAACAGCGCAAGTGCCAATTACCAAGTACATCAATCCCAAAAAATAATACCATGCCGGGTGCACAGCCTTGTATGAGTGCCAGTGAGGATGAAGAAAGCTGCGAATGTCCTCTGGGGCGTAGGCATAAAGAGTGAAGGTATCGGGCAAAGCCCATGGATCAAAAGCCTGCTTCTGGGCCATCGCAACAACAACATCACCAGTCAAGTTTGCCATTTTTCAATCTTTATACAGATAAGTTGGTTTAGAATTAAAAAATGTAAATAGCCCTAACACATTTTGAACATACCTGTAAAAAGATATTGATTCCAAAAGGATACAACAATCGAATTCAGGAAGAGAATTGGATGAAAAAGACTTTGTAAAGCTTGAAAGCAGATAGGCAGAAGAAGCGACCTCGAAAGCAAGAGCTTTGACGACTGACGCTACAAATGGAATACGACTCGGGAGGCAACTTATATACTCAAGGAGTTCCCGGAAATCAGACGACACTAGTGGGGTTGAAAATTACATAATTGAATTAGAGAATTTCTAAGGAGTCTAGGTTTCTTACTTATTCTTCGAAATAGCGATTGACTTCAAAGCAAATTTACAATTTAGTTATAAATTTTAAGGCATTGCAAATTAAAAATCGGTGTTAAAACTACACATCAATTGAACAGAAGCTTTTATTAATATTTTTGAATCAGAATCGATTCTGCTTGATAGGATCGTTATAAGACCTTTGTTATTTCGCTTTAAAAATTGTGTCATTCTTTGTTTCAATATTCTTTGTACTCTGAAATTACCAAAAGCTTGCGTTCAAAACTGGCTCACTATAGTTTAAGAAGTGAGAATAAAACAAAGTTTTAACCTTTTTTTTATGTGTTATACATATTCTTATGATTATAGCGAAGTTTATAAGTTCATCTAGGTCCTATAGGGTTTTCCAGCCTGGGTAGGCTTCAAATGCTTTATCCGCGTACGTTATTAGGATCTTCTAATTGGTAAATTTTCTTTCAAACTGTTTTGCATGCATGCAATCAGAGCTTACTCTCGGAATAGTTATATAACTTTAAAAAATCATTGTTTAAACTGCATGGCTTAGTAAATTAAAATTCGAGGAAGGTTTTGTTTGATAACGGTGTAGTTACATTGTGCATTTAATCTTTCAACTTTGGGTTTAGTTTTGTTCTTTGCACGTCCATCTTGTTAAGCCAAAAAAACGTTTTTAGTGGCTTGTGGTGGCGTGATGGCGATCCAAAAAGCGCTAATATGTGCTCAAATATCAAATATTAGAAGTGTAATATGCTACTTTTATTGTTTTTTACCACTTTTAAACAGGTAGTTATTACCGAAGAAATCAAGGGACATTTCAAAAAAGTTAAATGTACAAATTTTTCATCTTTGGTTCATCTCTATCTTATTCCCTCTTCAATTCACTTATTTTCAACTTCCGTCAAGATAAGATTTTTTCTGCACTTCAAAAATAGATCTCATTCATCGGAACTGTATAACGATGGGATACAGAGACAAAGCAGCATTTATTTTGCCATAATTGACTTTAAAAAAATCTTGGATACAGAATCAAACCGGCAATCAATTTTTTAGGATGACAACAGATCTGCAAAAACAGATCAGTTCGAAACCAAAAGTATGTTCGTTATAGAGAGATTAAAAAATGTGTATAAATCAAAGTTGAAGCGATATTCATATATGCTTGAGCTTTTCAAGAGAGCTCCTTTTCGTATAGTAAGCTTCAAGCTTAAAAGTTCTCTTTTAAAAAAATGTGAGCTTGAGCTCTTTTTTCAAATTTATACAAAATAATCCATCGGACTGATAAAAAATGAACGTAATGTATTTTTTATTTTATATTTTATTAAGTCTAAATTTGAAATGCTTCCGACATAAATTCTATGCTAAACTCTTATACAAGAAAATTTAAAAAACACCGTTTGAGGTTGCACTCTATAAATAAAACAAATTTAAAAATGAACTTGAGCAAACGTGTGCTTGAGCGAAGCCAAACTTTTCTTTTGCAAGCTTAAGCTTAAGATCCACTCACTTGCGAGGCTATGAGCGGAGAGCTTGAGCAAAGGTTGAGTTTCGGTGAACTAGTTTCAAATCTGGATCTGAAATTATAAAACAAACTTTAACCGAAACATGTAAAAAACACTAATTCATACAAATTTCCCGTTAAACCGAATTGTATCAGACTTGTTACAGATGTGTTGGCTACGTAAAATAGACCCGCAACTAGGAATCTGTAACCAAAATAAGTACTACGCTTTTGGGAGCTCAAAAATTGATGTTTCAATTTCTAGAAAAAACCTAGATTTTTTTCTATAAAATATGCTCTTTTCCTGAAAAAGGTGAATCCGTATAAAAGCTCTGTCACAGCTATTACAGCCTGATAGATTATATTTCCCTCGAAACCATCTACAGACTCTCAAAAAAAGATCAGCAAAAAAATTGAAAATATGTCTGAAAAAGCAACCTAGGTAGATTGCTATGAATCCTATTTTTTGTAGATTAAAATTTAATGAATCTAAAAAATTAAAAATTGTATACGTTAACACATTTTAAATATCAACCCGTTTTTAAAGTATGTTTTATTCTACTTTATCTGATTCTTATATTGGATCAGATATTCTTTTGAAATGGTTTTTCAAACAACTTCAAACTGTTTTCCATGCAGATGCTAAACATATGCGTAACTATAAATTGATTTTTTACAGTTATATTTTTTATTTTTCCATGCTCAAGTGTATTTTGAGGTTAATTAAAGAAGAGAAAAAACAAAAAAGTAATGTAGAATTGTCAGAAATAAAACTGCAAGATAAGAAAAACTAACAAAAAGTTTTTAAATTCACGTGGAATCACGAATCAGTGGTCATTGGTCAATTAGAATTTGCCAATGTCGTCAATAAGCATGATAGCCGTCCGATACCATTCACAAAGAACGCTCGCCCGGGTTTTTGCTTTTGATTTTCTTATGCTGATTAGCACTGTACAATTTCAGTCATTTCTGTCTTTTCAGTGATGGCCGATTGGTTATCAGCAACTGATTTTTTCTCCTCAACGATACACATCCAAGGATACATTTGCTTCAGGCACTGTAAATAAATTAAATTTCCATTTGATAAATTAGTTATAAGTATTTCATTAATTTTGAACACAAAATATGTTACCTCTCGGTATTTAGGATGGGAGATGGCATAGATGAGTGGGTTGTAGGCACAGGATGTCTTGGCCAGAATGACTGGGATGGCTGACACCAAAGGAGTAATCTTGGAAACATCACCCCAGGTACCCATGATGCAGATAACGGCGAATGGGGTCCAAGCAGTCAACCACATCGAGACGTTCATGATGGAGACCTTGGCAATACGGATCTCAGCGGAAACTTGCTGTTGGTCGGTATTGCTACGGAGAGAAGCAACATTCATCTTCTTAGCCTGAGCACGGAGTTCTTCCTCGTGTTTGAAGACGGCATGAACGATGAAGTAGTAGCAACCGGCAATAACAATGATTGGCAGGATGAAGTTTGCGAAAGTGGCAGCCAAAATGTGGGATTTGTTGTTCATGTTTTGGGAGACGTAGTCATAAGAACATCTGTTGATTGGAAAAATGAAATTACATAGAAAAAAATACTCAAAAATGAAAACCAAATAAACCGAATGACATACGTTCCCATGATTCCATCCATGGCGTAAGCACCCCAGCCGACCAATGGGCAGATAGACCAGCCCAAAGCCCAGATCCAGCTAACGGTGATGATGGATACAGCGCGGTCTGAATAAGAAAACGATTTTACTCATTTTGTTTAACGATAAAAACAGAACACAATCATACTGAAAGTAAGAGGAGTTCCACTGAATCCCTTTACAATCACATTGTAGCGATCGTATGAGATCATTGTCAGAGTGAAGATTTGGTTGTATCCGAAACAAGCACCTAATTCACGTTAAATATGTTCAACAAATTAGCCAAATTTTTTTAATGTATAATTTTCACTTGATTTACCCAAGAAAGCGTGGATCTGGCAACCCATTTCTCCAAAGCGCCATGGGCCACCAAGGAAAAAGTTGTAAACGCATTCGGGGAAAAGTGCAAGCATTAGGAGGAAGTCAGACACAGCCAAATTCATAACCAACAAGTTGGCGGGAGTTCGAAGAGCCGGGAAACGGCTGAAGATCTTCAAGACGACGGCGTTACCCGCAACAGCGCAAGTGCCAATTACCAAGTACATCAATCCCAAAAAATAATACCATGCCGGGTGCACAGCCTTGTATGAGTGCCAGTGAGGATGAAGAAAGCTGCGAATGTCCTCTGGGGCGTAGGCATAAAGAGTGAAGGTATCGGGCAAAGCCCATGGATCAAAAGCCTGCTTCTGGGCCATCGCAACAACAGCATCACCAGTCAAGTTTGCCATTTTTCAATCTTTATACAGATAAGTTAGTTTAGAATTTAAAAATGTAAATAGCCCTAATACATTTTGAACATACCTGTAAAAAGATATTGATTCCAAAAGGATACAACAATCGAATTCAGGAAGAGAATTGGAAGAAAAAGACTTTGTAAAGCTTGAAAGCAGATAGGCAGAAGAAGCGACCTCGAAAGCAAGAGCTTTGACGACTGACGCTACGAATGGCATACAGTTCAAGAGGCGACTTATATACTCAAGGAATTCCCGGAAACGACGGCACCTCAGTGACGTTTCTTATAGTCATAATTTAATTAGAGGATTATTAAGGTGTCTAGGTTTCTTATTTAATCCTTAAGAATAAAGTAGCTATTTACTCATAATTGTTCAAAATCAATTGAATATTTTATTTGGTTTAGCAAACAATCACCCAGTTTTTTTAATTAACCCTTTTTGTGTTAGGATCGTTTCTGAAATGAAATATTGATTTATCTATAATGTGTCTGCCTCGTGCAAAATCCGAAGGAAATTTTAATGGCGTAAAGGATGGATTTTAATTCCGCATGAATATGATTTGTGGAATCAAATCGAAATAACGATATATTCGGTATTTAATATCAGGAGAAATTAGGAAAATTCAAAGTGTCCCTCTTTGAACGAATCATGTTTTGTACGTGTAAACACAAAAAATTGCTAATTCTTACAAAATATTTCTAATTATAAAAATATTCAAAAGAATTATTCAATTTTGTATAACATTGGAGGTGTGAAGCTTTGTGTGACTTCATATCGCAATAATTTATTTATTTTCTGAAGAAATACAGAATTTCTCCAAAGGTACTCCACGCCCCCTCCCCTTAACAATTCTCTGATCATGTACACTACATGTATACATTATACACCGAATAAAAATTACTAATTCTTACAAAATTTTTCTAATCATTAAAGATTCAAAAAGAATTTATAATTTTTTGATAATGCAGGTATGAAGCTTTATTTGGCTTTAGATCGCAAAAGAAATAAAGAATTTGTTTAGAGATTCTCTGCGCTACCCTCTCGTTCCCTAACAACTCTCTGGTGGAGCACCGGAAAATTTAAATAGCAAGATTTTAGTATATTTGTTTAACAAAATGGGTTATCTCTGAATTTTAATCGATTCCTGAAAATTTCCATACACAGAGAAACCGTAAAGAATCAAAATATAGACATTTGTGCCAAAACTATGTCAAACTAAAACTTACCTAAGATGTATCAGTAAATTCTTGCTTGAACTCCGTTAAGCTATAAAATTTACTTCTTGACTGTATGAACGATTTTACAGCTATTTAGCTATCGCGACTTTCATCTAGTTAGTTAAATTATTTCTAATTCGTTTTTATCACATTGAAACTGCGACGGTCATCCATTGCATTACAGAGAAAACAAATATTTTTATGGATGCTCTCTTCTTAACATCAGTGTATTAATCAACCCAATAAAAACAGAATATTAACATAAATTGAGTGTCAAATGTACACGAAAATTTTAATAAGAAAAACGGAAAAAAATCAAAGCTCCGAAAATTCGTGGAATCACAAATCAAGAGTCATTAGTCAATTAGAGTTTGCCAGTGTCGTCAATAAGTATGATAGCCGTCCGATAACATTCCCAATGAATGCTAGTCCAGATTTGATTTATTTATTTATCTTAAGCAGATTCGCACTTGACGGTTTCAGTCATTTCCGTCTTTTCAGTGATGGCCGATTGGTTATCAGCAACTGATTTTTTCTCCTCAACGATACACATCCAAGGATACATCTGCTTCAGGCACTGTAAATAAATTAAATTTCCATTTGATAAATTAGTTATAAGTATTTCATTAATTTTGAACACAAAATATGTTACCTCTCGGTATTTAGGATGGGAGATGGCATAGATGAGTGGGTTGTAGGCACAGGATGTCTTGGCCAGAATGACTGGGATGGCTGACACCAAAGGAGTAATCTTGGAAACATCACCCCAGGTACCCAAGATGCAGATAACGGCGAATGGGGTCCAAGCAGTCAACCACATCGAGACGTTCATGATGGAGACCTTGGCAATACGGATCTCAGCGGAAACTTGCTGTTGGTCGGTATTGCTACGGAGAGAAGCAACATTCATCTTCTTAGCCTGAGCACGGAGTTCTTCCTCGTGTTTGAAGACGGCATGAACGATGAAGTAGTAGCAACCGGCAATAACAATGATTGGCAGGATGAAGTTTGCGAAAGTGGCAGCCAAAATGTGGGATTTGTTGTTCATGTTTTGGGAGACGTAGTCATAAGAACATCTGTTGATTGGAAAAGTGAAATTACGTAGAAAAAAATACTCAAAAATGAAAACCAAATAAACCGAATGACATACGTTCCCATGATTCCATCCATGGCGTAAGCACCCCAGCCGACCAATGGGCAGATAGACCAGCCCAAAGCCCAGATCCAGCTAACGGTGATGATGGATACAGCGCGGTCTGAATAAGAAAACGATTTTACTCATTTTGTTTAACGATAAAAACAGAACACAATCATACTGAAAGTAAGAGGAGTTCCACTGAATCCCTTTACAATCACATTGTAGCGATCGTATGAGATCATTGTCAGAGTGAAGATTTGGTTGTATCCGAAACAAGCACCTAATTCACGTTAAATATGTTCAACAAATTAGCCAAATTTTTTTAATGTATAATTTTCACTTGATTTACCCAAGAAAGCGTGGATCTGGCAACCCATTTCTCCAAAGCGCCATGGGCCACCAAGGAAAAAGTTGTAAACGCATTCGGGGAAAAGTGCAAGCATTAGGAGGAAGTCAGACACAGCCAAATTCATAACCAACAAGTTGGCGGGAGTTCGAAGAGCCGGGAAACGGCTGAAGATCTTCAAGACGACGGCGTTACCCGCAACAGCGCAAGTGCCAATTACCAAGTACATCAATCCCAAAAAATAATACCATGCCGGGTGCACAGCCTTGTATGAGTGCCAGTGAGGATGAAGAAAGCTGCGAATGTCCTCTGGGGCGTAGGCATAAAGAGTGAAGGTATCGGGCAAAGCCCATGGATCAAAAGCCTGCTTCTGGGCCATCGCAACAACAGCATCACCAGTCAAGTTTGCCATTTTTCAATCTTTATACAGATAAGTTAGTTTAGAATTTAAAAATGTAAATAGCCCTAATACATTTTGAACATACCTGTAAAAAGATATTGATTCCAAAAGGATACAACAATCGAATTCAGGAAGAGAATTGGAAGAAAAAGACTTTGTAAAGCTTGAAAGCAGATAGGCAGAAGAAGCGACCTCGAAAGCAAGAGCTTTGACGACTGACGCTACGAATGGCATACAGTTCAAGAGGCGACTTATATACTCAAGGAATTCCCGGAAACGACGGCACCTCAGTGACGTTTCTTATAGTCATAATTTAATTAGAGGATTATTAAGGTGTCTAGGTTTCTTATTTAATCCTTAAGAATAAAGTAGCTATTTACTCATAATTGTTCAAAATCAATTGAATATTTTATTTGGTTTAGCAAACAATCACCCAGTTTTTTTAATTAACCCTTTTTGTGTTAGGATCGTTTCTGAAATGAAATATTGATTTATCTATAATGTGTCTGCCTCGTGCAAAATCCGAAGGAAATTTTAATGGCGTAAAGGATGGATTTTAATTCCGCATGAATATGATTTGTGGAATCAAATCGAAATAACGATATATTCGGTATTTAATATCAGGAGAAATTAGGAAAATTCAAAGTGTCCCTCTTTGAACGAATCATGTTTTGTACGTGTAAACACAAAAAATTGCTAATTCTTACAAAATATTTCTAATTATAAAAATATTCAAAAGAATTATTCAATTTTGTATAACATTGGAGGTGTGAAGCTTTGTGTGACTTCATATCGCAATAATTTATTTATTTTCTGAAGAAATACAGAATTTCTCCAAAGGTACTCCACGCCCCCTCCCCTTAACAATTCTCTGATCATGTACACTACATGTATACATTATACACCGAATAAAAATTACTAATTCTTACAAAATTTTTCTAATCATTAAAGATTCAAAAAGAATTTATAATTTTTTGATAATGCAGGTATGAAGCTTTATTTGGCTTTAGATCGCAAAAGAAATAAAGAATTTGTTTAGAGATTCTCTGCGCTACCCTCTCGTTCCCTAACAACTCTCTGGTGGAGCACCGGAAAATTTAAATAGCAAGATTTTAGTATATTTGTTTAACAAAATGGGTTATCTCTGAATTTTAATCGATTCCTGAAAATTTCCATACACAGAGAAACCGTAAAGAATCAAAATATAGACATTTGTGCCAAAACTATGTCAAACTAAAACTTACCTAAGATGTATCAGTAAATTCTTGCTTGAACTCCGTTAAGCTATAAAATTTACTTCTTGACTGTATGAACGATTTTACAGCTATTTAGCTATCGCGACTTTCATCTAGTTAGTTAAATTATTTCTAATTCGTTTTTATCACATTGAAACTGCGACGGTCATCCATTGCATTACAGAGAAAACAAATATTTTTATGGATGCTCTCTTCTTAACATCAGTGTATTAATCAACCCAATAAAAACAGAATATTAACATAAATTGAGTGTCAAATGTACACGAAAATTTTAATAAGAAAAACGGAAAAAAATCAAAGCTCCGAAAATTCGTGGAATCACAAATCAAGAGTCATTAGTCAATTAGAGTTTGCCAGTGTCGTCAATAAGTATGATAGCCGTCCGATAACATTCCCAATGAATGCTAGTCCAGATTTGATTTATTTATTTATCTTAAGCAGATTCGCACTTGACGGTTTCAGTCATTTCCGTCTTTTCAGTGATGGCCGATTGGTTATCAGCAACTGATTTTTTCTCCTCAACGATACACATCCAAGGATACATCTGCTTCAGGCACTGTAAATAAATTAAATTTCCATTTGATAAATTAGTTATAAGTATTTCATTAATTTTGAACACAAAATATGTTACCTCTCGGTATTTAGGATGGGAGATGGCATAGATGAGTGGGTTGTAGGCACAGGATGTCTTGGCCAGAATGACTGGGATGGCTGACACCAAAGGAGTAATCTTGGAAACATCACCCCAGGTACCCAAGATGCAGATAACGGCGAATGGGGTCCAAGCAGTCAACCACATCGAGACGTTCATGATGGAGACCTTGGCAATACGGATCTCAGCGGAAACTTGCTGTTGGTCGGTATTGCTACGGAGAGAAGCAACATTCATCTTCTTAGCCTGAGCACGGAGTTCTTCCTCGTGTTTGAAGACGGCATGAACGATGAAGTAGTAGCAACCGGCAATAACAATGATTGGCAGGATGAAGTTTGCGAAAGTGGCAGCCAAAATGTGGGATTTGTTGTTCATGTTTTGGGAGACGTAGTCATAAGAACATCTGTTGATTGGAAAAGTGAAATTACGTAGAAAAAAATACTCAAAAATGAAAACCAAATAAACCGAATGACATACGTTCCCATGATTCCATCCATGGCGTAAGCACCCCAGCCGACCAATGGGCAGATAGACCAGCCCAAAGCCCAGATCCAGCTAACGGTGATGATGGATACAGCGCGGTCTGAATAAGAAAACGATTTTACTCATTTTGTTTAACGATAAAAACAGAACACAATCATACTGAAAGTAAGAGGAGTTCCACTGAATCCCTTTACAATCACATTGTAGCGATCGTATGAGATCATTGTCAGAGTGAAGATTTGGTTGTATCCGAAACAAGCACCTAATTCACGTTAAATATGTTCAACAAATTAGCCAAATTTTTTTAATGTATAATTTTCACTTGATTTACCCAAGAAAGCGTGGATCTGGCAACCCATTTCTCCAAAGCGCCATGGGCCACCAAGGAAAAAGTTGTAAACGCATTCGGGGAAAAGTGCAAGCATTAGGAGGAAGTCAGACACAGCCAAATTCATAACCAACAAGTTGGCGGGAGTTCGAAGAGCCGGGAAACGGCTGAAGATCTTCAAGACGACGGCGTTACCCGCAACAGCGCAAGTGCCAATTACCAAGTACATCAATCCCAAAAAATAATACCATGCCGGGTGCACAGCCTTGTATGAGTGCCAGTGAGGATGAAGAAAGCTGCGAATGTCCTCTGGGGCGTAGGCATAAAGAGTGAAGGTATCGGGCAAAGCCCATGGATCAAAAGCCTGCTTCTGGGCCATCGCAACAACAGCATCACCAGTCAAGTTTGCCATTTTTCAATCTTTATACAGATAAGTTAGTTTAGAATTTAAAAATGTAAATAGCCCTAATACATTTTGAACATACCTGTAAAAAGATATTGATTCCAAAAGGATACAACAATCGAATTCAGGAAGAGAATTGGAAGAAAAAGACTTTGTAAAGCTTGAAAGCAGATAGGCAGAAGAAGCGACCTCGAAAGCAAGAGCTTTGACGACTGACGCTACGAATGGCATACGGTTCAAGAGGCGACTTATATACTCAAGGAATTCCCGGAAACGACGGCACCTCAGTGACGTTTCTTATAGTCATAATTTAATTAGAGGATTATTAAGGTGTCTAGGTTTCTTATTTAATCCTTAAGAATAAAGTAGCTATTTACTCATAATTGTTCAAAATCAATTGAATATTTTATTTGGTTTAGCAAACAATCACCCAGTTTTTTTAATTAACCCTTTTTGTGTTAGGATCGTTTCTGAAATGAAATATTGATTTATCTATAATGTGTCTGCCTCGTGCAAAATCCGAAGGAAATTTTAATGGCGTAAAGGATGGATTTTAATTCCGCATGAATATGATTTGTGGAATCAAATCGAAATAACGATATATTCGGTATTTAATATCAGGAGAAATTAGGAAAATTCAAAGTGTCCCTCTTTGAACGAATCATGTTTTGTACGTGTAAACACAAAAAATTGCTAATTCTTACAAAATATTTCTAATTATAAAAATATTCAAAAGAATTATTCAATTTTGTATAACATTGGAGGTGTGAAGCTTTGTGTGACTTCATATCGCAATAATTTATTTATTTTCTGAAGAAATACAGAATTTCTCCAAAGGTACTCCACGCCCCCTCCCCTTAACAATTCTCTGATCATGTACACTACATGTATACATTATACACCGAATAAAAATTACTAATTCTTACAAAATTTTTCTAATCATTAAAGATTCAAAAAGAATTTATAATTTTTTGATAATGCAGGTATGAAGCTTTATTTGGCTTTAGATCGCAAAAGAAATAAAGAATTTGTTTAGAGATTCTCTGCGCTACCCTCTCGTTCCCTAACAACTCTCTGGTGGAGCACCGGAAAATTTAAATAGCAAGATTTTAGTATATTTGTTTAACAAAATGGGTTATCTCTGAATTTTAATCGATTCCTGAAAATTTCCATACACAGAGAAACCGTAAAGAATCAAAATATAGACATTTGTGCCAAAACTATGTCAAACTAAAACTTACCTAAGATGTATCAGTAAATTCTTGCTTGAACTCCGTTAAGCTATAAAATTTACTTCTTGACTGTATGAACGATTTTACAGCTATTTAGGTATCGCGACTTTCATCTAGTTAGTTAAATTATTTCTAATTCGTTTTTATCACATTGAAACTGCGACGGTCATCCATTGCATTACAGAGAAAACAAATATTTTTATGGATGCTCTCTTCTTAACATCAGTGTATTAATCAACCCAATAAAAACAGAATATTAACATAAATTGAGTGTCAAATGTACACGAAAATTTTAATAAGAAAAACGGAAAAAAATCAAAGCTCCGAAAATTCGTGGAATCACAAATCAAGAGTCATTAGTCAATTAGAGTTTGCCAGTGTCGTCAATAAGTATGATAGCCGTCCGATAACATTCCCAATGAATGCTAGTCCAGATTTGATTGATTTATTTATCTTAAGCAGATTCGCACTTGACGGTTTCAGTCATTTCCGTCTTTTCAGTGATGGCCGATTGGTTATCAGCAACTGATTTTTTCTCCTCAACGATACACATCCAAGGATACATCTGCTTCAGGCACTGTAAATAAATTAAATTTCCATTTGATAAATTAGTTATAAGTATTTCATTAATTTTGAACACAAAATATGTTACCTCTCGGTATTTAGGATGGGAGATGGCATAGATGAGTGGGTTGTAGGCACAGGATGTCTTGGCCAGAATGACTGGGATGGCTGACACCAAAGGAGTAATCTTGGAAACATCACCCCAGGTACCCAAGATGCAGATAACGGCGAATGGGGTCCAAGCAGTCAACCACATCGAGACGTTCATGATGGAGACCTTGGCAATACGGATCTCAGCGGAAACTTGCTGTTGGTCGGTATTGCTACGGAGAGAAGCAACATTCATCTTCTTAGCCTGAGCACGGAGTTCTTCCTCGTGTTTGAAGACGGCATGAACGATGAAGTAGTAGCAACCGGCAATAACAATGATTGGCAGGATGAAGTTTGCGAAAGTGGCAGCCAAAATGTGGGATTTGTTGTTCATGTTTTGGGAGACGTAGTCATAAGAACATCTGTTGATTGGAAAAGTGAAATTACGTAGAAAAAAATACTCAAAAATGAAAACCAAATAAACCGAATGACATACGTTCCCATGATTCCATCCATGGCGTAAGCACCCCAGCCGACCAATGGGCAGATAGACCAGCCCAAAGCCCAGATCCAGCTAACGGTGATGATGGATACAGCGCGGTCTGAATAAGAAAACGATTTTACTCATTTTGTTTAACGATAAAAACAGAACACAATCATACTGAAAGTAAGAGGAGTTCCACTGAATCCCTTTACAATCACATTGTAGCGATCGTATGAGATCATTGTCAGAGTGAAGATTTGGTTGTATCCGAAACAAGCACCTAATTCACGTTAAATATGTTCAACAAATTAGCCAAATTTTTTTAATGTATAATTTTCACTTGATTTACCCAAGAAAGCGTGGATCTGGCAACCCATTTCTCCAAAGCGCCATGGGCCACCAAGGAAAAAGTTGTAAACGCATTCGGGGAAAAGTGCAAGCATTAGGAGGAAGTCAGACACAGCCAAATTCATAACCAACAAGTTGGCGGGAGTTCGAAGAGCCGGGAAACGGCTGAAGATCTTCAAGACGACGGCGTTACCCGCAACAGCGCAAGTGCCAATTACCAAGTACATCAATCCCAAAAAATAATACCATGCCGGGTGCACAGCCTTGTATGAGTGCCAGTGAGGATGAAGAAAGCTGCGAATGTCCTCTGGGGCGTAGGCATAAAGAGTGAAGGTATCGGGCAAAGCCCATGGATCAAAAGCCTGCTTCTGGGCCATCGCAACAACAGCATCACCAGTCAAGTTTGCCATTTTTCAATCTTTATACAGATAAGTTAGTTTAGAATTTAAAAATGTAAATAGCCCTAATACATTTTGAACATACCTGTAAAAAGATATTGATTCCAAAAGGATACAACAATCGAATTCAGGAAGAGAATTGGAAGAAAAAGACTTTGTAAAGCTTGAAAGCAGATAGGCAGAAGAAGCGACCTCGAAAGCAAGAGCTTTGACGACTGACGCTACGAATGGCATACGGTTCAAGAGGCGACTTATATACTCAAGGAATTCCCGGAAACGACGGCACCTCAGTGACGTTTCTTATAGTCATAATTTAATTAGAGGATTATTAAGGTGTCTAGGTTTCTTATTTAATCCTTAAGAATAAAGTAGCTATTTACTCATAATTGTTCAAAATCAATTGAATATTTTATTTGGTTTAGCAAACAATCACCCAGTTTTTTTAATTAACCCTTTTTGTGTTAGGATCGTTTCTGAAATGAAATATTGATTTATCTATAATGTGTCTGCCTCGTGCAAAATCCGAAGGAAATTTTAATGGCGTAAAGGATGGATTTTAATTCCGCATGAATATGATTTGTGGAATCAAATCGAAATAACGATATATTCGGTATTTAATATCAGGAGAAATTAGGAAAATTCAAAGTGTCCCTCTTTGAACGAATCATGTTTTGTACGTGTAAACACAAAAAATTGCTAATTCTTACAAAATATTTCTAATTATAAAAATATTCAAAAGAATTATTCAATTTTGTATAACATTGGAGGTGTGAAGCTTTGTGTGACTTCATATCGCAATAATTTATTTATTTTCTGAAGAAATACAGAATTTCTCCAAAGGTACTCCACGCCCCCTCCCCTTAACAATTCTCTGATCATGTACACTACATGTATACATTATACACCGAATAAAAATTACTAATTCTTACAAAATTTTTCTAATCATTAAAGATTCAAAAAGAATTTATAATTTTTTGATAATGCAGGTATGAAGCTTTATTTGGCTTTAGATCGCAAAAGAAATAAAGAATTTGTTTAGAGATTCTCTGCGCTACCCTCTCGTTCCCTAACAACTCTCTGGTGGAGCACCGGAAAATTTAAATAGCAAGATTTTAGTATATTTGTTTAACAAAATGGGTTATCTCTGAATTTTAATCGATTCCTGAAAATTTCCATACACAGAGAAACCGTAAAGAATCAAAATATAGACATTTGTGCCAAAACTATGTCAAACTAAAACTTACCTAAGATGTATCAGTAAATTCTTGCTTGAACTCCGTTAAGCTATAAAATTTACTTCTTGACTGTATGAACGATTTTACAGCTATTTAGGTATCGCGACTTTCATCTAGTTAGTTAAATTATTTCTAATTCGTTTTTATCACATTGAAACTGCGACGGTCATCCATTGCATTACAGAGAAAACAAATATTTTTATGGATGCTCTCTTCTTAACATCAGTGTATTAATCAACCCAATAAAAACAGAATATTAACATAAATTGAGTGTCAAATGTACACGAAAATTTTAATAAGAAAAACGGAAAAAAATCAAAGCTCCGAAAATTCGTGGAATCACAAATCAAGAGTCATTAGTCAATTAGAGTTTGCCAGTGTCGTCAATAAGTATGATAGCCGTCCGATAACATTCCCAATGAATGCTAGTCCAGATTTGATTGATTTATTTATCTTAAGCAGATTCGCACTTGACGGTTTCAGTCATTTCCGTCTTTTCAGTGATGGCCGATTGGTTATCAGCAACTGATTTTTTCTCCTCAACGATACACATCCAAGGATACATCTGCTTCAGGCACTGTAAATAAATTAAATTTCCATTTGATAAATTAGTTATAAGTATTTCATTAATTTTGAACACAAAATATGTTACCTCTCGGTATTTAGGATGGGAGATGGCATAGATGAGTGGGTTGTAGGCACAGGATGTCTTGGCCAGAATGACTGGGATGGCTGACACCAAAGGAGTAATCTTGGAAACATCACCCCAGGTACCCAAGATGCAGATAACGGCGAATGGGGTCCAAGCAGTCAACCACATCGAGACGTTCATGATGGAGACCTTGGCAATACGGATCTCAGCGGAAACTTGCTGTTGGTCGGTATTGCTACGGAGAGAAGCAACATTCATCTTCTTAGCCTGAGCACGGAGTTCTTCCTCGTGTTTGAAGACGGCATGAACGATGAAGTAGTAGCAACCGGCAATAACAATGATTGGCAGGATGAAGTTTGCGAAAGTGGCAGCCAAAATGTGGGATTTGTTGTTCATGTTTTGGGAGACGTAGTCATAAGAACATCTGTTGATTGGAAAAGTGAAATTACGTAGAAAAAAATACTCAAAAATGAAAACCAAATAAACCGAATGACATACGTTCCCATGATTCCATCCATGGCGTAAGCACCCCAGCCGACCAATGGGCAGATAGACCAGCCCAAAGCCCAGATCCAGCTAACGGTGATGATGGATACAGCGCGGTCTGAATAAGAAAACGATTTTACTCATTTTGTTTAACGATAAAAACAGAACACAATCATACTGAAAGTAAGAGGAGTTCCACTGAATCCCTTTACAATCACATTGTAGCGATCGTATGAGATCATTGTCAGAGTGAAGATTTGGTTGTATCCGAAACAAGCACCTAATTCACGTTAAATATGTTCAACAAATTAGCCAAATTTTTTTAATGTATAATTTTCACTTGATTTACCCAAGAAAGCGTGGATCTGGCAACCCATTTCTCCAAAGCGCCATGGGCCACCAAGGAAAAAGTTGTAAACGCATTCGGGGAAAAGTGCAAGCATTAGGAGGAAGTCAGACACAGCCAAATTCATAACCAACAAGTTGGCGGGAGTTCGAAGAGCCGGGAAACGGCTGAAGATCTTCAAGACGACGGCGTTACCCGCAACAGCGCAAGTGCCAATTACCAAGTACATCAATCCCAAAAAATAATACCATGCCGGGTGCACAGCCTTGTATGAGTGCCAGTGAGGATGAAGAAAGCTGCGAATGTCCTCTGGGGCGTAGGCATAAAGAGTGAAGGTATCGGGCAAAGCCCATGGATCAAAAGCCTGCTTCTGGGCCATCGCAACAACAGCATCACCAGTCAAGTTTGCCATTTTTCAATCTTTATACAGATAAGTTAGTTTAGAATTTAAAAATGTAAATAGCCCTAATACATTTTGAACATACCTGTAAAAAGATATTGATTCCAAAAGGATACAACAATCGAATTCAGGAAGAGAATTGGAAGAAAAAGACTTTGTAAAGCTTGAAAGCAGATAGGCAGAAGAAGCGACCTCGAAAGCAAGAGCTTTGACGACTGACGCTACGAATGGCATACGGTTCAAGAGGCGACTTATATACTCAAGGAATTCCCGGAAACGACGGCACCTCAGTGACGTTTCTTATAGTCATAATTTAATTAGAGGATTATTAAGGTGTCTAGGTTTCTTATTTAATCCTTAAGAATAAAGTAGCTATTTACTCATAATTGTTCAAAATCAATTGAATATTTTATTTGGTTTAGCAAACAATCACCCAGTTTTTTTAATTAACCCTTTTTGTGTTAGGATCGTTTCTGAAATGAAATATTGATTTATCTATAATGTGTCTGCCTCGTGCAAAATCCGAAGGAAATTTTAATGGCGTAAAGGATGGATTTTAATTCCGCATGAATATGATTTGTGGAATCAAATCGAAATAACGATATATTCGGTATTTAATATCAGGAGAAATTAGGAAAATTCAAAGTGTCCCTCTTTGAACGAATCATGTTTTGTACGTGTAAACACAAAAAATTGCTAATTCTTACAAAATATTTCTAATTATAAAAATATTCAAAAGAATTATTCAATTTTGTATAACATTGGAGGTGTGAAGCTTTGTGTGACTTCATATCGCAATAATTTATTTATTTTCTGAAGAAATACAGAATTTCTCCAAAGGTACTCCACGCCCCCTCCCCTTAACAATTCTCTGATCATGTACACTACATGTATACATTATACACCGAATAAAAATTACTAATTCTTACAAAATTTTTCTAATCATTAAAGATTCAAAAAGAATTTATAATTTTTTGATAATGCAGGTATGAAGCTTTATTTGGCTTTAGATCGCAAAAGAAATAAAGAATTTGTTTAGAGATTCTCTGCGCTACCCTCTCGTTCCCTAACAACTCTCTGGTGGAGCACCGGAAAATTTAAATAGCAAGATTTTAGTATATTTGTTTAACAAAATGGGTTATCTCTGAATTTTAATCGATTCCTGAAAATTTCCATACACAGAGAAACCGTAAAGAATCAAAATATAGACATTTGTGCCAAAACTATGTCAAACTAAAACTTACCTAAGATGTATCAGTAAATTCTTGCTTGAACTCCGTTAAGCTATAAAATTTACTTCTTGACTGTATGAACGATTTTACAGCTATTTAGGTATCGCGACTTTCATCTAGTTAGTTAAATTATTTCTAATTCGTTTTTATCACATTGAAACTGCGACGGTCATCCATTGCATTACAGAGAAAACAAATATTTTTATGGATGCTCTCTTCTTAACATCAGTGTATTAATCAACCCAATAAAAACAGAATATTAACATAAATTGAGTGTCAAATGTACACGAAAATTTTAATAAGAAAAACGGAAAAAAATCAAAGCTCCGAAAATTCGTGGAATCACAAATCAAGAGTCATTAGTCAATTAGAGTTTGCCAGTGTCGTCAATAAGTATGATAGCCGTCCGATAACATTCCCAATGAATGCTAGTCCAGATTTGATTGATTTATTTATCTTAAGCAGATTCGCACTTGACGGTTTCAGTCATTTCCGTCTTTTCAGTGATGGCCGATTGGTTATCAGCAACTGATTTTTTCTCCTCAACGATACACATCCAAGGATACATCTGCTTCAGGCACTGTAAATAAATTAAATTTCCATTTGATAAATTAGTTATAAGTATTTCATTAATTTTGAACACAAAATATGTTACCTCTCGGTATTTAGGATGGGAGATGGCATAGATGAGTGGGTTGTAGGCACAGGATGTCTTGGCCAGAATGACTGGGATGGCTGACACCAAAGGAGTAATCTTGGAAACATCACCCCAGGTACCCAAGATGCAGATAACGGCGAATGGGGTCCAAGCAGTCAACCACATCGAGACGTTCATGATGGAGACCTTGGCAATACGGATCTCAGCGGAAACTTGCTGTTGGTCGGTATTGCTACGGAGAGAAGCAACATTCATCTTCTTAGCCTGAGCACGGAGTTCTTCCTCGTGTTTGAAGACGGCATGAACGATGAAGTAGTAGCAACCGGCAATAACAATGATTGGCAGGATGAAGTTTGCGAAAGTGGCAGCCAAAATGTGGGATTTGTTGTTCATGTTTTGGGAGACGTAGTCATAAGAACATCTGTTGATTGGAAAAGTGAAATTACGTAGAAAAAAATACTCAAAAATGAAAACCAAATAAACCGAATGACATACGTTCCCATGATTCCATCCATGGCGTAAGCACCCCAGCCGACCAATGGGCAGATAGACCAGCCCAAAGCCCAGATCCAGCTAACGGTGATGATGGATACAGCGCGGTCTGAATAAGAAAACGATTTTACTCATTTTGTTTAACGATAAAAACAGAACACAATCATACTGAAAGTAAGAGGAGTTCCACTGAATCCCTTTACAATCACATTGTAGCGATCGTATGAGATCATTGTCAGAGTGAAGATTTGGTTGTATCCGAAACAAGCACCTAATTCACGTTAAATATGTTCAACAAATTAGCCAAATTTTTTTAATGTATAATTTTCACTTGATTTACCCAAGAAAGCGTGGATCTGGCAACCCATTTCTCCAAAGCGCCATGGGCCACCAAGGAAAAAGTTGTAAACGCATTCGGGGAAAAGTGCAAGCATTAGGAGGAAGTCAGACACAGCCAAATTCATAACCAACAAGTTGGCGGGAGTTCGAAGAGCCGGGAAACGGCTGAAGATCTTCAAGACGACGGCGTTACCCGCAACAGCGCAAGTGCCAATTACCAAGTACATCAATCCCAAAAAATAATACCATGCCGGGTGCACAGCCTTGTATGAGTGCCAGTGAGGATGAAGAAAGCTGCGAATGTCCTCTGGGGCGTAGGCATAAAGAGTGAAGGTATCGGGCAAAGCCCATGGATCAAAAGCCTGCTTCTGGGCCATCGCAACAACAGCATCACCAGTCAAGTTTGCCATTTTTCAATCTTTATACAGATAAGTTAGTTTAGAATTTAAAAATGTAAATAGCCCTAATACATTTTGAACATACCTGTAAAAAGATATTGATTCCAAAAGGATACAACAATCGAATTCAGGAAGAGAATTGGAAGAAAAAGACTTTGTAAAGCTTGAAAGCAGATAGGCAGAAGAAGCGACCTCGAAAGCAAGAGCTTTGACGACTGACGCTACGAATGGCATACGGTTCAAGAGGCGACTTATATACTCAAGGAATTCCCGGAAACGACGGCACCTCAGTGACGTTTCTTATAGTCATAATTTAATTAGAGGATTATTAAGGTGTCTAGGTTTCTTATTTAATCCTTAAGAATAAAGTAGCTATTTACTCATAATTGTTCAAAATCAATTGAATATTTTATTTGGTTTAGCAAACAATCACCCAGTTTTTTTAATTAACCCTTTTTGTGTTAGGATCGTTTCTGAAATGAAATATTGATTTATCTATAATGTGTCTGCCTCGTGCAAAATCCGAAGGAAATTTTAATGGCGTAAAGGATGGATTTTAATTCCGCATGAATATGATTTGTGGAATCAAATCGAAATAACGATATATTCGGTATTTAATATCAGGAGAAATTAGGAAAATTCAAAGTGTCCCTCTTTGAACGAATCATGTTTTGTACGTGTAAACACAAAAAATTGCTAATTCTTACAAAATATTTCTAATTATAAAAATATTCAAAAGAATTATTCAATTTTGTATAACATTGGAGGTGTGAAGCTTTGTGTGACTTCATATCGCAATAATTTATTTATTTTCTGAAGAAATACAGAATTTCTCCAAAGGTACTCCACGCCCCCTCCCCTTAACAATTCTCTGATCATGTACACTACATGTATACATTATACACCGAATAAAAATTACTAATTCTTACAAAATTTTTCTAATCATTAAAGATTCAAAAAGAATTTATAATTTTTTGATAATGCAGGTATGAAGCTTTATTTGGCTTTAGATCGCAAAAGAAATAAAGAATTTGTTTAGAGATTCTCTGCGCTACCCTCTCGTTCCCTAACAACTCTCTGGTGGAGCACCGGAAAATTTAAATAGCAAGATTTTAGTATATTTGTTTAACAAAATGGGTTATCTCTGAATTTTAATCGATTCCTGAAAATTTCCATACACAGAGAAACCGTAAAGAATCAAAATATAGACATTTGTGCCAAAACTATGTCAAACTAAAACTTACCTAAGATGTATCAGTAAATTCTTGCTTGAACTCCGTTAAGCTATAAAATTTACTTCTTGACTGTATGAACGATTTTACAGCTATTTAGGTATCGCGACTTTCATCTAGTTAGTTAAATTATTTCTAATTCGTTTTTATCACATTGAAACTGCGACGGTCATCCATTGCATTACAGAGAAAACAAATATTTTTATGGATGCTCTCTTCTTAACATCAGTGTATTAATCAACCCAATAAAAACAGAATATTAACATAAATTGAGTGTCAAATGTACACGAAAATTTTAATAAGAAAAACGGAAAAAAATCAAAGCTCCGAAAATTCGTGGAATCACAAATCAAGAGTCATTAGTCAATTAGAGTTTGCCAGTGTCGTCAATAAGTATGATAGCCGTCCGATAACATTCCCAATGAATGCTAGTCCAGATTTGATTTATTTATTTATCTTAAGCAGATTCGCACTTGACGGTTTCAGTCATTTCCGTCTTTTCAGTGATGGCCGATTGGTTATCAGCAACTGATTTTTTCTCCTCAACGATACACATCCAAGGATACATCTGCTTCAGGCACTGTAAATAAATTAAATTTCCATTTGATAAATTAGTTATAAGTATTTCATTAATTTTGAACACAAAATATGTTACCTCTCGGTATTTAGGATGGGAGATGGCATAGATGAGTGGGTTGTAGGCACAGGATGTCTTGGCCAGAATGACTGGGATGGCTGACACCAAAGGAGTAATCTTGGAAACATCACCCCAGGTACCCAAGATGCAGATAACGGCGAATGGGGTCCAAGCAGTCAACCACATCGAGACGTTCATGATGGAGACCTTGGCAATACGGATCTCAGCGGAAACTTGCTGTTGGTCGGTATTGCTACGGAGAGAAGCAACATTCATCTTCTTAGCCTGAGCACGGAGTTCTTCCTCGTGTTTGAAGACGGCATGAACGATGAAGTAGTAGCAACCGGCAATAACAATGATTGGCAGGATGAAGTTTGCGAAAGTGGCAGCCAAAATGTGGGATTTGTTGTTCATGTTTTGGGAGACGTAGTCATAAGAACATCTGTTGATTGGAAAAGTGAAATTACGTAGAAAAAAATACTCAAAAATGAAAACCAAATAAACCGAATGACATACGTTCCCATGATTCCATCCATGGCGTAAGCACCCCAGCCGACCAATGGGCAGATAGACCAGCCCAAAGCCCAGATCCAGCTAACGGTGATGATGGATACAGCGCGGTCTGAATAAGAAAACGATTTTACTCATTTTGTTTAACGATAAAAACAGAACACAATCATACTGAAAGTAAGAGGAGTTCCACTGAATCCCTTTACAATCACATTGTAGCGATCGTATGAGATCATTGTCAGAGTGAAGATTTGGTTGTATCCGAAACAAGCACCTAATTCACGTTAAATATGTTCAACAAATTAGCCAAATTTTTTTAATGTATAATTTTCACTTGATTTACCCAAGAAAGCGTGGATCTGGCAACCCATTTCTCCAAAGCGCCATGGGCCACCAAGGAAAAAGTTGTAAACGCATTCGGGGAAAAGTGCAAGCATTAGGAGGAAGTCAGACACAGCCAAATTCATAACCAACAAGTTGGCGGGAGTTCGAAGAGCCGGGAAACGGCTGAAGATCTTCAAGACGACGGCGTTACCCGCAACAGCGCAAGTGCCAATTACCAAGTACATCAATCCCAAAAAATAATACCATGCCGGGTGCACAGCCTTGTATGAGTGCCAGTGAGGATGAAGAAAGCTGCGAATGTCCTCTGGGGCGTAGGCATAAAGAGTGAAGGTATCGGGCAAAGCCCATGGATCAAAAGCCTGCTTCTGGGCCATCGCAACAACAGCATCACCAGTCAAGTTTGCCATTTTTCAATCTTTATACAGATAAGTTAGTTTAGAATTTAAAAATGTAAATAGCCCTAATACATTTTGAACATACCTGTAAAAAGATATTGATTCCAAAAGGATACAACAATCGAATTCAGGAAGAGAATTGGAAGAAAAAGACTTTGTAAAGCTTGAAAGCAGATAGGCAGAAGAAGCGACCTCGAAAGCAAGAGCTTTGACGACTGACGCTACGAATGGCATACGGTTCAAGAGGCGACTTATATACTCAAGGAATTCCCGGAAACGACGGCACCTCAGTGACGTTTCTTATAGTCATAATTTAATTAGAGGATTATTAAGGTGTCTAGGTTTCTTATTTAATCCTTAAGAATAAAGTAGCTATTTACTCATAATTGTTCAAAATCAATTGAATATTTTATTTGGTTTAGCAAACAATCACCCAGTTTTTTTAATTAACCCTTTTTGTGTTAGGATCGTTTCTGAAATGAAATATTGATTTATCTATAATGTGTCTGCCTCGTGCAAAATCCGAAGGAAATTTTAATGGCGTAAAGGATGGATTTTAATTCCGCATGAATATGATTTGTGGAATCAAATCGAAATAACGATATATTCGGTATTTAATATCAGGAGAAATTAGGAAAATTCAAAGTGTCCCTCTTTGAACGAATCATGTTTTGTACGTGTAAACACAAAAAATTGCTAATTCTTACAAAATATTTCTAATTATAAAAATATTCAAAAGAATTATTCAATTTTGTATAACATTGGAGGTGTGAAGCTTTGTGTGACTTCATATCGCAATAATTTATTTATTTTCTGAAGAAATACAGAATTTCTCCAAAGGTACTCCACGCCCCCTCCCCTTAACAATTCTCTGATCATGTACACTACATGTATACATTATACACCGAATAAAAATTACTAATTCTTACAAAATTTTTCTAATCATTAAAGATTCAAAAAGAATTTATAATTTTTTGATAATGCAGGTATGAAGCTTTATTTGGCTTTAGATCGCAAAAGAAATAAAGAATTTGTTTAGAGATTCTCTGCGCTACCCTCTCGTTCCCTAACAACTCTCTGGTGGAGCACCGGAAAATTTAAATAGCAAGATTTTAGTATATTTGTTTAACAAAATGGGTTATCTCTGAATTTTAATCGATTCCTGAAAATTTCCATACACAGAGAAACCGTAAAGAATCAAAATATAGACATTTGTGCCAAAACTATGTCAAACTAAAACTTACCTAAGATGTATCAGTAAATTCTTGCTTGAACTCCGTTAAGCTATAAAATTTACTTCTTGACTGTATGAACGATTTTACAGCTATTTAGCTATCGCGACTTTCATCTAGTTAGTTAAATTATTTCTAATTCGTTTTTATCACATTGAAACTGCAACGGTCATCCATTGCATTACAGAGAAAACAAATATTTTTATGGATGCTCTCTTCTTAACATCAGTGTATTAATCAACCCAATAAAAACAGAATATTAACATAAATTGAGTGTCAAATGTACACGAAAATTTTAATAAGAAAAACGGAAAAAAATCAAAGCTCCGAAAATTCGTGGAATCACAAATCAAGAGTCATTAGTCAATTAGAGTTTGCCAGTGTCGTCAATAAGTATGATAGCCGTCCGATAACATTCCCAATGAATGCTAGTCCAGATTTGATTGATTTATTTATCTTAAGCAGATTCGCACTTGACGGTTTCAGTCATTTCCGTCTTTTCAGTGATGGCCGATTGGTTATCAGCAACTGATTTTTTCTCCTCAACGATACACATCCAAGGATACATCTGCTTCAGGCACTGTAAATAAATTAAATTTCTATTTGATAAATTAGTTATAAGTATTTCATTAATTTTGAACACAAAATATGTTACCTCTCGGTATTTAGGATGGGAGATGGCATAGATGAGTGGGTTGTAGGCACAGGATGTCTTGGCCAGAATGACTGGGATGGCTGACACCAAAGGAGTAATCTTGGAAACATCACCCCAGGTACCCAAGATGCAGATAACGGCGAATGGGGTCCAAGCAGTCAACCACATCGAGACGTTCATGATGGAGACCTTGGCAATACGGATCTCAGCGGAAACTTGCTGTTGGTCGGTATTGCTACGGAGAGAAGCAACATTCATCTTCTTAGCCTGAGCACGGAGTTCTTCCTCGTGTTTGAAGACGGCATGAACGATGAAGTAGTAGCAACCGGCAATAACAATGATTGGCAGGATGAAGTTTGCGAAAGTGGCAGCCAAAATGTGGGATTTGTTGTTCATGTTTTGGGAGACGTAGTCATAAGAACATCTGTTGATTGGAAAAGTGAAATTACGTAGAAAAAAATACTCAAAAATGAAAACCAAATAAACCGAATGACATACGTTCCCATGATTCCATCCATGGCGTAAGCACCCCAGCCGACCAATGGGCAGATAGACCAGCCCAAAGCCCAGATCCAGCTAACGGTGATGATGGATACAGCGCGGTCTGAATAAGAAAACGATTTTACTCATTTTGTTTAACGATAAAAACAGAACACAATCATACTGAAAGTAAGAGGAGTTCCACTGAATCCCTTTACAATCACATTGTAGCGATCGTATGAGATCATTGTCAGAGTGAAGATTTGGTTGTATCCGAAACAAGCACCTAATTCACGTTAAATATGTTCAACAAATTAGCCAAATTTTTTTAATGTATAATTTTCACTTGATTTACCCAAGAAAGCGTGGATCTGGCAACCCATTTCTCCAAAGCGCCATGGGCCACCAAGGAAAAAGTTGTAAACGCATTCGGGGAAAAGTGCAAGCATTAGGAGGAAGTCAGACACAGCCAAATTCATAACCAACAAGTTGGCGGGAGTTCGAAGAGCCGGGAAACGGCTGAAGATCTTCAAGACGACGGCGTTACCCGCAACAGCGCAAGTGCCAATTACCAAGTACATCAATCCCAAAAAATAATACCATGCCGGGTGCACAGCCTTGTATGAGTGCCAGTGAGGATGAAGAAAGCTGCGAATGTCCTCTGGGGCGTAGGCATAAAGAGTGAAGGTATCGGGCAAAGCCCATGGATCAAAAGCCTGCTTCTGGGCCATCGCAACAACAGCATCACCAGTCAAGTTTGCCATTTTTCAATCTTTATACAGATAAGTTAGTTTAGAATTTAAAAATGTAAATAGCCCTAATACATTTTGAACATACCTGTAAAAAGATATTGATTCCAAAAGGATACAACAATCGAATTCAGGAAGAGAATTGGAAGAAAAAGACTTTGTAAAGCTTGAAAGCAGATAGGCAGAAGAAGCGACCTCGAAAGCAAGAGCTTTGACGACTGACGCTACGAATGGCATACGGTTCAAGAGGCGACTTATATACTCAAGGAATTCCCGGAAACGACGGCACCTCAGTGACGTTTCTTATAGTCATAATTTAATTAGAGGATTATTAAGGTGTCTAGGTTTCTTATTTAATCCTTAAGAATAAAGTAGCTATTTACTCATAATTGTTCAAAATCAATTGAATATTTTATTTGGTTTAGCAAACAATCACCCAGTTTTTTTAATTAACCCTTTTTGTGTTAGGATCGTTTCTGAAATGAAATATTGATTTATCTATAATGTGTCTGCCTCGTGCAAAATCCGAAGGAAATTTTAATGGCGTAAAGGATGGATTTTAATTCCGCATGAATATGATTTGTGGAATCAAATCGAAATAACGATATATTCGGTATTTAATATCAGGAGAAATTAGGAAAATTCAAAGTGTCCCTCTTTGAACGAATCATGTTTTGTACGTGTAAACACAAAAAATTGCTAATTCTTACAAAATATTTCTAATTATAAAAATATTCAAAAGAATTATTCAATTTTGTATAACATTGGAGGTGTGAAGCTTTGTGTGACTTCATATCGCAATAATTTATTTATTTTCTGAAGAAATACAGAATTTCTCCAAAGGTACTCCACGCCCCCTCCCCTTAACAATTCTCTGATCATGTACACTACATGTATACATTATACACCGAATAAAAATTACTAATTCTTACAAAATTTTTCTAATCATTAAAGATTCAAAAAGAATTTATAATTTTTTGATAATGCAGGTATGAAGCTTTATTTGGCTTTAGATCGCAAAAGAAATAAAGAATTTGTTTAGAGATTCTCTGCGCTACCCTCTCGTTCCCTAACAACTCTCTGGTGGAGCACCGGAAAATTTAAATAGCAAGATTTTAGTATATTTGTTTAACAAAATGGGTTATCTCTGAATTTTAATCGATTCCTGAAAATTTCCATACACAGAGAAACCGTAAAGAATCAAAATATAGACATTTGTGCCAAAACTATGTCAAACTAAAACTTACCTAAGATGTATCAGTAAATTCTTGCTTGAACTCCGTTAAGCTATAAAATTTACTTCTTGACTGTATGAACGATTTTACAGCTATTTAGCTATCGCGACTTTCATCTAGTTAGTTAAATTATTTCTAATTCGTTTTTATCACATTGAAACTGCAACGGTCATCCATTGCATTACAGAGAAAACAAATATTTTTATGGATGCTCTCTTCTTAACATCAGTGTATTAATCAACCCAATAAAAACAGAATATTAACATAAATTGAGTGTCAAATGTACACGAAAATTTTAATAAGAAAAACGGAAAAAAATCAAAGCTCCGAAAATTCGTGGAATCACAAATCAAGAGTCATTAGTCAATTAGAGTTTGCCAGTGTCGTCAATAAGTATGATAGCCGTCCGATAACATTCCCAATGAATGCTAGTCCAGATTTGATTGATTTATTTATCTTAAGCAGATTCGCACTTGACGGTTTCAGTCATTTCCGTCTTTTCAGTGATGGCCGATTGGTTATCAGCAACTGATTTTTTCTCCTCAACGATACACATCCAAGGATACATCTGCTTCAGGCACTGTAAATAAATTAAATTTCCATTTGATAAATTAGTTATAAGTATTTCATTAATTTTGAACACAAAATATGTTACCTCTCGGTATTTAGGATGGGAGATGGCATAGATGAGTGGGTTGTAGGCACAGGATGTCTTGGCCAGAATGACTGGGATGGCTGACACCAAAGGAGTAATCTTGGAAACATCACCCCAGGTACCCAAGATGCAGATAACGGCGAATGGGGTCCAAGCAGTCAACCACATCGAGACGTTCATGATGGAGACCTTGGCAATACGGATCTCAGCGGAAACTTGCTGTTGGTCGGTATTGCTACGGAGAGAAGCAACATTCATCTTCTTAGCCTGAGCACGGAGTTCTTCCTCGTGTTTGAAGACGGCATGAACGATGAAGTAGTAGCAACCGGCAATAACAATGATTGGCAGGATGAAGTTTGCGAAAGTGGCAGCCAAAATGTGGGATTTGTTGTTCATGTTTTGGGAGACGTAGTCATAAGAACATCTGTTGATTGGAAAAGTGAAATTACGTAGAAAAAAATACTCAAAAATGAAAACCAAATAAACCGAATGACATACGTTCCCATGATTCCATCCATGGCGTAAGCACCCCAGCCGACCAATGGGCAGATAGACCAGCCCAAAGCCCAGATCCAGCTAACGGTGATGATGGATACAGCGCGGTCTGAATAAGAAAACGATTTTACTCATTTTGTTTAACGATAAAAACAGAACACAATCATACTGAAAGTAAGAGGAGTTCCACTGAATCCCTTTACAATCACATTGTAGCGATCGTATGAGATCATTGTCAGAGTGAAGATTTGGTTGTATCCGAAACAAGCACCTAATTCACGTTAAATATGTTCAACAAATTAGCCAAATTTTTTTAATGTATAATTTTCACTTGATTTACCCAAGAAAGCGTGGATCTGGCAACCCATTTCTCCAAAGCGCCATGGGCCACCAAGGAAAAAGTTGTAAACGCATTCGGGGAAAAGTGCAAGCATTAGGAGGAAGTCAGACACAGCCAAATTCATAACCAACAAGTTGGCGGGAGTTCGAAGAGCCGGGAAACGGCTGAAGATCTTCAAGACGACGGCGTTACCCGCAACAGCGCAAGTGCCAATTACCAAGTACATCAATCCCAAAAAATAATACCATGCCGGGTGCACAGCCTTGTATGAGTGCCAGTGAGGATGAAGAAAGCTGCGAATGTCCTCTGGGGCGTAGGCATAAAGAGTGAAGGTATCGGGCAAAGCCCATGGATCAAAAGCCTGCTTCTGGGCCATCGCAACAACAGCATCACCAGTCAAGTTTGCCATTTTTCAATCTTTATACAGATAAGTTAGTTTAGAATTTAAAAATGTAAATAGCCCTAATACATTTTGAACATACCTGTAAAAAGATATTGATTCCAAAAGGATACAACAATCGAATTCAGGAAGAGAATTGGAAGAAAAAGACTTTGTAAAGCTTGAAAGCAGATAGGCAGAAGAAGCGACCTCGAAAGCAAGAGCTTTGACGACTGACGCTACGAATGACATACGGTTCAAGAGGCGACTTATATACTCAAGGAATTCCCGGAAACGACGGCACCTCAGTGACGTTTCTTATAGTCATAATTTAATTAGAGGATTATTAAGGTGTCTAGGTTTCTTATTTAATCCTTAAGAATAAAGTAGCTATTTACTCATAATTGTTCAAAATCAATTGAATATTTTATTTGGTTTAGCAAACAATCACCCAGTTTTTTTAATTAACCCTTTTTGTGTTAGGATCGTTTCTGAAATGAAATATTGATTTATCTATAATGTGTCTGCCTCGTGCAAAATCCGAAGGAAATTTTAATGGCGTAAAGGATGGATTTTAATTCCGCATGAATATGATTTGTGGAATCAAATCGAAATAACGATATATTCGGTATTTAATATCAGGAGAAATTAGGAAAATTCAAAGTGTCCCTCTTTGAACGAATCATGTTTTGTACGTGTAAACACAAAAAATTGCTAATTCTTACAAAATATTTCTAATTATAAAAATATTCAAAAGAATTATTCAATTTTGTATAACATTGGAGGTGTGAAGCTTTGTGTGACTTCATATCGCAATAATTTATTTATTTTCTGAAGAAATACAGAATTTCTCCAAAGGTACTCCACGCCCCCTCCCCTTAACAATTCTCTGATCATGTACACTACATGTATACATTATACACCGAATAAAAATTACTAATTCTTACAAAATTTTTCTAATCATTAAAGATTCAAAAAGAATTTATAATTTTTTGATAATGCAGGTATGAAGCTTTATTTGGCTTTAGATCGCAAAAGAAATAAAGAATTTGTTTAGAGATTCTCTGCGCTACCCTCTCGTTCCCTAACAACTCTCTGGTGGAGCACCGGAAAATTTAAATAGCAAGATTTTAGTATATTTGTTTAACAAAATGGGTTATCTCTGAATTTTAATCGATTCCTGAAAATTTCCATACACAGAGAAACCGTAAAGAATCAAAATATAGACATTTGTGCCAAAACTATGTCAAACTAAAACTTACCTAAGATGTATCAGTAAATTCTTGCTTGAACTCCGTTAAGCTATAAAATTTACTTCTTGACTGTATGAACGATTTTACAGCTATTTAGGTATCGCGACTTTCATCTAGTTAGTTAAATTATTTCTAATTCGTTTTTATCACATTGAAACTGCGACGGTCATCCATTGCATTACAGAGAAAACAAATATTTTTATGGATGCTCTCTTCTTAACATCAGTGTATTAATCAACCCAATAAAAACAGAATATTAACATAAATTGAGTGTCAAATGTACACGAAAATTTTAATAAGAAAAACGGAAAAAAATCAAAGCTCCGAAAATTCGTGGAATCACAAATCAAGAGTCATTAGTCAATTAGAGTTTGCCAGTGTCGTCAATAAGTATGATAGCCGTCCGATAACATTCCCAATGAATGCTAGTCCAGATTTGATTGATTTATTTATCTTAAGCAGATTCGCACTTGACGGTTTCAGTCATTTCCGTCTTTTCAGTGATGGCCGATTGGTTATCAGCAACTGATTTTTTCTCCTCAACGATACACATCCAAGGATACATCTGCTTCAGGCACTGTAAATAAATTAAATTTCCATTTGATAAATTAGTTATAAGTATTTCATTAATTTTGAACACAAAATATGTTACCTCTCGGTATTTAGGATGGGAGATGGCATAGATGAGTGGGTTGTAGGCACAGGATGTCTTGGCCAGAATGACTGGGATGGCTGACACCAAAGGAGTAATCTTGGAAACATCACCCCAGGTACCCAAGATGCAGATAACGGCGAATGGGGTCCAAGCAGTCAACCACATCGAGACGTTCATGATGGAGACCTTGGCAATACGGATCTCAGCGGAAACTTGCTGTTGGTCGGTATTGCTACGGAGAGAAGCAACATTCATCTTCTTAGCCTGAGCACGGAGTTCTTCCTCGTGTTTGAAGACGGCATGAACGATGAAGTAGTAGCAACCGGCAATAACAATGATTGGCAGGATGAAGTTTGCGAAAGTGGCAGCCAAAATGTGGGATTTGTTGTTCATGTTTTGGGAGACGTAGTCATAAGAACATCTGTTGATTGGAAAAGTGAAATTACGTAGAAAAAAATACTCAAAAATGAAAACCAAATAAACCGAATGACATACGTTCCCATGATTCCATCCATGGCGTAAGCACCCCAGCCGACCAATGGGCAGATAGACCAGCCCAAAGCCCAGATCCAGCTAACGGTGATGATGGATACAGCGCGGTCTGAATAAGAAAACGATTTTACTCATTTTGTTTAACGATAAAAACAGAACACAATCATACTGAAAGTAAGAGGAGTTCCACTGAATCCCTTTACAATCACATTGTAGCGATCGTATGAGATCATTGTCAGAGTGAAGATTTGGTTGTATCCGAAACAAGCACCTAATTCACGTTAAATATGTTCAACAAATTAGCCAAATTTTTTTAATGTATAATTTTCACTTGATTTACCCAAGAAAGCGTGGATCTGGCAACCCATTTCTCCAAAGCGCCATGGGCCACCAAGGAAAAAGTTGTAAACGCATTCGGGGAAAAGTGCAAGCATTAGGAGGAAGTCAGACACAGCCAAATTCATAACCAACAAGTTGGCGGGAGTTCGAAGAGCCGGGAAACGGCTGAAGATCTTCAAGACGACGGCGTTACCCGCAACAGCGCAAGTGCCAATTACCAAGTACATCAATCCCAAAAAATAATACCATGCCGGGTGCACAGCCTTGTATGAGTGCCAGTGAGGATGAAGAAAGCTGCGAATGTCCTCTGGGGCGTAGGCATAAAGAGTGAAGGTATCGGGCAAAGCCCATGGATCAAAAGCCTGCTTCTGGGCCATCGCAACAACAGCATCACCAGTCAAGTTTGCCATTTTTCAATCTTTATACAGATAAGTTAGTTTAGAATTTAAAAATGTAAATAGCCCTAATACATTTTGAACATACCTGTAAAAAGATATTGATTCCAAAAGGATACAACAATCGAATTCAGGAAGAGAATTGGAAGAAAAAGACTTTGTAAAGCTTGAAAGCAGATAGGCAGAAGAAGCGACCTCGAAAGCAAGAGCTTTGACGACTGACGCTACGAATGGCATACGGTTCAAGAGGCGACTTATATACTCAAGGAATTCCCGGAAACGACGGCACCTCAGTGACGTTTCTTATAGTCATAATTTAATTAGAGGATTATTAAGGTGTCTAGGTTTCTTATTTAATCCTTAAGAATAAAGTAGCTATTTACTCATAATTGTTCAAAATCAATTGAATATTTTATTTGGTTTAGCAAACAATCACCCAGTTTTTTTAATTAACCCTTTTTGTGTTAGGATCGTTTCTGAAATGAAATATTGATTTATCTATAATGTGTCTGCCTCGTGCAAAATCCGAAGGAAATTTTAATGGCGTAAAGGATGGATTTTAATTCCGCATGAATATGATTTGTGGAATCAAATCGAAATAACGATATATTCGGTATTTAATATCAGGAGAAATTAGGAAAATTCAAAGTGTCCCTCTTTGAACGAATCATGTTTTGTACGTGTAAACACAAAAAATTGCTAATTCTTACAAAATATTTCTAATTATAAAAATATTCAAAAGAATTATTCAATTTTGTATAACATTGGAGGTGTGAAGCTTTGTGTGACTTCATATCGCAATAATTTATTTATTTTCTGAAGAAATACAGAATTTCTCCAAAGGTACTCCACGCCCCCTCCCCTTAACAATTCTCTGATCATGTACACTACATGTATACATTATACACCGAATAAAAATTACTAATTCTTACAAAATTTTTCTAATCATTAAAGATTCAAAAAGAATTTATAATTTTTTGATAATGCAGGTATGAAGCTTTATTTGGCTTTAGATCGCAAAAGAAATAAAGAATTTGTTTAGAGATTCTCTGCGCTACCCTCTCGTTCCCTAACAACTCTCTGGTGGAGCACCGGAAAATTTAAATAGCAAGATTTTAGTATATTTGTTTAACAAAATGGGTTATCTCTGAATTTTAATCGATTCCTGAAAATTTCCATACACAGAGAAACCGTAAAGAATCAAAATATAGACATTTGTGCCAAAACTATGTCAAACTAAAACTTACCTAAGATGTATCAGTAAATTCTTGCTTGAACTCCGTTAAGCTATAAAATTTACTTCTTGACTGTATGAACGATTTTACAGCTATTTAGGTATCGCGACTTTCATCTAGTTAGTTAAATTATTTCTAATTCGTTTTTATCACATTGAAACTGCGACGGTCATCCATTGCATTACAGAGAAAACAAATATTTTTATGGATGCTCTCTTCTTAACATCAGTGTATTAATCAACCCAATAAAAACAGAATATTAACATAAATTGAGTGTCAAATGTACACAAAAATTTTAATAAGAAAAACGGAAAAAAATCAAAGCTCCGAAAATTCGTGGAATCACAAATCAAGAGTCATTAGTCAATTAGAGTTTGCCAGTGTCGTCAATAAGTATGATAGCCGTCCGATAACATTCCCAATGAATGCTAGTCCAGATTTGATTTATTTATTTATCTTAAGCAGATTCGCACTTGACGGTTTCAGTCATTTCCGTCTTTTCAGTGATGGCCGATTGGTTATCAGCAACTGATTTTTTCTCCTCAACGATACACATCCAAGGATACATCTGCTTCAGGCACTGTAAATAAATTAAATTTCCATTTGATAAATTAGTTATAAGTATTTCATTAATTTTGAACACAAAATATGTTACCTCTCGGTATTTAGGATGGGAGATGGCATAGATGAGTGGGTTGTAGGCACAGGATGTCTTGGCCAGAATGACTGGGATGGCTGACACCAAAGGAGTAATCTTGGAAACATCACCCCAGGTACCCAAGATGCAGATAACGGCGAATGGGGTCCAAGCAGTCAACCACATCGAGACGTTCATGATGGAGACCTTGGCAATACGGATCTCAGCGGAAACTTGCTGTTGGTCGGTATTGCTACGGAGAGAAGCAACATTCATCTTCTTAGCCTGAGCACGGAGTTCTTCCTCGTGTTTGAAGACGGCATGAACGATGAAGTAGTAGCAACCGGCAATAACAATGATTGGCAGGATGAAGTTTGCGAAAGTGGCAGCCAAAATGTGGGATTTGTTGTTCATGTTTTGGGAGACGTAGTCATAAGAACATCTGTTGATTGGAAAAGTGAAATTACGTAGAAAAAAATACTCAAAAATGAAAACCAAATAAACCGAATGACATACGTTCCCATGATTCCATCCATGGCGTAAGCACCCCAGCCGACCAATGGGCAGATAGACCAGCCCAAAGCCCAGATCCAGCTAACGGTGATGATGGATACAGCGCGGTCTGAATAAGAAAACGATTTTACTCATTTTGTTTAACGATAAAAACAGAACACAATCATACTGAAAGTAAGAGGAGTTCCACTGAATCCCTTTACAATCACATTGTAGCGATCGTATGAGATCATTGTCAGAGTGAAGATTTGGTTGTATCCGAAACAAGCACCTAATTCACGTTAAATATGTTCAACAAATTAGCCAAATTTTTTTAATGTATAATTTTCACTTGATTTACCCAAGAAAGCGTGGATCTGGCAACCCATTTCTCCAAAGCGCCATGGGCCACCAAGGAAAAAGTTGTAAACGCATTCGGGGAAAAGTGCAAGCATTAGGAGGAAGTCAGACACAGCCAAATTCATAACCAACAAGTTGGCGGGAGTTCGAAGAGCCGGGAAACGGCTGAAGATCTTCAAGACGACGGCGTTACCCGCAACAGCGCAAGTGCCAATTACCAAGTACATCAATCCCAAAAAATAATACCATGCCGGGTGCACAGCCTTGTATGAGTGCCAGTGAGGATGAAGAAAGCTGCGAATGTCCTCTGGGGCGTAGGCATAAAGAGTGAAGGTATCGGGCAAAGCCCATGGATCAAAAGCCTGCTTCTGGGCCATCGCAACAACAGCATCACCAGTCAAGTTTGCCATTTTTCAATCTTTATACAGATAAGTTAGTTTAGAATTTAAAAATGTAAATAGCCCTAATACATTTTGAACATACCTGTAAAAAGATATTGATTCCAAAAGGATACAACAATCGAATTCAGGAAGAGAATTGGAAGAAAAAGACTTTGTAAAGCTTGAAAGCAGATAGGCAGAAGAAGCGACCTCGAAAGCAAGAGCTTTGACGACTGACGCTACGAATGGCATACAGTTCAAGAGGCGACTTATATACTCAAGGAATTCCCGGAAACGACGGCACCTCAGTGACGTTTCTTATAGTCATAATTTAATTAGAGGATTATTAAGGTGTCTAGGTTTCTTATTTAATCCTTAAGAATAAAGTAGCTATTTACTCATAATTGTTCAAAATCAATTGAATATTTTATTTGGTTTAGCAAACAATCACCCAGTTTTTTTAATTAACCCTTTTTGTGTTAGGATCGTTTCTGAAATGAAATATTGATTTATCTATAATGTGTCTGCCTCGTGCAAAATCCGAAGGAAATTTTAATGGCGTAAAGGATGGATTTTAATTCCGCATGAATATGATTTGTGGAATCAAATCGAAATAACGATATATTCGGTATTTAATATCAGGAGAAATTAGGAAAATTCAAAGTGTCCCTCTTTGAACGAATCATGTTTTGTACGTGTAAACACAAAAAATTGCTAATTCTTACAAAATATTTCTAATTATAAAAATATTCAAAAGAATTATTCAATTTTGTATAACATTGGAGGTGTGAAGCTTTGTGTGACTTCATATCGCAATAATTTATTTATTTTCTGAAGAAATACAGAATTTCTCCAAAGGTACTCCACGCCCCCTCCCCTTAACAATTCTCTGATCATGTACACTACATGTATACATTATACACCGAATAAAAATTACTAATTCTTACAAAATTTTTCTAATCATTAAAGATTCAAAAAGAATTTATAATTTTTTGATAATGCAGGTATGAAGCTTTATTTGGCTTTAGATCGCAAAAGAAATAAAGAATTTGTTTAGAGATTCTCTGCGCTACCCTCTCGTTCCCTAACAACTCTCTGGTGGAGCACCGGAAAATTTAAATAGCAAGATTTTAGTATATTTGTTTAACAAAATGGGTTATCTCTGAATTTTAATCGATTCCTGAAAATTTCCATACACAGAGAAACCGTAAAGAATCAAAATATAGACATTTGTGCCAAAACTATGTCAAACTAAAACTTACCTAAGATGTATCAGTAAATTCTTGCTTGAACTCCGTTAAGCTATAAAATTTACTTCTTGACTGTATGAACGATTTTACAGCTATTTAGGTATCGCGACTTTCATCTAGTTAGTTAAATTATTTCTAATTCGTTTTTATCACATTGAAACTGCGACGGTCATCCATTGCATTACAGAGAAAACAAATATTTTTATGGATGCTCTCTTCTTAACATCAGTGTATTAATCAACCCAATAAAAACAGAATATTAACATAAATTGAGTGTCAAATGTACACGAAAATTTTAATAAGAAAAACGGAAAAAAATCAAAGCTCCGAAAATTCGTGGAATCACAAATCAAGAGTCATTAGTCAATTAGAGTTTGCCAGTGTCGTCAATAAGTATGATAGCCGTCCGATAACATTCCCAATGAATGCTAGTCCAGATTTGATTTATTTATTTATCTTAAGCAGATTCGCACTTGACGGTTTCAGTCATTTCCGTCTTTTCAGTGATGGCCGATTGGTTATCAGCAACTGATTTTTTCTCCTCAACGATACACATCCAAGGATACATCTGCTTCAGGCACTGTAAATAAATTAAATTTCCATTTGATAAATTAGTTATAAGTATTTCATTAATTTTGAACACAAAATATGTTACCTCTCGGTATTTAGGATGGGAGATGGCATAGATGAGTGGGTTGTAGGCACAGGATGTCTTGGCCAGAATGACTGGGATGGCTGACACCAAAGGAGTAATCTTGGAAACATCACCCCAGGTACCCAAGATGCAGATAACGGCGAATGGGGTCCAAGCAGTCAACCACATCGAGACGTTCATGATGGAGACCTTGGCAATACGGATCTCAGCGGAAACTTGCTGTTGGTCGGTATTGCTACGGAGAGAAGCAACATTCATCTTCTTAGCCTGAGCACGGAGTTCTTCCTCGTGTTTGAAGACGGCATGAACGATGAAGTAGTAGCAACCGGCAATAACAATGATTGGCAGGATGAAGTTTGCGAAAGTGGCAGCCAAAATGTGGGATTTGTTGTTCATGTTTTGGGAGACGTAGTCATAAGAACATCTGTTGATTGGAAAAGTGAAATTACGTAGAAAAAAATACTCAAAAATGAAAACCAAATAAACCGAATGACATACGTTCCCATGATTCCATCCATGGCGTAAGCACCCCAGCCGACCAATGGGCAGATAGACCAGCCCAAAGCCCAGATCCAGCTAACGGTGATGATGGATACAGCGCGGTCTGAATAAGAAAACGATTTTACTCATTTTGTTTAACGATAAAAACAGAACACAATCATACTGAAAGTAAGAGGAGTTCCACTGAATCCCTTTACAATCACATTGTAGCGATCGTATGAGATCATTGTCAGAGTGAAGATTTGGTTGTATCCGAAACAAGCACCTAATTCACGTTAAATATGTTCAACAAATTAGCCAAATTTTTTTAATGTATAATTTTCACTTGATTTACCCAAGAAAGCGTGGATCTGGCAACCCATTTCTCCAAAGCGCCATGGGCCACCAAGGAAAAAGTTGTAAACGCATTCGGGGAAAAGTGCAAGCATTAGGAGGAAGTCAGACACAGCCAAATTCATAACCAACAAGTTGGCGGGAGTTCGAAGAGCCGGGAAACGGCTGAAGATCTTCAAGACGACGGCGTTACCCGCAACAGCGCAAGTGCCAATTACCAAGTACATCAATCCCAAAAAATAATACCATGCCGGGTGCACAGCCTTGTATGAGTGCCAGTGAGGATGAAGAAAGCTGCGAATGTCCTCTGGGGCGTAGGCATAAAGAGTGAAGGTATCGGGCAAAGCCCATGGATCAAAAGCCTGCTTCTGGGCCATCGCAACAACAGCATCACCAGTCAAGTTTGCCATTTTTCAATCTTTATACAGATAAGTTAGTTTAGAATTTAAAAATGTAAATAGCCCTAATACATTTTGAACATACCTGTAAAAAGATATTGATTCCAAAAGGATACAACAATCGAATTCAGGAAGAGAATTGGAAGAAAAAGACTTTGTAAAGCTTGAAAGCAGATAGGCAGAAGAAGCGACCTCGAAAGCAAGAGCTTTGACGACTGACGCTACGAATGGCATACGGTTCAAGAGGCGACTTATATACTCAAGGAGTTCCCGGAAATCAGACAGGTCCTCAGTGACGCTTCTAATGGGCATAATTGAATTAGAGAATTTTTAAGGTGTCTAGGTTTCTTACTTAATCCTAGAAAGCTATATACTATTAACTTGAATTCGCTTGAATTTTTGCCACGAGTAATAACTCTAAAGGTATAGCTCACAGAAATCAATCATCACACCAACCTTAGGTATTTTTTACGAAATAAATCGGTTATTATTGTTTTTAATTAATATTTATCAATATTTTTCGTTTGATGAAATTTCCGTTCTTATACTAATACTTTAGAATCTTTAGAATTTCAAGTACGAAATGTTTGTTAGTGATGTCAGAGAGTATTTGTTAATCTTTTTTCTACCATTGATTTAGGATACTTTTGGTGGTGGACTATGGTCAGGGTCTGCTAGATCAAACCAAGTGAGCCAATAAATTAAATCGATGCTAGTTCTCTTAACTGTGATGAATCTGTAAATTATAAATCAGAAAGATATACAGAGGACGTTGATGAAAAAACATGAAATTTGTACGTGCTGTTCTTTAATGACATAAATTACCAAACGTGAAATCGTAAGTCCTTTTTCTACCTTTTGTGGATTTAATACAGCGAAAACCGGCCAGGGTAATCCAATTTGGTAGATATTACTGTTTAAAGAAATATGTTGTGAAGTAAAGATGGATGCCTTCTTAATTTGACATTTGCTTGATATATCATGATTGCTTTCTCTAACAGCATTTAAGGAATCTTGCATACGTTTTTATTCTGACATTTTTGTTGTTCCCATCAAGAAGTTTAATTCGTTACCGTGAAAAAGACTGTAAGTCAAATGAATTTTTCAAACCGTTACGTTGCTCGATCGTTAAGCCGATGTCGAATGGATAAAAATCCATTGTCATTCCTATGTAGTCTTCCGTCTTTTAAAGCAAATCGTTATGATTTACTTAGAATTTCATTGAAGTGATAAATTAAAATGACCTTTTTTAGGTTATAATTTAATTTGTAGGGTGTTTCATAAAAGTCTAAAGTAAAAGTTAACGGACGGTGCTTCCGTGTCTCGTCAATTACAAAAATGATAGGATACTGCGAAATGTTTGATTTTCTTATTATTTACAGGGTATAGCGGAGTAGTGGATTTTTTCTTACTGTAAGAACATTTCAAAAATAATTTTGGGTTTTTCCTTCTTTTAACAGCAGCAAGGTGTACTTGAGTTCTGCTGCGCATTCAAGGATGAATTCTATAACGATTCGCGTAATGGTAGGCCTAAAGTTCAAAAGTAGCAAGCTCTCCTTCCTTATAATTGCGCGTTAGCGTAACTCGCCAATCGCACTATACAAGTCGGATGACATTGGGTTTATGTTGCTAATCTCCAGTACCAAGGAGAAGCCAAAATATAGCGCGCTTACAAGCCTCCTCTCAAAGCATTTTATTAGAATTCAGCTTATTCAGCTCGGCTGCCTACTAAGATGGTTACGCAAAACGCCAAATCATAAACACTGAATATTCACATACCTTTTAGTAAATTTACCTCTGTAGTTCACGAAAATGTACAGTTGGCTAAAGGGCCTATATACGGCATTAACTTATCGGCTTGTATATTTTTTATTCGGCGAAACTTATTTTTCATTTAATTAAAAAACTTAGAACCGTATATAATATTTTATGATGATTTTTTTGTATAATATTTTTATGATGATGTCTAACTTAGAAATATCAAGTTACGAACAGATGTACATTATGCTCTCAGTTGCCCAGTCTTTTGTTTAAGGTATAGGGGAGAGGGGGGCTAGTTGGCAGGGTCACTTTTTGTGAATTTATTTGAATTTTTTGACCACACGTTTTGCAAATTGAATGATTGAATAAGATTCAGATTTCAATTTTCTATGAATTGGTCGTATTTGTTTACAATGTTCATTTACACGAAATTGTGAAATTGAGAAAAACTGCAAAAAAAAAGTCTGCCAACTTGCCCCACCTACGGGGAAAGTTGGCAAGTGACGATTCTCCATTGCTCCAAAATTTCTAGGTCGAATTTTGAAAACTTGTAACTCAGCATCTCGTGAGAAATCTGTATGCCAACATGCCCCTCAAAATTTCTGCCAACTAACCCCACAGGGTGCTTTTCGAACAAATAAATTGATAACTAAATAACTTTTTAATGTAGAAATGTCGGGTTTATTTTAAAAATAAGACAAACATTAATTCTTGTTTGCTTGGGTTTTCTGACACTCTTAGAGTTTTATACTATGAGAAAAATAAAAGTGCTGAGAGGCCCAAAAAAAACTTTTTGCAGTTTTTTTTTCTTTTTGCTATAACTCCTGTTGGGGAAGTCGTATACTTTTGAAATTTTGTATGAGTAATCTGGGTGTTGTATTTCATATTTGGTGTAAAAGGCTTGATTTGTTTTGGTCTGTAAGGGGTCTAACTAGCAAAATGCCAACTTACCCCACCTGCCAACTAGCCCCCTCTCCCCTAATCAAGTTTGTGTTGAAGCATGTAACCTCGATAGATCAACTATATGCCTACTCTGAGCAGGCAAATAACGTAATCAGCATTCGGCTCTGTGGTCTGCTGGCAGTCTTGTTTTTGTTACGTTTTGTTACCGAGTTGCAAAAAAGACAACGAACAATGATTAAATAAACGAATCAATGAAGTTTGCGATAATTTGTTGTTTCGTTTTATAATACGTAGGTATATATAGCGGAATTTTTTTTCTAAGATGGTGCTACAAATTTATAGGCTTCTCGTATTAAGCTTTGCCATGGTATTATATACAGTCATCAGTCTTAAGCTGTCGACTTTGTAGTGTAAGCACGACATGATATAGACATGCAACCATCCATGAAGAATGACGCAACTATATCGGCGAAAGTGCGGTAAAATATAGTCTACTCGTGCGAACTAACCGTTAAAAACGAAATATTTGTATTACTCATTTTTTACAGAGAGTATAAATCTATTATCAACCACAAATCTGTTAGTAAAAACAACGTAGATACAAAAAAAACTTTGAACCGAAAATTAAAAAAAAAAGATAAATGTGCTAAAAAAAGCCGAAATAATATTGTATTAGTTTTATAATGCAATTATAATGCACTTCTAAAAAACATTTTTTGACAGTTTTTATTTAAAAAACCTTGAATCCTTTTGAAGTCAAAGAATTCAATAATCAATACTGCTGATCCAGAGAAGGGAGTCCAAACACTAACTTAGTCTATCTATTAGGTCTATCAGCTATCTATAAAACCCCATTTTTGCGCAAACTATAAATATTGTACCAAAGTTCTAATGATTTCATATAGCCTATTCTACTCAAAACATATTTTTAATGTGTGAGATTTATAGGCCACGTTTTTAAAGCTAATATACTGAGGGCTATCCGTACAATATCGCTATATCTATAATTATATATGCTTTCAGGCATATGGACGATACTTTCATGCATACATTTAAAAAATCTGTTGTTATTCATATCTTAAGCAAAAAAAAATTTCTTTAAGAAATCACAACTTTCCTCTTCGATCTGTAGACGCATTAATCAATGCTAAATCATGTGCTTTGTAAAGAATTTTGAATAAATGTCGATTCAAACGTAATATTACAGTCCCCAGAATTACCACGCTAACGACAAATTCGTTTTTTTTTTTTTTTTTACTTTTATTTATTTATTTATTTGTTCACACAAACATTCTACCTAATGCAACGTTTCATTAATGCGCATCACTAAGATTTTACCAGGATTTTACGTACGGTATATCAATTTCTAATTATTGATAATACATTGCCGCATGCATTTAAACTATCGCGGGTCTTTTGATGACTTATTGTTCTTCGCGAATTGTTGATTTGATGCTGGAAAGAGTATTTTTACTAGATTTTGCTTTGCTGTTGCTGCTTTGGGCATCACTAGATAATGATAATCGTGCAGAAGTTGGGAAATCATGCGGGCGAGTTTTGCTGTTACGTATATCACTGGCGACCTCCGCAACGGAAATATGCGACGACTTCTTACGCCTTGTCTGTGCTTTATGTTCTGTTGATTGCCTTTCTAACTTCTTTGATCGCACAGCTACTTCTTTAGCATGATTTTTCTCATCGACGTTTTCGCACTGTCAAAAAGAAAGAATGGTCAGTAGTTCTTTCATATATTTTTTTGCAGAAATGCCAGACGCATTGGCAGACAGTGATGCGCCAAAGACATTATTCATCACCAATCAAATGTTAGAAAACAATTCACATACCATTTCTTCTGCAATTATTCCTTCTGCTGCTGACCTGTGTGAATGAGAATGTCTCCTATGTGACTGATGTGTCTCAACGGGCGATGTAATTTTATTCTCTACCTTATCGATCCGAACATTTCCCTTTAATCTATAAACAAAACAAAACCAGCTCAACAAATTTTATTTTGATGCACGGTATCAAGCTACATTTTTCCCTCCTGAGGTCTACTTTAAAATGAACGTAGGGCATTTTTTCTTTTATTGGCGAGTAGTATTACTGCAAAATGAGATAAAGCAAAAGTAAAATGGCCAATAGAGATGAGGGGTTTGCTACTCATGTGCTGTTGCTACTTGTGTCTAATAAGTACATTTTGTTTGAGTAGCAAAACCCTTGGTCACCTTTTCTATTTGAACTCAATTGGAAGTCCTTCGGAAGACGTGATCACTCACCGCACGGCAGCAGTAGCAACGTTATTGGTGGCAGCTAATTTGGTCGGGGCAGCTGGTTTCTCATTCTTGTCCTTTGGTTGCTGGGTTCGGATCTGAAGATTCTGAAACCAATCTTCCATTTCCTCGCCGGTGATCGCCATCCTCTGACTCCCGCTTTCCAAATCGCCTTTCAAGATGGCCAGCTTATTGCGATAATCATTCCGACGTGTTTCATCGTCGTCGAATTCTCCCACCATTTTCTTTTTGCGATGAAAAACGCGGTCAGCCACGTTTTCCATACTGAACATTCTTATGGGCGATTGAACCTCTTCAAATAAATTTCATTTATTTATTTTTGGTGTTTTGATTTTCATTATGCTAGTAGCCAATAGTCTTAAACTGAAGTTGGGAATTCACATATCAAACGAATATTAATTTCTGTAATTCGGTAGACCTATGTGGGCGGAAACGTAGTGTGCGGAACTTCTGAATTTGTTTGAACATCATTCGAGAAGGAAACTAAAAAGAAGTGGATAAAAAAACCAAGGATCAACATCAACGCAAATAATATTTCCCTTCGAAATTAAGATAAAAAGTGGACGGAAAAGAATAAATATTGTAAATTATAGACAATTTTCTTACCGTTGTCTTCATCCTCGAAATGTCTACTTTTGACTTGCCTGTTCGGCATACTCACAGATTCGGCATTCTCCATTTTGATTGAACGAATTCTACAGAGCAACTAGAATGTAGCCTAGAAGAATAAGCTCTAGGTAACCTCACTGAAGACTAAACAAAACCGGACAATATGTCTCAATGGCCTAAAATGTATACTTTCCGCCAAAACCGTCAAAGCGCAGTAAAAGACGACGATAGTCAACATTTCGTTACACATGCAATCCGAATGGAAATCAATGGCAGGGCCTGGGCTGTATTCTTGAATCCACTTGGCCAGTTGTTTTATAAATCACATATAGGGGTTGTTCTCTGTATAGAATGTTGCAACAAAGAATAAAAACCCAAGGCCATAAATTTGTTCGTCGTCATTGTTCTCGGACTAACTGTACCTTTTCCGTCCGATTCAAGGGGGATTCAAGGGTGATTGCCAATTTAATGCTCCCCATGATCGAAGCATTGAGTTGCGAGTTGCCCTTAATAAACAACATTAACTTGGTCTGTAAACATTTTAAAAGATTTTACCAAAAATGTCTGTCAACCCCGAAGTTCTATACCGAAGCCGACAAGCGACAACGGGAATTAAAATAGAAAAATACTCTTGGATTGTAATTAGGGTCAATTGGTGCGACTGCGGCCAAATATTGATTTTTCCGTTTCCTAATCGAAAATGGAATCCGCAACGTCAACTCAGATTTTCAGCTGTAAGCAACGCACAGATGGCAGCTAAAAAAACTTAAACAGTAAGACGTTATGTACAAAAATTCAATTCCATTCAATTTCAAGAAACAATAGCTTATTAAGGGAGTTTCCGATCAGTAGTAGCAGAATCGGATAAATGGTTTGCAGCAGGAATCGTATATTGACTGTCAATAGTAGACTGTCAAAAGTCATCCCTGTTTTATCATTCGATCACATTATTTCCGTACCATTGTAATTTCATAGCCTACCGTACATCGCTAAAGATCATTTTGCTCTTGACATGCCCAAATCGATTGCTCTGATCAACTTGCCATTTCTAAAAATGGTTATCTATCACGCTACGCTTTATTCACAACTAAACCGTCCAGCATTTGTACCTTTCATGTCATGCCATATGCTTATTTCAGGATACTTATGTTCTTTGCGAGAAACGTTTGACCTCCAACCGTGTAGTCTTTCCGTCAACATGACGATAAAATTCACTAGAGACGAAAACGCCAAAATTCGATTCTTATCCTCTTTAAGAGACTAGGGCGCACAAAGTACATAAACAACCAATTGTAACTGCATCAAGAGAATCCGTCCCACAGTGGAAAAATTCACAACGGTCGGTTCGCATGTGCTGGCCTGCAGCCTGCTCTGTTACTATAGGATTATTTCCCCATTTTTTACAATAAAACAACGAAACGGTCATTCAATGTAAATATGACCACAGTTGGTTGGGATTAAACCGATTTTTGAATGCTTTGGCCTAGATCGATTCTTTATCCTATAAATATGCTGGAGGATTATGCCTCTAAGAATCCATATAGTAGTATCGTTTGCAAGACTTCAACGCCCAAATTTATCATGCAATGAAGATTTTCGATTAAGCCCCAAAACTTGACAAGCTTTGGTCTTTTTCACGATGATATGGAATATAAAATTCATAGTACGATTTAATACAGGTAATTAATCCTCGATTTGGACTGGAATTTATTTATACAGAAAAACGAAACAAGAAAAAATATATATATATTTCCGTTTTGTTTCCAATCTTGTGTTTTGTGACCAAGGCGCTTTGCGGAAGAATACAGAATACAATGGGCCAACATAGATGATGATATACAAGGGAATACAAAAGACAATGGAACGTAGAAATGAAAGCATAGTCTTCTTCTGCGCATGTGTCGAACCACTTCAACTCTGAGAGTAACTAAACAAATGAAAAAATTCGAGTACATCCGGACACAGTACTTTTTGAAACTGGAAAAAAATAACGTAATACGCGATAGCTCCAAATGGGAAACAAAACGAAAAATACACACACACACACACAAAGGAATAAACAAAGGAACATATATTTTTTAGAACTGCCATTCAGCTGCAATTTGTCAATATTTCAGTGAGAAAGATTAGACTTTCACAATTTCATTTCCCATAAAATGATATGGGCATCGTTGATGTTGGCTGGACTAGGAACCGAGTTTTTCCGTTCGCCTTCGTGTTGACATCTCTGGTGTGTGTAAATATATCCACGGCCACCGGAAAGAGTCAGCACCGTTCGGGGATTTTCCACAGATGATTTCAACGTGTCTGAATTGCGTTGGTGGCAGCGCTTCAGCGTCGCCGTCTGACCGCTGCTCATCGTAGACATCGTGGCACTGGGCGTCATCGTGTGGCTGGCAGAATCCTCCGAACCCGAAGACGTCGTGTAGAGGGACGAGCGCGAGTCCACCGACCAATTGGACAGATCCAGCGAGCGCGGTCGAGCCGCTTTCATGTGTAACCGCCGGTCCAGCGTGCTGACTTTGGCAGGAATAGCAGCTAGGTCGGGATCACTCCGCCGAAGCGTTTCGTACATACTGTTGACCGCGCCGGCCCCAGCCCCGCCTCCGCCACCCATCAACCCACTTCCATCGGCTTCCTCGTAGTCCTTAATGTTCATAAGTTCGCCGTAAAGACCGAAAATATCACACTCGGTGGCGGACAAAACGTGACCTCTCGGCAACGTCCTCGACACCCGCTTGCCCAGCAAGGGAGAAGATTCTTTGCTTCGACGCCTCAATACCAAGGGACTGTCGAGCAGTGGCGAGCGAACTTTAGGCACCGTGTTGAAATGACTGGCCAGCTGGTTGATGCTGGCCACGGGCTTACTGCGCGGCGACGTCGACTCGTTCTCACTTTCTTCTTGGATGGTTCCGCTGGGCGGCAGACTAGATGGCAGTGAAACCGGTTGCGGAATCGAAACGGAAGGATAGGCAGGCGACATGGTGGGTTTACTTTGCATTTGCATCGTCAGGAAAACGGTGATCGGCCCGCTGTGGGCGTGGTGAGATACGTTGGCCCTACCACTAATGATGGGCACACCTTCGAGCCGAGGTAGAGGGATACTAAGTGCGATACCCACATTGGTCCCTACCCACAAAAGGCCTTTTGAGGCCATTAGGGCGGTGACGTGGACATTGCACGAAAGCTTTTTCCCTGTTAGGCGATTGACATTCGACGCCACGTTAATGTCTTGCAGATGACGAAAAGTTTCCGTGTGGTACAAACAGATGGTGCTGCTGTGGCGCAGGGATATCCATAAACCGACACCCGAGTGGGCCATGGCACTGATGGTTCCACTGTGGTCTTGTTGCACACTGAAATTGCGCTACATTGAAAGAAAAAAAGAAAATTGGTTAGGACTAAACGTTTGACAATTTCTAAATGACAAGGTCGGTACCAGAATTTCGCCGGTGATTCCGTCGAGAACGAATACACTTCGACCGCAAGCGGCGTAAAGGGCGGAACCGATGGGCAGCAGTGACACAACCGGTTCATCTCCCATGGAAACGAGCGTAGCGGGAGCGTTCAGCTCCCAGCCACCCTCGATACTGTTGCGCTTAAATATGGCCACAATTCCGTTGGCCAGAGCCACAAACATTTGGTCCCAGTGATAACGCAGTTGAACGACGGGCGCCGGAAGATTGAGCGAACCCACCTGCCCCGTTTTGCTCGGCTCGTGAGCCGAATAAAGTAAAATTCTGAAATAATAATCAATGACACATGAATATTTGAACGACGCGCTGAAGGAGAAAATGTTGTAATACCTTCGACTTTCTGTTCCCAGCCAAACCAAATCGCCTCGAATTTGATCCGTCGACTCGTTATCGTAGAGGATTTGCGTTCCCGGCGAGAACTCGACCGATGTAACTTTGACCTCTACTAAACTGAAGGCACCGGCTTCTTTCAAGGACGGCCCGACCGGCTGTTGGCTGGTCAACAGAGTAACGTGGCTACTGATACCATCGCTAGTTACTACCCAAAGGTAATTTTGGAGGCGAGGTCCCAGGCAGCGGACACTAGGCCCTGATTTTCTCACCAGAATCGTGTAGAAACACCCGCAACGCACCTTAAGAGTAAAAACAAAAATGACCATTAAGAAACATTCAAAAACAATACAATTATTCAAATAAATTACTTCAGTTTCATGGTGCGATCTGTAGACAGGCAGAGATTTGACAAACAAAGGCATCTTTGTCGAAGGCCGCCTCTCTTGCTCAAGTACATCCCACGAGGGTGAGTTTTTGGGGTCTAAGGCCAACTGCGCCAGGCGTAGTTCTTAAAAATGAATAAAACATATCGATCAAATTCAAGATCTCATTTGAGGAAATTATTTTGGCGATTACCTATGACCCAATCTTTTCTAATGTCGGGCGATTCGGTTTGAAACGTGAACTTTTCCTCCTTCCCGGAACGATTGCGAACCAACAGCTGTAGACAGCACGAATCGATCCATGCCATCTCTTCATCCTTTTGCTGGAGCTGCTGCTGGATGCGATTCAAAGCGGCTCGCGTTGCAATCCTATCCAAAGTCTAAGAACCCAAATAAACAAAAAAAGATAATAGAAAAGAAATACTACACCCACAGACAATGCGTTTTTAACAAGCTACCTCGTATTGGCCGTGAAGGGTAACAATCAGTGAATCGATGCGCGTAATCACTTCATAATCATGCATCAGCTGGTTCATTTCTTGGCACAGATTATCAACGCCGCTAATGGCTTCTGAGGATCGCATGTTAGAGCCGGAGGAGAGCAATCGACTGAGTGTGGGTGATGTACTCGTATCTTCCACCTGGTGATGGCAATCAGACAAATTGAGGGATCATCAAAGTTGCAGAAAACAAATAAAAAATAAATAACCGAAAAAAAAAATAGGTGCCACTAACCTCCACATCGGTGATTGGGAACGCCCATTTGAGCGTTAGTCTCTCGGATGAGTTTCGATAATCATCTCCCGATTTAGAGGCAACGGTGACGCAGACGAGTAGGTCGTTGAGCAACAACAAGCGTCGCTCTTTTGTTTTGGAAATCATCCCACTTTGGTTGAATTCCTAAATATTTCGTGAAAATTGGATAAAAATATTTAAAAAATTTGATTCGTGGATCCAAAACGAAAGGATTTTTTATTTTTACCACGAGATTCATATTATCCTGACGGAGGAGGTATCGGTTGTTATCGGCCAGCGGGCGAAGTGAAAATTTGCCCGAAACGTGGCGCAGCGTGTCACGGAAAGCCTGGTACTGCTCCGTTTCCCGCTTTCGTTCGTTGAGCAACTCGGCCAAACTTTCCAGTTGCGTTAGGGCTAACTGCAACGACATGCGGTCCTGGTGGCCTTGCGGAGTGTGCTTCAGTAAATCCTATTCCAACCATGTAATTAAAGCAAGTCATTAAACTGATTTGTCACAACAACAAACAAAGTGGAAAAACGAATCGGAAACAAATGTCCTACCTGAAGCAAGAGGATGAATTGAGGGAATCTTTGAACTGGTTTGACCATGAGACCGAAGAACGACAACCGGTCGTGAGAGGATATTTGTTTGACCTATGAAAAGAGTTCAGATCATTCCCATACTGATTATTGTAATAAAAAAAATACAAGAACAGGAAAAAGTACCTTGAGAAAATCAGCTAGGGCGGATTTGCGTTTTGACTCTTGCTTGGCTACCTCCAGCGACTGTGAGAAATTATTGATGAAATCGCTGTAAATGTCCAAAACCACAGCTTTGGAGAAGTTGGCCACAAAGACATCGCCAATCTTTTCTTCTGTGTCCCACGTTCGAGCGCACTCGGACAGGGCCAGCCGAAATAACGTATGGCAGTGCAGGATCTCCGGTAAGCGGTGGAACAGCGTCGATATCTTGTTCGAACCAAGAATAGGTGGATTGCTCTCTTCCAACGGCTTCTTATATTCCTGCGTGGAAGATGTTTCAAATGTTTGATTGATTTTTAGGATGAAATAAATTAGACAAAACCGAATTTAAAACTACGAATTGACCGGAATGACATCTTGTTCTCCCCTCCCCAACGTTTTTATTTATTTTTAACCAACCCTCAATAAAAATCCCTGTTATTCTAAAAAGAACGGAGAAAAAAAAGGTTGCTAGGAAACCTCATGCCATAGGCATAAGAGGGGTTGGGGGGTGAGAGCTGATAAGTAAATAAAGCGACGGAGGGGGAGAGCCCAACTGCTCACTTCCTCGTTTCATCACTGCCGATCGGAACTTTCAATGTAAATGTCAACAAGCGATAACTAGAAGAGACGTTTTAACTCCAGTCCCTCCAAACTTTTTTTTCTTTCTTTCCCCAAAAGGGTGTTGAAATTTTTGAAACCAAACAAGGGGCCACAACTCACGTTAACAAGGCGTTGAAGGGAGGACACGTAAGAATTTTCGCTGTGTATAATGGTGGCGACAATGTAGCGCCGTTTGAGTTGCTCCGCGCTCAGCTGCGGGGGGATAGGCGGCAACGTTGGAGGCTGATGACGTCGCATAAACAGGGAACCCAAAGTCGAACTCCCGTTGCCCAAACCCAATCCGGCCATAATCTCGTCCTCTTCCAGCAGTTGAGGTAATGGCAGCGGTCGGCCGAACGGGCTGGAGGTTTTGGCCATCGACTCTGCCACCGGATTGCCGCTGGATGACGGAGTGGAACCAGCCGAAATGAATGAGTTATCGCTGCTGCTGCTGCTATTGTGAGCACTGGGAGACGGGAGGCTGGCGGAGGAGCGTCTCAGCGAAAAGAGACGGGAAAAACGACGCTCTCCAGACGGCGGCGAGGTGACACCACGTCCAGCAGTCGGCGTCTCCATAGCAGCAGCACAACTCGATTTATCTTCTTCGCGACTGCGACTACGCGTTCCGCGCAATTTGTCTCGGATAGATTTGCCAGTCAGCAGGGCTCGCAGAGTGCCAGATCTCCTGATTTGGGAACGATAACAAGACCAGCATGAAATTAAAGTCAGGCTATTTAGTTTCCAGTTCGCTCAAATAGAGAATTCCATACGTTGGCGAATTGATTTTTTCGGCATCTTCGTCGTCATCGTCGTCGACGGCCTCGTCCGAGGAAAACGTTTCAAACTCGCCAGATCCCCAACTGTCGTCCGAGCTACATGGGACTTGATGGTGATTGTGGCGTCCGTTTGTCTGGCCGGACGAGAAACCGGAATCGGTGGCGGCGGCATTGGCCGGTGAGACGGCCAAACTATCAGGCGACGTTTCCAGACCGGCCATAGAATTGCTGCCGGTAGAATGTTGATCGATATCTTCATAAATCCTGTTCTCCGAGTCCACCACTACACAGCAGAATGGATGGAAATGAATTTACATTAAATTTATCGACGGTGGCTACTCAAAGAGAGAGATAGAGAGAAAAAAAAACTACAAATGTGACAGCTAATAAACAATTGGAAGGTTAAACGTCATAACAAAAGAAAAATGAACAATAACATTGACTCTCTTTGCGTTAACAACCGCTGCTTTTCCCAGCACGACTAATGGATTACTTTGCTCTAATAGCTCATCTCAGCTAAAGGAAAGCCGTCATCGTGCGACCGACCAGGTCGGACTAACTAGCTGGAACTGCATTCACGCGATGATGATGATGATTCCCATAAAAATTATATGGTTGTAATAAAAAAAATGAAACGATATATATCAGGAGGTGTGTGTGTGTGTGTGTGTGCAGTAAAACAGAAAAAGGAGGGATCTGCTCTCACATGCCTTTCAGCCCGGATATATCAACTGACAATTCGGCATATCGACTACGCCTTTCTCCTCCACTTGGGTTACGTGCCTAAATATTGAGGCAGTGTTGTTGATGCCAGAATAATCCAGCCAGACCAGAGCCACAAGTGTGTTCCTGATGAATTTCAGACTAGAAAGAGGGAATAAGAGAATAAGAGAGTGAAAGGAGAGAGAAAGAGAGAGAGAGAGGAGCAACGAGCAAGTCAGGTTCAGGCATTCATCAACCTCGAGTGGCGGGTGGCTGTGTGGGTGGAGAACGGGCGCCCGCATCGGCCAACTAACATGAGGGAGAAGGAGGAAATGATGCGGCTTTTGTTATTCACATCAAGGGAGAGGCAGCAGCACACAGTCAGGTTATGCCACATTGCCGTCTCCATGTCGAACAAAAAGAAAGAAAGAAAGACAGAAAAAAAAAGAACCCTATTTCTGTCTTGTGCATGAGATTTTTGTTTTCGAAGTGAGCAACTAAGCGCAAAGGAGCGGAGAGGCAAAATAGGGGAGATTTTTATGACATCAATATCCGGTTGCATCACGTGGAAGCGGGAGAGGGTGGGGGAGGTAGGTGGCTAAAGTATTTTCGACTAGAAAAAAAAATTTCTATTTTGTTCAGTTTGTTCAAGAACAACTCAACTCAACACACACACAAAGAAAAAGAAAACCGGGATTTGTAATAAAATAAACATTGACGCACATTGGTTGAAAGAAACCAAAAAAAAAGAAAAAAAAAGGTGTCAATATTTACCATCGCTTCCATTTGTCGAAGGCAGACCGAGAGTTGGTGAAGAGGCCAGGCAGTCGGCAGCAGCAGCTGAAGCTGCAACATCACCAGCGGTAGGCTCGGCCTCACAGGTTGAGCGTCGATCTGTCAATAGTCCAACCCACCACACACAAAGAAGATGAAAATAAAATAAAAAAATGAACAGTAGGGCTAACGAAAGACGCACACAACTGACACAAAGGGACCGCAACAACGCAACAACATCGACACAGACAGTTTGAATGAAATACGGCGGAGCGGATGACGTATAGACGTAGAAATAGAATTAAAAATAAGAAAAAAACAAAAAAAAAACACGGCAAGATTTCGACGTTATCAACCAAAAGCTTTTCTCCCTTCTTTCTTTTTTATCTGCTTTCAAGAGGATATGTGTTTTTCCTTTTCGACAATCTACTCCGGCCCGTAGTGGTTCCTTCCGTTGTACGCAACACCTGTTACCCCGAGGGGGTATCGAGGAGCTCCTCCCTTGGTTGTTTGCATGTGTTCCCCCTTGAGAGAGAGAGAGAGAGAGAGAGAGAAGGAACGTCGAGGGGGTGAAAAAGATCCAAGTCATGATGGACGACAACTTTTGAAACGAGAGAACAAGACCACATGGAACACACAGTCACAAAAGGCTAACCAAAAACCTACATGTTCCCGGAATGACTCGATCCACCCGGCGCTGAAAGGCGCGCAGGATAACGACAGGAAAAAAAAAACACAAATACAAAATAAAAATACTACGGTCATTTCGAAATGGAAAATTCACGAGGCCCTGCCGAACTCCAGGCCATTGGCGCCGTTGTGAAAAATGACCGGAGGTGTGAACGATAACCGGTACCGAAAGTAAAAGCGGGGCACCCGACCACCAAACTTACATATGGGCGTTTTCGTCCTACTCTTTCGTGTTTTAGAAACCCGCGGGGTGTATGACGAAGCCAGACGCAGTTTCAACATTAATAATAAGTCAAAATCGAAAACACGAAACATTTAACAAAAACAAAACAAAAAAACTAACGTCCTCAACTTACAGAGTAGGAGGACCACGTGTTCCCGCGTTTCTTCTTCGCACTTGTCCACTTTTTTGCGACCGACTTTCTTGTTGGAATCGAGAGTCCAGCGGCCCGATCCGCCGAACGACCCAGCGCCAGCTGACCGCCTTCTCATGCGCATACTTTGCCGTCCAGTGGCAGCCATGAGATCTGAATAAACAGATGACGATTCCATGTCGGCTGCTACCAGCACATTTGTTCCATAACTTGTTGGGTGTCAATCGATGAAAAGAGGAAAAAGGGGAAAAAAGAAAACTGTGTGGGGTCAAAAGGTCTAGCTCACATTCGCTTGGAGCGATCGTTGGATCGTCTCGTGTTCCAGAACAAGTCAGCCACACACGTCTTCGGTTGCAGTTGGAACTCTCGAACTAGGCGTTCAGTTAATTCAACATTTCCGAAATCAAAAGATTTCCTTCCTTTTTTCTCGTTTGAAAAAACAAAACAAAACAAAACAAAACACTTCCGCCGGGCATGAACGGCACCTGCCCAAGACCTCGTGCACTTTTCCCACGCACAACACCTTGTTGCGTTTGCCTTCAACACGAAAGCGAGCCCAGGTCCATGACTACCTCACTCTGGCCTGCGTGTGTGAAGTGTTTCAGGGCTGAGTGCCGCGGCAGCACTCGCAGCAGTGATGGCAGGAGCAACAGGAAAGGAGAGGATGAGGGGAGTGGCGCTCACGAGCGCTTCCCAATGGTTACTGGAGCCAACGGGCGAGGACGCGCACGATGGGGTCGGAAATATTGAGCTTCATCAGGGCTGGTTGTCGTGGCCATATATACGGACATATGAGCGACGGCCAATCCATTCAATGGAAGCGCTCGCCCTTTTGTGGTTCTCGTAAAAACTATGCACTACACAGTACACACGGGCCGGCCACTTCATTGACAGCGCACAAGTTTCGACCGTGGACGGCGAGAGACTAAAGGGACACAAAACGCAGTCGCCCTGCGTTGGGAAGAAACGGTGACGGCGGAGGGCCTAGGCTGGCCGCCTGCAGACTAGAGAGCGACGGGGGGTAGAGGGTGGCGTCGTTCAACGTCGATGGAAATAACCACCTATTCCCCCCCCCCTCTTACATTCCGGCCGTCGAGTTGTTTTAAAAGGCACCGGATTTTCTCATTAGATCGAAACGTTCAACTCGATGGGAAAACAACTAGAACCGAAGACTTCGAGTCCATGTTCATGTAGGACAAGCGGTTTCTACCGACGATTAAAAATCGACTAGGCTGGACAACCAAAAAGGGGAAGAAAATGTTCAAACTTGACATATGTCTGAGTACGAGGTGATACCCGAGGTCATGCACACTATGAACCATGAGTGCCATCAAGTGCGAAATAATCACGCTGTTATTGGTTCTACATTTTTCAAGCTCAGCTCGAATGGATTAATTACCACACTTTCTCCTAATTGCTTATGTATGTATAGTTGCAGATTGGAATACATACTCCATCATCCTCACACTGAACCGGGAATGAAAAATTCAATTCGAAATATTTGGGTTAAAAATACTAAACAATAAAAGAAACCAGAAAAAACCAAACCAAACAAAAAACCAACAAAACAAAACAGTGAAAACACCCAACGTAAACGACATCTAGCGGCCATGAAATAGTCTAAGTCTGCATTTTCCCCGAAAAAAAATATCGGGATGGAAAAATGAAAAGAATGTTGGCGGTTTTTTTTTGTTTTTTAAAAGAAAATTATGAAAAAAAAAAAAAATAACATGAGCAATGAAAAATGCCCAAGGGCCAAAGAATCAGGCAGCTGAAAGAAATTGTCTGCGTACTTCACGCTGCTTCAGCGGTTCAGCCGTATGACAACAAGTAACCCACTCGAAGGAAAATGAACTCGAGAAACAACTTCTCACGCCTCAACGACATCAACATTCCGAATGCCGTACGAGAGAAACACTCGGCCGTCCTGTGGCAATTGTCATTACACAAACAAAGAATCCATAAAATAGCAAGAGAGCAAGAGACCCTTTTCCTATGGAATACAATATGACGGACTAACGGAGGAACAAATAAAACCTACGAATACCGCAAATGTTTTTCCTTGCTTCCGGAGAGTCAAAATATGACCAATGAAAACCTACGAGGTCGATATAACTCACGGTGGGCGGTGATTACTCAGTGGACAAAAAAAGTACTGAAAATTCCAATTAAATTCTGATTTCATTTTTGGAATTAAAAAAAAATGTATTTTAAATTGTTTCACCCCTCTTAACCTTCGGCCTGCAGCCTACTGAACCGAAAAAACCCCTTAAAAACAAATAATAATTCTCAAACAAACAGAATTCCAGAATTTTCTTTTTCGTACAATGGCTGAAGTTCGTTTTGAGGTCAGCTTTCCACTCCTAACGCTAATGAATTATTCAGACGGCTTCGCCAACAACAGGCCGCAGCCCCGATGGGATTTTTAGGCTGCAAAACAAATATTTACCTTTATTGACGAAGGCGATCACCTTCTTACTCCGCTTGGCCAGCATCTGCCCGCACTTTTCCGTCCAGTCGGCGAGGCCTTGGATTCCATGCTGGAGGCCTTGATGAAGGTTGCGGATGCTCTGACGCGGATCCGATCGATTGCTGGATGCCACCGAGGACGAAGTGGAAGTAGAACCGCGCGAGGTAACACTAGGCCGACGATGGACTCCAACTTCGTGGGCAGTAAAGTCAAGCGACTCACAACGCACTAAAGATCGCTCACCGGCTCCGATTAGATGTGACATGGTGAACGAAACCGACGAGCTGGAGCGATTGTGCGAGATAAATTTCCGCGGCAAACGGCCCGTCGGCGGAGTCGAAAACACTGTCGACACTTTATCACAAGCACTTTCACCGATGCTATGAGAACGATTCTTGACAAGTTGATCCAGACCATCGAAATCTTGCGGGAGATTCAGTTGCTGTTCCGGCAACGGCAACGGCGGCGACGGCTCAGGTGTTTGCGGTTTGAGAAAATGCTCCAAGTCCAGATTCAGTTGATTGAGAACTATATTGTGGCCACGGCGAACGCGAGCCACTTCGTCCATTACTTCATCCACCAAGCTCGTAGACGCCTGCTGGAAAGCCGGTACATGTTGTTGTGCTCGCGTTGCCATGGCTACTGACTGCTGCTTTTCCAAGGCCAGGCGCCGTTGCAGTTCGTTGATTTCTTCATAAATATTCTCCTCGCGTCCATACGAGCTAGTGGATGCATTGCGACCTGCCGAGACTTTGAAAATAGTCGGCGTCGTTTCTCCTTCATCGGTGGATTGAGAGTCAGATCGGATGCGGAGATTGATGTAATCCGGTTCTTCAACGACAGGCAGCTCATCTAAATCCGTGGTTATGAGGGCGCCTTTTGGGCGAATCTGATGGAGCCAAGAACGATTCTCGTCGGATGTAGAACCGTTCCCGATTGCGTCACTTCCAGGAACAACGGCGTCCGGGAAAACGGCGCCACCTTGGCCATGAATCACTTTGCCTCCATCAGATTCCTGTTCCAGGACGGCTCTCGGCGGTTGGGCATAGCGGGCAGAATAGATCTTGTTGCCGATGATCACTTCGCCTAAACCATCCATGCCGGTCGCCAACTAACAAAGCAGTTTTTTTAAATAAAGATTAAATTGAGAATAACTTACTTACTTAGGTACATTCTGTTGCCGACTAAAATTAGGAACTCAAATGCATGTCCCTTTTATCAAGTCCTTTACTGCAGTGTCTATAAAGAATTACACCGAAAAATTTTTCCTGTCATTCTCCCAAGGGCGATAGGTGTGTGAATAGGGAAAAACGTAGCTCAACAACTCGCAAGAAAACCCTGAAAACGATGGCTACGCACGAGGTGCTTCAAAACAAGTTGAAGGGAAAAAAAAACAACAATAACAAACTATAATGTGATAGTAGTGACTATGAAGTGGCAGGTAGAATTTAAATACCTCTGTACTTCAAAGACAAGTCTAAAAAAGAATATAAAAAAAAACTAATTTGTGTTGTGGCTTGGCCATGAGAAATCACCACCTTCCCACAACCAGTCTTGTAAATAGGACACACAGGTACAGACAAGGGAGAGAAAAAGAAAGAGGGAGAAAAATATAGAGGGCTTAATTTAGAAGCCTGGTTTAGGTTTTCTGCTTCTTTTCAGTTTGCTGTATCCACTGTCAATTTAAGTTTTGAAACTCTGCTAAATTTCACCACCAAAGTTAAAAAGTGTGAGTTGTTATTTGTGAACAACGAACTCATTTGCAAAATGCTATGCCCACGAATAAACAGTTTCAATTAACCATGAGAACCAAACTAACTTCTATAATGTTACATTGAAAAGGAATATTTTCTGAGCAAACCAACCCATTTCTTCGGCCATTACGCGAATAATGTGAATCAACAAGTGGGTCTGAATTCCAGACTCAAGACATTCAAGACCAACTACACTCCTTCTTCTACCCTTCTAAATTTGCTCACATATGTAGATAACTCATCAGCCATGACAAATAACCATTCAAACAGGATGTTCAAAAATAGTGTTTAATTATTTGTTTCGACATTTCACCAGCACACCCCAAATGGTTGCAATAAACACAATATATCTGATCATAATTGTTTGGTGCTTTCCAAGCTTTACACAATAGTTGCACTACTATTTTCCCTTTCAACACCATTATCACTTTCTGTATTAGACAAATGTAAAATGAACGTCTAACTCGGGGAATTCTGGGCTGTTGAAAGTTGAAACTCAAAAACTTGCAATTTTTCTCACCTCAGAATTGAGCACTACGGACATTTTTCGGTGGCTCAGATAACATTTTAAAACTCGTCCAATCAATTGAATACCACTTAAATTATTCACTTACATCACAGCTTCATTGTATAAATTCCTCAGCTACGACTTCTTCCCAACATACTGTATCGTGATAGACTGGGCACGACCGCCCAAACCCAAAATTGTCTGCTGGGAAAGAGCCAAAGGCATTGGGAACCTCGCAAGTCGCAACAACACAAATTGCCATCTAACGGAGAAATTTATCAATAGCGATTCAAATCTATTTAGATTTGTTGACCGTAGGTTTTCTTGGCTCATCGGCACGTTTTTCTTTTACACGACTTGAATTAGAATGGAAATAGAAATGTTTTAAATTCCCCAACTGACCGACGGCAATGATGTAATTTAAAATATTTGTTGTAATTGTTCATAATTATCATTCCTTTTTTTTTAAATTTCAAGATTACGAGGAAATAGTAAGTCGAAAGATTAGGTAATTTAGGTTGGCTGGCGGAGTGTTCGCAGAATCTTTACGTATTGCAACTGCTAAGCTCTTTAATGGCGATTTTTCATCTGCTTAAGGTTTTTAAAATAAATGAATAAAGGTTATTTACATGTACATGTTAATTGCGTAATTTCATTCATTTAGCTATTTTATCATCATACAAATATTTTGCCTAACATGTTTTTCTTATGCAGGTTTACATTCCTTTCCTTGTTCTGCTTCAGGTTTTCTATTTACTACCACATCTGTAGTTCTCTTTGCTCCAACTATATTTAAAGTTAACAGGACTCAGATGTAAAATTGTTGAAACAACAGCAAAAACAGGAAAATTTGTGTTTTCAAAAATTCTATTTCTATTGAATTATTGAATTTAGCGTAAACTATGCAGATATTTTTGGGCCCTGGTGTTGCCATGCCATGTCCTCATATTACAACAGGAATGGTTCCATCTCCACCCCATCAAGTCCGATTCTTAGTTCGTCCTTCGTCTTTTCTGTATAAATACGGAAATTAATAAAATATGTGTGTTTTGTGTTGCTGGTTTACTAAGTGCCGTCAGTGACTGTATTTATTAGAACAAAAAAAAAATCGCAGCCAAAAGACGAAAGACTTGTAACTTAAATTAGGAGAACCCAGGAGAACCTTTATTACGTATTCAAATCTTAAATTGCCACTCACTATATCACAAAATTCACAACTGTTGAAGACTGGAGGAGTAGCCTCGGTCTACATAGGCTCATGAAGCATATTGCATGTTTGCATCTCAGAAATCTCGGATTAATTTTAGGTTAATTTCGATTATTTATAAATATCTTTCCCAGTCTGTCCTTTTCTTATATTTTGAATTTGCCAATATGTGGATGAAGCTATTCGATCGCTTGGATTGAAGTATTCGCGAAAACATATATGTGAACCCACTTATGTGTATCAATCTGAGGTCACACCGAGAAAAATGAACCAGTCGTAGGTGCAGTGGAAATTTTGATGAAATTTATGCATTGTGAGTAGGTCGAGGTAGATTAAGAAAAAGGGACTTATATTTTAAAGCAGAAGCGAAGTGGCAGAATCTAAAATACAGATTTGAAGCAATTAAGTAGTAAGAGATGTGATTGGGTTTGTTTCCAATAGACAAGATTTAGTGACATGTTAGATGTTAGTCAATTAATGTAAAACATGATAATTTCCAACGTAATATTTTGAACTTTCGCTGTATTTTCTGAGTTTTAATGATTTGCTGCTTTCGTGGCGGTTCATGGTGAAGAGATTGCCCAGATCTTAATTAGATCTTAATTTCCCTGGTGATCACACATACTAGTCATTAGACTTTGTATGAAGTGCTGCTGCACAGGTTACAAAAGAGAGACACGCGGACTGTGAAAAGGGCGCATTATTGACATTTTTTTATACACAGCCCATACATTTTTTTTTTTTTTTTTACTTTCTCGATTTCTTCCTTTCTAATAAGCTCAGCGAGAGCCAAGCAGCTCTGCAGAATCAAACACAGCAGTCTTCCGTTGGTTCTGAAGAAGTCAGTAAGGAATGAACGCCAAAACACCCTACTTTGACCTACACGCTAGGTATGACGTCACCCGTTTTTTAAATTTTTTATTCCGTAATAATATAGTCATACTCTTCTAATTTAAGTATACAAAAGATGGTTATCCTAACGTAAGTAGAAAAAATCAAAATAATTCCACAAAATGCAAAAGTGTAAAAAACCATTTATTGAGAATTCACAAAAAAAAATAAGCTACATTTTCCAGTGACACAGTATTTTTATATTTGCTGTATTGGTTCTAGGTAGTAATCGGTAGTAATTTAACAACGGGGAAATGCAGATTTTTCATCGAATACCAAAAGGAACACTCCTCCAAGTCCAAGTTTCAAACCAATTCAATTTATTTATGAATTTATGAAAAATTTAAGAAAACCCATAATTTCATGGGCGGCCTGGAGCAACGTAGATTAATTCCTGCTGCTCTTGCTTAATTCTGATAGATATCCAAAACAATAGTAGGCGGTGTAGGGCTGTAGGCCTAAATAAAACAGTTGTTTGTTGTTTCGTTATGACTCGTTCAAATTTGCCGCACAAAATTGTACCCCCCCCCCCACCAAAGAATGTAATCTTAAAAAATAGAAAAGTTGAAAAAAAACCGCCGGAAAATCTCAATGAATCCCTTAAGATTTAAAACGCCTTCTTGTTCTTAGTGTTAGTGAAAAAAAGAACAGGAGAAAAAAAAAAAAACTTAAAAGACAACGGTGTCTTTTCTTGTTTTTAATAAGAGTGTCAGAACTCAGACCGACAGACCCCTCGTATAACTGAGTGATGTGTGTACTTATTGCAATTTAATTGTCAAGCAGTTTACCTCTTTTTGCTTAGCTGCAGTGATATTCTATCTTTTGGAAGTGACGAACACTTACAAAACACCAAGATGTATACCCAAAAACACAATGAAATGGAGGATTCCAATATTGTGCAGTTTTACGAAGATCGCTCAATTTTTATCACCGGTGCAACGGGTTTTATGGGAAAAGTCCTAGTGGAAAAATTGCTCAGATCCTGTCCTGGTATCAACCGTCTCTATATACTGATGAGACCCTCAAAGGGGAAAGAAGTTGCCGTTCGCCTTCAAGAACTTATAAGCAATGAGGTAAACAACATTTGGCATATCCAACATTTACAAAAACTGTCGAAATTATTATGTCAACATGAAGATTTCTCATAAAAAAGAAGTTCGTATGGTTTTATGGTCATTATGGTTTCATATTCTAACTAACTGTGTGAAATATAAAGTTTTATTTAAACACCAATAATTTTAATATATGTTTTAGGTATTTGAGTCACTTAGAAAAGAGCAATCAAATATGCTTGAAAAAATCGTTGCCTTGTCAGGAGACGTGACGCAGGAAAATTTTGGGTTATCGCCTTCTGATTTGAATTTGATTATTGAAAATGTCTCCATTGTTTTTAACCTGGCCGCAACAGTAAGATTTGACGAAGAACTGAAGTCTGCCCTTCAAATGAACGTGAAAGGACCCAGGTACCTTCTGGGAATATGCCGCAGGATGAAAAATCTAGACGTAAATAATTCCCAACTGTATATTGCGACATTGCTTGAGCCATATTTTGTTTTAAATAATTGTAATTGCACCGATAATCAATGTAATGTGATGACCGCAACTTGTTTTTGTTTGTTTTTTGTCCACTAGGCTTTTGTTCACGTTTCAACGGCTTTTAGTTTTGTTGACCGACAAGAAATTGTTGAAGCCATCTATCCATCAAACATGGATCCAGTCAAACTATCCGAATTCATCGACGATGCGGATCCGGCGCTTATAAACAACATCACAGCAGAGTAAGCACATAAGCAAAATTTTACCAGTTTCTATTGGTTCCCCTTTAATGAAAATTTTACAAGTTAGACTCGTTGGTCCGTATCCCAACACATATACCTACACAAAGCAATTGGCAGAGCAGATTTTGGAAAAAGAGTGTGGTGCGGTTCCATTAGCAATTGTTCGGCCCTCTATCGTTACAGCGGCTCTTAGAGAACCTTTCCCAGGCTGGATTGACAACTTAAATGGTCCAACTGGATTGATTGCAGGAGGAGGGAAAGGCTTCATTCGAGTATTCAAAGTAAAAAATGCAGACTTTGTCACTGACCTGATTCCTGTGGACTTGTCTATTAATCTGATGATTGCAGTAGCATGGCGAACTGCTATGCATAAGTGCGTGAACATTTCATTTCATAGAACAACATTTGCATTTCATCTTCTAAGAAATGGCATTCTCAATTTTTTTGTTTGCACCTAATAGACCAGTGAACCCTGAAGTCTACTTTAGCTCAACAAGTTGTGATAATCCAATCACATTTGGGCAATTTGAAAGTTTTTCTACTTTTGCATGGAGGAAGTATCCTACCAAAGACATGCTGTGGTACCCGGTATGGGTTTCTTAATTTAATCCTCTTTGCCATATCAAAATTTAATAATTTTTGTTTGTCATCATCAAAATGTAACCTAGACATCGGAGTGCACCAACAAGAATTGGTATTATCAGCTTAATGTTATGTTATGTCACATTATGCCCGCAGTTATAGCTGATTGTTATGCTCGATGCGTAGGCCAACGTGCAAATAAGGTGAGATTCATTATTCATTAAATCAATTCATACTTTCATAGGTCTAAAAGATTTTTTTAACAGGTCCGTTTGTATAGAAAAGCTTTTCGTGCGTTATCTGCGTTCGATTTTTTCTTTAGTAAAGAATGGAAATTCATTAGCAAGAACTCGGATGGAATTTGGTCAAAGATGTCAGCTAAAGATCGTAAAATCTTTTATTTCAATGTCAGAGATATTAACTGGCGTGCTTACTTCGAGACCTACATTTTGGGTACTCGACGATTTATCCTTAAAGATGATATCAGTACTCTACCAGAAGCAAAGAGAAATGTTGCAAAGTATAAAAATCAACAACTTTTTCTCAAACTTTTCGTGTCTTGATCATTTCAATGTTTATTTAGGTTGTATTTTCTTCGAAACTGCCTACATATTTTCCTTTTTGCAATTTCCGTTTTCGGTTTTCCATCAATTTTAAATGTGATGAAATTCTTTTTCCGTAGACAAAATACTGCAACTAATGATTTGTAGACTATTTGATGAAAGTAAACGGCTTAAGCAATAAGCATTTTTTTTTTATTCGCGAGCAGCTGGAGCAGGCCCCTTCCCCTTTAATAATTTGAATGATAAATTTATTGATGAATTTTTTTTTAATTTTTGGTTATGAGGCACTGGTGAGGAGATCTGGCGGCCAGATTTGTCACCAGGTGATGGGCTTCGATTAGCCCTTTCGCCCCTGCTGTGTGAAATTTTTGCTATTAGTCTGGGAGCTGGGCGACCAAAAAATGTTTTTTGTTTGTCAAAAGGTTTGAGGCTAAAATATGGTTAGGGGGTATGACACACACGAAAAGCCAAGTCTATCAACTGGCGGCCGGGGCGTTCAAGCGTGACGCGATCCCTAAGTCGGCGGGAACCGTAAAAAAATCCACTTTGTTTAGAAAATCTGAACTATATCTTAAAAAATAGAGGGATATCAACTTTATTTAATTTCCGACAGACAGACGTCATAATCTGGGGCCTTGGGGGCCATCAGACGTCGGTGTGTAAGAAATTTTACGAAATTTCAGTAAATTGTGAAAATGGCAACGCTGCATCCTAAGCGCCTAATTTTAAATAGAGAGATTTGGGGAGGATATGTGAGTTTTTAACTAAGTAAATATGAAAAGAAAATGCAGTAAACTATTTTTTTAAAAATAAAATTATGCATTTAATTTGTTTAACCGATAAATTTTTCATTATTTGGTTAGTGTTATTGGCAGCTAAATTTTTGGCGGTTCAAATTTCTTCCCTATATTACCCGCTTTTTTTCTGCTCCCTTTTCGTGAGGCCATACCGAACGTCACGGGAATTTACAGTACTAGTAATCTTGTGCCAGTTGTAAGCTAACGTAACGGAAACATAAGAATTGGGTGCTTGAATCATTCTCCAAGGCAACGTGGATTCGTGTTTTTCGTAAGCAATAGGGTCTTTGCATGAAATTTCGATTTGTTTCTAACATACTTCATGAGAATCAGTTTTTTACGGTAATTCTCATGGTATTTTTTATTTTTTTTAAATCATTCAAAGTAAGTGTATTTCTAATTTAAAGTTCAAATAAGCGCCTCCCATTTCAAAACGGGGTCTCAGCCATTTTTGATGGGCGGTGCTTAATTTGTGATGAATTTGTAGACGACGCTCACCAAAATCACCCTTTTCGTACTGCCTACGGCTGAATACAACCCTCTTTCGCCCTTAGGGCCTTAAGGCAAAATACGAAAAGGGTGATTTTGGTGAGCGTCGTCAACAAATTCATCACAAATTACTAGAGCTACCTGTCACTCATATTTTACGGTGTTGCACACTTATTATTTGCCCGTGAATCGGCGAATCAAATTCTTTTTTTATGTCTTTTTTTCTTATTATTTAATTCTTGGGTTTTTATAGTGAATATTATGGAGCATAATTTTTTGCGCAATTTTAGTACAGTGGTGGTCCAGTCATCGGGCCACCTGGTGCAGTGGCCCCATGAGAGGGTGGCTCTATAAACGAGCACCCGATCACAGAGCCACCACGGGGCGAATGGGGGAAACACATACAATTTACGGTCCCATATACTATATATGGATGGCTTTTTAATGGGCGATAACGAGTGTTTAAGCAGATCTATTGGCCAATACTTTGACTGTGGGTTGGAACACTTTTTCCTAATTAAAGCGTTTAATTTTCTTTCAAGATTTCCTGATTCTGTTTACTTGTGAATGAAAACGCCCATTATTTCAGCAACAAACCTCTCACTTTTATTTTCATGGAGCAATTCATTAATTGCCTCTACACTTTAACACTTAAGAATAAGTTCAATCTTATTGGCAATTACATTTAACTTATTCCCAAATGTTAAAGTCTTCTTGGTTTCTCACGTTGGCGAATTCCCTAATTTTGGCATGTCTTCACCGATCCAGACTTAAAAAATACCTGGCTGAAAATTCTATGCATTGAAAATGTTTATTACCCTTCCCATTCCATTATGGAACAATAAAACAATTGAAAATTTCGTGTAACGTAGTTTTCATATGCATTCCCAAATTAAGTTCCCGCCACTAGAGCTATTCATCAAATTTCCCATAGCTCCCTCTTGGTGGCGTTGACCTGGTGCAGCCCTTTACCTGGCCCGATAACCGGGTTGGCCCGATGAGCGGCCCAATAAGTGGACCGCCATAGTGGAGTCAAGAAATGAAAAAGGGGATTACCGGGAACAAATTGCAACACGAAATGTTTTTCATGAGTTTTTTTTATTAGTATTATGTTATATTTGTTGTAACCCCCCCCCCCAGAAATAATAATTTTTGCTATAAAAAAAATAGAAAACAAAATTTAAAAATTAGAAAATGTATTAGAATTGTGATTTTTTTTATAAATTGGGCGGACCTCGGATTCCGAGTATAGCCCAGTGTGATAAGAAATAAAAATAATTGTTTTTACAGCTAAAAAATGTTTCCTGACTTTTTATTGATCAGAGTTTCAATTTTTAATGTTATAGCTTTAACGATGTTTTAGTAATTAAATATACTGTGAGGGACTATGCCTCAAGTTTTATAAAATCACCAAAAGGTGTATACAAGGGACCTTATCACCTTATGGCGGATAGTCCCTCCGTAAACTCATTATATCTAGTCATATAGTTGTCCTAAAATTTTGATCTAAAGAATGAACTGTTTCGTTGACAAAAAGATCAACATTTTTATTTAGATAAATCTTTAATAAAAATAAAAATGAGAAAAATCCAACAGGGACAGAGGGAGAAGATTATCATATCAGTTTCCGTTGTTGTCAAGTATAAACAAGTTGCCAATTCGGGAAAAAGGATGTGGGGATGGAACAAACTTAATTCGACTATACATGTAGTAGTACTCAGTGAGTAGTAAAGCCAATGAGGCTACTACGGATTACGACTTTATGAATGTTCAGAGTAAATTCCAGAACAAAATGATTAAAGGGTGTTAAAGCATATTTACCGATTTAATAATAGTATAGAAGAGGTAGGGGGTTAGTTAAAAATAAGGTGGACGCACTGATGGAAAAGTGATTGTCAACTAGTTCATTATACTATTAAATGCAATGGTAAAGGTAGGACGGTAATTTTCTAATTAAAATCAGTTTCATAAACCGATTTCGACTAAAAATAATATCAAGCTATTCGGGGTTAACACTCAGAACCATACGAAATTGATACTCGTGTATTATACCGGAAAGACACTGGAAAACAAACATCGTGCAAAATGGAAGAAGAACACTGGTGTTAAACCCGCCCTATCACGAAAAAAGTGAGTGTAACACCAGTGTCAAACACCGGTATCACACTTCACACCAGTGATCAACACCGGTTTTACACCAGTTTTAACCCGACAAACCTCCGACCTAATTTTCCGGTTGCTCTCGATTTAAAAATTCAATTTGTGGCGGCTTTTTAACAAGCAAATTTTTAATTAGTACAAGGAAGCAAGCTCAGACAACGGGAACGGGGAAACGGGAGAATGTGGTGGAGTCTTTACTTTTACGATATCGTCAAAATGTGTCGTATAGTCATCTGAACAGTGCACTGATGGCCCTGAAAAATTAGCCCCGACTTATAATGACGTTTTCTTTTTATCGATTTTTGGATAGGGGCAATATTTTATAAGATGTCACTCTTCACGACAGTTATAGCACAATTGATGATGTGGCCTTCTCTTTTTCGGCCAATTGACTCCAGGTCTTGTATGGTTTTCGGTCATACTCCCGTTTGCGATATCTCTCATGATGTCTGTTATGATTCACATTTAGATCTCGTGGTGGATCACGTTGGTCGTACTTATCTAAACGAATAAAAAGATGAAATTAGTATATTGAAGATTTAGTAAAATAAATTTAGTTTATATTCAAATTTACCAATCATACCGATGGAACCAGCAGTAATCAGGTTGGGTTCTTCCGAGGATTTTCGTGATCCAGCAGAAGCAAAAGGAGGTGGAGTGTAAATCTGGACATCATCGATGCAATCATTCACCAAATGGTATCATTCAATTTCTTCATCCTCCTGTTGTCTTTGCAAATTGTCTTCGTTCGTGCTGATCTGCTGTTGATGCTGCCAAGCAGCAAATCAGAGTGCTTGAATTTCAAAAAATGTCTGTTGTCAAACCTTCTTCCGGTGAAGTTGGATTGTTGTTACTGTGCTGTGGATGGTGGAGAACAGTCGGACCACCACCATCATCATTAAACTCATCCCATCGGCGGATGGGTGGGCAGCAACAGCTTTAAACCTATTAAGGCGGCGTACATGAGAATTCTGATGCACCAGGTCGGCATCCTTGAAAAGCTTTATTTTTTTCCACTTTTTAGAAATCTGCAATAATTAATCAATTAATAATTTGATTATTCATTAAATTAATAGTAATTTTAAATTACAGTTTTAAATTTTTTTAAATTTTCGTTGCAGGTTTACTTTAATTTCGAGTGAGGCTCGCACGAGTTCTGTGCCTCGTCACAACCGGTCCACTTTACTAAATATTCAATTTTCTTATCTAATTGTCTAAACTGAAAATTCAAATAGAAAGTTAATGACAAATAAAAATAATGATATCACAAAAAGGGATGGGGGACTGCCATTGGTAAAAAAATACGATCGAGAATTACAACGATGGAAATGATTAAGAGAAAAAAATATATGCTACTTGTGTACAAGTGGATTAGCAGCAACGACCTCCGCACAAAATGGAAGGAAAAATTCATTCACTTGGCCAAAAAAGTAAAAAAAAATGTCTTATGTCGGATTGCGATGATGAACTTGCGTTTTCCTTCGTTTCCTACCCGATATTCTCTCACGCTTCGCGCGATATTCTGGTACTCAGTGACAGTTGCTGTTTTAGAATTATGGAGAGATCCTTCAGTCGGGAATCTATAAGACAAACAGTCAACAACCCCAAATGCAATGCTGTGGTTGTGTCGTGTTGTTATTGTTGTTGCGATCCTTTTCATTGGAATCAAATGAAGAGATACCTCCCCCTCATTCCTATCATCATAGCTTGTCACAATTAACAACGGATGTGATCTGTCCCGGCAAAATATTGACTCGATAACACAAAAGCTTTTTTCACTTCAATATTGTTTGAGCGAAGGTGGAAAAATTGCTCGATTTTAACCATGACGCATTGAAAAAACAATTACCTTCGTAAATGACTTGAACGCAAATAATAAAAAAACAATTCTGATGGAATTCATGACGTGATGATTGAACGAGTTACTTCCGCGAAACGGAAGTGTCGATTGGCGCCATGAGGCCGGGGCACCTAGAAGAAGTACGACGCCAGATAAAGGTATGATTCAATGTGTGATTTTATGATAGCATAAATGAGACGACTGCTGGCAGTATAAGATATGACGCATCATTGAACAATAAACCCTGTCATCATTATTCCCAGCTCTCGGCGCAAATTGCAACTGATTATTCTATGTAAATAGGCGGCACGGATGATTTTCGTTCGTAAATTTCGACGTACGCCTCCCTCCCCTGTCATTGACAGTGAAAATCATCAACCCACTACTTCTCACTTATTACCGTCCCAATCTTTCTCCCAGTCAAGCGGAACAACAAATTAAATACTTGTACCGGGGTATGAAATATTACAAAATATTTATCCATTACAACTGGCATTGACAACGTATTTTCTAGAGTAAGCCAAATTATATGCTGAGACTACCAGCTTGGTTAATCAAAAAATCAATCACAATCAGTATTGGCTGTGGCTTTGGACGTTTTGCCTCTTTCGGCGTCGTTTTCGTCAAATTTGGTCAATGAATTATCTGGGGTTTTATCCGATCTTCAAAAAACCATTTAACAATTACATCACCCTCATAAACACAGCCGTTCCGCCACAACTCTTCAGATAAGTCGGGTCGCAATAGGAGGAACATGGAAGGGCGTTTTATTTGTGGTTTTTGCTCACAGGTGGGACACACAGACTCACGTTGCTTTCAAAACCCGTCATTCACATATTATCGAGGGCAAGATTTCCCACCTCAACAAAGGGACAGACGAGAACAACCGTTTATCAATAACGACCAAGGATTTTCTGGTTCGCGACGGACGGCCAACAATGGCCAGTTAATAATATATCAACGATGGCGTCTGAGGATATTCAAGATTATTCTGCTTATCCAGTTCATCATATCGCTTTTCCTATCCCCGACCAGTGCCTTCCGCAAGAGACCGTCTGTTCCCTTACTCTTCACCACCCGCGGTTACTTTACCTAACACCTGTCATCATCAAGAGGGTACCAGAGCTTTGCTGTCCGATACGTCTTGATTAATTAAAGAAATCGTGTTGTGTGAGCCGGTTGCCACCAATGCGTTGGTTAACACTAGTGTGGCGATTTGTGTTTGTCTCAACGCTTTTGCAACGTGGTGGCTACCTCCTTTGGGACTGGCATATGCCAACCATTGTTTTAGCAAACGGAACTCGTATTATACTGAAATCTCAAAACCTCATCTCTTCGATTCGTGTTATTCTTAGATTGTCTGTCCGGCTGGATCCTGGGATATAGTAGACGCAACATTAAGAATAATTCATAAGCGTAAATTAGAAGTAAGGATTGTGGGAGGTATTTGTACAATCTCGTACAATTACAATTACTTTTCGTAATTGCACGGTGATCACTCCGGTAATTTTCAATTGTATAGTGGAAGGCATTTTGCTCAATCTTAAGATGGTGACTTGAAAGGTTTAAGCGTCAGTCATGACCTATGCTGCAAATGTTTCCATTGTTCCGCGATTGCTGAACCAACTGGACATTGTTTGGTTAGCCTAATTGCCCGTTTGTAATATTCTATCAAAAGAAAGGTCCCTTGCGACGGCCATTGACGAAACCACACTTCACGTTGAGTGGGTTCTGTCTTTCTTGTATCTATTTTAGTAATTTTTAGGAATATTTTAATCTATCTAACGATGGTTTTTCCCATCACGACACCAAAAGAAAAGAAAAGAAAAGAAAAGAAAAGGAAGATATTAAACGACAAATCCCTGAAAAATCCCACTTGTACTTACCTTATTGGACAAATAAAAAAATCCAATGATTAAATGCCTACATGGCGAACAGAAGTGTAAAAGAAAAGCGATGCTCCTCCCAAAAAGGTCCCCATTGAGATTTCTAGCTGGATCCGCCCCTGCATATCAAGACCAAATATCTGCCACTTTATGATACTCATGAGACAAAAACAGTTGTTAGAAGAGTCTAAACATGTACGAGAATCTTCATTGGAGGGTCCGTTTTAATGTGGGAGGAGCCTATATCAACTTTGAAGAAAGAAAACGTTTCTAAATAATAATTTAAAATAAATTAAAAAACACAACGAGAACCAACGTGAAAAAATGGATATATTTAGATTGATTTCCACCTGATCCTTTATTCATGCAAAGACCCTATTCCGTTCAACCCTAAGGATGTCAACTTATTTCATTCCGCACTTTAACTTTGAACTGAAGGTCATCTAGCCTTCCTCGACTGTGGCACGCTCCATAATCGCCAGACTTATTTTTGCTCAATTACTCAGGTTGGTAAAATGTACAGAATCCAGTAAAATTTCCCATCGCCTAGTAAAATTTCGATGGCAGTTTTCCCGATCCATGAATTAGTTTGTGATATTCTCCAGCTCCTGTGCCCACAACCAGCGCTTCTTACATCAGCATAAGGTAAACCTCATCTGCTGCTCCAATCCACCGCTCTCGTTTAATCTTTTGGAAGCTCTAAGGTGATCATGCGACTTGCAAGGATTTTTCGTAGCCAGCTATTGAACTTCTTCGTTGCAACCAACGCTAAAAATTAGTCAGGGTGGATCAATTGCATCAATTGGTGCTTGGAGCGGAATCGCGATCCGTTGCGCAGTGATTTGGCCTTAGTATCAGCCTATCTTGTTAAACTCTGCTAAGTTTTTCTTTCTACGAGCCGAATATACTGCGAAAAAGCACGTGGACGGAGATGAGACTTCGGTTTTAGTCATTTTCAATGAATTAGAATTTCGGTTATCTCGGGAACAAAAACAAAAATAAAAAATATACAGTAATGAGCTCGCATTTGGTCCTCCATCCAATATTTTCCCTTACTGATACTATTTCTTGAAATTTTGTTCATCAATTGATCTGATGTCGCATGTGTTTCACCATATAATTTTCTTGGTCATATCTTGATCTGATGTGGCATGTCTTCACCATATTACCTAATATGAATGGAATTGTAATCCAGTTCTTATTCTTGCCCTTATTACTCAGTTTAGATTAAATTATTGTAAAATTTTTTTTCGAAGGGCGAATATTAAATAGGAAATAGAGATTTTTTTTACAATAATACGTGTAATTTTTATAATTACGAAAAATAATATCGTAGATTTATAGATAATTTTTTTTAAATGATTTATTATTACACCAATTTTCCGCAATATGAAATTACAGACATCATGTATGGATTATATGCGGTGGTAATGTTGATTGATGTCTATTGGGGGTCATTCCACGCCAATCAAACAAATTGTTGGCTCACGGAAAGTTCCAATTTGGTTCAAATTTGGAACATATATATTTATAAACACGAAAAAATAGCTACTGAGTAAAATAAAATTATCTTAAACGGTTCTCTAGTTATAGCCGTTTCAAAATTGTGTTTTTTCATTTTGCCGTACGGAGCTGCTCAATAAAATAAAATTTATTTTCATTTTCATTTGCGTCCTTGTTTTTTATTTTGTGAGAACGAGATCACAACTAATCGATAGAGAATATATTCCCTATCGGTTTGTTTAATGACTGGCTGCGACGTCTAGTCGTCACATTTCCCAAAAAATAAAATCCCCAAACCTCCAAATTCGGCCTCATTCAGTGGCGCTCTCGTTGTCAATAACTGCTATAGACGAGCAATCAACGAGGTTACGTGTAGGCCAATCTGTTAAAAAGTCACAATTCATTCACAATTATTTTTTTAACTGATAAAATTATTATTTAACTGATTTCTACGATTGACGCCAGACGTGATTTTTTTAGATAAAAGTTAAACATGTTGTTTTTGTAGTCTTGAAGGGAAAACAAAATTGGCAGTTATATGGTTGGATAATACAATCAAAAGCTCTAAGTAAAGATACAATGTCTGATTTGATGTGTATGCTTGATAAGATAACAATCTGTTCGCTTTGCGGAACAACGGACTATGAAGCCGATAGCCAAGGCTCGAACCTGAATTTCAAATGATTCTTTTTCATGATATATTTTGCATTTTCTTTTCTCTTTTCGGTGCATAAAAAATGCTAAGCCTGATATTTTAGAAAATTCCCCAATTTATTTTCTTTAGGCTTATTACAGAAGCAGTTTCGAATTTCAAAGATTTTAGTCCTTCAGGGCATGTCAGAGAATCCCAAAACCAACATAAACAATGTTCAGAAAATCGGACAATGAAAGAAATATGCCCTAAGCTATACCTGTTCTTCCCCCAGCAACTTGTTCTGTGGAAATGTATTTTCTTGACGAAGGATGGGTAACGCACTATACTGCGACAAGTTATATTTTTGGTCACTAGATGGTTTTAAAAATTAAAATCGCTTTAAGATTTTTATACACCTACCATAACACGGGGACAAGCCGTACGTATACATCGCTGTGCTAGTAGGGAGGATAGTCATCCTAAAATTTCTCTTCAGACACATTAAGACATTCGCTGAGTTTACAGTTTACAGCGTTCTTGTTTTATTTTAATGAAGATATCGATTCATACATGCATAAAGGCCCAGGCGTTGCGGATCACTGTGCAATTAAATGCACATTCACATGCATAACACATGTACCACCTCTTTCGAGGTCTATTTTGGCCATGGAGACCCCTTTCATTGTTGATTAGCCTAGCAAGCCTCTCCAAGGTGTATCTTTGTGGGCCCCATCCAAAAGACTCAATCACCTCAAACTGAAATAAAAAAAGTCAGGTTCAGGAAATCACCGTTAGATGCTACTAAAACTCCAATTTGGTCGGCGGGATCAGTTGTTTAACTCTCGATAACTGAATTGTCGAAGGCTGAACGTACAAAATCGGCGGAAGAATCGGGAAATCGGAAAAGAATTGCCACTCCGAGAGGCTTTTCCGCCACGAGAGGCTTGCAGGCCACGGGAGGCTGGCCCGCCACGGGAAACTGGTCATAAACATAAAAGAAATGGCATTAATATTAAGAAACTTTATGTATTGTATATGAGACTATACAATCCATGCACAGATACAATGAGTGGTTCACGGGAAATCTAAAGGAAAAAAATTAAGTTAATTGATAATGCTATTATTTGTTTATTTTTTATTTATTCATACTCACTCTGAGTTTCAGTAAAGGAAATTTTGGCCGAAAAGTTTTGATGAAGAATTCACAGCAACCTTAAAGTAAATATTTTAAAATACGGCTGAATTTCATTTATAATTTCAATTACTTTATTGTTGAACTGTGTCACACGAAGCTAGGTCGCCATCCAAAGGTTGTCCGCCACGGAAGACTGGTCCGCCCCGGAAGGCCTGCCCGCCACGGGAGGCTGGCCCACCACGAGAAACTGGTCTGCCACGGGAGGCTTGAACACCATGGGCTGCTAAGCCATCACCACCACCTCCACGAGCTGCCTTGCCAGCAGCTTACTTGGGTCAGAAAGTCTTGAGCTCTTCGGCTACGGTTGATGGCATCCCGAAGACGAAGCTCAGAGAAGCTATCCCCTCTAAAATAGAGGTACACACAAAGGTACACGGTACAATTAAATTTGTACTCGTTGCTTCTGCCTGTTTGGTATCCGGGTACGAGTCTTCTCAGTGCGACTTGCACCTCACGATGGCAGGTCACCTGAGTTAGGAAGTCTCGAGCTCTTTGGCTACGGGTGATGACATCCCGAAGCCGAAGCTCAGAGATTGATTGCCCTCTAAAATAGAAAGCATGCCTCATTTCGTTGTGGCTAAGAACCATTTCGATAATTGTTCAACTTTTTTTATTGACAACGTGCTGACAATTGACAAAACAATTTTTCACGTGTTGGTCTGTTAATTCTAAAATAGAGGACATGCCTCATTTCAAAATTACTTAGAACCATTCGAAAATGTTTTCAACTTTTTTGAAAGACGCTCCAAGGTGAGCCTCTGCGGGTTCAACCAAATGACTCGATTACTTCAAACTGCAATGAAGAAAGAAAGAGTTAAAAAGTGCAATTTTTATGTAATAATTGTAAAATACCCACTCCTTCAAACCGTCAGGAGCTGTGAATCATGGCACAATTAAATTTGTACTCGTTGCTTCTGCCTGTTTGGTATCCGGGTACGAGTCTTCTCAGTGCGACTTGCACCTCACGATGGCAGGTCACCTGAGTTAGGAAGTCTCGAGCTCTTCGGCTACGGGTGATGGCATCCCGAAGCCGAAGCTCAGAGATTGATTGCCCTCTAAAATAGAGGGCATGCCTCATTTCGTAGTGGCTTAGAACAATTTCGAAAATTGTTCAACTTTTTGATTGACAACGTGCTGACAATTGACTATACAATTTTTCACGTGTTGGTCTGCTAATTCTTCTTTCAGGTTCAGGAAATCATCACCGTTAGATGCTACTAAAACTCCAATTTGGTCGGCGGGATCAGTTTTTTACCTCTCGATAACTAAACTGTCAAAGGCTGAACGTAAAAAATCGGCGGAAGAATCGGGAAATCGGGAAATCGGGAAAGAATTGTCCACCCCGAGAGGCTTGTCCGCCACGAGAGGCTTGCACGCCACGGGAGATTGGCCCGCCCCGGGAGACTTGCACGCCACGGGAGCCTGGCCCACCACGGGAGACTTGCATGCCACGGGAGGCTGGCCCGCCACGGGAAACTGGTCTGCCACGGGAAACTGGTCTGCCACGGGAGGCTTGAACACCATGGGCTGCTGAGCCATCACCACCACCTCCACGAGCTGCCTTGCCACCACCACCACCTCATTGGGCTGCGTCGTCATCAGCGCCAAGAAAGACATGCTACAAAGACCCTCCGCTTCCACCAACCACCAGAGGCCAATATAAAAATCATCGAAGTGCTCAGAAGGACCCTGTCGCCGTTCTTCAAAAGCCATCTGATCAAAGGAGACATTTCTTTTTGAGCGAATGAAATCCGAAATGCGATCAAAAACAGCATTCAGTGTAGTTACCGTCGAAGGCCGTATGCCCGACGCTACCTCCACCCCTTGCTGCATAGTGTCGTCGAAGGGTCATGCAGAAAGTGACCATCTGCTCCGTTTCAGGACTCGAAGCCAATTGGCTCAATTCAGCAAAATCGATCCAATCGATTCTGCCATATCGTTAAAAAAGAAATACATGCATCACAATGCAGTTTTCTGGTGTCTACCGCCAATTCGTTTGCTGCTACATTTTTACTTGAAAACTGCACTAATCCGAAACTTGGTAGAAGGGCAGCAAGAATGTTGTTTACAACTTATCTCTCAAGGATCGGTTTATTCATTTGAATAAATAGTGAAACCCACTGGATTATTGTATTTCATAGACCTCGTTGTATACTTACAACTTCATTAAAAAAAACTTTGTTTTTCAATTGTAAAATTCACATTCGTAAAAAAATCAATTCAAAATACAGTTGGGCTATCATCTTCAAATGTCCATTTACATAATGAACCGTTACGGTTATTTAAAAAACGCTGTTGATGGAGGTCTAACAATCAGTGGTTAATGTGATTTGGTCGACCAGACCGAATTGATTTTGAAGTTTAGTCTTCGCCTCCTCGTACAAGTTTGGTAACAGAACAGTTGTGAGTGTGGTTCTGCGGAAAAGATTATTTTTTGGATCCAACTCTTTTACAAGAGTGATGCAATGGTTGTCGCCAAACAGAGATAAACGGTGTAAACTGTTGTAGTAGTATTATTAGATGAGACACGCTACTCTAATCTAGACCAGCGCCAAGTGCATACGAGAGAAACCAAACACCCTGTCACAAACACCTGAGACACAGTACGTGCGACTACAGTATGGGGTCAGAATTGCGTTCGATCTTTATTTTACCTCACGGTGTATTTTTTGGGATCGTTTGCCCCTTGTTTGAATTTTTTTTTGTTTCGTAGGTTTTCTTCTGTTCCGAAATACTTTTTTGCTTCTCGTTGTCCATTTTTTTAGTTTTTTTGAAGTTTTTTAAACTATAAAATTCTTCGTACAGAGAGTAACTTGGCGCGGTCATGTAATCAGCGATGGTGTTGTTAAAATTAATGTCTAAAGTAGAGGCCATTTGAAATATGTCTGAGTCAAACGAGAAAACGGAATATGCGACGGAGATTTCTCTCCTAAGGATGGTCACTTATCTTGAAATGTTTTTAAAGAATCTGGCCAGAAAGGTGGTCAGTCAGCTTATTCGTCAACGTGACTAACGCCAACTCAAAAGACATCAACAAAAAACCATGGAAATTTATTTCTCGAGACTTGAAGGGATTCATATTTCCAGGGAAGCAACTTGTTCAATAAGTTTAGCTCTTTTTCTAAGTTTACTTTCCTTAGTTTTGGAACGGTTTTCATCATTCCTATCGCAGGTTTTGGTTTCAAGGTGGTTTCTGATCACAAAATTATTCGCTAAAAACACCACAAATCAACTCAAATATATGTTGCTCATCGTTGCAACAAAAATAAATTGTAATTTTCCCTTTTGGAAATTTTAACATCACTCTTTGAAACCAATTTCCAATGTTCAAGTTGTTTTGGTTCATTTTTTTTGTTAACAGTTTCAACAGCGGGAAAAATTCAAACATTTGTGGTGTGCAATATTTAAATCCATTATAATCAACTCCTTTCTGATCAATTAAACGCCGTCATCTTCTTCTTTGTGCCGTATTGTGTTGTACTTTCCTTAGCTTTGGAACGGTTTTCATCATTCCTATCGCAGGTTTTGGTTTCAAGGTGGTTTCTGATCACAAAATTATTCGCTAAAAACACCACAAATCAACTCAAATATATGTTGCTCATCGTTGCAACAAAAATAAATTGTAATTTTCCCTTTTGGAAATTTTAACATCACTCTTTGAAACCAATTTCCAATGTTCAAGTTGTTTTGGTTCATTTTTTTTGTTAACAGTTTCAACAGCGGGAAAAATTCAAACATTTGTGGTGTGCAATATTTTTATCCATTATAATCAACTCCTTTCTGATCAATTAAACGCCGTCATCTTCTTCTTTGTGCCACTGGCTCAAGTCTTGTTTTTCAGATGGTAGTTTGAACATGGATTCTTTTTTTGCGCAACTAGACTTGAGTTGCCGTGGCCTCTAAGGCTCTTTTCAGGGGCGTTTCCGTCGAGTCATGTTAAATTCAGCTCATTGGTCCAGTGAATCAACCTTTCACAGATTTTATCATAGGAAATTTTCTGGGGTGTATGTCTCCAAAACGGTCTAGTCACAAACTAGTTCTCATTCTTTGCTTTAAAATCACCGTTAAAGTAGTGGAGAAAATAATAAGAAAATAGCCAGTTCTTCCATAAGTCAGAAAACATGCGTGGCGGAAATACAAGACTCCAAACAGTCCAACGGGCAACATAAGCCGTTCAAACGGGCAGAACACAGGATTTGAGAGTGCCAGAAGATTAAGCCTTCTTAAGGCGAGAAATCAGCGACAGAATCTTACGTATGAATGGGATTTTACAACGTAAAACGAATACAATACTTTATCGGGTCTTTTGAAGGAGTTCTTCACTTGTTTGTGAAGCTGGGCGAAATTCTTTAGGTGAATATTGATTGTGAGATATCCAGATATTTGATACACTGTGTCTCTAGTAAATTTTTCTTCCGGCAGGGTTTTATCGATGTCCAGCACTTCTATGGATGGAATATTTTCCAATTCCTCTAAGGTTGGATAAGTATTGACAGAAATATCTATACAAACTTGACCACTTTCGTCTCCCATGTTGATGGCAATTCAATTTCTTTTGTTTCAGACCTTAAGAATCTGATTTTAGTCAATTATATGAATTAAACTATGTGGGTAAGAATTCTATCTTTTTTTATAATTTAATTTATTTCAATAAAAGTGTCTCATTTATTTTTGTGTGGGTTGGGGGTTGTAGAATGTTATCCTTTGCCGCCTCTCTTTATTAATTGGTGAAAGTCACTCAGTCGCTCATATTGAAAGAATAAAACTAGTTATTTTTTTAAAAATTTTCAAATAATTTCATAAAAATAATTACAATTCGTCTGCTTGATGAAAAGCAGATGTAGTATATCAATCAAGCAAAAGAAAGAAAGTAGCCAAACATAAAAAAAAAACTTTTATTTTGGATCACATTGTGGCGCCTTGGCATAAGCTGTGCACCAATTTTCGCTCTTCGTCTATACTTTAAGTTGGAATAAAAAATATACAAAGGAACGTTAAAAAAACTTGGGACATCTTTTTTCGAAAAATTCACATAAATATATATTTTCCATGAAAAAAGATGTCGAGCGGTTTTCTTGGTCAAAGGTGGTCAAACTCACTATTAAGTTACATGTATTACTGTAATAAACTAATCAGGAAAAAAAGAACTTTAAAAATGGCTGTTAGATTTCTTACCTACATTCGATTCGTTAATTTTCTGGAACAAAATACAATGTACTAATGACCCAATCTCCTTCAGTTTCTAAAATTTAAACTCCTCTTTCTTGTGGAGGAACTTATTTCCATGATGGCAATATGGTTAAAAAATATTGTACAACAAATATTTATGCATGTAATGGTAACATGGTTTGCTGCATCTTAATTAATTAATACAAACACGGTAATGAAATGGAATACGTTAAAGTTAATGTTCTAATTTTTTTAATGATAATGTTTTTTAATGCTCCTTTTAAATGGTCTTGTGAAAGCTTGACAATTACCAGAAGCATTCTTTGCAGCAGTTCAAAAGTATTGTCTGATGCGATAAAAGCTAAGAATATAGGAAGTAACTGCTTCTTTATCTTGGCTGCAACATTGCTACTATGCTAAAGAATAAGCTACATCATTTTTACATGATTTTACATGTTTTACTCTCGAAAAAGATTAAAACACTTTAGTGGTCATCAAGACGTTTTCTAGATGGCCATCTTTCTCTAAACACTTCCGGTGTCACTTGGGAACAAGGTGACGCTTTTCTTTAAATACCATGCATTTGTTTCTGCGTTTTTCAATTTGTTTTACTTTTGGACACTTCACACTCCTCATTTTCTTTTGTTTGGTCCTTTTTTCTGCCATATCATTTTGTTTTGTTTCTTGTTTCGTTTTTTCCTCCTTTATTCAACATTTACTCTGTTTTCTGTTTCTTTTCCCCCTTATACATTCCCTTTCCGTACTCCTTGCAGAATCTTCTTCATCTTTCGTTTTGCCCGTTCATTTTTTTATACAATGCGTTTTCTTTTTTACCACGCCTATATTGTCTTTCGTTCCAATTTTGCCACACCGCACTTCCGTTTTTGCCCGTTTCGCCATAACCCATCCTTCAGGTGTCATTTGTTCTTTTTTCCCCTCCCCTACTATTATTTTTTCTTCACTTTTTATTCTACGTCATTGAAGACTAAGCAGTTCTCGGCGCGTTTCCTCGTTCGTACGTTTCCTTGAAGTTGGTGAAGTGGTGTCTCTAACATTTGTTATTTTGTAAGGCGTGTTACATATACATGAGTGATCAACGAAAACGCTCATCGCGATATTCTACGTGTGACGGGATTCCAGTCAACGACGACATCCTGAACTTTTTCTCTCGTCCCATTAATCACATTGGAATTGGAATTGGAAACATTGGAAATAGTTACTGATCATACCGTAACACTTTCCTCACCTATTCTGTCGTCTAATCTGGAGGCTGTCTTCTCCGAAGAAGTTTCGTTGGCATTACAAGAAGATAGCGACGTAGACGAGGATTCTTCATTAAGTAACCCAGCAGACTCCGATTCTGAATATTCTTTTGTTCTAGCTCCACTACTGCTTCCTCTTTGAATACCTCTATTGGCACCCATGGTGGTAAGCGTTCAAAAATTCATTTCTCCACTCTATTTTTGGCATCGTCGGAGGAAGATGCGGTGAATTGGCTAAATCGTTTTGAACTAGCATAAGCTAACGATTGTCAGATCGTAATCGAGCAAGAAATTTTGTTATGTATCTGGAAGGAGCGGTTCGTAAAAGTTTTCTCGTTCATACTCATCCGGATCATTGGGAGGATTTTTCAGTGTAACCTAACCCACCTGATCCAACATTACCTAGATTTAAAAACTCAATTTTCGGCGGTTTAGATAAGTTTTTTTTTCATTAGTACAAGAAAGCAAGCTCAGAAAACGGGAACAGGGAAACGACGAGGATGTGATGGAGTACTTTTACGATGTCATCAACATGAGTCGTATGGTTAATCTGACTAAGTCTCAGGAACAACAATTCCAATACTTGTACCGGGGTTTTAAACCAACTTAATCGCAAAAAAATAACAGTGAAACCGGTATCGACAAATGATTTTCTAGAGTTAGCCAAATTACACGCTGAGGCTACCAGCTTGGTTAATTTTAAAGTCCTCTCCCAATGACTATTGACTGTCGCTCTAGACGTTTCGCCTCCGACGGCGTTGTCTTCTTCAAATTTGGTCAATGAATTAGCTGGGGTTTTAACCGATCTTCATAAAACCATTCAATAATTACATCACCCTCACACATACAGCCGTTCCCCTACAAGGGCACAACTCTCCAGGATTTTTTATTTGGAATCAGTCGGGTTGAAGTAGGAAGAACATGGAAGGACGTTTAATTTGTGGTTTTTGTTCACTGGTGGGACATACGGATTGCTTACGGTTGCTTTCAAAACCCAGCAAGCCCATATTATCGAGGGCAAGATATCCCACCTCAGCAAATGAACATACTAGAACAACCGTTTATTAATAACCAACGGTGATTTTCTTGTTCGCGACGGAACGGTCAACATTGGCCGGTTAATAATATATCAACGATGCCTCATATCGTTTTTTCTCTCCCCGACCAGTACCTTCCACAAGATACCATCTGTTCCGTTATTCCACCAGTGGTTACTTTACCCAACACCTGTCATTATACAGAGGGTACCAGAACTTTGCTGTCCGATACGTCTTGCTTAATTAAAGAAATCGAATTGTAATGCGGTGGTTTACACTGGTGCAGCGATTAGTGTTTTGTCCCCAGCGCTTTTGCAATGTACTTGCTACCTAGTTCGGGACTGGAATGGGTCGGCCATTGTTTTGGCAAAAGGAACTCGCGCTATACCGAAATTTTAGGACTTTATCTCTTGGATTCGTGTCCTTCTTAGATTGTTTGTCTGGCTGGACCCTGGGATAAAGTAGACGGAACATAAAGACAAATTTATAAGTGGGAATGAGAAGTAAGGATAATGGGAGGTATTTCTAACCATGGGTCTCTCTCATTTCTTCCTTGTACAATTACAATTACATTTCATGATTGCTCAGTTATCAACCTGGTAATTTTCAATTGTACAACGAAATGCTTTTCGCTGTTATTTTTATTTTGTTAGATTATTTTACCATTTAACTACCAAGTCAGTGTGACTTTTTTTCATTCAATGACATTAATGTAATGAGTGACTGGCCTAAAATGTTTGGAGACCTTATGCCTCTAGACTCTAGACTAGGCTTGGTGTGAGGTATTAGACATACTGCATGAGGTTGTCTTGTCTTTAACTATTAAGATTTATGGTGTGTAGTTAGTGAAATGTGGTTCAATTTCGTTTAAGTAGGTTTAATTGTTAACATAACTCCCTCACTCCCTCAAAGTCTGAATTCAACTTTAGAAACTGATGGAGATTAGTTCATAGATTGATATTTTACTTATATTCTGGAAAATGAACGAATTGAATATAGGTAAAAGATGAAATCCGAAAACCATCTTCGAAGTAATCTTATTTTCCTGATTAGTTTATAACATTACAGCAGATTTAACTAAATAGATGGTATAACCACTATTGGTAAATAATACCACTTGACATCTTTTTTTCACCGAAATTATATATTTCAGAGGAATGGCGTTCCAAGTGAGGCGTAGGAACTTAACGACGCTTAATGAAACGAGTAATAGGTTAGGAATATTTCGTGATTTTTTTTTGTTTAGAGCTAAAAGAATTTTTGCACCAAAAGATTAAATATTTTAATAATTTTCTGAAAATTTTCTAAACATCTTTCCTATCACTCGAAGTTTTAACTTCAAAAATAGGAGTCCGTCTCGCGATGATAGGACGACTCCCCCATTTTTAGCTTTTTTTGAGAAAAAAAACTTCAAAGGATAGGGAAGGTGCCATTCTCTCGCGTCAGGATAACAACGACAGCACGCACAAATGTTTAAAAGGACATGGTCCTTCGAACTGGATTTTAACCAAAGTAGAAGCCGTGAAACATAGTCCAAAGGAACTGTTTAAAACATACCTTTAGTTTACAGAAAACTCATCTCTCTTTTTCAGTGTTTAAATACACCCACAAAAGCAACGCAGGCACACATACACAATGGGCACGACCCTCCGGCTAGTCTAAACGAGTCAATCGCCAACGTGCCTGCACACGCTGCAAAAATCGCGAAAGACAACGAAAAAGAAGCGAAAAGACATGCCTCTCACCTCCTATAGCTGTGCTTCCCGCTCGATTTATTGTCCTTTAGGGGTTCACCATCACCCCTGGCTTTGCAGAAAGCAATGCCTAAAACCAAGTGGGAGATCGAAAAGGCTGCAAAGCGTAAGAGAGAGGCGATAAAAGCATGACGAACTTGGCCCAACTAACGGAGATTCTACGGTGGTAGTTCAAATTCTATTCCCAGTATACGGACAAGAAGTCACTAGGGATTCTCTGGGACCCGACAACTGACGAGTTCATGTTCAACGCCAATCATATAATAACCGAAGCACGAAGGCTCGGAGAATGCATGACCAAGATACAGCTATTCAGTCTAGCACTGACGCTGTAGAGACTTTGTAAAACCCGATTATATTTTCAGCGAAAAGGGCAATGCAGATATCCTGGCTTGCGAACGGCAAATGGAATCAAATAATAAATAACAAATATTGAATTTGTCCATCTCTCGGCTTGAACTGATGAGTAATTTGATGGATTCTATACTAGGGCAATATATCCGAGACCAACAGAGGGTAGACCATAAAGTGCACATCTGGACATACTCTTAGATCGCCACGTTAGATCACAGCCGCCAACAAAACCCCAGAAATATGGGTACAAAACCTAGTCTCTAAAATCAGATAATTCGGTGCAGAAATCTACTTCTGCGAAAAGACGCAGAACCCGTCTGACCTACTCTCAAGGAGCGGCTCAGCCATAGATTTTAAAAAATCAAACTGGTGGAAAGACCCCAAATTGCTACCAGAGTTTGAAAAAAACAACTCGAGATCAAGGCAAATCTAAAATGCGAACGGACATTACCAGGCCAAAACACGCGTACTGTCGCAAAGAGAATAGCGACTTGGATAACATGGTGAGGGTCCAAGCTTTGGTTCTAAGAGCAGTGGACTTTTTAAAAGAAAAAGGATTCAAATCGACACAGTTTAAAGCAGTTTCTTTCTTTTAATTCGTCTTTAGTTTCTCTTCATGATGTTTTCGAACTAAGAAAGCACGAATGGCTCCAGATGAAACCGCCAACCGAGGAATTTTTTTCGAGGCCAATATTAATTATTAGTTGTAAACATTGCCATTTTGGCTTTGGAAATCATATAATAACAGACAAAATATCGTCTGCTTCTTTTGTCTGGTTTGAATTTACTTCTTTCCCTGCATGTTTTTAAATTTTTTTTGCTTACATTGTTTCACGTTTTTAGAAACATGGCACTGTCAAAGTTTCAAATATGAAAAGCCTGGTTTATTTGCTGGAGACTTCAGGCAAGCTGTAAGAGTCAGGGTCGTATCCTTAGCAAGCTTGACGGTCGAAAACTTCGTCACAAAAGTAGGTTGTCATCGCGAAATGCAATCTGGACTACGCAAGATCTTTCTAGCCTCTTTCAACAAGAGACAATTAAGGGAATAAATCTTTATTTGCATTGTCATCCACAATATATGGGCGTTTGTTGGGGTATTTATAGATATCATATAAAATTATTTACTCAAAATTATCTTCAAACTTTTTTTGGTGCAGCAGATCGGGATCATTTCATGCTATGGCTTGGGACCATATCGCGCAAGATTACTTGCAATCGCTGCTGGAATAATATTAAATCATCCCCACCAGACTGTTTCTATTGGATTAGAACTATTGTCATATGAAAATACTTATATTATTCTCCTTTCAGGTAGAGGCGCTGCAGCCCTTGTTTCTGGAGCCCAAGTTGCAGTTGCACATATTGAAATGCACCATGATGCTGCTGAGTGTGGCCTTAGTGCTGCTGCTGAAGCCCAGGTCGTAGTTTATATTGAAATAGACCATGTTTCTGCTGCAGGAAACCAAGCTGTTGGTGCCCGTCTTTAAATGACCAATGTTGGTGCTGATGATGGCTTTGGTGCTGGAGACCAAGTTGCCGGTGTTGGAAGGGTCCATGCCCCTGCTGGTGGTAGAGGTATAGCAGGGCTATAAATGAATGTCTTTGATTTTAAATTAATTGGTTGTAATAGGTGGTCAAAGTAAAAATGGTGAAAGACGAGTGGCTCATGGACGGATAGGAAACGTCCGTGGTGGTGGAGGTAGAGTTTAAGTCAACTCCTGTTCTGTGCAAAGAAAACCTAAAAACACAAGGTAAGGAAAAATATAAATTAGTAGGAATCTTTCAACTAAGCTTTTGTGTTTATTTCAGGTGTTAAATGTGCGAAATTATCTTGTATTTTCTTTTTGGCCGATGCATCTCACTTTAAGAGTTGCTTTATTGAAAGTCCTTTTTTTCAATAAAATCACATTCAAAAACATTTGTCTATGACAAAAATTCAATAAAAAAAATTGTAGCAAAAAAAGAATTCAAATGCCAGGCACTGATGATCTTTAAAATGGTAATGAAACTTTGTTTTCCCTACTCCTCTTCTTTAACTTCGTTGCGACGACTACGTGTGCCAATGCTGGAACCCAAGCTGCAGGTGCTTATGTTGAAATGGCCCATGCTTGGTGGCCTTGATGCTGCTGTGGGTGATAATGTAGCTGATCCTGTAACCCAAGCTGCTGGTACCCGTGTTGAAAGGGTCCGTGATCATGGTGTTACCTGTGGTTATGTGCGGATTGCCATAAAAATTATTATAACAGTATTATAAATTATTATTCAATGTGCGGATTGCCATAAAACGCGTGAGTGCACTGCCGAAGTCAATGCGTGAAAGTGCGAGAATTGTGATGGTATCCATAAATCCGGGAACAAGAATTGCGTGGAACGAGTGAAAGTGGTGGCTCGTTATAGAGCTTTTTTCAGAAAAAAAAAACATTTATCTAAAGGTTAGACATCCTCGCGTTTTTACCAATACCTGTGGCCAACCCGTTACTAAAAAGTCTAAAATTGGATTTTGGCGAATAAAACAGTTTTTCGGTTGCTTGTGGGTGTCCAATGAAGACTTGGCAGCAAATTTGAAGATTCGGTTTGGAATAGACGAAGATTTGTCATATAAAGCTATATCATCTTATATCGACCATAGGGGTTCCATGATAAACCTTTAAATTGGTCAAAGTTACCTTATTTCATTTTTATCATTGATTCAAAAAATTGTATTTGAAGAAAGCTTCTTGTAGAACAGAACAGACAAGAAGGAAGCTTAGGGATGTGCGACAGAAATTAAACTGCCTTAGTGCTCCTCCAACACAGCCAATGTTGAATACATAAAATAATTGCTTAAAAACTCTACAGAGAAATAGTTAAAAGAAAAATTCTTAAAGAGGAGGCTCGGGTGAAAGCACCACTGTAAGCAATATTCAAATTATCAAAGAGTATATTGGTTGATCTCTTTAAGAAGATGTGGAACCGTTTAAGTGGTCGAGGCAGAGGCAACTAGACCTAAAGCGGTCTTTCTTGGACGTGGCATGTCCCCGTCTGACTTATTTTGAACAAAGGAAAACGGGGTGAGCGTTTCAAATAATACAACCATAACAAATGCCAAAAAAATTGAACATAGAAGAATACACCGAGGCATAAAAAACTGGCTATTGCCAGAAAAAGCCGGTCGTGAGTAAAGAGGCAACGTTTTACGTTACACATTTTCCATGGAAAATGGATAACGTAACGAACGGGGCTGGGCAAAATTAGGTACAGTACCCCAAAAAATCTGAACGCGATTTTAATTTTCCAAAACATCTAACGAGACAACAAAAAAACTAGATTAAAATCAACTTATTGTAAAATTTTTCGTAATACAAAAAGGCGGGGGGATTTGAGACAAAAAGGATGGGAAAAATTAGACATAGCCTCAGGAAATACCCTTTTTTCTTTTCTTATTATTACCCTTTATCTGCATGACAGTGTTTACTGTCTAGGCGCATTTCAATTAGGGTACAAATTGAATTTAATGAAGATTTCAGATAGCAAATATTTTTTTACGCTCGATTACACGTTTGAAGCGTTAGAACTAATAGGTTTTGCATTTATTCTATCTTGTCTTGAAGCCAAAGTAGAGTTGATTTTAATGGGATTTGAAACAAAATTTATAACGTTTAATAGGAGGCACCATAATCATTAACCATTTAAGGTCATATATCACAAGGTTTACATTTACGTAGACTACACTAGCGGTTGCCCCATCGAATTCACACCAAATTAACTTGGACAACCGTCCAACATGCCCTATCCCCTTTACTAAACATAACAAATTATTTTATTATGCAGAGATTTAAACCATTTATTTTTCTGATTGGAATAGAATAAGCTGACCACTACACCATCATAACCAATTGTAACTTAAATGATATAACATTAAATAGATAGTTACCAAAACATGGTTTATCTTTCCTTAAAATAAGGCCGTGAAGACTAAAACTGTTGTCTCTTTCTTCTGTACTATTTTTTTCTAACCAAAAAATTACCAACACATGGAATTTTTCTGTTCGGAATTTTTTGTAAGATACTTCTTCACGTTGAATCTCAGAACCTCATCTCTACACCCTCTTGGATTACGATCCTTTTATTTCATTTTGATGATCAATCAATATACCTATTGAAACATCTTTGGCGCCTAGTGTGGGCCTTAGGAACACGAATGAAAACCTGAAAAAATGTATTCAAAACACGAGTTATCATACTCAAATGGAGATTCACATAATGGGACGTTACGGTTATATATGAATCGGCATTATTAGAGATTAAACCATTAGTGCTTAATGAAACATCGTCGAACAGATCAAGTTCATTTTGAAGTTTAGTCTTGGCCTCCTCGTTCGTTCTACTGAAAAGATGAATCCTTGTATTAAACTCTTTTACAAGAGTTATGAAATTATTGGACCCCTAGAGAAAAGGTTGCATATTCTTGTAGTAGTACTGTCTGCTAGATGATATTTCTAATTACATTGGTAATTGGTATTCTCTTATCACCCGTTCCCAGTGGTTAAGAGAAAAGGGAGGATGCACAATGCATCAGTTGAGACACAGTGCTTTAGACCACAATATGGTGTCAGAACTGCGTTCAATATTTTTTTTTACCTCAACTGTAGTTTCCAGAAATTGTTGTCTCTGTTTTGAATTTTGGTGTTGATTTCTATTCTGAAATACTTCTGCTTTTCTCGTTGACCACCTGGGATGTTGATTTGAACATATTTACGGTGTTACTTCACGCCTACTGGAGATCTGTTAAAGTTCGCACCTGGCCAACCGGTGTCCAGTGTTATCTACAACATCAATTCTGACACATGGCAGCCGTTGAGTACTGTTTTTGGATCTCGCTCACGTATTTTTTTACCACTCGTTTCGTCATCGTGGATCTAAAGGCTCCCATAGTCGTTTTTTATCTAATCTCCCAATCCGGCCTCCGAAAGGAAGATGTACACATTCGTCTTCGCAACGGCTGGGGTTGAGAATAAAATTAACTTAGTGTTAAACAAGTTTGGCGAACATTTTGAGCAACTAAAAAGTGAAGTGTTTGAATTCTTTTATATCTTGTGACGACACCAGCTGACTGGTGAATACTTTGATTCCTGGATTGCTTGCCTTCGATGCATGGAAAAGTGTTGCAACTATGGTGCGCCTGTCTCTGTTCTGCGTGATCAGGTGGTATTGGGTGTTGCGGATTCAGAAACGCGATGATGGTGGTCAGCAAGCCCGACGGTGTACGAATCTGCATGGATCCGCCCAGACTAAAAAAGCACTTTACTGCGCCAGCATCTTTAAAAGAATGGTAAGGTCAAATTTGTCCATGCAGCAACGACCCGGACGCCGCATCCTGAATTTATCAAATTGTCAGAAGCGTCGTCGGATTTGTGTACCTTAGTGACCCACTCGTGGAAATTTTCGCTTCTACAGATGCTTTTCGGTCTAAATTAGGCACCGTGGTGTATCTTCAAACGATGGCCTTGTAGGGTATCCCATTTTTTTATGAAATTATTATGATAAGTTTCATTAAAATATTGAAATTTTTTTTTGTCCTCTACAAAAAATGTAATTATATTCCCTATTAAAATAAAAAGTGCCATTCTTCATAGATTCAGTCCCATGGATAGGTCACATAATCAGCGACGGTGTAATCAAAATTTATCCGTAAAAAGTAAAGATCATTATAAACATGCCCTTGTTAACAGACAAAGCTGACTTGTTCCGTCTCCTCAGCATGGCCATATCTGCACAAATGTTGCGAGAATCAGGCCGAAAAAACTCACCCTCTCCGGGATTTGCTGAAGAAGTCGTCATCCTGGGTCTTGGAAATACCGAAACGGGCTGCCTTAGCCAAGTTACAGGAAGCAGTGCTCTCTCAGGGTGGCCAAGGCTAGAGCGAATCCGTCAACGTCACTAACGCAAACGCAACTATTATACTGCAGTATTGAAGAAAAAGATCTTCTTGCGTTGCAGTTTGGGCTGTTGTGATTCAAAAAATATGTGTACAAGGCAATAAGGAACAGTAGAGTCAGATCAGAAGCCGCTCGTAAAACTATTTGACGAACCTGTTGCTGAATGTTCTATGTTTTTTTTTTAATTAAAAAAAAATTTGTTTTTTTATTGCAATATTTCAGAACAGTGAGGTAGTTACATGGTGTCATGTTGACATTAAATATCAACAAAAAAGCAACGGAAATTCGTTTCTGTAGACTCGAATACTTAAAACAGACAAATTTCAAGGGAAACAACTTAAATTCAACCTTTTTTCCTAAGTGATGTTATGATCAAAAAGTGCAAAACCTAAGTCAAGCTTTGGCACTTTTTGATCATTTCTTTTCCAGGTTTTGGTTTCAAAGTGGTGGAACAAGATCTGGAATAATTTCAAGGTTACATGTTGCTCGTTGCAACAAAAATCAATTATAACATTCCCTTTTAACAATTAATCACCCTTTAAAACCCAATTTCCCGTTTTCAAGTTGTTTTGATTCACTTCTGTTTTGTAAAAAGTTTCAGCAGCGTGAAAAATTCTAACAAATGTGGTGTGAAAAACGTAAATCTACCTTTTTATCTTATTCAAGCAGTGGTGGTAAAAATCCTCAGGAAAAAGTTCTTCACTAGTTTGGAAAGTTGAAAAACATTCTTTCGGTGATTATTGATTGTGATACATCAAAATATTTGATATTACACTTCTTTGTCTTCCATTTTAGGGTTTTTCGATGTCTTCTTCTTCTATAGATAGTAGATTTTTCAATTCAACTTTGGTTGGATAAGTTTACCACTTTCGGTTTTTCATGTTGATGATGTTGATGGTAATATTGTTTCTTTTTGTTTCAAGCATAAAGCATCAAGAATGCCATCCTTTATTGCCTTCGGCTGGCTTGATGAAAACATTACCCGTTATTTGGTCATGGTCTCTAACTTAAGGTCTACGAACTGTAGTCTGCTATGGCTTTTTTCGTGTTTTGTCTGCTATTTCTGCGGGACAATTTGGGGCATCCACTTGGAGCGCTGCCCATCCGATCAGTCATAGAATCTCAAGGAGAGATATCTGTCGTTTTTTAAAGCAAAATATTAATAAATATTATACATAATTATACACTCAACAGCGCTATTGAACTAGTAGAGTTTTTACTCGAAAAATTCCACTATGATTTTGTCTTGATTGGTAAATTTAACCAGCACTGTTTATAGGTAATTAAATATTTTTTGCCTAATTCTTCGAAAGTTATTAAATTTCTGATTATTTGGCAGGGATTTTTTGGTATCGTCAGAGCCCGTGGTGGGGGAAATGATGCGCTCACAGCAACAAATTTTCTTCGCATCTCCCGGATGCTCTCGGTGTATGACCCCGTGCGCAATGCACTGAAAATTGATGGGAATATTGAAGATGAAGAAAGGATGCACTTACTTACGAGTTATAAAGACTGCATGATAATAAAATTGCGAGAGAACTTTAAGGATGCTAAAATATTTCGGAACAACCTCAAAAATTTCTTGCTGAAGGGGATCATTTCTTCAAGTTCAAATCATTAAAAAAATTCCAAAGATGAGCTGGATCTTGTGCAAGCGAATTCCACCTACTACTTGAGTGGATACATTGTGCATACAAGAGCACCACAGATCTCATGCGATTCCTGACTAGCTTACTTACTGACAGAGGAAAACGAGCTATCAAGTGATTTTTATGAATTTATCACAATCATGAAAAGCTTGGGTTACCTGCGCTCTATGTATTAAGTTTTTTTCCAAAGTAGAGGAGAGAAGGATTTTGAAGGCTTGTTGAATGAACAAAAATACAAATCAGAATGCAAATGGCTTTAAAGTTATTAAAAAGCTGTAATCCATGTGTGGTTAAATCTGCTTCAAAGTGTGGCAGGCGATTGTTGAATTCAAGTGCATCTTGCGGAAATTGTATCTCGCTTCTAAAAAATTGTGTTCCTTCGTCACTTATCTTTTCGCCAAGCTGCATAACCTAAAACTTTCAGTAGAGTAAATAAGAGTAAAATCAAATGTTTCTCGGTTTTTAGTGTAAAAATGGTATTTTCTAAACAAAGTTGAAAGAATTTACAGTTTTATTAATTTTTAAGATGGTATGTTGATATTTTAGTCCCGTAATTTGATGTCTGTCATGCGGGATTATTGATCAACATAATGTTAGCATGCTTCCTAGATAATTTGAGCTTGCTAAACAAAGTTTATTTTTTTACGGTTCCCGCCAACTTTTGGATCGCGTCACGTTTGAACAACCCGGCTGCCAGTCGACAGACGTGGCTTTTCTTGTGTCTGATACCCCTCTAACCATGTTTTAGCCTCAAAACTTTTGCTAAATTGCAATAATTTTTTTTTGCTGAGCTCCCAGACTAACCTTTTCTTAGTACAAAATGAGATGCATTCTGGATTGTTTGTTTATACTTGCATATTGCAATATATCAGAATTCCGGTAATATAACCCTGACGATATCCCTATAGAAGTGTGATTTCTAGAACAAAATGGCAGAATCTCCCATTATTGTTAGCGTCTTATTCAAGTTTAAATACGGTTCATTTGATGTTGGAAATGTCTCTGTGTTCAGCCAATAGAACAAATTTAAGCTGAAGAAGAGTACATCCTCAACTGGCCTAACCAGCAGCATCATGGATCAAGTCGTAAAACCAACAAGAAAGGGAGGCCGTATAAAGCAAAATGTAGTAGGTTGGCTGCAACTATCATGTGCTCCAATGGTAAACATTTTTTCTTATTGTTACTTCAGAAAATTTCCCTAAAAATATGTTATCCATATATCTTTTGTGTGTGTAAATTACAGATGACAAGCTGTGGGTAATTCAAAAAGCTTCCAGTCTTGCAGCAGCTCGAGAGATTAATGGCTCTACTAAAAATCAATCCTCCTCTTTTGATGAAGCTGAAACTGATGCTGTCACACCTGAACCAACAAGAAAATCACACCGAGCTGTGACCCAAACTGAAAAAGCTAAAAAACTGCAACAAGACAAGAAAGAAAAGGCTGCTGTTGATAAAGCTGAAAAGGAGAGGTTGGCCTTAAAGGCTGAAAGGAAGAAGAAGAAAAAGGCTGACCGAAGTAAGCTGGCCCATGAAATATTGAATAAAGTGACGTCACCATCATCTTCAGTTGCAGTAGCTTCATCTCCTTCAGTTGCTGTTATTTACGATAATTAGAATTCTAATTCATCTCAAGATTATGAAAATGTAATGTTGAAACTAAAATGAAATATGTTGAAATCATCATCAGTAGCATCAACCATTTCTACCAAGTCAGAGGGTGTGTTGAGATGAACAGCAATTTCGGCAATTCTCAACAATTACTGGAACAAAACAGGAAATGACGACTCATCATCTAACTTCATGCCCCAATTGCCAACAGGTATATATTTGAAAAAAGTACCAAAATTTTCTTAGATTTTATAAAGATCACTTTCATTATTATAGGGAACAAAAAACTCGAGCATGATCTAGATCACAATTACCTGAACCAACAGCGACCAATCAACACCATCCAATCGGAGTTGATTGCATCTGGATTTGGGACGAATTCGCCTAAAGTAAAATTTCTATACTAAAATTTATCTTTGTTGTCTTATCGTTTGGTGGTGTCAATTAACATTCAACCATGTCTTTGCTTGAATCCACTCATTAACAACTATTTAGGTGAGGATCATTCAAATTACGGGAGCTATCAGCAGCAACATGCCAGCAGCAGACGATTAGATGAGGCGCAATCAAGCCTAACATTTTTGTCAAGTGTGTCAAAGGTAAATATTTATTAATCAATATTTATAATCGAACGTTTTAAAAATCCATATTTTATTTTTCAGAGTCCAATTAATTCACTTGACACAGAGTTGACGAACTCTGCTGAATGTTCTAAGTTCTAAGTTTTACAAATAATTAGGAATTGACCTGTTTTCTGTATTATTATGGTGTTGATTTCTGTATTTTTCTGGTGTTGAATGAATGTTGATTCAGCCATGCTGCGTTGCCAGATAAAATGGCTAAAGAAAACAGATCCGAATGAGCCCTATACACAGATGAAAGCTTCATATATTATGTTTTATAAATATTCCTTTTAGTAAAAAAAGAGTAGTAAAATAACTAGGTAAAAGAAAAACTAGTAAGTTTAACGTAGTAAAAAAAACTGTTATACCATTACTATAGTAATAAAACTGCATTTTTTATTGAAGAAAAACTACAGTAATTTGAACTAAAAAAAACTATAGTTTTTTCGGCCAAATAACTCTAGTAATGGAAACTATAGTTAAACTACAGTTAAACTGAAGTTCTTTTTTTTACATTTCCCTATAAATGAAAAAGCAAATGTTAAAAACTTCTTTTTTCATCGCTTAAAAAACATTCTGTGCATAATTACATCAAGAATTCTGTTTCATTGAAAACGGTTGGGGAAAATCACGACCACCAATAAACATAAGTTGTTAACCAAAATTTGGCATTTTGTCGTAATCTATCAGTTGCCTGTGTTTTTTTTTAAAATTGAAGCAGGTAAGTGAGGTGGCTTTTCTTTCGGTTAGTGCTTTCTGTCCAATGCTGAAATAGGCAGATGAATTACAATATGGTACTGCTGCTGAGTAAGGATCTATTTGTTACTTGTCAGAATGTTGAAGGTCATAGTCTTCTTCCTCGTCTGACCTCGTTGGCCCTGCAAAAAAACAAGTTTGAATTATTTAGGCGAATAGAATGGGAGGTAAATTAAGTTAAAGCGTTGTGCAATGTTTCAGAACAGCAAAAACCATAAAATGTGCGGTTGTTGTTGTTAGGGGGATGTGAATTTGAAAACGCATATTATAATATGTTAATCATGATTAGCTATTATAAGCTATATATCTTTTTCAAGTTGTTGTATGTGGTGTGAAGATGCTTGAGATATGCATGGCTTTAACCTGGGATGGAACTGGATGTCAAAATCAGCAGCAGAAATGTCAGGTACAAAAGGAAATAAGGCAAAAGGAATGAAACAGTCAACATATCCTGCATAGAAATGCAAATGAATTATACACCATATTGTTGATTGAAGGTTGTCCATTGTCATGATTACTCGCTATCAAATCTTCCAAAGGTAATATTGCTTTATTCTTTGACCTAAATAATTCAGGAAGTGTGGAAGACAGATCCAGGAAATGTGTCATATAGCTGTTGGGTACTCCTCAATGAACTTCTTTAATTGCTATTCTTCTAATTGTTGGACCATATTCTAGTGTAAGACAATTTACTTTACTTTTCCTCTTTCGTTTGAGTCTTCCACAAACCAGGGGGAATTTCATCCACTTGTTTGTCACTCACTAGTTATTGCAGGAAGTCACGATCGGGTTCATAAGTCAGCTGTTGCTAAAATGAAAGGAATGTCAAATTTTTGAAGATATTTTAAAGTCTGACAATGATGCGAATTTAGGCAGAAGGGCTCGACTGAAAGTTGCACTTTTGATATTACAGAGACGACTGAGAAGCATTCTAAGAAAAAAACCTATAGCACTATAAATGGACGGACGAAGTTTGGCGATGGGAAAGATGCCAAATTCCATTTCCTAGCAACAAATATCAATAAAAGAACCAAGAGTAGAAGAACAACAGCAAACGATAACACAAGACATTGTTTTGCTATTGCTGCAAGACAACCGGATTGAAGCGATCGATGATTGTGATATCGGTGAGCGATTTGGAATTACGGAAACAATTTTTCTCGTGCATGACAATGCTTTCTAATAATCGAGATGTAAATATACAGGTAAATAACAGTTTGGCTTTCTGTAGCTATCTGATTCATTATTTCCCCAATATCGCCGACAAGGGCAACATTCGATTGGACACTGTTGTGCACTTCTTCAGGTAAGATATCAACGTGAATTATTTTAACTTTTGAATCGAATCGAGGAGGTCTTCCAAAGTGCAAAATCCAATTAAGACGAGCCCCAAGTACTAAAATGTCATCAGCTTTTATTTGCAAAGCAAGCGAACGGACAGTTGCAACACTATGGATATCACCATCGTCGACGACACCTTTGCCCATTGGAGTAGCTAAAACCTAAGGTAAGATCAATTTCAGCCTATTTGTGTGTGAATCTATTGGAAAATGATAGGGTACTGGAATATTTGTCATTTTCACGAACTGGTTAATAATTCCTTCAGCACGGGAGTATGCTGCACCTTTTCCGACAACAAGTAAAGGCCGCTGGGCACTTTTCAAAAGATCGACAGCTCGCTTTTTGTCGCTTAATTCTGCGCAACTTTTGGAAGGATCTGGCAAAGGTAATGGATTTTCTATCTCTTCTCCGGATTCTGTACGGCCCAGCAAATGGCCGGGAAAATCTGTCAATATTCAAAGCGCCATGGGCCTGAAGTGAATCTAACTTTTAGGCCACGGGCCTGAATGACTCCTGCAGGGCCTGAATGACTCCTGCAGGGCCTGAAAGGCACGGGTCTGAAGGGGAGGGGCCTGAACGTCGCCCACCCATACAGGTTCCCTTACCCTGTTCAATCCAATTGTTTTAGATGAATCTTTTACTCCACGGCCAAACATTTGTCCTCGATTTGTACACTCTTCGAACGATTGCAAGCTAAACCATTGAAAAAGATTAGGTTTTACTTCAAAAAATTTAAGATGTGTAACTGCAAAGAAGAAAAGAATAGTAGAGGTATGAACAAATACGCCAAAAAAGGATGTGACGAAGTTCTTAAAGTTCCACGACTGCATCAAATTGTCCGTGATGCGAGAAAAGTAAATTCCAGAGTGTTTTGGAACAATAATGCAAATGCCGAACAGGATAATCATGAGAACAACGTTCCTGATACGGTCGAGATGGCTGTAAATTCTGTTCAATCACATCATTTTGCCACTTTTACCAGTCGAGAAAAAAATCGTTGGTTTCTTCAAACAGGCTTTCAAAAATTTTACTCATTTTTGACAACGGTCCTTTTCTCGAGCACCTTTGCAGATGAGGAGGAATGCGTAGCAGAAACCAATCAAGAAAATAGACCTGATTGAATATAACAAGATATATTGAGAAACTACCTAGCAAGTAGAGGTTTACGGTTTTCATTCATACTTACTTCCGTAATTTCTTGTGATTCTTCTTCTTGGTTTTTAGCCAGACTATTGAGCGTAAACTAACATCACCGCCATTCCAAGAGATAGCAGCTCCTCTCCCATTGAATCGACTCCGCCAAGCATAAGCTTTTCACACTACTGGAGTTGACTTCGCTGGGCCATTGTTTTTTCAAACCATTACAACGAAGATGGAAAAGGAAAGCTTCGTCATCCGTCCAGGATCCGACTTCAGCAGACGATCCAACTGAAGAGCTAGCTGAGGATCGGCCCACTGAAGAAGACGCTTCAAAAGAAGCTTCGACGTAGAAGGCGTAGAAGATTTATTCGAAGAGAATTTCGAGATCCAAGATATTCTACCTACAACCACTAAAGCTAAGAAAACTAATCATCTAAAGTGTTATGTTTGTCTTTTCACATGTGCAGCCACTCGTGGGATTCATTTGGAATTAATGCCGGATATGACCGCACGCTTCTTTCTACTTGCCTTCCGTAAAATTGCAGCTAGACGAGGACCCGTCTCAGTAATGTGCTCGGACAATGCTCAAACGTTCCGATGCGTCAACCGATACCTGAAGACACTCAACGCTGACCAAATCGTCCAAGATTTCCTAGCATCTAGAAAAACTCTCTGGATATTTTCCGCCAGCCTAGCACCCTGGTGGGGAGGATTCTGGGAACGTATGGTGAGGAGCGTAAAGGATCTGCTACGACGCTCCAACGGTCGAGCCTGTCTGCACTACATGGAATTGGAAGCAAGTTTGATTGAAATCGAAAGCCTGATTAATACACGCCCGTTCAGTTATATTGGAGAATGAGCAGATGATCCACTTCCGATCACTCCTAATCAATTCCTGAATAATCGACAGTCCACTCGCGCCGATCCAGAGCCAGCAGTTAATTTGCTAGCTCCTACCTCAACTAGTGTCTTGCTACAAGAAATGGACGAACTCAGGAAAGAATACGTCGCTAAAATCTGCTCAAGATTCGTCGACGACTATTTACTTCAACTGGATAACTTTCACTCTAAAGGAAAATCCGGAAGAAAGATCTGCTTAGGAGAGTTCGTCGTTCCCAATCATAAAATTATTAATCGAGCGATCCAGTGTCTTCATCCAATAGAGTTACGAGAAGACCTCGATGAGGACATCGAGATTGAACATCCGGATCCGATCCGGGAGCCGAAAGAGGATCCAAATCCGCTCATTCTAGAGCCAGAACTTGATCCCTCCATCGAAGATGCTGCACCAGCACCTGGAGAAGCGGAAAACGTCGTCGGAGAAGTCGAGCCGGATGCTACGGGCTCTGGCGGGGACCCCACATCCCGCTTGTCAAATTTGGTTCGTATTTTTTTCCTTTTTGTCCAGTTTTGTTAACATAATTTCTTTTTAAATTCAAGCATGTCCCCCCTACTTTTTGAATAAAAAGAGCAAATTTTTGTAGTTTGGTACCTGAAAAGAACTTTTGAACTAGAGGATGGTGTCAAGATCTTCCATTTTCCAAATTGTCTTTCCAACCTTTTTCATGAGTACACAGGAATTGTCAATTGTCACACAGGAACCATGAGAGTGGGAAGGAGAGGGCTCGTTAGTAAGGGGAAATAGCTTCAATGAAAACATGCTGAATAACAAAAAAAAATACATTTAACAGATAGTTTCAAAAACAAATTCATTCGGGACAGAGTCAAGGGAGGCCATTAAAGAGGCGGCCCCTCCTCAGACAACGAATTCGACTGCGCTGCTGCTGCATTTCCCAATAGTTCTCCCCCTTCAGGACCGCCCCTACCGCCAAAAGGAGCAGCGCAGTCGAATTCGTCGTCTGAGCAGGGGGAGGGGGCAAAATGTCGACTGCTGGATTTTACACAGAGTGGCCCATCTCCTTATCTCTGCGAAATAGTTATTTCATACATAAAAAACAATTTTGCTAGTTCTAGTTTTTTTTAAATATTATTTTGAATTAATTACGAAACTAAATAAAAACTAGGCAGAAATTTATAATTAATTTAATTTCTAGATTTCAAAAATGTCTTTTTTTAATAAAAAATGGTTTATTTTAGTTCTTCCTTAGCCTTCCAGTCTATGTGAAGAATTATGAACACAATTATATTACGATCAAATATTTATTAATTCAAAATATATCAGAAGAAGCCAGATCCAAATAACCAGCACCCATAAGTAAGTAAGTGCAGCAAATAATTCATAGGAAGTAAATGGATGGGTTTCCCTGCATAAAAAGTGAAATCGCGCGTAAAGTATCTTTTTCCCCTTGATCAACTTAAGCGAGAAATTTTCAAGCTATCTTCAATCTAAGATTTTCAGCTAGAAAAAAAGCTAAAACTACCCTAAAATTCCCGATGTGGAATTTAAAAATTTTGATCTAAAAATTCCTAGCTAAATACCCCTAACTTCGTAGCTATTTCTAGTACCGAACTATAGCAAAAAGTTTTGTACAGGTCCTCCATCCGCCCAAATTTCAGGGATACTGATATTCGATGACACCTGAATAAAAAGACGGAAATTGTGTTAAAGAATGATAAAATAATTATGCATATACTGTTACAACCGTTTCTTTGGGAACACATGGGTTCTCATTAGCATCACCTTGATTTTCAGTGTGTTCTGTTTCGATGGCCAAAATGTTATCGACGGTTAAAATATCGGCTTCTGCTGTTGGAGTAGTAGGAACACACCATTTTGCTTTATTCAGTAGTTCGATGAATTTGATAAGTTTTAATCTTGGCCCCAACTTGAGTCCAATTCCAATTAAATCTTGAATCAACAGACTCGATAATGTTTCTCCATCCACTCCTTCATTTATAGTTAATGAAAAAAAACTCAAGGAAAATGTAAGAGGCATGGGAAATTAAACAACATGTCTAGGTCACACAAACGAAGGCGAATCTTTAAAAAAGTTCTCTAAAAGCCACAACGGCTCGCCCTCTGCCAATTCATAAAAACCCTTTAATACTTTTACTTCAGTCTCTGGGCTCCAAACTTCAAACGAATGAAAGTGAAAATTGAAATTGTCTGTAATCATGATTGTTATGACAAAAAATGGGCTGCCGTGGTGGACCAAAAAATTTGAAATTTTGCCAAACTCCGGCAGTCCATCTTTGGTGTCGGAACTTGGGGTAAGCAGAGCGACAGAATGTCTTCGATACTCCCAGCTATTGAACTTAATCCATTTGGCATTGCTAACCAATCCGTCATCAGGGATAGGCGAGCTCCCACTGCAGTCATTTACAAAACTTTTTAAAGTTCCCGATTTGGCTGGGCCAACAACTAAATTGTCGCTTCCAAAACAATCCAGATTTACAGATTGGCACAAATATAATACTCTGGACATGAAAAGCTGCAGATTTTGCAAAGTTAATGAAATTACAATTAGACATGGCTAGTTTTTAAACAATATTATGGAAAGCTTCAAACCTTATACACCAGTAATTAGTTGGAGGGCCATGCATTCTAATTACCTCTGAGTAGTGTACCATGTGATGAAATTTATTAATTGGTTGCACACTTGGATACAATTCACGGAATCTTTCTAAAAAATGCCTAATGAGATCTTCAAACACATCAATTTGTTCAAGTGCTATTTTGGGGGAAAAGAGAATATCTAAAATATCAAAGAGTTGTAAATAATGAATATAATACTCGTTGCCTTCCCTAATCAAATCACCCACTTATAAAGGAAAAGTTCTAATCAAGCACCAATTTTGAAATGTACGTTGTTTTGTTTGATAATCATCCTTTTTCGTGATTTCGGCATCAATAAATTTTGTTGAAAGTTTGTTAGAAAGGTCGTAAAATGAAAAGTGAAAGAGTAGTATTCTACGGTTTAATTCTGTTGCAGAAATTTTTGTTTTTCCACACGAATAGAGTTGCCTTATAAAAAGTTTATTCATAAACGGAACTACGCCTTCTGTCCGAAAATCTTCCCATTTTGTTTCTATTCTTTCCAGCCCCCGGCTATTTACCCTATCGTCTTTTGTTTTCACCACCTTCTTTTTCACCCCCCTTCTTCTCCCCCTTTAATTGTTCAGTTCACACCCTCGTTTCAAGAACGATCAGTCGCACAATTCTGAGCTCTCAATTTCAGATTGTTCTTTCCTCGCGAATTCATCTTAAAAATACACAACGTAGGACCCTATCTTAAAAGTGTTTCATCTCTCATTTAAAACACACACGAATCTCGGAGCCGTGACTCCCATCTCTAGATTTTACGACATTTGGTGCCCTTACCAGGATGAGCCAGTAGTAGATTCTTGAGATGAGGCAACTTCAATAAATCTTTTCGATACGGATCAGAGAGAGGGTCCACAATGTGTGGAATGGCGATTGTTTCAATGAGAATAGGTGATCCTTGACGATCAATCAGAGATAGTTGTACAACATCATAAAAATCAGACACACCACGACAAGAAGTAAAACCAATGAGAACTAGACTTTCTCTTCGTATTGGCTTGAGCTTTAGCTGCTTGAAGAGATCGAGGGTGATGAAAGTTCGCTGTGCGCCCTTGTCTATTAGAAGATTAGTGGAGCGTTTGAGAAATTGAGATTGGCTGTAGCGACAGCAGTTTCCAAAAAAACAAAAGGCTCGTGTTTTTTGGCTTTGGTGGTTGTGAGTGCCACGGAAGTCGGAAGAGACCAAGAGAGGATAGTGGCACCAATGATTGAACAATGGCGGCTTGTGGAGGCTTGTGTGATGAGGACGGTGACATTCGCGGCACCGAAATGAAGAAGGGCATTCCGTTCCTGCTGCATGACATTTTCGGAGGCAGTTAAAACAAAGTCGTTTGGTCTTTGCAACCTCGTACCGCTGATCAACTGTCTTGACGATAGTGCAATAAGTAGGCCAGTGCTCGCCATCACAAAACGCACAGTAAAGTTTTCGGGCGGGAGTAGTTTCTCTTTTCTTCGACTCCTTCGATGAGGTTGCTCCCGTAAACATAACATTCAGACTCTTGACGCTGAAAGACTTGATTAATGAGGGATGAGTGAGGTAACTCTCACTATCTTCTAGGATTTCAATTTCGGTCAACATACTCTTTCGTAAAGTGTCCAAATCCCATTCTGCGGCGGCATTCTGTCGCGCCAGGTTGCGACGTAGTTCAGCAGAGAACTTGTCCAGGAGGATACAAACTAGTTGATCACCATAAGAATCTGGCATCTTGTTGAGTGCTTCTAGACCGCGGATGTGCGACTGGGAGCCTGGGAGGGAAATGGCGAATCTGCTGCCGTTTTTCATTTATCCGTACTCTCCAGTGTATCTACCAGCGCTCCCCTGCCCTCAAGCACATAAGGAATCGACAAAGTCTTGGACATATCGCGTTATAAATTTTCTTCTCTTATTATGATGACAGCCATCATTCTCCGCTTCGTCAACAACGTCAAACTAAAGGCAAAATCACGCTCAGACTGGCGCATCGGCCACATTAAAGTCCCTGAGCTACATTCCGCGGAAGAAACTTGGCTCCTAACAACACAAGAACGTCACTTCTCCGGAGAATTGGGTTACCTGCGAGATCCAACCGGAAAACGTCCAGCACTCGTCTCCCAACTGGATTTATTCATCGGTAGCGACGGACTTATTCGTTGCAACCGCCGCTTGGTAAACGCTCAATTAAAAAGGGACACTATTCACCCCATTCTTCTTCCACAGGAATCTGCCTTATCCACACTCATCATTATTTCTCATCATGCCCTGATGCTACATGGAGGAGTCAAGCTGACTATCGCATCAATCCGTCAGCGATACTGGATTCCCCAAATTGGCCAGAGCGTCAAGAAATGTTTGAGAAAATGCGTCAAGTGCAATCGTGTTCGTGGAACTCCATACGTGGCCGCAAATCACGCTCCGCTGCCAGTATCACGCTCTTCTTTTTCAATTCCGTTTACAGGAACGGGCGTTGACTTCACTGGAGGTTTCATCATTTGCGGACCAAAAGAAGCGCCTAAAACAGACCGTACCGTGTATATCCTCTTCTTTACCTGTGCGTCAACCCGCGCCATTCACTTGGAAGTAGTGGAAGATTTTACGACGCTCTCTTTCCTTGAAGCATTCCGTTGTTGTTTCATCGCTCACCATTCTCGTCCCGCCATCATCATGTCCGACAATGCCAAGACATTCGAAAAAGGAGCAAAAGTCTTTCAAAAGATTTGTCGCGACCCTCTAACTACCAAACAGCTGTCGGATCAAAAGGTAGAGTGGCGATTCATCCCTAAAAGAGCCCCATGGTACGGTGGTTTCTGGGAGAGACTAGTAGGAATGACCAAGGAAGCCCTCTCAAAAATTCTCGGCCGCACGAAACCCACCTTCAGCGCTTTTAGAGCCCTCGTCGCCGAAGCCGAAATCGTATTGAACGATCGTCTTTTAAAGAATCCATCCAGCGTCGTCAGTGACAGAGAGTCTCTCTCTCCAGCGCATCTCATGTATGGCCGGCGTCTTAACACTCTACACTAAAACATAGAAATCGACGACGAGAAACTTGACTCAACCTATGGCGAGCGTCCCGACGAACTCAAGAAAGCCGTTTTTCGCCACGAAACTCTCCTTGGACAATTCAAGAATCGTTTCCTCGCATCATATTTGCCTGCTCTTCGAGAATATCATCAGGCGATCAAGAAGAGTCAACCAACAGTAGTCAATGAAAAAGACGTGGTCCTCGTCCATGATGAGAAACCACGCAGAGAGTGGAAGTTGGCCGTCATTGAAAATCTAATCCGCAGCACTGATGGCGAAATCCAAGCTGCCGACATCCGTACGGCGAATGGGAAAACGAATCGCCCCATTTCGAAACTTTATCCTCTCCAGGTGACTGAGCCGGCCAGCACTCCAACTGAAATTCCGTCTGGTCCGGCCATTGTTCCAGCACATTCGCGTCCGGTCCGAAAATGTGCCAAAAAGGCCAAAGCAGCTGTCAAAATGATTTTCGAACAGGAGGAGCAGCCGAGCAGCTACATTTCCGGCCCGGGAAAATGTCAGAAAATCTTTCCATTTTGTTTCGATTTTTTCCAGCCCCCGGCTATTTACCCTATCGTCTTTTGTTTTCACCACCTTCTTTTCTCCCCCCCTTCTTCTCCCCCCTAATTGTTCAGTTCGCACCCTCGTTTCAAGAACGATCAGTCGCACAATTATGAGCTCTCAATTTCAGATTGTCAGAAATCGTGCATGGCATCTAAAATTCAGTTCTCCCCGAAATGGAAATATTTTGAGCAATTCAGAAGTTCTGAAATTGAAAATTTCAGAAATGAAATTGAGAATGTTCTGAATCAGAACACAGCACGAATGGATTCTAGTTTCACTCGCTTTTTCAGGATTGCTAGCAGAAGCTTCAACCGCTTCGTCATAGTTTTCTCTGGTCCTCATTTCTAACTGATCGAAACAACTTTTTTGTTTTATTTCTTCCCTAGTGATTAAACAAAGCCTACAGAACCTATTTGCGGAAGTTGAAAAAAATTCCCCAATCTCATGAGCGCCCTTTGTGTCTGCACATACACCAGCGATTGTCCCTCTAATTCTAAAGTTGGTGAATCAGGAATGCCAAGCAGCATTCCATCTTCTGATTCAAGTTCTTTCAATTCATCACGAAATTCCGAGAAAACAAAATCAAACTAATTATTTTTTACGTGAATGCTGTTGACAATGGCTAGAGGGAAAATATTTGCAAGTTTAGAATTCTCAGAATTAGATAAATTGGAAATTGGAAAACAGAATATATAGCTAGCTCATGTTTTTTTGTTTTAGAACCGAGTGGATTAGTCACTTCGACTTCGTCGTAAAATAACTGAATTCAAATGGCATTAGGGTTTTTCGAGAATAGAGGATGAACTTGTACATATTTACTGTCTATCGTTCCACGCACAATATCATCCTGACTTTGACTTTCTGAGAAATAAAGGCGCCTAAAGCCATCGTTAGAAAACAAGGCAGTCAATCACTTTTTTATAGACATATACTGAAAAGTTTTGTTTTTGGTCTGAATTCCTATGTTTCCATTAGTCACCCTAGTTTTCAAATTGGAATTTAAAAAAAGTTCCTCAGGTTCTATTAAATTTAAATTGGACTTGTAATACACAGCAGCGGTAGAGTACTTAACGTAACATACTTAAGTGGGCCAGAATTACTTACAAGACGAAACTACTTACGAGCTTAAGATACTTAAATATTTTGTTTATACTTATATTTGTAAGTAACGATTAAGCATGTAAGTATGTTCCAGAAAAACCTCCAACATACTTGCAAAATTGTCCCTACTTACCTCATACATTACCTACTTGCACATTGTGGCTATTGCTAGCCTACTTGCCATTCAACCTACTTAAACTAGTAACCTGCTTCATAATGAAATCCAATGAATAGGCCCACGATTTAAAATGTCATGTTTATTTCCATGAAGAACAGTTCCAGATTACATTTTAGTATGACACGTTATACACAGTATGAGACTTGACTGACAGTACTGAGTTGGGTTGATGGCATCACTTCACCGAGGCAGCAGCATTTAAAAAGGAACCACCATTATTATATTAAGCGGGACTGAGAGCGATACTCAAATAACAAGAATGATAAACTTAATCGGTATCACGATAACTTTCGGAATTTTCTAACGCCAATTGAGACTCCGCAACTTCGTCTACGACATAATTGTTGAACTTTTTTAAGAAGACCTTAAGACAAATGGGAATTTTAACTCTCGACTTCTTTTGGGGATTATCTTTGGTCAAACATTTAACATCGATAATGGCGAAAACAGAGTAGGCGGTTGCGTAATCTCGATCAATGACGTAGTACGTTGCCAACAGATTCAACAAAGTAATGGACACACTCTTAGTTTGGATGTTTTTTAAATTCAACACCCCCTCCACCAAAAATTAACATGGAATGGACATCATCGCCCTCGAAAAACAACATTGCACTGGGATTACGGCCATTGTAATTCTAGGCTCAACAGGATTACCAACCTGACGATTTTGAATAAACGGTGTTTAGAATCTGAAACCCCACGCTTTGTTGAGCACAAACTATTGATTGCATGTATCACATCTACGTCTCCACGATTTCCATTTTAAAAAGTATGTCCTCCATTTTTTCGTTTCGAAAGAAACTGGCGAAAATTGGTTGTAAGTAAATAAAAGTTTTCACAAAACTTACCTATCTCAAGATCGCACATTGGCTCCATTCTAGCAAAATCTTCATAGACCTGGACTAAAAGAAAAAAATGTTAGCTACTGCAGAATTACTAGGGACTAAAAGCACTTTACAATTTCAAAATTGTTGTAACTAGGGTTTTTTTCCAACATTGCCTTTGTTGACAACTTCTTTTTCGAATTGACAATTTCTCTTCTAGCCATAAACTCTTAATTTTTTTTTCTTCTTTCTCATTCACCAAATCATTATTGGGGTGCTTGTCGGCGATATCATCTCCTGGTGGTTGGATACTTTTGATAGCATCAAGGACATCGCTTGCTGTGACAGCGGCCACCTGTTGTTTTTTGGCATGCTTCTTTTGATTCCTGGCCAGCTTGCGACGTGCTCCATGTTGTTGACTATCTAAACGATTATTAATGGCAAGAATCACCTTTTTAATTTAATCACCTTTACAGTTACCTGTAATAGATAACGCAATATTTAACAAAGGAAACAATTACACAAATAGGATATGTATAAAATTACATATGAGATCGGGCCGTGGTCTTGTAATGGGAGCAATCGCCATAAGGCGATTAGCATCAAGAACAAGTTCAGCCTCGGTACTGATTGCTAATGCATTCTTAACGACATTATAATAACATCGCATGACTAGACTTTAAGACCTTAGGCTTTCTATGATATTAGAAATCTGCACAGTTATAACCTGCCAACACCCGTAGGTATATAAGCGCGACTCCATCGGAGATCACGCACGCATTTGTACACTATTGTTTTCCCTGTATTATTGTATTTGCATGTTACTGGTAGTACTATAATACAAGTGTATCCTTCCTACAATCGTCATCTTTAGTTAATCAGCTTTAACCTCCGTAACGAACTGTTACAATTGGCGACCTTGCCGTACGATCCACCATCTCTTCCATAACAACCGTATATCTCTACATCCATCACTACCTACGTTCCAGCTGCTCCCACAGCGGGATTGGCTTCATTTCGGAGTAAGTCAATGTCAAATATAAAATCAAATTTGGTCCCCGTCACGGAGCATCCGCTCATCGAGAAAACGAAATTAGAGCTACAACTTACCCTGATCCGCATATCCAAATTTACTTACAAGATATTACTTTCCAACCAGTACCTTCTATCGAATCTCCCCCTCAATACTCAGCCATAACTTTCCCCATTACAACAACCTACCCAGATTTATCAATCGTGCGTACATTCAATCTCCCTATTGCAGTACGTCCTCGAATAATTAGACCACCAACTCTTTTAGGAAATCAGCAACCCAGCCCACTACCATCTAAACGCTCCCGTATCACAGATAGCCCTCAATCTGACTCTGATCGAACAACAATCTCCCAGTATTATTCACAAGAATTTTTTCCAACCGAAAAAAAAAGAAATAGACTCATACTAGAATTCAATACATATCAATCAGCCTTAACAGAATCACTCTCGACTCTCACAGAAACTAAATTAAAAGCAGCCGAAACTACTTCAATTAAGTACAGAAAAGGTTAAATACTGAAATTAAATCAAAGGAAAAAAGAACAAAGAAAACTAACTAAAAAACTACACACAGCCGAATTAGAAATCAAACGTCTCGAGTATCGTTCACAAACATACCAAGTAGCAGCAGAATCTGCATTTAAAACATCAGAAATTCCAAAATCTAATCTCGATTCACAGCTTCAGGTCACAGTATCAGAAAACAAGAATTTAATCTCAGCCTTAGAACTCAAAACCAGGGCCGCAGCTCAATTAGAAACCGACCTCTTACAATCTACAACAGAAAATAAATCACTACAGGCAGATATCAAATTACTTAAATTTTCAAATCAATCAAAAACTAATCAAGAACAAGCCCTTCAAGCGAAACTGCAACAATTCCAACAGCAATTGAACCAAAAAAACTCAGAACTGCGAGACACCTCCAAAACTGTAACTATACCCTTCAAACACAACTTACTGACCTCCAAAAGGAAACTCATCAACTAGAAAAATCTCACAAAGAAATCCTTCAACAAAATCAAAGAATACAATCAGAACTTGCCATTGGCAAAAAAGAAATCCAATTAAAATCTTCAGACCATTCTAAATTAGAAAAAGCTCATAAAAACCTACTTCAACAACTCCAAACTACTATCTCTGAATTAGGAAATACATAACTTCAACTCATTGATACAAAGAAAGAATTAAAAGATATACAATATTCACACAAAGAACTCTTACAACTGTTTAACACCACTAAATCAGAACTCATTACTAGTAATAGTTTCTGTGAAACAATAAAATTAAAAAATAGTACTCTCGTCAACAAGTATCACTACTTACAACAATCACAACGACTTCAACAACAGCTAGCAGGAGATAACCAAGCAACCTCCACAGCGTAAACTTTTGGTTTAGAACAAGATATAATCTAATTAAAACAATCCAACATACAACTACAAATTTCCATTACAAATTAACAAAAACACTCTAACTTTCAAGAAAAACAAATCGAAGAACTAGAAACTCAAGTGAACAAATTAAAACAGGTAGAGCAAGCACTCCAAACTGAACAAAATGAAAGTAAAACCCTTTCACAACAAATAATTACATTAAACACAGCCCTAACCGATGTACAACAAGATCACTTAAGACCAGAAAACGTCATTCAAGGATATCAAGATCAATTAGACGTTGAATTACCTTGCATCTCACCCACTGAACCTCATAACCTATCAGATCAACAATCACCATCACCTACCCCCAACATCCTATTGAACGAGCAACCCGCACCCACTGACACTGACGACATGGCCGCCACCGCCTTAGACGACCTCATCACTACATTAAACCGCAGCGACGACATTCAAGCGATCCCACTTTTCAGTGGAACAGCAACCGACCAATACATTTCTTCTTGGTTGTCCGAAGCCAATTCAATTGCTACCATACACAAATGGTCAACAGAAATCAAAAAAGCAAACTTAGCATCACGACTCCGCGGACCAGCATTAAAATTGCACACACAACGCCTCACAGATGCTCCAGACGAAGCATACGCCGCTTGGAAACAAGCTCTAAAAGATCATTTCAAGCATCCAGCCGACAATCCAGCAAATCATTAAATTAGAAAACTTACAACAAACCCCAAACGTCCCAAACGTCCCCATTCGAAATTTCATTGATAAAATTAACGCCCTATACAACTCCATTTACAACGACGGTCGCAACCCTTAAAACCAAGACCCAGAATTAGATTCATTAAAAAACGATAAATTAGTTCAAATACTACTTAAAGATGCGATTAAACACATTCGCGACCTCATTTTTCAAAAACAACCTTCTTCGAATGTCAATTGGAAACAGGCACAAGAAGCAGCCATTATGGCCGAATCCATGATGTTTAAACAGTTGGCATTTGACCCACAAACACCCTCCACTACAACACAGCAAAACCCTAACGTGGATCTGTTAACAGCCACAATCATGCAACAAAAGAAATTAGAAGAACTAGAAAAGAAACTTAACAGCATCAATTTCTTATGTGACAAATCAGACACAAAAGAATCATCCGTAAACTACATGGGAGACGACTCCAGAAGCAGATCATCACAACGCCCATTCAACAACTCAAATTACAGTTCAGTCAAATGGAAAGACCAACAACAAAAACAATACCACAATAAAGACAACCAACAACACAACCGTCAAAGATCAACCAGCAGCAATTACCGAAGTGCAAGTGGACAACGAAATAAACCACAAGACAATCACAGAAATCGTGACCGATCCAAAAGTCCCTACAAACGCCCCCCTACACCAAAAGACGACCGAAACAAACAACCCCGAGATAAATAACAGGTTAGATGCTACCGTTGTGAAGGAATAGGACATTACGCTTACGAATGTCGCACCAGGGATCCCAGGAAGTTCCCAAAACAAGAGAAATAAATTTTCAACATAAATCATATTGTTTTTTGCGTGTCCCCGTAGCTTTTATTCATTTAAAAACTTTGGCCCTTATAGACACTGGCGCGGCTGCTAGTTTTATTTCAGATGAGTGCCATGGTCCCTGACGCAGCAGTCTTAAATGAATATGCATGTACCACAAAAAGAGTTTTTCAAAGTGCAGAAGGAAAAAGTATGCCCGTTACAGGAATTTTTTGATTGTTATTACAACTATCCCCCGAATGCAATGTGCACCAAAATTTTTACGTATTACCAAAATAAGAAGAAGGTTGTATTTTGGGAATAGATTTGTTGAATTTACATAACATAACATTAGACGTAACTAAAAAAGAAATGCGATTAGGCACCAACGACAATGTTAAAATAATTAAACTTAATCAATTGAAAAAGAAAACATTCCCTCTATATCGTGTAGTAGACCAGCCGCGCATAGATTTTGATATGAAACACATTAAGGAACTCCCTGTTAGAAATAAGTTTAGATATAAGTTTAGAAAAAATTAACTATTTTGCTACTCGACTGCTGTGACGTTGAAAATCGTGTGCTATCTACGCTCATTTATTGTATACTGTCCAAAAATACCCCGTTTTAATTGTACCTGAATGACGGCCAAAATATAATTCTACATTTTATTGTATTACAACTAAACAAAGTAACTCAACAAAAAAAATTAAACAACATATCCAACGCAGAATTCAATGGGCTTTTTAACCATTATTTTTGTTTTCTAATTATTTTGAACATTTCAGGGGTACCTCAATTATAAGATAACGCCGGGAGAAAAAATTCCGTCAATAAAAAAATGAAAAATTAAATTGTTTTATGTAGCTCCCACAATTTTCGTTACTTTCCATAAAAATTCTTGAGGGCAAGCATTTTGTTATTCTTGACATTGGGGTGAAAATTGATTATAATATAGTTATTACAACTAGTGGAAAAGTCAACTGTTCATAAATGCCCCTGTCCACAAATGCCCCAGTCTACCCTAGTCGCAACATTAAGAAAAATTTATAAGCGGGGCTCGGGGCAAAATTTATAAGGGATTTATAAGTTTTCTGTTATCGAAAAACGATTGATACAGATATGTAGATCTTTTTACGCTGATCATTTTTAATATAGGGTTTAGGGAGTGCAAATGAGCAAGAGTGCCCGTAAAACGCGTTCAAAGTTTTGAGTTTTACGGGGCTGACGCGCATCCCAAGTCGGCCAGAAAGGGGGTGGCGCGTACCCATCGGAGAAGGGTGAGTGAAGGAGGGTTTACCTGGGCCATACTATAGTGACCCATGTTTCCCCCTTAACCACCATGTTACCGGTGGTCTAATGGACAGCATCCTGGGTTGACATGTCGAAGGACACAGGATCAAATCTGCCAAGTCGAATAAGAAACTTCAAATTCAACATTAGCACCTGTCATTGCTATAGCAAGCGGTCACTCGTTGCATTGCATAAGTCAATGTCTAAGCTAATGGACGGCTAGCTACCATACGTATCATACTTTCCTAATTTCAACTCATGTCAACGGTAGTCCATTGGTCAGCTATCTGGGTTGAAATGCCAAAGGTCCAAGGTTCAAATCTCTGTTAGAAGTCTGTTAGAAATTAGTTTGAAAGCATTGACGAAATAACTTCATTTTTAAATATAACCTGCTAAGTGATGACAGTCAAGAAATTTATTTGCTGCTAAATCAGTAGCAAATGAACACGAATAAAAATGAGAGTAGTTTTCAAGTTCGAACTATGATAGATTCAAATTTTTTGCTTAAAGCATTAAAGAAAAGTTTTGAAAAAGTACGCTACGCTGAGAAAATGAGAATAAGATGCGAAATAATTTTAATTTACATTTTCGTATTGAGAACTAGTAATCATGCGTAAAGGGATTCTGATTTAAGTGGACCAATCAATTCGTTTATCGTTTCGCCCATTGTAGTTTATTCCACACTATCCGTTACTGCAATCCGCACTTGATGTAACGTACAATCCCGTCGTACCGTCCTACTGTCTTCCAATTCATTCATTCATTCATTCATTCCCACTTGCTTCTTACCGAATCGCTGATGTAGAAAAGCCCAGAAATTTTTTAAATAAAAAAGTATCAACAGCGACCGACACCTTTCCCCAACTTGTTTTTGCGAATATGTTAGATAGTAGAGTGCAACCTTTGCATCTCCTACCTTCGACTAATCCGCAATTTCAGTTTTCACTTGCAGTTCTACTCTTGATTCTTTATGGCCCTCACTTATACCCGAAAAAGAGAAAAAGTATTTGCCGGGTTTAGGAGCCACAAAGATTCCGGAAAGCCTCATGGCATTGCCCACGTTCAGTTTCAAAAATTCGAATGGAATAACAGTGTTGGGATTCCAGTAGGCAGAGCTTCTTTGTGCGTAAATATAAACAGGTGATGTTTTGACGTCGAAGAAGCTGATCACTTTTTGAAAACCTGTCCATTACAATTTCGTGTTAATAGAATTATTCAGTTTTTATTGCTCAAACTTAGTCTTTACCTGCATCGTTACGGCCCCGTGAGAGGGTGGCCCTATAAACGATCACAGAGCCACCACGGGGCGAATGGGGGAAACACATACAATTTACGGTCCCATATACTATGTATGGATGGCCGTTTAATGGGCGATAACGAGTGCTTAAGCAGATCTATTGGCCAATACTTTGACTGTGGGTTGGAACACTTTTTCCTAATTAAAGCGTTTAATTTTCTTTCAGGATTTCCTGATTCTGTTTACTTGTGAATGAAAACGCCCATTATTTCAGCAACAAACCTCTCAGTCTTTTTTTCATGGAGCAATTCATTAATTGCCTTTACACTTTAACACTTAAGAATAAGTTCAATCTTATTGGCAATTACATTTAACTTATTCCCAAATGTTAAAGTCTCACGAGTTTTTCTTGGTTTCTCACGTTGGCGAATTCCCTAATTTTGGCATGTCTTCACCGATCCAGACTTAAAAAATACCTGGCTGAAAATTCTGGGCATTGAAAATGTCTATAACCCTTCCCATTCCATTATGGAACAACAAAACAATTGAAAATTTCGAGTAACGTAGTTTGCATATGCATTCCAAAAGTAAGTTCCCGCCACTAGAGCTATTAATCAAATTTCCCATAGCTCCCTCTTGGTGGCGCTGACCTGGTGCAGCCCTTTACCTGCCTCGATAACCGGGTTGGACCGATGAGCGGGTGGCCCGATAAGTGGACCGCCATAGCACCGGGAACAAATTGCAACACGAAATGTTTTTCATGAGTTTTTTTTATTAGTATTATGTTATATTTGTTGTAAACCCGCCCCCACCCCCAGAAATGATAATTTTTGATATAAAAAAATAGAAAACAAAATGTAAAAATTAGAAAATGTATTAGAATTGTGATAAGAAATACAAATAATTTTTTTTACAGCTTATAAATGTTCCCTGACTTTTTATTGATCAGAGTTTCGATTTTTAATGTTATAGCTTTAAAGATGTTTTAGTAATTAAATATAGTGTGAGTCCGTGTATGCCTCAAGTAATTTTAGGACAACTATATGGCTAGATAATCTAGCCATATAGCTGTCCTAAAATTTTGATCTAAAAAATGAACTGTTTCGTTGACAGAAAGATCAACAATTTTATTTAGATAAATCTTTAATAAAAATAAAAATGAGATAAATCCAACAGGGAACAGAGGGAGAAGATTATCATTTCAGTTTCCGTTGTTGTCAAGTATAAACAAGTTGCCAATTCGGAAAAAAGGATGTGGAGATGGAACAAAATTTTTTCGACTATACATGTAGTAGTACTCAGTGAGTATTAAAGCCAATGAGGCTACTACGGATTACGACTTTAAGAATGTTCTGAGTAAATTCCAGAACAACATGATGAAAGGGTGTTAGAGCATATTGACCGATTTAATAATTAGTATAAAAGAGGTAAGGGGTTATTAAAAAATAAGGTGGTCGCACTGATGGAAAAGTGATTGTCAACTAGTTCAATATACTATTAAATGCAATGGTAAAGGTAGGGCGTTAATTTTCTAATTAAAAATTAGTTTCATAAACTGATTTCGACTAAAAATAATATCAAGCTATTCGAGGTTAACACTAAGAACAATACGAAATGGATACTCGTGTATTATACCGGAAAGACACTGGAAAACATACATCGTGCAAAATGGAAGAAGAACACTGGTGTTAAACCAACCCCATCACGAAAACAAGTGGGTGTAAAACCAGTGTCAAACACCAGTATCACACTTCACACCAGTGATCAACACCGGTTTTACACCAGTTTTGACCCGACAAACCTCCGACCTAATTTTCCGGTTGCTCTCGGTTTAAAAATTCAATTTGTGGCGGCTTTTTTACAAGCAAATTTTTCATTAGTACAAGGAAGCAAGCTCAGAAAACGGGAACGGGGAAAAGAGGATGATGTGGTGGAGTCTTTACTTTTACGATATCGTCAAAATGTGTCGTATAGTCATCTGAACAGTACACTGGTAGCCCTGAACAATTAGCCCCGACTTATAATGACGTTTTCTTTTTTTTTATCGATTTTTGGATGGGGCAATCTTTAATAAGATGTCCCTCTTCACGACAGTTATAGCACAATTGATGATGTGGCCTTCTCTTTTTCGGCCAATTGTCTCCATAGGTCTTGTATGGTTTTCGGTTATACTCCCGTTTGCGATATCTCTCATGATATCTGTTATGATTTACATTTCGATCTCGTGGTGGATAACGTTGGTCGTACTTATCTGAATGAATAAAAAGATGAAATTAGTATATTGATGATTTAGTAAAATTAAATTTAGTTAATATTCAAATTTTCCAATTATACCGATGGAACCAGCAGTAATCAGGTTGGGTTCTTCCGAGGATTTTCGTGATCCAGCAGAAGCAAAAAGGAGGTGGAGCGTAAATCTGGACATCATCGAGGCAATCATTCACCAAATGGTATGATTCAGTTTTTTCATCCTCCTGTTGTCTTTGCAAATTGTCTTCGTTCGTGCTGATCTGCTGTTGATGCTGCCAAGCAGCAAATCAGAGTGCTTGAATTTCAAAAAATGTCTGTTGTCAAACCTTCTTCCGGTGAAGTTGGATTGTTGTTACTGTGCTGTGGATGGTGGAGAAGAGTCGGTCCACCACCATCATCATTAAACTCATCACCATCGGCGGATGGGTTGGCAGCAGCAGCTTTAAGCCTATTTAGGCGGAACATGAGAATTCTGATGCACCAAGTCGGCATCCATGAGAAGCTTTATTATTTTCAACTTTTTTGAAATCTGCAATAATTAATCAATTAATAATTTGATTATTCATTAAATTAATTGTAATTTTAACTTACAGTTTTTAAATTTCTTTAAATTTTCGTTGCAGGTTTCCTTTAATTCCGAGTGAGGCTCGCACGAGTTCTGTGCCTCGTCACAACCAGTCCACTTTACTAAATAGACAATTTTCTTATCTAATTGTCTAAACTGAAAATTCAAATGGAAAATGAATGACAAAGAAAAATAATGATATCACGAAAAGGGATGAGGGACTGCCATTGGTAAAAAAATACGATTGAGAATTACGATGATGGAAATCATTAAGAGAAACAAAATATAGGCTACTTGTGTACAAGTGGATTAGCAGCAACGACCTTCACACAAAATGGAAGGAAAAATTCATTCACTTGGCCAAAAAAGTAAAAAAAAATGTCTTATGTCGGATTGCGATGATGAACTTGCGTTTTCCTTCGTTTCCTACCCGATATTCTCTCACGCTTTTTCTGGTACTAAGCGACAGTTGCTGTTTTAGAATTATGGAGAGATTCTTCAGTCGGGAATCTATAAGACAAACAGTTAACAATCCCAAATGCACTGCTGCGGTTGTGTCGTGTTGTTATTGTTGTTGTGATCCTTTTCATTGGAATCAAATGAAGAGATACCCCCCCCCCCCTCATTCCTATCATCATAGCTTATCAAAATTAACAACGGATGTGATCTGTCCCGGCAAAATATTGACTCGATAACGCAAAAGCTTTTTTCACTTCAATATTGTTTGAGCGAAGGTGGAAAAATGGCTCGATTTTAACCATGACGCATTGAAAAAACAATTACCTTCGTAAATGACTTGAAACAAATAAAAAAAAATTCTGATGGAATTCATGACGTGATGATTGAACGAGTTACTACCGCGAATCGGAAGTGTCGATTGGCGCCATGAGGCCGGGGCACCTAGAAGAAGTACGACGCCAGATAAAGGTATGATTCAATTTGTGATTTTATCATAGCATAAATGGGACGACTGCTGACAGTATAAGATATGACGCATCATTGAACAATAAACACCGTCATCATTATTCCCAGCTCTCGGCGCAAATTTCAACTGATTATTCTATGTAAATAGGCGGCGCGGATGATTTTTGTTCGTGAATTTTGACGTACGCCTCCCTCCGCTGTCATTGACAGCCTACCAGCTTGGTTAATCAAAAAGTTAATTCCAATCAGTATTGGCTGTAGCTTTGGACATTTCGCCTCTTTCGGCGTCGTTTTCGTCAAATTTTGTAAATGAATTAGCTGGGGTTTTATCCGATCTTCAACAAACCATTTAACAATTACATCACCCTCATACACGCAGCTGTTCCGCCACAACCCATCGGATCAGTCGGGTTGCCATAGGAGGAACATGTAAGGACGTTTTATTTTTGGATTTTGCTCACAGGTGGGACATACAGACTCACGTTGCTTTCAAAACCCGGCATCCCCATATTATCGAGGGCAAGATTTCCCACCTCAATAAAGGGACAGACGATAACAACCGTTTATTAATAACGACCAAGGATTTTCTGGTTCGCGACGGACGGCCAAAAATGGCCAGTTAATAATATATCAACGATGACGTCTGAGGATATTCAAGATTATTCTGCTTATCCAGTTCATCATATCGCTTTTCCTCTCCCCGACCATTGCCTTCCGCAAGAGACCGTCTGTTCCCTTACTCTTCACCACCCGCGGTTACTTTACCTAACACCTGTCATCATCAAGAGGGTACCAGAGCTTTGCTGTCCGATACGTCTTGATTAATTAAAGAAATCGTGTTGTGTGAGCCGGTTGCCACCAATGCGTTGGTTCACACGAGTGCGGCGATTTGTGTTTTGTCTCAACGCTTTTGCAACGTGGTGGCTACCTCCTTCGGGACTGGCATATGCCGACCATTGTTTTAGCAAACGGAACTCGTATTATACTGAAATCTCAAAACCTCATCTCTTCGATTCGTGTTATTCTTAGATTGTCTGTCCGGCTGGATCCTGGGATATAGTAGACGCAACATTAAGAATAATTCATAAGCGGAAATCAGAAGTAAGGATTGTGGGAGGTATTTGTAACCTTTAGGGTCTCTCTCATTTCTTCCTCGTACAATTACAATTACTTTTCGTAATTGCACAGTGATCACTCCGGTAATTTTTAATTGTACAGCCGAAGGCATTTTGCTCAATCTTAAGAGGGTGACTTGAAAGGTTTAAGCGTCAGTCATGACCTATGCTGCAAATGTTGCCATTGTTCCGCGATTGCTGAACCAACTGGACGTTGTTTGGTTAGCCTAATTGCCCGTTTGTAATATTCTATCAATAGAAAGACCCCTAGCGACGGCCATTGACGAAACCACACTTCACGTTGAGTGGGTTCTGTCTTTCTTGTATCTATTTTAGTAATTTTAAGGAAAGTTGTATTCTATCTAACGATGTTTTTTCCCATCACGACACCAAAAGAAAAGAAAAGAAAAGGAAGATAAAAAACGACAACCCATGAAAAGTCCCACTTGTACTTACCTTATTGGCCAAATAATAAAATCAAATGACTAAATGCCTACATGGCGAACGGAAGTGTAAAAGAAAAGCGATGCCCCTGCCAAAAAGGTCCCCATTGAGATTTCTAGCTGGATCCGCCCCTGCATATCAAGACCAAATATCTGCCACATTATGATACTCATGAGACAAAAACAGTTGTTAGAAGAGTCTAAACATGTACGAGAATCTTCATCGGGTGGTCCGTTTTAATGTGGGAGGAGCCTATATCAACTTAGAAGAAAGAAAACTTTTCGTAATAATAATTTAAAATAAATTAAAAAATATCATGAGAATCAACGTGAAAAAATGAATGTAATTTATATTGATTTCCACCTGATCCCTTATTCATACAAAGACCCTATTTCGTTCAACCCTAAGGATGTCAACTTATTTCCTTCAGCACTTTAACTTTGAACTGAAGGTCATCTATTCTTCCTCGAATGTGGCACGCTCCATAATCGCCAGACTTATTTTTGCTCAATTACTCAGGTTGGCAAAATGTACAGAAATTGCCCATCGCCTAGTAAAATTTCGATGGCAGTTTTCCCGATCCATGAATTTGTTTGTGATATTCCCCGGCTCCTGTGCCTGCCACCAGGACACACATCAGCATAAGGCAAACCTCATCTGCTGCTCCAATTCACAGCTATCGTTTAATCTCTTGGAAGCTCTAAGGTGATCATGTGACTTGCAAGGATTTTTCGTAGCCAGCTATTGAACTTCTTCGTTTCAACCAACGGTAAATATTAGTCAGTCTGGATCAATTGCGTCAATTGGTGCTTGGAGCGGAATCGCGATCCGTTGCGCAGTGATTTGGCCTTAGTATCAGCCTATCTTGCTAATCTCTGCAAAGTTTTTCTTTCTACGAGCCGAATATACTGCGAAAAGCGATGTGGACGGAGATGAGACTTCAGTTTTTCGTCATTTTCTATGAATTAAAATTACGTCTCGAGAATAAAAACAAAAATAAAAAATATGCAGTAATGAGCTCGCATTTGGTCCCCCATCCAATATTTTCCCTTACTGACACTATTTCTTAAAATTTTGTTCATCAATTGATCTGATGTCGCATGTGTTTCACCATATAATTTTCTTGGTCATATCTTGATCTGATGTGGCATGTCTTCACCATATTATCTAATATGAATGGAATTGTAATCCAATTCTTATTCTTGCTCTTATTAACTCAAATTAGATTAAATTATTGTAATTTTTTTTAAAGGGCGAAGATTAAATAGGAAATAGAGATTTTTTTACAATAATATATGTAATTTTTCACAATTCATTCACAATTATTTTTTTAACTGATAAAATTATTATTTAACTGATTTCTACGATTGACGCCAGACGTTATGATTTTTTTAGATAAAGGTAAAACATGTTGTTTTTGGTGTGATGAGGGGAAAACAAAATTGGCATTTATATGGTTGCTCTGTAAGGACAATACAATTAAAAGCTGTAAATAAAGATACAATATCTGATTTGATGTGTATGCTTGATCAGATAACAATCTGTTCGCTTTGCGGAACAACGGACTATGAAGCCGAAAGCCAAGGCTCGAACCTGAATTTCAAATGATTCTTTTTCATGAAATATTATGCATTTTACTTTTTCTTTTCGGTGCATAAAAAATGCTAAGCCTGATATTTTAGAAAATTCCCCAATTTATTTTCTTTAGGATTATTAGAGAAGCAGTTTCGAATTTCAAAGATTTTATTCCTTCAGGGCATGTCATAGAATCCCAAGTCCAACATAAACAATGTTCAGAAAATCGGACAATAAAAGAAATATGCCCTAAGCTATATCTGTTCTTCCCCCACCAACTTGTCCTGCGGGAATGTATTTTCTTGACGAAGGATGGGTAACTACGACAAGTTATATTTTTGGTCACCAGATGGTTTAAAAAATCAAAATCGCTTTCAGATTTTAATACAGGGTACTATATACCAACCATAACACGGGGACCAGCCGTACGTATACATCGCTGTGCTAGTAGGGCAGATGGTCATCCTAGAATTTCTCTTCGGAGCCATTAAGAAATCCGCTGAGTTTACAGCATTCTTGTTTTTTTTTAATGAAGATATCAATTCATACATGCATAAAGATTGAATTTTTATTCATTACTCCTGTTGGTTTGGTATCCTGGTACAAGTCTACGAAGCATTCCTTGTACTTCACGATGACAGCTGATTTGGGTTAAGAAATCTCGAGCTCTTCGGCTTCGGTTGATGGCATCTGGAAGTCGAAGCTCAGAGAAGCTATTCCCTCTAAAATAGAGGGCATGCCTCATTTCGAAATGACTTAAAATCATTGGATTAATGATTCTACGAAGAACCCACATTTTTGTTAGAATTATAAAAATATTGAATTTATTCAAGGAAATATTTTCTTCTAATTCTATATCGTTCGACGGAAACGGATATTGTCACGCTCTCGATTGTCCTTTTCTTTCTCCCATATCCAGTCTTTCCTTTTTCTCTCTCTCTCTAACTCTCTGCATGCTGTCTTCCTTTTGGTTGGCATATCTGGCCTCCACCCTCTGTTCTCCATTTTAGGATCGTTTGTGTAACATAGGGCGAGGGAGGAAACATTACCGGCACTCTCCCCTACATCTATTGATTCAGAGAATAACACCTAGATTTGCATGAAAAAATTTCCGTGTAATGCCTCCCGGCCTTTTCAATTAGATCAACAGATGAGGGCGTGACAAAAAAAAAGTCCGGTTGAGTGAATTCAGCATCGAAACTGCGATGCAAAAGAAATATAACTTATATAATTATGCATTTTGAAAATAATTTTGTAATTATTTCAAACCGTTTCAAATAAGGGTGGCTGCACCTCCTCCACGGGCTCCCCGGCCACCAGCACCTCCTCCACGGGCTGCTCTACCACGTCCACCATCACAATGGGCTGCACTGCCACGCCCACCACCACCATGGGCTGCTCGGTTACCCCTGCCACGAGCTGCTGGGATAGAGGTATTATATGTTTAGAAAGAGAGGTAATAATTTTGGTTTTGTATATACCTGTATGGCCATTGAAACTCATCTCGTTGTTAATGATTCTTCAGAGACGCTCCAAGGTGAGCCTCTGCGGGCCCCAACCAAATGATTCAACAACTTCAAACTGCAATGAAGAAAGAAAGAGTTAAAAACTGCTATTGTTATGTAATAATTTTAAAATACTCACCCCTTCAAACCGCCAGGAGTTGTGGATGACGGTACAATTACATTTGTACTCGTCGCTTCTTCCTGTCTGGTATCCGGGTACCAGCCTTCTCAGTTGAACTTGGACCTCGCGGTGACAGGTGACCTGCGTCAAAAAGTCTCGAGCTCTTCGGCTACGGGCGATGGCATCCCGAAGCCGAAGCTCGGAAAAGCTATGCCCTCTGAAGTAGAGGGCATGCCTCATTTCGTAGTGACTCAATACCATTCCGAAAATTTTGACACTTTCTTGAAAGAATTCGGAGGTGTAGACAGTTGACAAATTTTTCACTTGTTGTCTGCTAATTCTTCTTTCAGGTTCAGGAAATAACCGCTAGATGCCACTAACACTCCAATTCGGTCGGCGGGACATCGTAGATTAGCTCTCAGGTACTACCCAGAATCAAGGTAAATATAATAAGAATCAACCATCTAGCTTATATTGGAAAATCAAATTTTATTAATTAGATATCTTAAATTATTAGGCTTAATTATAACCATGCCGGCGTGGTGGCAATGTGGAGTGTTTGTATTGGGACTTTTATTCGTTGCGGCTAGCAGCGATAAATGTCCTTATCAACCGGGCCCAGCACACCAGACCGCTGGATATGTATCCAAACCAATTCATCCTGCAAAATCCGATTACAATACTGGTGGCCACAAACCCCAATATCCTGGCAGTCATCAGAGCTTTTGCCCCAAAAGTTGGCGGATTGGAATCGCATTGCCGACCGGCCAAAGATTGCGCCGTGTGGTACGATCTCGTCCGGAAGACTCCGGGGACTGCCTGTACACTACACAATGGATATGACGAGATGACGAGATGATGAGAATTGGAAAGAATCGCGTTCCGGTTTGACGTCCTTTTCAATGTCGATATCCAAATAAGTGCTTTCCTCCTCTGAGCTGAGTGTTGAGGGTGACGACTGAACGTGGAAATTTGGTTTTCGGAGGGGATCGTCTAATTCGTTGTAAACCGGTTCCGATTCCAATTTGCCCACCACTTTGTGTTTTTTGTTTCTTTCTCCGCTTTCATGGTCGGCGTTGGAAACGCCTTCTTTTGTCGAAGAATCCGATGTGTTGATCAGCAGCAGGTTGGTGGATGCCACTAAGAAACATTTTTTGGCTTTTATGATACGTATCCTGGTACAAGTCTCATTATCATTCACATTATCACAGCAATCTAAAAGCATTCCCTGTACCTCTCGATGGCAGCTGACTTGAGTTGAAAAATATCGAACTCTTCGGCTTCGGTTGATAGTATCCTGAAGTCAAAGCTCAGAGAAACTATGCCCTCTAAATAGAGGGCATGCCTCATTTCGAAGTAGCTTAGTTTTGAAAAAGTCTCTGGATTGTGTTACACAAAACAGTTTTGGAAGACTTGCAGATTTTTTGACGTCTTGTCTGCTAATTGTCTGTAACTGTTCGAAAATAACTGTAAAAATACGCAATAATGGTGGCTGGGTCCCAACGTATCTGGGAACCTACTATTGTAAATAGTAGGGAAAACGGCAAGGCTGCGGTGCCGGCCCTCCTCGAAGCTCGATCAATTTGCTGGTTTTGACACGGTTGACCATTCCATTCTAATCAACCGCATTAGCTCACTCTTTGGTCTCTCCGGAACTGTTCTATCTTGGTTCAACTCGTACATATCTGGCCGTCGGCAGTCTGTATGCATTAACGGCAGCTCCTTCGCTGAAGTCAATCTTCAATTGGTGTTCCACAGGGCTCTGTACTAGGACCTATTTTATTTACGCTGTACAACAGCCCATTTCACTATCTCGAAGAGGCATGACTTCACCGACCACTACTACGACCACTACTACTCAACAATAACATCCCACGGATCTCCGCACAAAATACCAACCACATAAACAAGCTCCACCCACCGTACTCTCTACTCTCATGTCACGTTGCCTTATAGATAGAATTATCGTTGGCCGATTGCCAGCAATATCTTCTTTGTTTCTGCGTCACGTTTGCCGGCAGTGATGCGTCGTCATCAGCGCCAAGAGAGACATGCTACCAAGATCCTCCGCTTCCACCAACCACCAGAGGCCAATATAAAAATCATCGAAGTACTCAGAAGGTCCCTGTCGCCGTTCTTCAAAAGCCATCCGATCAAAGGAGACATTTCTTTTTGCGCGAATGTAATCCGAAATGCGATCAAAAACAGCATTCAGTGTAGTTACCGTCGAAGGCCGCATGCCCGACGCTACCTCCACCCCTTGCTGCATGGTGTCGTCGAAGGGTCATGCAGAAAGTGACCATCTGCTCCGTGACGGGACTCGAAGCCAATTGGCTCAATTCAGCAAAATCGATCCAATTGATTCTGCCATAACGTTAAAAAAATAAATACATGCATCACAATGCAGGTTTCTACGCCAGATGGGTTGAGTCGCCGCCGAGGTTGTTTATCGCCAATTCGTTTGCTGCTACATTTTTACTTGAAAACTGCACTAATCCAAAACTTGTTGGAAGGGCAGCAAGAATGTTGTTTACAACTTATCTCTCAAGGATCGGTTTATTCATTTGAATAAATAGTGAAACCCACTGGATTATTGTATTTCATAGACCTCGTTGTATACTTACAACTTCATTGAAAAAAAACCTTGTTTTTCACTTGTTAAATTCACATTCGTAAAAAAATCAATTCAAAATACAGTTGGGCTATCATTTCCATTTACATAATGAACCGTTACGGTTATTTATAAAACGCCATTGATGGAGGTCTAACCATCAGTGGTTAATGTGATTTGGTCGACCAGACCGAATTGATTTTGAAGTTTAGTCTTCGCCTCCTCGTACAAGTTTGGAAATAGAACAGTTGTGAGTGTGGTTCTGCGGAAAAGATTAATTCTTGGATCCAACTCTTTTACAAGAGTGATGCAATGATTGTCGTCAACTAGAGATAAACGGTGTATACTGTTGTAGTAGTATTGACTACTAGATGAGACACGCTACTCTAATCTAGACTAGCGCCAAGTGGATACGAGAGAAAAGAGGATAAACCAAACACCCTGTCACAAACACCTGAGACACAGTACGTGCGACTACAGTATGGGGTCAGATGTGCGTTCGATTTTTATTTTACCTCACGGTGTATTTTTTGGGATTTTTGCCACTTTTTTGAATTTTTTTTTTGTTTGGTTAGTTTTCTTCTGTTCCGACATACTTTTTTGCTTCTCGTTGTCCATTTGTTTATATTTTGAAGTTGAACTATAAAATTCTTCGTACAGAGAGTAACTTGGCTCGGTCATGTAATCGGCGATGGTGTTGTTAAAATTAATATGTCCAAAGTAGAGGCCATTTGAAAAATGCCCGAGTTAAATGAGAAAAACAGAATATCCGACGGAGATTCCTCTCCTTAGGATGGTCACTCATCTTGAAATTTGTTTTTAGAATCTGGCCAGGAAGATGGTCAGTTAGCTTATTCGTCAACGTCACTAACACCAACTCAAAAGACATAAAAAAACCATGGAAATTTATTTCTTGAGATTTGAAGGCATTCATATTTCCAGGGAAGCAACTTGTTCAATAAGTTTAGCTCTTTTTCTAAGTTTACTTTCCTTAGCTTTGGCACGGTTTTCATCATTCCTATCGCAAGTTTTGGTTTCAAGGTGGTTTCTGATCACAAAATTATTCCCTAAAAACACCAAAAATCAACTCAAATTTATGTTGCTCATCGTTGCAACAAAAATAAATTGTAATTTTCCCTTTTGGAAATTTTAACATCCCTCTTTGAAACCAATTTCCAATGTTCAAGTTGTTTTGGTTCATTCTGTTTTGTAAACAGTTTCAACAGCGTGACAAATTAAAACATTTGTGGTGTGCAATATTTTAATCCATTATAATCAACTCCTTTCTGATCAATTAAACGCCCTCATCTTCTTCTTTGGGCCACTGGCTCAAGTCTTGTTTTAGAGATGGACAAGACTACTTACAAAGACAAGCCTGTCACCTCCTATAGCTGTGCTTCCCGCTCGATTTATTGTCCTTTACGGGTTCACCATCACCCCTGGCTTTGCAGAAAGCAAAGCCTAAAATCAAGTGGGAGATCAAAAAGGCTGCAAAGCGTAAGAGAGAGGCGATAAAAGCTTGACGAACTTGGCCCAACTAACGGAGATTCTACGGTGGTAGTTCAAATTATATTCCAAGCATACGTACAAGAAGTCACTAGGGATTCTCTGGGACCCGACAACCGACGAGTTCATGTTCAACGCCGATCATATAATAACCTCGGAGAATACATGACCAAGATACAGCTATTCAGTCTAGCACTGACGCTTTAGAGACTTTGTAAAACCCGATTATATTTTCAGCGAAAAGGGCATTGCAGATATCCTGGCTTGCGAACGGCAAATGGAATCAAATAATAAATAACAAATATTGAATTTGTTCATCTCTCGGCTTGAACTGATGAGTAAATTGATGGATTCTATACTAGGGCAATATATCCGAGACCAACAGAGGGTAGACCATAAAGTGCACATCTGGACATACTCTTAGATCGCCACGTTAGATCACAGCCGCCAACAAAACCCCAGAAATATGGGTACAAAACCTAGTCTCTAAAATCAGATAATTCGGTGCAGAAATCTACTTCTGCGAAAAGACGCAGAACCCGTCTGACCTACTCTCAAGGAGCGGCTCAGCCATAGATTTTAAAAAATCAAACTGGTGGAAAGACCCCAAATTGCTACCAGAGTTTGAAAAAAACCACTCGAGATCAAGGCAAATCTAAAATGCGAATGGACATTACCAGGCCAAAACACGCGTACTGTCGCAAAGAGAATAGCGACTTGGATAACATGGTGAGGGTCCAAGCTTTGGTTCTAAGAGCAGTGGACTTTTTAAAAGAAAAAGGATTCAAATCGACACAGTTTAAAGCAGTTGCTTTCTTTAAATTCGTCTTTAGTTTCTCTTCATGATGTTTTCGAGCTAAGAAAGCACGAATGGCTCCAGATGAAACCGCCAACCGAGGAATTTTTTTCGAGGCCAATATTAATTATTAGTTGTAAACATTGCCATTTTGGCTTTGGAAATCATATAATAACAGACAAAATATCGTCTGCTTCTTTTGTCTGGTTTGAATTTACTTCTTTCCCTGCATGTTTTTAAATTTTTTTTGCTTACATTGTTTCACGTTTTTAGAAACATGGCACTGTCAAAGTTTCAAATATGAAAAGCCCGGTTTATTTGCTGGAGACTTCAGGCAAGCTGTAAGAGTCAGGGTCGTATCCTTAGCAAGCTTGACGGTCGAAAACTTCGTCACAAAAGTAGGTTGTCATCGCGAAATGCAATCTGGACTACGCAAGATCTTTCTAGCCTCTTTCAACAAGAGACAATTAAGGGAATAAATCTTTATTTGCATTGTCATCCACAATATATGGGCGTTTGTTGGGGTATTTATAGATATCATATAAAATTATTTACTCAAAATTATCTTCAAACTTTTTTTGGTGCAGCAGATCGGGATCATTTCATGCTATGGCTTGGGACCATATCGCGCAAGATTACTTGCAATCGCTGCTGGAATAATATTAAATCATCCCCACCAGACTGTTTCTATTGGATTAGAACTATTGTCATATGAAAATACTTATATTATTCTCCTTTCAGGTAGAGGCGCTGCAGCCCTTGTTTCTGGAGCCCAAGTTGCAGTTGCACATATTGAAATGCACCATGATGCTGCTGAGTGTGGCCTTAGTGCTGCTGCTGAAGCCCAGGTCGTAGTTTATATTGAAATAGACCATGTTTCTGCTGCAGGAAACCAAGCTGTTGGTGCCCGTCTTTAAATGACCAATGTTGGTGCTGATGATGGCTTTGGTGCTGCTGCTGGAGACCAAGTTGCCGGTGTTGGAAGGGTCCATGCCCCTGCTGGTGGTAGAGGTATAGCAGGGCTATAAATGAATGTCTTTGATTTTAAATTAATTGGTTGCAATAGGTGGTCAAAGTAAAAATGGTGAAAGACGAATGGCTCATGGACGAATAGGAAACGTCCGTTGTGGTGGAGGTAGAGTTTAAGTCAACTCCTGTTCTGTGCAAAGAAAACCTAAAAACACAAGGTAAGGTAAAATATAAATTAGTAGGAATATTTCAACTAAGCTTTTGTGTTTATTTCAGGTGTTAAATGTGCGAAATTATCTTGTATTTTCTTTTTGGCCGATGCATCTCACTTTAAGAGTTGCTTTATTGAAAGTCCTTTTTTTCAATAAAATCACATTCAAAAACATTTGTCTATGACAAAAATTCAATAAAAAAAATCGTAGCAAACAAAATTTAAATGCCAGGCACTGATGATCTTTAAAATGGTGCTGAAACTTTGTTTCTCCTACTCCTCTTCTTTAACTTCGTCAAGACGACTACGTGTGCCAATGCTGCTGGAACCCAAGCTGCAGGTGCTTATGTTGAAAATGAACAAAAATAAAAATCAGGATGCACTCCGCTTGCTCAAAGTTATTAAAAAGCTGTAATCCATGTGTGGTTAAATCTGCTTCAAAGTGTGGCAGGCGATTGGTAAGTTCAAGTGCATCTTGCGAAAATTGAATCTCGCTTCTAAAAAATGGGGTACCTTCGTCACTTACCCTTTCGCCAAGCTTCATAACCTAAAACTTTCAGTAGAGTAAATAAGAGTAAAATCAAATGTTTCTCTATTTTAGTGTAAAAATTGTATTTTCTAACCTAAGTTGAAAGAATTTACATATTTATTAATTTTAAAGATGGTATGTTAATATTATAGTCCCGTAATTTGATGTCTGTCATGCGGGATTATTGATCAACATAATGTTAGCTTGCTTCCTAGATAATTTGAGCTTGCTAAACAAAGTTTATTTTTTACGGTTCCCGCCACTTTTGGAATCGCGTCACGCTTGAAGAACCCGGCCGCCAGTCGACAGAAGTGGCTTTTCTGGTGTCTGATACCCCTCTAACCATGTTTTAGCATCATCATCATTTTACCATCTTTTGCTAAATTGTAATAATTTTTTTTGCTGAGCTCCCAGACTAACCTTTTCCTATTACAAAATGAGATGCATTCTGGATTTTTTGTTTATACTTGCATATTGCAATATATCAGAATTCCGGTAATATAACCCTGGCGATATCCCTATAGAAGTGTGTTTTCTAGAACAAAATGGCAGAAGATCCCATTATTGATAGCGTATTATTCAAGTTTGAAGACGGTTCATTTGATATTGGAAATGTCTCTGTGTTTGCCAATTATCCAGCAGAACAAATTTCAGCTTAGAAGAGTACATCCTCAACTGGCCTAACCAGCAGCATCATGAATCAAGTCGTAAAACCAACAAGAAAGGGAGGCCGTCTAAAGCAAAATGTAGTAGGTTGGCTGCAACTATCATCTGCACCAGTGGTAAACATTTTTTCTTATTTTTACTTCAGAAAATTTCCCTAAAAATATGTTATCCATATATCTTTTGTGTGTGTCAAATTACAGATGACAAGCTGTCGCTAACTCAAAAAGCTTCCAGTCTTGCAGCAGCTCGAGAGATTAATGGCTCTACTAAAAATCCATCCTCTTCTTTTAATGAAGCTGAAACTGATGCTGTCACACCTGAACCAACAAGAAAATCACACCGAGCTGTGCCCCAAACTGAAAAAGCTAAAAACTGTAACAAGTCAAGAAAGAAAAGGCTGATGTTGATATAGCTGAAAAGGAGAGGTTGGCCTTAAAGGCTGAAAAGAAGAAGAAGAAAAAGGCTGACCGAAGTAAGCTGGCCCATGAAATATTGAATAAAGTGACGTCACCATCATCTTCAGTTGCAGTAGCTCCATCTCCTTCAGTTGCTGTTATTTACGATAATCAGAATTCTAATTCATCTCAAGATTATGAAAATGTAATGTTGAAACTAAAATAAAATATGTTGAAATCATCATCAGTAGCATCAACCATTTCTACCAAGTCAGGGGATGTGTTGAGATGAACAGCAATTTCGGCAATTCTCAACAATTACTGGAACAAAACAGGAAAAATGACGACTCATCATCTAACTTCATGCCCCAATTGCCGACAAGGTATATATTTAAAAAAAGTACCAAAATTTTCTTAGCTAATTTTATAAAGATCACTCTCATTATTATAGGGAACAAAAAACTCGAGCATGATCTAGATAACAGTTACCTGAACCAACAGCGAGCAATCAACACCAGCCAATCGGAGTTGATTGCATCTGGATTGGGGACAAATTCGCCTAAAGTAAAATTTCTATACTAAAATTTATCGTTGTTATCTTATCGTTTGGTTGTGTCAATTAACATTCTCAACCATGTCTTTGCTTGTCAGAATCCACTCATTAACAACTATTTAGGTGAGGATCATTCAAATTACGGGAGCTATCAGCAGCAACATGCCAGCAGCAGACGATTAGATGAGGCGCAATCAAGCCTAACATTTTTGTCAAGTGTGTCAAAGGTAAATATTTATTAATCAATATTTATAATCGAACGTTTTAAAAATCTATATTTTATTTTTCAGAGTCCAATTAATTCACTTGACACAGAGTTGACGAACGCTGCTGAATGTTCTAAGTTCTAAGTTTTACAAATAATTACGATTTGACCTGTTTTCTGTATTATTATGGTGTTGATTTCTGTATTTTTCTGGTGTTGAATGAATGTTGATTGTTTGTCATATACACAGATGAAAGCTTCATATATTGTGTTTAATAAATATTTCTTTTAGTAGTAGAACAACTAGTAAGTTTACCGTAGTAAAAAAAACTGTTATACGATTACTATAGTAATAAAACTGCATTTTTTATTGAAGAAAAACTACAGTAATTTGAACTAAAAAAACTACAGTTTTTTTGGCCAAATAACTCCTCATAACTAGTAATGGAAACTATAGTTAAACTACAGTTAAACGGAAGTTCTTTTTTAGCTGGGAATTGAGGTTTTTTTTTACATTTTCCTATAAATGAAAAAGCAAATGTTAAAAACTTCTTTTTTTCATCGCTTAAAAAACATTCTGTGCATAATTACATCAAGAATTCCGTTTCATTGAAAACAGTTGGGGAAAATCACGACCACCAATAAACATAAGTTGTTAACCAAAATTTGACATTTTGTCGTAATCTATCAGTTGCCTGTGTTTTTTTTTAAATTGAAGCAGGTAAGTGAGGTGGCTTTTCTTTCGGTTAGTGCCTTCTTTCAAATGCTGAAATAGGCAGATGAATTACAATATGGTACAGCTGCTGAGTAAGGATCTATTTGTTACTTGTCAGAATGTTGAAGGTCATAGTCTTCTTCCTCGTCTGACCTCGTTGGCACTGCAAAAAAAACAGTTTGAATTATTTAGGCGAATAGAATGGGAAGTAAAACTAAGTTAAAGCGTTGTGCAATGTTTCAGAACAGCAAAAACCATAAAATATGTGGTTGTTGTTGTTAGGGGGATGTGAATTTGAAAACGCATATTAAAATATATTAATCATGATTAACTATTATAAGCTATATATCTTTTTCAAGTTGTTGTATGTGGTGTGAAGATGCTTGAGATATGCATGGCTTTAACCCAGGATGGAACTGGATGTCAAAATCAGCAGCAGAAATGTCAGGTACAAAAGGAAATAAGGCAGAACGAATGAAACAGTCAACACATCCTGCATAGAAATGCAAATGAATTATACACCATATTGTTGATTGAAGGTTGTCCATTGTCATGATTACTCGCTATCAAATCTTCCAAAGGTAATATTGCTTTATTCTTTTACCTAAATAATTCAGGCAGTGTGGAAGACAGATCCAGCAAATGTGTCATATAGCTGTTGGGTACTCCTCAATGAAGTTCTTTAATTGCTATTCTTCTAATTTTTGGACCATATTCTAGTGTAAGACAATTTACTTTACTTTTCCTCTTTCGTTTGAGTCTTCGACAAACCAGGGGGAATTTCATCCACTTGTGTGTCACTCACTAGTTATTGCAGGAAGTCACGATCGGGTTCATAAGTCAGCTGTTGCTGAAATAAAAGGAATGTCAAATTTTTGAAGATATTTTGAAGTCTGACAATGATGCGAGTTTAGGCAGAAGGGCTCGAATGAAAGTTGCACTTTTGATATTACAGAGACGACTGAGAAGCATTCTAAGAAAAAAACTATAGCACTATAAATGGACGGACGAAGTTTGGCGATGGGAAAGATGCCAAATTCCATTCCCTAGCAACAGATATCAATAAAAGAACCAAGAGTAGAAGAACAACAACAAACGATAACACAAGAAATTGTTTTGCTATTGCTGCAAGACAACTGGATTGAAGCGATCGATGATTGTGATATCGGTGAGCGATTTGGAATGTATGGAAACATTCCCTTACCCTGTTCAATCCAATTGTTTTAGATGATCCAATTACTCCATGGCCAAACAGTATGGTCCTCGATTTGGACACTCTTCGAACGATTGCAACCTAATCCATTGAACAAGGTTAGGTTTTACTTCAAAAAATTTAATATGTGTAACCGCAAAGAAGAAAAGAATAGAAGAGGTATGAAAAAATACGCCCAAAAAGGATGTGACGAAGTTCTTAAAGTTCCACGGCTGCATCAAATTGTCCGTGATGCGAGAAAAGTAAATTCCAGAGTGTCTCGGAACAATAATGCAAATGCCGAACAGGATAATCATGAGAACAACAATCCTGATACGGTCGAGGTGGCATGAAAATTCTGTTCAATCACATCATTTTGCCACTTTTACCAGTCGAGAAAATCTCGTTGGTTTCTTCAAACAGGCTTTCAACAATTTTACTCATTTTTGACAACGGTCCTTTTCTCGAGCACCTTTGCAGATGAGGAGGAATGCGTAGCAGAAACCAATCAAGAAAATAAGCCTGATTGAATATAACAATATTGAGAAACTACCTAGCAAGTAGAGGTTTACGGTTTTTATTCATACTTACTTCCGTAATTTCTTGTGATTCTTCTTCTTGGTTTTTAGCCACACTATTGAGCGTAAATTAACATCACCGCCATTCCAAGAGATAGCAGCTCCTCTCCCATTGAATCGACTCCGCCAAACACAAGCCTTTCACACTACTGGAGTTGACTTCGCTGGGCCATTGTTTTACAAACCATTACAACGAAGAAGGAAAAGGAAAGCTTCGTCATCCGTCCAGGATCCGACTTCAGCAGACGATCCAACTGAAAAGCTAGCTGAGGATCCGCCCGCTGAAGAAGACGCTCCAAAAGAAGCTACGATCGCAGGCGTAGAAGATTTATTCGAAGAGAATTTCGAGATCCAAGATATTCTACCTACAACCACTAAAGCTAAGAAAACTAATCATCTCAAGTGTTATGTTTGTCTTTTCACATGTGCAGCCACTCGTGGGATTCATTTGGAATTAATGCCGGATATGACCGCACGCTTCTTTCTACTTGCCTTCCGTAAAATTGCAGCTGGACGAGGACCCGTCTCAGTAATGTGCTCGGACAATGCTCAAACGTTCCGATGCGTCGACCGATACCTGAAGACATTCAACGCTGACCCAATCGTCCAAGATTTCCTAGCATCTAGAAAAACTCTCTGGATATTTTCCGCCAGACTAGCACCCTGGTGGGGAGGATTCTGGGAACGTATGGTGAGGAGCGTAAAGGATCTGCTACGACGCTCCAACGGTCGAGCCTGTCTGCACTACTTGGAATTGGAAGCAAGTTTGATTGAAATCGAAAGCCTGATTAACGCACGCCCGCTCAGCTATATTGGCAGATGATAAAGGAACTTTATCCCAATGATGAAGAAGAATTTGTTTTAAAATTGGTTGATAAGCTATACACGAATTTTTTTTAAATTTACAAAAAAACGAATATGGCTTCAAAGGTTGGGTTAGACCTGAAGATTCCAATCGACCCAAATCAATTATCCATGATTCGAAGTAAGTCATATCATATTTTGTAATGCATTATATGTTACCATAAAACTTTTTATTGTTCATTATTTTTTTAGATGCCATTTCCGAGATGTACAGCATCCCGCTGTAAAAAAAACAGACGCTGCCTTCTTATCTCGAAAAGAAAATAGGGCAAAAATTTAATGTCAATTTAACAGCTTCCAGCAATAAAAGGCTAAAAACTTACAAAATGTTAAATGCGCAATTAGAATCATTGATGGATTAATGATTTGTGAAATAATAGCGGTTCAATACACACCCTTTCTCATTGAAGTTGATTCTTCTATAATCCGACAGTCGCCCGCTACCCCCAGACGTTTGCTGGTGGGCAAGGTAATGGCGAATGAAACGACACAAGGCAATATATTCTTCCTGGCATTCAACCTAATCAAAGGAAATGTCATAGATGAGCAGATGATCCACTTCCGATCACTCCAAACCAATTCCTGAATAATCGACGGTCCACTCGCGCCGATCCAGAGCCAGCAGTTAATTTGCTAGCTCCTACCTCAACTGGCGTCTGGCTACAAGAAATGGACAAACTCAGGAAATAATACGTCGCTGAAATCTGCTCAAGATTCGTCGACGACTATTTACTTCAACTGGATAACTTTCACTCTAAAGGAAATTCCGGAAGAAAGATCGGCTTAGGAGAGTTCGTCGTAATCCACGACGAGCACTCCAAACGGCTCATGTGGTCCATCGGAGTAGTAAAGGAAATAATACATAGCCGCGACGTACTCATTCGCTCCGTTATGCTTAAAGTTCCCAATGGTAACATTATTAATCGAGCGATCCAGTGTCTTCATCCAATAGAGTTACGAGAAGACCTCGATGAGGACATCGAGATTGAACATCCGGATCCGATCCGGGAGCCGGAAGAGGATCCAAATCCGCTCATTCTAGAGCCAGAACTTGATCCCGCCATCGAAGATGCTGCACCAGCTACCAGAGAAGCGGAAAACGTCGTCGGAGAAGTCGAGCCGGATGCTACGGGCTCTGGCAGGGAGTGTGTTGGGAATAAAACGACCCAACAGACGACGACTACACGACCCGGACGCCGCGTAACAACCCCAGCGCATTCGCTCATTGTTTTCACTTCCCTTAATTGTCTCACCCCACTAAATTGATGTAACTGAAATCAGTGAATTAGAATAAACGATTGAGAGAGGACAAGGTCTCTTAGTGTCACCTTTATTTCACCTTAAATCCGTAAGTACGGAAAGTTACGCCAACTGAAACATTTATAGATTTAACATAACCTCCCATGCATGCACGCAACCCGGACAGCCAAGTGCCGTCTGACCAACCCTCACATCCCGCTTGTCCAATTTGGTTCGTATTTTTTTCTTTTTTCTCCAGTTTTTCTAATATAATTTCTAATTAGATTCAAGCATGTCCCCCCTACTTTTTGAATAAAAAGAGTAAATTTTTGTAGTTCGGTACCTGAAAAGAACTTTTGAACTAGAGGATGGTGTCAAGATCTTCCATTTTCCAAATTGTCTTTCCAACCTTTTTCATGAGTCAGTCAATGGCAGCAGTAGGCGCCTTATTACCTCAGCAAAATATCTAAGCTAACTTTTAAAGTTGTAAAAAAACATAATACCAAATCCAACAGTGTCATTCTATCGCGAATTGGTAAAACTACTGACAAACTACTACTATTTTGGAAATATTGATAAGTAGCAGTTCTTCACCTTCATAAACCATCACTTCATAAAGAACTGGTTCGTCAATTGCTAATGCAAGCCATATGATCCATCACTGAGGAAAGATAAAATATTCTAGTGAAACTACTGTAGGCTATCTTCAAAAATGTTCATATTGAGCAACTAAAAAAAAGGTTCCATATAATCAACGAAACGTTTTTCGAAGAGGTTACTTCACTTTTATTGGTTTTCTTGTGTAAAATCTTCTTTTTTGAAAGTCTTTTAATTTGAAACGTCAATCTTTACCATCTGTTTACTTCCAGAAACGAACGATTAACTCGTCCAGTTGCGGAAAAAATAACTCGAAGAGCCCTTCAAAAGCAGGAGCCTCCTCCGTTGAGAAACCTTGGACGATCCATTAACGGTGGCGAGATTTGGATATAGGACAATATTGAAATCTTCCAAACCAGAAACCGCGAAATTTGGAATACAACGAACAACATCTGTAGCGATATCTCTACTTAGGACGAGCAACAGGTGAACGTGATCTTAATTAACGACATGGAACGAGAGACTTGAGACGTTTCCTTTTCTGGTGAGAGCGTTAAGGATTAACGAATCGTCATCACAATCGTTAAAATTATGCATACTAGAATTAATAGAAATACTTCTCAACGCGTGAAAACGTAAATCATATTTCTCAGTTGAAGTCGTAAGCAACCCACTAGCCGTGGCTACTCAAAAAAATATCATATATATTTTTTTAACTGCACGTTAAGAGAGCTTAAAGAGTTCTGAATGGTCTGAATGACGTGGTTTCTCAAATATCTCGTGTCGTTTTAGCAAGAAGCAGACGGTTTTTGTCGCATTTTCGAACAAAAGATTTAGGGAACGTTATCTATGAAGCGTAACTAAAATTTTCGTTCTGCCATCGGTCGCAGTGTGCGCATCGGCATGTACTACGCACGACGTTGTTGCTTGTCTAATACTTTTTGGTTGAAATAACATCTCTAGAGAAGGCAGAGACAATTACTATGGTTACCCGCCTCAACGTTAAAGGCTTCCATAAGCTTTTGTCGTTGTCTTGATTTGATTGCCTCCCAACAAATCCTGCCACCTGGTGGGTGTGTACCAACACCACGTGTCACCCACCACCGTTTAATACCCATTTTAATTTCTAATTTCTAACAACATTGATACGTTATTACAATAATTAGTCGTTATTGGTTTGGTTGGCTATCTTTATTGGTTTCCACTTAAAGTGTTACAAAATACTTAAATTCAAGCAAAAACAAAAAAAATAAATGTTCCCCTGTGGGACCGTAACCACGTTCTATGAAGTGGTGCTGTAGTGCTCTACCCACTACACCACTTGCTATTGTTTTTCAACTGTATTTGGTTCAACGGCTTTGTAATATTTCTGTACAACGGTTTTCTTTCGTCGTTTTTCATTAAGTTGAGACTATCACCGCTAGATGCGCTCAAAAATGGGGGGGGGGGCGGAATAGAGTTTTAAAAAGGCATGTCCGTAGAGGGCCCATCAAGACGACACCGTCTTCGAGAGAATCTTCCGCCCTAAGTGACGGGTAACCAAATTAATGGCTCTGGAGAAGGTTCTACACCGTCAAAAACTTTTTCTCAAGTACAAAAGTAAGTTAGCCGCTTTTGGTGCGACCGAACACTGGGGGCTCAATGGTCGCTCGAACTATCAGTGGGAAAGTCGGCGAACCTATAGTGATCTAGAGTGTGTAACTCCGCCCCATTTTTCAAAGCGCGTTCGTTCACGTGTTCTCGTAATTTGAAAAAAAAAATATTTTTGTTTTCAAATTAATTGTTCAACGCAACGCAAATTACTTCTAAACCGCATCGAGATTTACTATAATGCTGTTTTAAGTGATAAGCGTAAAATGGTTTCAACTCAGAAATAGGGAGTGGAAATAATGTTTTATAGACACCTTTGATGTAATCCAAAACGGAATTATTTAAAATAAAGTATTCTTAAAAATATTAAAAGATTGAAAATATGAAACACATTATATTTGCTGTCTTTAAAATTTAAGTCGGCAAATAAGACTTGTGAATGATTTCAAAATATGTGATTGCACCTGGAATATCTTAATTTGGATATTAAATTACATGAAATGTAGTGTTTGGATAAATTTGTCATAAGTGAGCCATGTAAGCTAAGTCAGCTGTGGAATGAAACTTTACCAAATATTTACATAGAATATTCATACTTATAATATTCAAGCTTACAAACAGTTGTATGTAAACCAACGAAGGATTGAAATATTCAAGTCAGAGTCAGCGATCCGTATTAACCAAATATATATTTTATTTTGTTTTTCAAAAAGTTTACTTAATTGGTTTTTCTTGGATCAGATAAGGTTTAAGGTCAAAGTAATTCTCTGTCTGCTACACAGTTTTTAACAATATTCTAAATAAAATGACTTCAAATTTTATTTATAAAAATTGAAGTTTTTAAAATTTGAAGAACTATAGGCCCTACAAATTTTTTTTGTGCTTTAATCGAACTGGAAACTTCCGACGTTTACATTGTCTATTTTGGCCTTCTCTCATGATTTTGAATAATTGAAATAATTGTAAACATATAGTAGGCTACTTCAAATCTGTTTTAAAATTAGACACTTAGTCCCGGAATTTTAAATTCGCAAATTTTTTTTATAAATTTTAATTGAAAGGAATTAGGTTTAGTACCAATATTCCAAGTGGTATTACCTATATATAAGGTTAAACATCTCATCTAAAGTATCTTTCTGTAGAAGAAATGACTGAAAAAACGCTTTAGGCAACAATATACAGGATAAAAATTGAATTGTCAGAGATTAAATAATCGATTCAATTTTAACAACCCCAATCTACAGCAAAGTAGATTGGGGTTGTAGATAACCAGAAATGTTTCAACCTTACTAATCGAGTAATCCCATGTTGGACTTGTTCTTTGTATATAAAAAGGGCCACTGTAAATTTAAAAAGTGTATATTCTGTTGAAAATATTGAATAAGGCTCACAACGTAAATATAAATCAAAAGAAATACAACGACTTGTTCCGGAAATTAAAAAATTAAAAAATTGGTAAAGCTTATTCCGAAGAGTTTACATAGTATTTTCGTATTAACGTGAGCGAACATCAACAGAATTAGTTTTATGGATGCTTTCCAGAAACATAACTCAATATTAATCGTACCAATTGAGGTTGAGTAATGGTAAAACAATGGCAACTGTTAATAAAACCCACCGCAAAAATCCACCTTTGCCCGTTGTGTCGGCAGCCTGTATAGCAGCCATCTCATTACCTGGAAATTCCATAACAATTAATAATTTGTAAAATAGAAGATGAAAATAAATTTACCAAGTGCCACATGAACATGAGTGGAAGCTGAAAGTCCACTGGATGGCTGACAAGTGTAACGCCCGGAATCAGATGGAGTTGCACTGTTAACCATTAGACGGTTAACTGAAGGTGGACCGGGATCAAACGTCACAGAATAACCTGCTCCATTCCACCTTTTTTTAAAGGCTGAGGGTTGATGGTGTTGATCTTGACTACCAAAATTTGAAGATTTGGAGTCAACATTCCAAGACACGTATTCCGGTGGTTTCAGGGTCTGCTTTCAAATATAAATAAACACTGAGATGAATAATAGTACAAAATTCTTAAGTGTTCTGCTGAACGAGTTTTGCCATTCTTTTGAATGTAAAATTGATCCTTTTCTGCAAATTTTTTCTCATTCACCATCATTTTGATGATGCTACATAAACTAATAAAAATTTTTATTCCGTCCACAAAAAAAAGATTCTTGTAAAAAAAAGTAGTATAGATGTTATTCCAGTGAAAAACTAGAAGTCGAGCAAAAAGTCGTGCGCAGTTTACGCCGATGCGCAACACAGCGGCCGATAGCAAAACTAAGATTGTTATTACGCTTGACACTTAGCGTAGGACCAATCCTTTGTTCGAGAACCGTCTGCTTGTCGAACAAAGGATTGGACCTACCCTGCAAACGAATGAAAGTGAGAATTGAAATTGTCTGTAATCATGATTGTTATGACAAAAAATGGGCTGCCGTGGTGGACCAAAATATTAGAAATTTTGCCAAAAATTTCGGCAGTCCATCTTTGGTGTCAGAACTTGGGGTAAGCAGAACGACAGAATGTCTTCGATACTCCCAGCCATTGAAGTTAATCCATTTGGCATTGCTAACCAATCCGTCATCAGGGATAGGCGAGCTCCCACTGCAGTCATTTACAAAACTTTTTAAAGTTCCCAATTTGGCTGGGCCAACATTAAATTGTCGCTTTCAAAACAATCCAGATTTACAGATTAGGTCAAAATATACTCTGGACATGAAAAGCTGCAGATTTTGCAAAGTTAATGAAACTACAATTAGACATGGCTAGTTTTTTAACCATATTATGGAAAGCTTCAAACCTCATACACCAGTAATTAGTTGGAGGGCCATGCATTCTAATTACCTCTGGGTAGTGTACCATGTGATGAAATTTATTAATTGGTTGCACACTTGGATACAATTCACGGAATCTTTCTAAAAATTGCCTAATGAGATCTTCCAACACAGCAATTTGTTCAAGTGCTATTTTGTGGGAAAAGAGAATATCTAAAATATCCAAGAGTTGTAAATAATGAATATAATACTCATTGTCTTCCCTTATCAAATCACCCACTTATAAAGGAAAAATTCTAATCTAGCACCAATTTTGAGATGCACGTTGTTTGTTTGATAATCACCCTTTTTCCGGATTCCGGCATCAATAAATTTTGTTGAAGGTTTGTTAGAAAGGTCGTAAAATGAAAAGTGAAAGAGTAGTATTCTACGGTTTAATTCTGTTGCAGAAATTTTTGTTGTTCCACACGAATAGAGTTGCCTTATAAAAAGTTTGATCGTAAACGAAACTACGCCTTCCAAGAAATGGTGCATGGCATCTAAAATTCAGTTCTCCCCGAAATGGAAATATTTTTAGCAATTCAGAAGTTCTGAAATTGAAAATTTCAGAAATGAAATTGAGAATGTTCTGAATCAGAACACAACACGAACGGATTCCAGTTTCACTCGCTTTTTCAGGATTGCTAGCAGAAGCTTCAACCGCTTCGTCATAGTTTTCTCTGGTCCTCATTTCAAACTGATCAAAACAACTTTTTTGTTTTATTTTTTCCCTAGTAATTAAACAAAGCCTACAGAACCTATTTGCAGAAGGTGAAAAAAATCCCCCAATCTCATGACCGCCCATTGTGTCTGCACATACACCAGCGATTGTCCCTCTAATTCTAAAGTTGGTGAAATCAGGAATGCCAAGCAGCATTCCATCTTCTGATTCAAGTTCTTTCAATTCATCACGAAATTCCGAGAAAACAAAATCAAACGAATTATTTGTTACGTGAATGCTGTTGACAATGGGAAAAGGGAAAATATTTGCAAGTTTAGAATTCTCAGAATTAGGTAAATTTGAAATTCGAAAACAGAATATAAAGCTAGCTCATGTTTTTTTGTTTTAGAACCGAGTGGATTAGTCACTTCGACTTCGTCGTAAAATAACTGAATTCGAATGGCATTAGGGTTTTTCGAGAATAGAGGATGAACTTGTACATATTTACTGTCTATCGTTCCACGCACAATATCATCCTGACTTTGAATTTCTGAGAAATAAAGGCGCCTAAAGCCATCGTTAGAAAACAAGGCAGTCAATCACTTTTTTATAGACATATACTGAAAAGTTTTGTTTTTGTCTGAATTCCTATGCTTCCATAAGTCATCCTAGTTTTCAAATTGGAATTTATAAACAGTTCCTCAGGTTCTATTAAATTTAAATTGGACTTGTAATACACAGCAGCGGTAGAGTACTTAACGTAACATACTTAAGTGGGTCAGAATTACTTACAAGACGAAACTACTTACGAGCTTAAGATACTTAAATATTTTTTTTAACTTATATTTGTAAGTAACGATTAAGCATGTAAAGTATGTTCCAGAAAAACCTCCAACATACTTGCAAAATAGTCCCTACTTACCTCATACATTACCTACTTGCACATTGTGGCTACTGTTAGCCTACTTGCCATTCAACCTACTTAAACTAGTAACCTGCTTCATAATGAAATCCAATGAATAGGCCCACGATTAAAAATGTCATGTTTATTTCCATGAAGAACATTTCCAGATTACATTTTAGTATGACACGTTATACACAGCATGAGACTTGACTGACAGTACTGAGTTGGGTTGATGGCATCACTTCACCGAGGCAGCAGCATTTAAAAAGGAACCACCATTATTAATTTTAATTAAGAATTTTAACCATTAACCATTAAAGAATTTTAACTCTCGACTTCTTTTGGGGATTATCTTTGGTCAAACATTTAACATCGATAATGGCGAAAACAGAGTAGGCGGCTGCGTAATCTCGATCAATGACGTAGTACGTTGCCAACAGATTCAACAAAGTAATGGACACACTATTAGTTTGGATGTTTTTTAAATTCAACACCCCCTCCACCAAAAATTAACATGGAATGGACATCATCGCCCTCGAAAAAAACATTGCACTGGGATTAAGGCCATTGTAATTCTAGGCTCAACAGGATTACCAACCTGACGTTTTTGAATAAACGGTGTTTAGAATCTGAAACCCCACGCTTTGTTGAGCACAAACTATTGATTGCATGTATCACATCTACATCTCCATGATTTCCATTTTAAAAAGTATGTCCTCCATTTTTTCGTTTCGAAAGAAACTGGCGAAAATTGGTTATAAGTAAATAAAAGTTTTCACAAAACTTACCTATCTCAAGATCGCACATTGGCTCCATTCTAGCAAAATCTTCATAGACCTGGACTAAAAAGAAAAAAAATGTTAGCTACTGCAGAATTACTAGGGACTAAAAGCACTTTACAATTTCAAAATTGTTGTAACTAGGGTTTTTTTCCAACATTGCCTTTGTTGACAACTTCTTTTTCGAATTGACAATTTCTCTTCTAGCCATAAACTCTTAATTTTTTTTTTCTTCTTTCTCATTCACCAAATCATTATTGCAGTGCTTGTCGGCGATATCATCTCCTGGTGGTTGGATACTTTTGAAAGCATCAAGGACATCGCTTGCTGTGACAGCGGCCACCTGTTGTTTTTTGGCATGCTTCTTTTGATTCCTGGCCAGCTCGCGACGTGCTCCATGTTGTTGACTATCTAAACGATTATTAATGGCACGAATCACCTTTTTAATTTAATCACCTTTACAGTTACCTGCAATAGATAACGCAATATTTAACAAAGGAAACAATTACACAAATAGGATATGTATAAAATTACATATGAGATCGGGCCGTGGTCTTGTAATGGGAGCAATCGCCATAAGGCGATTAGCATCAAGAACAAGTTCAGCCTCGGTACTGATTGCTAATTCATTCTTAACGACATTATAATAACATCGCATGACTAGACTTTAAGACCTTAGGCTTTCTATGATATTAGAAATCTGCACAGTTATAACCTGCCAACACCCGTAGGTATATAAGCGCGACTCCATCGGAGATCACGCACGCATTTGTACACTATTGTTTGCCCTGTATTATTGTATTTGCATGTTACTGATAGTACTAAAATACAAGTGTATCCTTCCTACAATCGTCATCTTTAGTTAATCAGCTTTAACCCCCGTAACGAACTGTTACAATTGGCGACCTTGCCGTACGATCCACCATCTCTTCCATAACAACCGTATATCTATCTCTACATCCATCACTACCTACGTTCCAGCTGCTCCCACAGCGGGATTGGCTTCATTTCGGAGTAAGTCAATGTCAAATATAAAATCAAATTTGGTCCCCGTCACGGAGCATCCGCTCATCGAGAAAACGAAATTAGAGCTACAACTTACCCTGATCCGCATATACAAATTTACTTACAAGATATTACTTTCCAACCAGTACCTTCTATCGAATCTCCCCCTCAATACTCAGCCATAACTTTCCCCATTACAACAACCTACCCAGATTTATCAATCGTGCGTACATTCAATCTCCCTATTGCAGTACGTCCTCGAATAATTAGACCACCAACTCTTTTAGGAAATCAGCAACCCAGCCCACTACCATCTAAACGCTCACGTATCACAGATAGCCCTCAATCTGACTCTGATCGAACAACAATCTCCCAGTATTATTCACAAGAATTTTTTCCAACCGAAAAAAAAAGAAATAGACTCATACTAGAATTCAATACATATCAATCAGCCTTAACAGAATCACTCTCGACTCTCACAGAAACTAAATTAAAAGCAGCCGAAACTACTTCAATTAAGTACAGAAAAGGTTAAATACTGAAATTAAATCAAAGGAAAAAAGAACAAAGAAAACTAACTAAAAAACTACACACAGCCGAATTAGAAATCAAACGTCTCGAGTATCGTTCACAAACATACCAAGTAGCAGCAGAATCTGCATTTAAAACATCAGAAATTCCGAAATCTAATCTCGATTCACAGCTTCAGGTCACAGTATCAGAAAACAAGAATTTAATCTCAGCCTTAGAACTCAAAACCAGGGCCGCAGCTCAATTAGAAACCGACCTCTTACAATCTACAACAGAAAATAAATCACTACAGGCAGATATCAAATTACTTAAAGTTTCAAATCAATCAAAAACTAATCAAGAACAAGCCCTTCAAGCGAAACTGCAACAACTCCAACAGCAATTGAACCAAAAAAACTCAGAACTGCGAGACACCTCCAAAACTGTAACTATACCCTTCAAACACAACTTACTGACCTCCAAAAGGAAACTCATCAACTAGAAAAATCTCACAAAGAAATCCTTCAACAAAATCAAAGAATACAATCAGAACTTGCCATTGGCAAAAAAGAAATCCAATTAAAATCTTCAGACCATTCTAAATTAGAAAAAGCTCATAAAAACCTACTTCAACAACTCCAAACTACTATCTCTGAATTAGGAAATACATAACTTCAACTCATTGATACAAAGAAAGAATTAAAAGATATACAATATTCACACAAAGAACTCTTACAACTGTTTAACACCACTAAATCAGAACTCATTACTAGTAATAGTTTCTGTGAAACAATAAAATTAAAAAATAGTACTCTCGTCAACAAGTATCACTACTTACAACAATCACAACGACTTCAACAACAGCTAGCAGGAGATAACCAAGCAACGTCCACAGCGTAAACTTTTGGTTTAGAACAAGATATAATCTAATTAAAACAATCCAACATACAACTACAAATTTCCATTACAAATTAACAAAAACACTCTAACTTTCAAGAAAAAAAAATCGAAGAACTAGAAACTCAAGTGAACAAATTAAAACAGGTAGAGCAAGCACTCCAAACTGAACAAAATGAAAGTAAAACCCTTTCACAACAAATAATTACATTAAACACAGCCCTAACCGATGTACAACAAGATCACTTAAGACCAGAAAACGTCATTCAAGGATATCAAGATCAATTAGACGTTGAATTACCTTGCATCTCACCCACTGAACCTCATAACCTATCAGATCAACAATCACCATCACCTACCCCCAACATCCTATTGAACGAGCAACCCGCACCCACTGACACTGACGACATGGCCGCCACCGCCTTAGACGACCTCATCACTGCATTAAACCGCCGCGACGACATTCAAGCGATCCCACTTTTCAGTGGAACAGCAACCGACCAATACATTTCTTCTTGGTTGTCCGAAGCCAATTCAATTGCTACCATACACAAATGGTCAACAGAAATCAAAAGAGCAAACTTAGCATCACGACTCCGCGGACCAGCATTAAAATTCCACACACAACGCCTCACAGATGCTCCAGACGAAGCATACGCCGCTTGGAAACAAGCTCTAAAAGATCATTTCAAGCATCCAGCCGACAATCCAGCAAATCATTAAATTAGAAAACTTACAACAAACCCCAAACGTCCCAAACGTCCCCATTCGAAATTTCATTGATAAAATTAATGCCCTATACAACTCCATTTACAACGACGGTCGCAACCCTTAAAACCAAGACCCAGAATTAGATTCATTAAAAAACGATAAATTAGTTCAAATACTACTTAAAGATGCGATTAAACACATTCGCGACCTCATTTTTCAAAGACAACCTTCTTCGAATGTCAATTGGAAACAGGCACAAGAAGCAGCCATTATGGCCGAATCCATGATGTTTAAACAGTTGGCATTTGACCCACAAACACCCTCCACTACAACACAGCAAAACCCTAACGTGGATCTGTTAACAGCCACAATCATGCAACAAAAGAAATTAGAAGAACTAGAAAAGAAACTTAACAGCATCAATTTCTTATGTGACAAATCAGACACAAAAGAATCATCCGTAAACTACATGGGAGACGACTCCAGAAGCAGATCATCACAACGCCCATTCAACAACTCAAATTACAGTTCAGTCAAATGGAAAGACCAACAACAAAAACAATACCACAATAAAGACAACCAACAACACAACCGTCAAAGATCAACCAGCAGCAATTACCGAAGTGCAAGTGGACAACGAAATAAACCACAAGACAATCACAGAAATCGTGACCGATCCAAAAGTCCCTACAAACGCCCCCCCTACACCAAAAGACGACCGAAACAAACAACCCCGAGATAAATAACAGGTTAGATGCTACCGTTGTGAAGGAATAGGACATTACGCTTACGAATGTCGCACCAGGGATCCCAGGAAGTTCCCAAAACAAGAGAAATAAATTTTCAACATAAATCATATTGTTTTTTGCGTGTCCCCGTAGCTTTTATTCATTTAAAAACTTTGGCCCTTATAGACACTGGCGCGGCTGCTAGTTTTATTTCAGATGAGTGCCACGGTCCCTGACGCAGCAGTCTTAAATGAATATGCATGTACCACAAAAAGAGTTTTTCAAAGTGCAGAAGGAGAAAGTATGCCCGTTACAGGAATTTTGTGATTGTTATTACAACTATCCCCCGAATGCAATGTGTACCAAAATTTTTACGTATTACCAAAATAAGAAGAAGGTTGTATTTTGGGAATAGATTTGTTGAATTTACATAACATAACATAAGACGTAACTAAAAAAGAAATGCGATTAGGCACCAACGACAATGTTAAAATAATTAAACTTAATCAATTGAAAAAGAAAACATTCCCTCTATATCGTGTAGTAGACCAGCCGCGCATAGATTTTGATATGAAACACATTAAGGAACTCCCTGTTAGAAATAAGTTTAGATATAAGTTTAGAAAAAATTAACTATTTTGCTACTCGACTGCTGTGACGTTGAAAATCGTGTGCTATCTACGCTCATTTATTGTATACTGTCCAAAAATACCCCGTTTTAACTGTACCTGAATGACGGCCAAAATATAATTCTACATTTTATTGTATTACAACTAAACAAAGTAACTCAACAAAAAAAAATTAAACAACATATCCAACGCAGAATTCAATGGGCTTTTTAACCATTATTTTTGTTTTCTAATTATTTTGAACATTTCAGGGGTACCTCAATTATAAGATAACGCCGGGAGAAAAAATTCCGTCAATAAAAAAATGAAAAATTAAATTGTTTTATGTAGCTCCCACAATTTTCGTTACTTTCCATAAAAATTCTTGAGGGCAAGCATTTTGTTATTCTTGACATTGGGGTGAAAATTGATTATAATATAGTTATTACAACTAGTGGAAAAGTCAACTGTTCATAAATGCCCCTGTCCACAAATGCCCCAGTCTACCCTAGTCGCAACATTAAGAAAAATTTATAAGCGGGGCTCGGGGCAAAATTTATAAGGGATTTATAAGTTTTCTGTTATCGAAAAACGATTGATACAGATATGTAGATCTTTTTACGCTGATCATTTTTAATATAGGGTTTAGGGTGTGCAAATGAGCAAGAGTGCCCGTAAAACGCGTTCAAAGTTTTGAGTTTTACGGGGTTGACGTGCAGCCCAAGTCGGCCAGAAAGGGGGGTCGAGCCCCCCTTTCTAAGGGGGTGGCGCGTACCCATGGGAGAAGGGTGAGTGAAGGAGGGTTTACCTGGGCCATACTATAGTGACCCATGTTTCCCCCTTAACCACCATGTTACCGGTGGTCTAATGGACAGCATCCTGGGTTGACATGTCGAAGGACCCAGGATCAAATCTGTCAAGTCTAATAAGAAACTTCAAATTCAACATTAGCACCTGTCATTGCTATAGCAAGCGGTCACATGTTGCATTGCATAAGTCAATGTCTAAGCTAATGGACGGCTAGCTACCATACGTATCATACTTTCCTAATTTCAACTCATGGCAACGGTAGTCCATTGGTCAGCAACCTAGGTTGATATGCCAAAGGTCCAAGGTTTAAATCTCTGTTAGAAGTCTGTTAGAAATTATTTTGAAAGCATTGACGAAATAACTTCATTTTTAAATATAACCTGCTAAGTGATGACAGTCAAGAAATTTATTTGCTGCTTAATCAGTAGAAAATGAACACCAATAAAAATGAGAGTAGTTTTCAAGATCGAAACTATGATAGCTTCAAATTTTTTGCTTAAAGCATTCAAGAAAAGTTTTGAAAAAGTACGCTACGCTGAGAAAATGAGAATAAGATGCGAAATAATTTTACTTTACATTTTCGTATTGAGAACTATTAATCATGTGTAAAGGTATTCTGATTTAATTGCACCAATCAATTCGTTTATCGTTTCGCGCATTGTAGTTTATTCCACACTATCCGTTACTGCAATCCGCACTTGATATAACGTACACTCCCGTCGTACCGTCCTACTGTCTTCCAATTCATTCATTCATTCATCGCATTGCGACTAGTTATTTACGAATTTTTTTCCTTAATAAATATGCGGATCCGTTGCTGATGTGGAACTTGAACTTACCCAACTAAAGATGAGGATTTTCAACTGAAATTTCTAGAAATAATATAAAATCTTGATTCATCTTTTAGCTAATTATTTACTAGCCATAACTAGTTACTTCATTATTATTTTGTATTTTACGAAATTGCCGCTTAAACACACGCCCGATAACATCTTTCGATGGTGCTTAACAACGTTTAATCTTGTCTGCATAAACGTTAATTGCGTTTTATTGTTAACCTAAGGCTTCATTTGCAACTTACAATCATACTGCAAGCATCTTACATCTCCATCATCCAAGTGCTGAGGTAAAGATATGCCCTACCGACCTACTAGTTTTTCCGTAAATTATTCAGCGCAAATTATCAGGACACATTTGTAAGCTTATCGGGCCTTTTTTCCCACTTGTTTCTTACGAATCACTGATGTAGAAAAGCCCAGACATTTTTTAAATAAAAAAGTATCAACAGCGACCGACACCTTTCCCCAACTTGTGTTTGCGAATATGTTAGATAGGGTGTCCACCAGTTTCGGCACTTTTTTTCGGCACTTGGATTTCGTCGTTTTCGGCACCCCATGCAAATCACACTTCCTCGATTATAAAAATTATTGTCCATTTCGGCACCCAATTTGACCGTTTCGGCACCAATTTCGATTGTTTCGGCACCGACTTCAACCTTTTCGGCACCAACTTTAACCTTTTCGGCACCCCATTTCAATTTATCGATTTATTCATGTCAATTTTTGTCAGGCCGCTAGGGGCGCTCTGACGGCTGACGGCTGTGGTACCCTCCCTCTTCCTGACGGCTGGAGCAACCCAACCCGTTCCTGACGGCTGGTCGACTACCCCCGACAGAGGCGCTGCGGCCTTATTGTTTTTTATTTGTTTCGTTTGACGTTTGTGTCAGTATACTTTCGTTCGTTCGTGTAGTGATAGTGATATGTTAATAGTGCTTTGTGATTTGGATTATTTTGGATTACCTGTTTTCTTCGACATACACACGCTAAATTGTGAGTACTATTCTATTTTTTTATTTCATACGTTGTAATTTAGGAAAAAATAAAATTAATGCCCTGTATTTGTTTACATGACGGGGGCGTGAAACGTAGCTGTCAAAATAGACGCCATTATAGGAATTCATTGTATATGTACCATATACAAAAGGTAAAACCATTTATAAATAAAACAAGCGTCACATTTGTATAATTGTTTATACTGTTAATTTTCAGGTGCCGCCAACCCAAGCAAAATTTTGATTTTGGTTTTAGATAATAGCTTTTTTTTGGGGGGTAGAGCCTTCTAGGATGTGCCGTTTTGCTTTCTTATTTTTTTTTAATGTGGTGTGTGTGAGGTTGACACGGTGTGTGTTGTGGCTGTTCATGCTATGCATGTTGACTCTCCATTAGGGTATCCTAGTTGGTCAGGTACTAGCACACAACATACTGTCTCAACAAGTGGGTTGCGGGGCGCCAGCTGGAACCAACGAACCTCTGGAATACCGCTGGTCGTGGCATATATTTTGTCTTCTGAGCATACACCACTTTATTAAAAAATAGATTGGATGACGCACGAAGTCCTCCAACATTGTTTTTTTGTTTTTTCAATTGTTGTGTTGGTGGCCGGAAGTCTTTTTTGGTCTTTTTTGGAGAGTGTTATCACTCAATTGTTTTGTTTTTTTGTTACTCCCGGGTGGCGACGCGAGTCTCTTTTGGAGAGTGTTATCACTCAATTATTTTGTTTTGTTTGGATTTTTGGATTTTTTTTGTTCAACCATTTACAGTTTACAAAATGATGAACGATGTTACAATAAAAACAACCAATCAAAGTTAATGTTCATCTTAATAAGTTTATTTGTTAACCATCATCATCCATCATCACTATTCTGTCTCTATTTCCGTTACACGGGCATCATTCGCAGTTTTTGCGTATTTAATGGCATTAAAATGTGTATAAATATTGGCACATTTTTCCAAAAGTTCTTTGCTGGTGAGGTGCTGCTTGTTGTAATCATCCCAAAATTTGAACAGTTTTTCGTTCAATTCTCGATAAGTTTTTCTTTGTCTTCTTAAACTTTGTCCCTGCTCCAGCATTTTTGTGTACAAATCAACTTGTACAGCTTCCTCATTCAGAACTTCAAGTAGAATATAGAGGTTGAGACCTCTCGAACTAATCCTAAGGCAGATTGAGATTGCCTCGTGGCGGAAAGATTATGTGCCCGACGACGTCCTGGAGAACCTGAAGGTGAACGGCAACGCCGACGGCTTCGTCTATCGAGAGTCACGTCCCCTTCACTCTCCCTATTTACTCTACTTTCTTCTTCACTCTCTTCTTCACTCTCTTCTTCACTCTTACCCTCATCTTCTTCACTCTCTTCTTCACTCTTACCCTCATCTTCTTCACTCTCTTCATCACTCTTACCCTCATCTTCATCACTCTCTTCTTCACTCTTACCCTCATCTTTTTCACTCTCTTCATCACTCTTACCCCCACCTTCTTCACTCTCATCATCACTTTTCCCGCAACCTTGTTCACTCTCTTCATCACTTTTCCCGCCACCTTCTTCACTCTCTTCATTACTCTTACCCCCCACTTCTTCACTCTCCTCCCCAATGCCGTGTCCGTTATCGTCATCGTCTGGTGTAGGAATTAGATTTGCTTCTTCAACGATTACAGGGATGGATCCCCTTGAAGAATTCCGATGAGTGACTTCAATCGCCTGAGTGCCTTCTTCCGGTGTTAATTTATTCAAATCTAACACTCCTAAGAAAACGTTAATTATATAAAATACAAATACAGAAACTATTTAAAAAATACCAATTTCATCTGTAGTTGGCAATGCATTTGGCCGGATGGGCCCATTGCCAGCACTTGCCATTGCCCCACGCCCACCACGCACAACCCCTCCAACTTTTCGACCACGTCCACCACGTCCACCACGTACTAACTTCCCTGAATCCTCGCCAAGCTCAAAATCGGCAAGCCGACTTGGCTGCTTTCTAACTCTGGTTGGTCTTTCCATTGCACTTAAGAAAAATCGACAGTGACACAAGAGCACGACGTACAAGAACAAAGTGCGAAAAATTAGAGATACTAACGATAATTTACACGACACCTGGTGGAATAAAAATTTTGCGACGATGCCGAAACGGAAACTAAAACTGTAACAATTTGGGTTGTGGTACTAGACTATACGCAGAATAGGAAAAGGAAAAGAGTTTAAAAATGTGGTGTTAAAATTTTAGTTGGTGACCAAATTTTATTAAAATCCAATAAATAAATCTAATAATAAATACAATAAATACAATAGTGCCGAAAAGGAAAAACATAGTGCCGAAACGGAAAAACATAGTGCCGAAACGGAAAAATATAGTGCCGAAACGGAAAAACACACACGCCTGGCAACCCTCCCAAAAACATGACGCCTGGAACTAAATCTGGCGGCGGTGCCGAAAAAGACAAACACAGTGCCGAAAACGACAAAACAGTGCCGAAAACGACGAAATCCAAGTGCCGAAAAAAAGTGCTGAAACAGGTGGCAACCGTTAGATAGTAGAGTGCACCCTACGCATCTCCTACCTTCGACCAATCCGCAATTTCAGTTTTCACTTGCAGCTCTACTCTTGATTCTTTATGGCCCTCACTTATACCCGAAAAAGAGAAAAAGTATTTGCCGGGTTTGGAGCCACAAAGATTCCGGAAAGCCTCATGGCATTGCCCACGTTCAGTCTCATAAATTCGAATGGAATAACCGTGTTGGGATTCAAGTAGGCAGAGCTTCTTTGTGCGTAAAAATAAACAGGTTTGACGTCGAAGAAGCTGATCACTTTTTGAAAACCTGTCCATTACAATTTCGTGTTAATAGAATTATTCAGTTTTTATTGCTCAAACTTAGTCTTTACCTGCATCGTTGACTGTTTTCGTGAAATCGCAGTACACGTTGTCGACTGTTTTCCTATGACCTTGAAAAGTCCGCTCTATTGACCAATTTTCTCGAGATCTTCAAAAGATTTGGGAATTCGACCGATACTGGATGGAGCGCTCTCTGTCAAATAAATTAAAATAAATTAAATGTTTTCCCAAATCACGATAGATTTTTAAGAAAGATCTTGAACTTACCATTTGCAATTTTTTAAATATTTTCAACGGTAGTCATTACATTTGCGAATTCTTTCTTTACACTCTCGACGCGAGATGTCTGCATTTTGTTCAAACGCTGCGTTGTCTGTGCCAAATCGGTTTTGGTGATCATCTCTTTTTTCATATTTTTGACCGTGGTTTTCATATTTTCAAACGTGGTCATAACATTGGCCAAAAGTTGATCTGACGTCGAGTTAAATTGGGAATTTTCTAAGAAACCAAAAGAGGTTCATTTTCGTTTTTTCTTTATTTTTAAAAGAAAAAATACCAAATGTCACGGGCGGGTCAATGCGGGCTTCACGTTGCTGTGGCCAACCAGTGGTGTAGATTAACGGAGCTGGCTCTGTGATTGCACGAGCCCAGCCTCCACCAAAGCACATGCACTGCCGTCACTACAGACCGACGACAGTACCCAACACCAGTCGAAACGAGAGACCCACACACCAGTCAGGGCCCAACTCGACTCCACCTTACGTCTACAGGGGGTCGTCTTAGGGTGTTTCATTTCCGAGGAAAGTCGGAATTTTTTCACCAAAATTTTTTTGACGGAGTAAAATGTGGTTAAAATCACACTGATTTTTTTTTTCAAATGAAATCTTCTATTGCCGCCAATGCAAAAACCCCAAAAAGCCCTGTTTTTTTGGTTTTTTTTTTAGGGTGAAGTTATTACAGGATTAATTTCTTCTTTTAACTATAGATTGTACACTATGATAGTAATTAGTGCTAAAAATTTTAACTTTGTCCGATTTTATTTGGTATTGCCGCAAATAATTACAACATCGAAAATAAGTGTCTTATTGAATAATTTACGGAAAAAGTTGCCTATTCAAATTTTCTTTGGTGAGGGACGGGACTAATCGTCGATGGTGTTCTATAACTTGAAGGGCATACTGAAGTTGTTCCTCATCTTCAGTTACATCTTTGAAATCATTGATAATTTTGACTCCGCGCTCAGCGCAATCATTTGTCACCTCTAGAGATTTAACGAAATCTCTCGCAGTACGGTAGTCTGTCATGAGTTCCCAATACTGCGATGGTAACTGCATCCAATCTTGGTTTCTGTCAAGCTTCAACAATGAAAATATCAACCAAGAATTCGTTCCGATTAAATGAAACAGCTCAGGAATATTGTCAATTGTCATTTTGGGAAAAACTGGCTTAGTTATGGGAAATGTTTTGGGTCTGTTTGTTGCGAAAAGCTTCTTTGCCATAACGGTGCGAGTATATGGCGATAAATATTCATTAAAAATAGATAAAACTACTAGCTCCTCTGTCAAATACCTACATATAAAAATATAAGAAACGGGAAATCAGCTTTATACGAAATATATGAAATTACCACATGTGTCTGGACAACGACTCTAGTAAAGCATTAGCAATTTCTTCGTCCTCTGCTTTGAATGCCTTCATTTCACACAAAAATTTATAATCATCTTGTGGGGCAAAAGAAGCGATTCGTGATCGAAAAAAATATTTCGTGTAGTAGATCGCAATGAATATTGCCATTCGATGAATCAGCCGCCGTTGTTCAGGATCTTGTTCAATTCTTTCTGAAAGAATATCCATTTTTAGTAAATAAATAGCCTTGCTCATGAATCTTGCGGCATGGAATGCTCCTGGTTTACGAAAGGAGAACATTCGGTTCCCAGGTAACGTTCCGCCGAGCCAAATCAGAGCGAGTTCCGCGAGTTCTCTTTAGTCTTCTCTGGGAAATGTTTTGTTTACTATGGCACCTTGCAACCATTTTCGGGAATCCTTGGCATGTTTTGATAACTCACTATTCTCAGATTGATATTCAAACAAGTCTATAAATTAAAAAAAAATATCTATCTATTAAGAACTGAAGTTATTAAAATATTAACTGGAATGCAACTGTAATGTGTTTACTGAGATTATTTGTTTCCAGGTTTATATCAGGCCAAGTTGATTGAAACCACTTAAATAGTAAATCATCCGGTCCAGTCCTTTCTCCGAAAAGTTTACTAAATGCGTGCTTAATATGTAGTTCATACATATGATGTCGGCAAGAGAGCCACAGCAATCGACGATTCAATTCTTTTTGAATGATAGTTGCGCTACCGGCACGAACACCTGTGTTACTTGCCGTTGTGTCGAAACAGAATCCTACTATTGAGTTCTTAACCTCCCAAATGTTTGCCAATTCAAGAGCAGCTTTTGCTTGAGAAAGTCCAGTTCCATTTGTCATGGGAGGAACGCCAAGAAGCTTTGGCCTAATAGTAACAAATAAATAGTGATATACGATTCCAATATAGTAATTAGAAGTATTATTTACCCAGAAGGAGAACCGCTAATTAAAATAGCGAGACGTTCTTCTTTTCCGTGTGACAAAAAGTTGATCAACTTCGCATCGTAATGCAGTACAGGGAATTCAGGTTTTTCTTGAATCCATTTAGCAAAAATTTGTTTCGATAACTGACGTCGAGCTATTTTTCTTTGACGGTGAATCGTTGCAACAGACAGAGGAAATTGCTCGGTTGATCCTCCACTATTTACTATGATGCTAGATGTCACCAAAAGTTGATCTCTAATAGACAAACCGCACCTTTCCGAAACTGGTGTAACGGATCTTGACAAGTTGGATACTGGAATTTGAATAGTTACTAGTGGCGATCGCTTCTTCTGTTTTGGGTCTGATGGAATGAAGAGCTCGTCACGGTTTTCACTTTCATCGGATGATGAATTACTCGAGTCTTCGTTTCTGTCTAATTCTTCAATCAGATTCACAATTTCTGCATCATTTAAATGTTGTGTAGGATTAATGATCGCCAATGACGGCGAATTACTTTGCAGTCTTTGCTCTTCAACATTTTCATTGACAGCACCAGACAAAATGTTGTGCACAAATTTACTTCTTCTTTTTCTTTGATCACACAAAAATGCCCATATATTAATCCAGTTTGAATTAAAGGAACGTGACAGTTGTTTATGACAGTCTTTAGATGAAATATCAAATAGAGAATTCAGTTCGCGTTCGGTTTTTCTCAGTTCCACTTTCAAATTTCTACTAGGTTGTCTTTTTGACTTATCTCTTTTCTCAAACTTTCTTAAACGATCATGGAGTGAAACAAGGCACGGTAGAATTGTATGATCTTCTTGAATAGGAATTCCAACTGTGGTCCAAAGAACCTTCAGTTCCTCAAGGACAGGTTTGAAAATGTCTCTAACTTTAGTTTTCTGTTTAGTTTCCGATCGAAAATAATTGTACCTTTCCAATACTTTACTTTTAATTGGCAGCTGGTTGGCCAAAGACAGACTCGATGACTCACAAACCTTAAGGTACATCTTGAATGAAAATGTAACTGTAACACCAGAAAAAAAACCTTCTCTCGATAGCTTTTTAGAAAAGACTAACGAAGCAGACAACAACAAGAATTCAACCACGTTGTTTTTCGCGCCTTTTTTAAGTAAAGAGATATTTTCCATTTGCGGCAATACCAAATAAAATCGGACGAAGTTCAAATTTTTAGCACTAATTACTATCATAGTGTACAATCTATAGTTAAAAGAAGAAATTAATCCTGTAATAACTTCACCCTAAAAAAAAACCCAAAAAACAGGGCTTTTTGGGGTTTTTGCATTGGCGGCAATAGAAGATTTCATTTGAAAAAAAAAATCAGTGTGATTTTAACCACATTTTACTCGGTCAAAAAAATTTTGGTGAAAAAATTCCGACTTTCATCGGAAATGAAACACCCTAGGGTCGTCTTTTAAGTAGAGGGAACCAAGGTGACCTTATGTCACGTCGTCAGTCGTCCCCAACATTTTCGACCTCGGAATGTGTGTGTACCAAATCGGCTTTCGTAGCTGAAAATAGTTTTTAACGTAATTTATCCAAATTACCGATACAGCATATTTTGTTTTTAAACCTACCTTTTAAATCCCTTAGACATGTTGTCAGAAGTACGATATGAGATCCTAGCGTGTTTTGCATACTGTGATCGTTGTAATTAGTGAAAAGCTGCTGCTGATTTCCTGCTTTTTTATCAGTCGAGACCTTCTGGGTAGGCAGGGCAAGTGGGTTGTTGTAATGGTAGTACAAGTAAGGGTTGGTCCAGGTGGTTGGTTGCTGGGCTGAGGACGTCAAACCAGTCCAGAGCCGGAACAAGTTTCAGCAACCTTGACAGCCCCAAGTCCGGTAATCAACAATGCTCGGCCTCGTAAGTTGGGGCCACCCTTAGATGTACGGACTAGGTGGAACGCAAGTTACGTCATGCTTAGAAGATTTGTTGAGTTGCGCCCAGTAGTTGAGATGTATATAGCCTCAGATGATTGTTTTAAGCAGTATGCATTATCGGACGCGGAATGGGAGCTACCAAACGAAATTATGAGCCTTTTCAAGCCCTTATCTGTAGCAACAATTGGCCTTTCTCAATCAAAATATTTTTCTATCAGTTTTACTTTACCTATTTATATAGGTTTGATTAAGATATTCATGTTATTTATTCATAGAACACAAGAACACTGCAAATTTTAATTTTTTTCTATGAGTTAGAAAAGGTTGGCGGAAAAGTATACATTCTCAGTGATGTTACAGATGATATTATGGATGTGTGACATTCAGGCCAGTGACGTTCAGGCCAGCGACATTCAGGCCAGTCCCCGGCCACTGGCCTGAACGGGAGACATTCAGGCCAGTACCAGGGGACTTTCAGGCCAGTAAAGTATAGCCACCCCACTTCCCTAATAACTCTAGTCTTAAATGAATGACCCCCCCTCCCCCCCACAAAAGAAAAAAGGCAGCGAATTTTATTGAAATAGTCTGTGATTTTAAATTTTAGTTGGGTAGCAAGTTAGGAAAGCGGCGGATATCTGTAAGGGATGATTTAAAAAACTTATACATTATTTTTACTTGGTTTTAGGGGGAATTCGAAATGATATCACATCAATTGTATCATGAACTTTTTAAACCATTACCTCTTGACCATAAAACCATAAAATACTTGAACTTTACATACACACGACGATTCTGTAATGTAAATCTTTATCTGATGGAATTTTGAAATCCTCATCAAATTTACGTTTGATTTCGCATGATGTCAGCGAGAAATTTTAACTCGGGAACTCTTTAAGAGATAAGAACTTTAGATGTCGTCTCAGATCAAATTTAAAAGCTTCATGTGAATTAAAGTGCTCTCTTACTATACTTATTCTTCCAATCAACCGCCCCAAAATGTCTTTTCATCATTTTTTTTAAATCTATTGATTTACTTTTGTTTATTTGCTGCTCAAAACTGTTTGGTTGGGACTTGTAAAGAAAAACTTCCCTAAATGCTAAAACTGACTTAAACTACCTTGGCAGAAAAAAAATACCCCTTACCAACTTCTAAATATATTACTAAAAACGCCAAAACAGGGTAGGCCTATGTAGAGACTCAAGACTTTGAAACTGAAAATTTACCTACTTCCGCCCACTGGCCTGAAAGGATTTGGACATTCAGGCCAGTGGCCGGGGAATTTCAGGCCACTGGCCTGAACGTCGCTGGCATGAACGTCACTGGCCTGAATGTCCGGGACCCGATATTATCAATAAGATATCGCAATATTTCAATCAAGCATTGAACAAATCTGTTTATGGTATTTCTTCCATTCTTTATCCCCGCATAAAACTCAATTTACAGAAAAATCGTGTAAGTTTTATGATTTTAACAATCTAAATATTGAAATCATAACATTTATTTAATAATTGCATCGAAATTTAGCTAGTTTCAAACAAATTTGTGCTGAATTAAAAAAATAATCTATCTAGATTCTGATACTTTTATTGAGGAAGGTACCGACGTAGGGGAAAAAAATGAAGAAGATGGGTGGTTTTATACGATATTAAAAAAAATAAAAACGTCAAGCGCTGAAAACGAAATCACACGATATTTATTGGAGGACGTAGACGACCGGAAAGAGGACCCGTTAGAGTATTGGCGTTGGAAAGGCGCTATATTCCCAAGTCTGTCCTCAATGGCTACGGTGTATTTGGCCGCTCCCTCTACTAGAACACAATCAAAACGAGCGTTTTCCAATGGACCCTTAATAAAGTTCATTATACTCGTTTTAGTTTGTCAACTGAAAACATTCGTGCATTGATGTGCTTAAACAATTGGTTCCGACCAAATTTTAATACATTTTTTCAGTTTTCTTTTGCAATTATACAATAAAAGAAGATGCAATAGGAATTTTTACGTCCCTTATCATTAGTAAGCGCCAGCGTCACCCGATGTCAACCCATGATTTTCGAAACTTTTCCGTTTTTTTATTCTTATGTGTAAAAAAATCAATCCATCGATACTGCCATGACCTTAAAAAAGAAATACATATGCATCGCCATGCAGTTTTCTACGCCAGATGTGTCAAGTCGCCATTGAGGTCGTCTGCCAGCTCGTCCGCTGCTACATTTCTCCATGAAAACCGAACTAATCTGAAACTTGGTGGAAGGGCAGCAAAAATCTTGTTTGAAACTTATCTCTCAGGGATCGTTTTATTAATTTGAATAACTAGTGAAAACCCACTGGATTATTGTCTTTTAATGGACCACATTATTACTTACAACTTCATTCAAAAATGTCTAGTTTTTCATTCGTAAAATCCACATTCATAAAAATGTTATTCAAAATACAGTTAGCTATCATCTTCAAATAGAGATTTACATGAACCGATACGTTTATATATGAATTGCCATTGATGGAGGTCTAATCAAAGGTGGTTAATATGACATGGTCGACCTGATCAAATTAATTTTGAAGTTTAGTCTTCACCTCCTCGTAGTACACGTTTGGTAACAGAACAGTTGTGAGTGTGGTTTCTGCTGAAAAGATTAATTCTTTGATCCAACTCTTTTACAAGAGTGATGAAATGATCGTCGTCCACTAGAGATAAAGATTGAATAATAGCAATGACATGATTCCATTATAGTTCTGGAATCAGCGATGAGTGTGTGGTTGAAGGGTTGTTTAAATCTATTAAAAAAATATTCCCTTTTGTGTCAATCCCCAAATCTTGACTTTGGGCTAGGATGAATATTGTCGAAAAGAAAAATTTCCCAATCATTGTGAATTGTTGAATTTTGTTTGTGATGAATATGAATTGTAATGCAAACGAACACAATCACTAATGCAGGACAGAGCACGTAAGTTCTAATGTAAGATCTCGTTTATTTCTTCGAACCAATGTTGCTCACTTGAAAGCATTTTAAGAAACATACGTTTGCCGTTTGCTAATTTTGTCAAAACTGCGTCGCTCACTTCAAAGCGTATAGGAAACATCTAGGTGTTCATCAGTTTTCTTCAATCGCATACGTACTTCTGTCCATCGTATACTTTTTCTGTATTTTTTCCCCTAATTTGGCATCGCCAATGAAACAGAAGAGTCCCATGGTTTTGGTGAAAACCAAATCAATGTCCCGATGATAAAAATATACAAAATTGATTGAAAAATAAGCCTCTTTTTTTCTTGTTCATGCTTGTATAAGTTGCTTTTTGTTGATTATTTGAATTGGTAATCAAAAACATTGCTATTTACTATTTGTAGTATTTCATATATGTCGAATTTCCTCATATTGATTGTCAATTTTCTTTACTCATAATCATCTTTTTGCCTTCTCAGGTTCAGACTATTGGCACGCCTTTGTTTCATATGATCAGAGAAAACGCGTGAAGAAAACGGAAGTTATCCGTTTTCGTCTCTTGGATGCCACAGGGGAAATCTCATTCACGGCCTATTCTAAGATGGCTAGAAATTGGACAAAGGCCTTAAAGTGAATTTCCTTGCAATAAATTTTATACATTTCCTTATCTAAATGTCTTATGTACATTTTCCCTATAGCTCGATAACATTTTTTAATTTCAATTGGAAAACGAACCGGCTTTCAATTATAAAATTGTGAGAAAAGTAGAAGAAATATTATGGATCCACTTTAATTTTAATGCTGTGAAAATTTTCTTACTTGTAACCAATAATCTTTGCTTAGAACATCATATATGTAGGCGAAACTATTCAAAGGAGAGCTAAAAGTGATCCCAAAAATAGAGTACAAGGATCTGAACTCAGTTACATGTATCCTGATATCAGTGATGAATATAGCAAGTGATTTCCTTGTTTTTACTTCTTCCAATAACCTTAAGTTCAACCTTATTCCTAAAAGTACATGTTTATTTATTAATCAATTCTATATTTTCTTTTAGATATTGTAGTAAATTAATGAGCTGTCTACCTGTCTGTGGTAACGACGTCTAAATACAAAACCATGCAGCAACAATTTCGTATTATGGATCCCTCAGCTCGTAATGTAATTTTTCTTTTTATATTTTTCTTTTTCGCTGTCCCAAATTAATTGAATGGTATGGTTTACGTAGATTGATATGACAGTAAAAGGTAACGAATTAGTTTGAGTTTTGTAGTCATTCAAACCGGTTCCATGGAAAGTCTTCGTAGTCCGTATTCTACAAGCTCAACTAGTCAACTCCAAGCGATCTCTGATGAGGAACTATAAGTAAGTGAAAAATTCATTGCTATCGACCAGCTGGAGCGGAAATTAAGGTTATATTTCCTGCTTCTGTTTACAATCTTCTTTTAAATAAATTTTCGTCTTAGGTTCTCGACGAAGAGTAACCATTACGTGAAATGTTCGTGGTCAGCCGTGTTGCAACTGCCGTTTCATCGGATGCTAACGTTTCCGTGAAGACAACGACACCAACGGTAACGACCGAGAAAGGATGTCAAGGTGTCCCGAAGAAAACTAAGGCGCTGTCATCGTAATTCGATTTGACTTGCTATATCGTTTTCCTTATTTACATTACCTTACCTCGGCAGCAGTGAGAAGAGCTAGTTTCGCAGCTTTCTTTGGGTAATGCCATAATTTTATAATAAATGTCAGCTTGTTTCGATTTTCATCTAGATAATAATTCTAAATATTCTCTCATTTCTTAACAGTATATTTTGTATGAAGTGTTAAAAATTCAATTTGATTTAAAATAAACACTCGTCTAAATACTTCATAAATTTTTATTAAGAAAAACGGAAAATTAATTTGCAAGTTCATTTTCGATTACAATGTGTTTCTTTCTCCTAAGATTTCCTTTGCATTTTCTGAACACTTTTTGGATTTTTCCAAGTCTTTTTTTTTAAACTAACATCTAATCTTGCACTTTTTATATCTTGCTCACAGTAAAACAACGTAAATAGGTAGAATACAACTTGTTGTTCAGTAAAATATTTGCCAAGTTCCATTCTAGCCTTATCCTAACAGGCTATTGGCCTGTTAAGCCTTAATATCTCTGTTTCAATCATAATCTTCTTTTCAAAGTATCAGAACATGTCGGATCACAAGCCGCTCGTAACTATTGGACAAACCTGTTGCTGAATAATTTGTGGTTTAGTTAATTAAAATAACAAATTGTTTCTGTTTTGAAGTATTTCAGAACAGTGAGGTGATGACAGTGACATTGAATATCAACAAATAACCAATGGAAATTTGACTTGTTTCTGGAGACTTAAATACCTAAGACAGATAGATTTCCAGGGAAGTAACTTGTTTAATAAGTCTACCTTTTTTTCCAAAGGGACTTCTTAGTACCAAAAACATGGAATAGCACTGTCCAATGTTAAGAAGCATAATTGATCTCACGGATCTTTAGCTTTAATCAAAGCTTTGGCACGTTTTCATCATTCCCTCCAAGTTTTGGTTTCAAAGTGGTTTCTGATAACAAAATATTCCAAACAAGATCAGGAATCAACTCAAGTTAATAAATTGTGCGTTACAACAAAAAATCAATTGTGTTTCCCCTTTTCACAATTCATCGTCATTTAAAACCAATTTCCCGTGTTCAAGTTGTTTTGATTCACTTCTGCTTTGTAAACAGTTTCAGCAGCATGAAAACATTTGTAATGTGCAAATAATTTGATAAATAAAATAAAATAATTTAATCTACCTTACGTGTTTATTTCAGTTATATGCAGTGGTGATAAAAGTCCTCTGGAAGAAGTTCTTCACTAGTTTGAAAAGTTGGGAAACATTATTTAGGTGATTATTGATTGTGAGGTATCCACATATTTGATACACTCGCTGTTTCTCTACTAATTTTTTTATAGTTTAGGGTTTTATCTATGTCCACTTCTTCTATGGATGGCATATTTTCCAATTCCAATAAGGTTGGGTTAGTTTACCACATTCGTGTTCGCATTTGATGGTGTTGATGGTAATAATTCAGTTTATTTTCGTTTTAAGCATAGAACATCAAGAATCATCCTTCTTCGCATCCCTTTGCTTAATGAAATATGACACTCGGGTACACCCGTCTCCATAAATATCCGACCTACCCCGAGTGGCGGGAAATTTTTTCATGCCGCTGTAATTATTCTCAACGCTGTATATCATCGCAGCGGCATGTCAAAATTCTTTTTTTGGTATTCTTTGTCTTCCAAAATTGGGGTGGGGGGAGAAAACAGTCAACCAACAATACCAAAGAAATAATGTTGACATGCCGCTGCAATGATATTCAGTGTCAAGAATAATTGCAGCGGTTTTAGAAATATTTCCCGCCACCGGGGTAGGTCGGATATTTATGGAAACGGGTGTACCACTCATATTAAAAGAACATCACTGTTTATTTTTTGAGTTTCAAACAATTGCACGATTATACGTACAATCCGTCTGCTTAATGGGAAATTATAGGGAGTATATCAGTCTAGCATAAGCAAGTAAGTATAGCCAAGCTCGTTGCCGAACAATACCGTATGCTGAAGCTGGAAACTACGGCGCCACTGTAGTTTCTCCTGGTTTTCAGAGCATTTATGACTCCTTTACATGCACTGACTTTTAGAAAATTAAATTTAAAAACCTAGGCATTTCAGATCGTAGACCTACTTAACCAAAAGTAAGTTTATTTCTAGAAAAATATTTTAAATAATCACGGAAAGATATCTTTGTGTCATAATAAAAAGTTTAAAATTTCGAAGTGCGGCGCACTTCTGTCTAGGGTTGCTGCTAAGAAACCACCTAATCAGCTATGTTTTGGCTTTCTTTGGCTGTGGCCAGACGGTAATCGATTGAATTAATTTCGATCGCGTGATCTCTGACAACCAATGGTGTTTCTCAAATATTAGTCTCAAGTGGCACCATCTATTACTGTGAAAATTAGCTGATCGAAAACTAATCTAGCCCCCACAGTAGAATTTGAGGGGTAAGTCTTCCAGGTAGCTCGAGTGCTCAATCACTTTCAGTTTCCAAAACCATCTCAGATGAGATTTCGCTATTATTGACGAACGGGATATCCACTGACGTTTCAAAATCAATGTCAAAAGAATTTCACCTTTTATACAGACTATTGTTTGAAACCAACCCAAGCTAGACGGTTGGACTCACTGGGTTCTCCTAAAATCTATCAATGCAAAAGAAGAATCGTTGGTTATAGCTGAACTTAAAATTATGGATGACTGACGATGCACCAAATGAATTTTGAATTTTAAACAAGGATGTCTAGATAGAAGAGTTGGTAGGAACACTCGGAAAGTTTGTATTAATTAATGGAGTATCCAGTAATTTGTGAATACAAAAACTCATTTTCAATGAGTTTGTTCATCGGGTTCATGCTGAGCTTCATCAGGTTGATGTTCAGGTTGCAGGAGCAGTGGCCTCATTAGAAGTTGACGTATTAAAGGAAATTGATCATTTTCTGGAGCCGCTTGTCCCCGTTGCGGAGCTGCTTGTCCCTGTTGTGGAGAGCGCTCGTCTCCATTGTTCCCTTGCCAGAGGAACTCCGTCTGGATTTTCCTCCATGAGATGGTGATGCCGGTGAAGATCCTGGACCACCCTCAGAAGAGGGTAAGAGCAGTGGTGTCCCCACCATGAAGCCCGTCGTGAAGTTTAACTTGTAGGTTTGCCATTGGGTAGGGCAAGAGAGGCCAAGTTTAGGTGAAGAGAGGGTAGTTAAAAAACTATGGTATGGGCGGAAAGACCAGACTTGTGATGTTTCCTTCTGAGCTTGATGATACCGATGCACCAAATGTGCGAAGATTTAAATCTGTTGATGCACCGCATGAATTTTTAATTTTAAATAATGTGCATGCCAACCTATACGAGAGTTGGTAGGAACACACGAAAGTTTTGTATTAAATAAATTAGTATCCAATAATTTGTGAATACAGAAACTCAGTTTCAATGAGTTTGTTCATCAGGTTCATCAGGTTGCTTCTTAGGTTGGCAGTAGCAGTGGCCTCATAAGGAGGTCGTTGATAAAGGGAATTGATCACTTGCTGGAGCCGCTTGTCTCCATTGCGGAGCCGCTCGTTCTGGTGTGGAGCCGCTCGTCTCCATCGTTTCCTTGCCCTAGAAACCCCGCCTGGATTTTCCTCCATTAGATGGTGATTCCGGCGAAGATCCTGGACTACCCTCAGAAGGGGGAAGGAGCAGTGGTGTCACCACCATGAAGTCGGTCGCGAAGTTTAACTTGCGTAGGTTTGCCATTGGGTAGGGAAAGATAGGCCAAGTTTAGGTGAGGAGAGGGTAGTTAAAAGTTTATGGTATGGGCGGAAAGACCAGACTTGTGATGTTTCCTTCTGAGCCTGATGATACCGATGCACTAAATGTGCGAAGGTTAAAGCTGTCGATGCACCGAATGAATTTTTTATTTTAAACAATATGCATGCCGACCGATAGGAGAGTTGGTAGGAACACACGAAAGTTTTGTATTCAACAAATTAGCATCCAATAATTTGTAAATACAGAAACTCAGTTTCAATGAGTTTTTTCATCAGGTTTATCAGGTTACTTCTTAGGTTGCAGTGGCAGTGGCCTCATAAGGAGGTGGTTGATAAAGGGAATTGATCACTTGCTGGAGCCGCTTGTCTCCATTGCGGATTCGCTCGTTCCGTTTTGTAGCCGCTCGTCTCCATCGTTTCCTTTCCGAAGGAACCCCGTCTTGATTTTCCTCCATGAGATGGTGATGCCTGTGAAGATCCTGGACCATCCTCAGCAGGGGGGGGGGAGGGTGTCACCATCATGATTCCCGTCGTGAAGGTTTACTTGTCGTTTGTTTACCATTGGGAAGGCCCAAGTATAAAAAAGAGGCCAAGCTTAGGTGAGGAGGGAGTAGTTAAAAGTTGATGGTAAGGGCGTAAAGGAAGAGAAGACCAGACAAAAGGTGATGTTTTCTTCCGAGCTTGACAATACCGATGCACAAAATGTGAGAAGGCTGTGGATGCACCGAATAAATTTTTATTTTCTAACAATAAGCATTCCGATACAAGTTGGTTAGAACACCAAAAAAGTTTTGTATTCTCTGATTGCCACAATTTTAGTCACAAAATTCCCGATAATCTACACTAACGTAGTAAAAAGAAGTTTTCAAAGACTAAAGAGATGTTCACCAGGCAGCTCGGTCAATTTTGAAAAGAAACGAGAACTAAGAGTAAATTGCACAAGTTGTGGAAATGCATGCGAAATGCAAAAGTACGAGGGGGGATTCAATCCTTGGTCTCAATGACACTACCAAACGTCATCGGAATTAGCGTCACGAACAAGCTCGTCCAAAAAAAATAGAAATTTTATCGAAAAGAGGTAGAATTGTGACAGTTTCGGCTTTGGCTTTGTGGGCCAGTTGAATAATTTAGGCCTAAAATTATTTCCTGTAAGTTTCTTGACTGTCAAAAAGTACAGTAGTAAATGGGACTACTTTGGCTTTCGTGTAGGAGACGGATCCTAAAGGGAAGGTCAATTAGGGTTTTACTTGATTTCCTTGATAAGCATCTTCAGACAAAATTTTGAGCTGGAAGAATAACTATAGAAAATTAGTGCAAGATCAAGTCTTTTCAAATCTGAAATTAACAACCTGCAAATAGAGATGCGCAAGATTGATTTCTAAACAAGCAAAAAATGTTGAATTACTTACCCTGTCCTTGATTTCATCAAAAACCGACTTATGGATGAACAACTTTGGAGGGTGGTGCGGTTTTGTTTTCTTGGCTCATATTTTTTCAAGTGTTTCAATTCAGTAATTTCCCCCAATTACTTGATTTCAGACATTTCCCTTTACTGCTGTTTACTGGTTTATAGAAAAGAGTATCGTTTTATCCATGGTATAAGATTAAATATTGTAAGAGTGTAAAATGGGACGAAAAATTGAATTTTCTGCATCCGCAACTGGCAGTGAGTGTAGATGGAGGGCCTTCTTTAATATGGGATCTTACGGGACTACCCGTTTTGAAGCATTATAATTATGTGACCATTTTTTCGTTTAAACAATTTTGAATCATATGTAGAATTAATTAGTGTACAAAGTTCACGAAGTTAATTTTAAATAGAAAATGTCAAAGAATGTAAAAAATGAAAGTGGTCCAAGGATTTCTGAACAACCGAAACTTTCCACCTCGACTTTACTGATTCACATTATAGATCAAAAGTGAAATTTGTTCTTTGTAATGTTTTGAACACTTATTCGTTTGCATTTAGTTTGCCGAAGGTTGCATACAATCTTGACTGGTCCAATTGTCAATCTCAGCATCCATTTATTTCAAGGTTTGGTTAGAGTAAAACAACAATTGAATTTTTATCGTTTGATTGCAAAACAACTTGTTTCTATATTGAATATCAGAACAGTGAGAAAGTTACATGTCAGCGACAGTTTATGTTGCTCGTTGCAACAAAAATCATCAAATAGAAATTTTTTTCATTTTACAATTTCGACATCACTCTTTGAATTTCTAATGATAAAGTTTTTTTCACTTGTGTTTTGTAAACACTTTCAACAGGGGAACAAATTTCAGTCATTTCTTTGTTACACTGTGTCTCTATATTTACTTTTCTGCCAGTAGGGTTTTATCGATGTCCACTTTCTCTAAGGTTGGGTAAGTTATATGAAAAAAAAAATTATTCAACCTTGACCACTTTCGTCTTTGCATGTTGACAGTAATTCAGTTTCTTTCCGTTTCAGACATAAAGCATCATGAATTTCATCCTATACTGCATCCCTTTGTGTAATCAGCCACCTTCTTCTTGCCCCTCCCCCTCTTTCTGTCTGTCTCTGTATGTCTGTCTGCCGAATCAGTTAGGACTCCATCTTTGGTCCCACCCCAATCAGCTTCTAACCCTTCATCTAGCAATCCCTCGGCTCCTTAAAATACCCGCTTGTATGCGGAGGTACCTAAAAGACCAGTTTTGATCGCACATTTAGCGGGTAGCGACCGTCTGCCTATGAGTGAAATTTAAAACGACCAAATCGACAAGTTATTTGATCTTGATGGTGACGGTCCTGCTGTCCAAATCATAAAGAAAAAGCGATGAACGTGTAATTTTGTCCTTTCGTGACAAAAACGTGGCCTCTCGCGACAAAGCCCAAGATCTTTTCAATAATAACTCAGCCCAAAATGTGTTTCGTTCTGTATCGGTCCCTCAAAAACAGTATCCTGCTCTGGTCAGGTTGCGAGAGTTACAGGAAATCTCCCATCTAAAAGATACTGAAAAAAAGGTTGCTCGAGTTGCGCAAGATAACGCTCTTAAACGTGGGCTTATTGCTGAAAATCCTGGCCTAAGGGGTCATTAAGAGTCAGTGCGAGTTCTCCTCCAACGCCCAAACAGCAACTCATTTCTTGTCCAAATTGTTTTCTCTTTCAAGCCCTTCTGTGAGCATCTGATTAAAAGTGGTAGAATCCTCCTGGATGGCGTTACTCACACGGTTTTTGAGTCTGACCCAAGAAAAGAGGTGCGGCACTGCTGAAAGTGCCAAAAGTATGGACATATCCATCATGTTTGTAATTCCCCTACTTCAGTCTGTGTGAAATGCTTGCAGAACAATGCTTTTTCCTCGTTTCCCTCTACACCTAAAGATTTCAAATGTGCAAATTGTCTGCAAAACCACCAAGTTGGCTCTAACACTTGTCCTGCTCTGGCCAATGCCGTAGCTCAATATCTTGCCTACATTTCCTCCGAGTAATCATGCCAGTCGTTCATCACAACATCATCAAAGCGTCTTTCCCACTCAAGAGCTTTCAGATCAATCTTAGGCACTCTCGAAGTGCCGAACTCAACCTTGCCCAACTGATAATAGACCTAGACATTGATGTGGTTTTTATTCAAGAGCCTTTTGCTAAGGTCTCCTCCTTGTCTTCCTCCATTGAGTTAAATTTCATACCGCCTGGCTACGAATCATTTCACAGTCTCTCTTCAGAACATGCTTTCGGTTCTGCAATCATCATTAAAGCCTCACTCAACGCTTCCCTCTGTATCTCGGCCTAAGCAATAATTGTTGTGGTATTAAGTTACCTAACAACGCTTTCTTCTTCTCCATCTACTGTAGACCATCCCTTCCTTGTATTCTTTCTCACCTGGCCTGTATTCTCTATAATATTCTCACATGGGTAATAAAGGCTGCCACCTTGGGTATCGACTGCAACTCGAAGAACAAGTCCTGGAACAGCTGCCGTGCAATCAAAATCAGTGCTGAGCTCGAGCATTGCTTTCTAGACCACGCCTTGTCCATTTCGAATGTTGATATTGCTTTGCTGCCTCACAAGCCACTGAACACTTCGTTCGTCGACGTAACTCTTGAGGGTGACTCTGTCTCTCTCAGTGACTGGCACTACCCTTTCTACCCGTCATTATCTGACCACCCGTTTACTATGTTCTATGTTGAGTACGATCGCATATCTCAAGCGTCAGCGGCCAAAGCTGACCGGTTTCCATCCCTCAATTTTGCGATATTCCTCTCTTCCTCACTAGCCTCGAGAACTCTTTGGCTGACATTCTTAGTCCCGACGTAATCCAGTCTCTTAGCACTACAAAGGAGATTGATGATTTAATTGTCTTTCTGAACTCGGTCATAAAATCGTCTGCACTAAAGAGCAAACTCGCCTTCCACTCCTCTTGCATTCCAGCCAAGATTCCTTGGTGGTCAGCTAACCTCTGGGCACTACGTTCAAAGCTTAAAGCTTCGTATAAATTGAAGCGGCTTGATCCTTAACAATGCAATATTACAGCTAACATTCACAACAAAGCAGTCTATCAAAGAGCACTTAGAACGGAGAAAAAAGAAAGCTGGAAGTCTTTCTGTAATCGCAACCTTAATGGTGATATTTTTGGTCAATTAAAAACAATCACTAACTCTTTACCCCCTATCACTTTTCCCAATGAACTAACAATCGATGCATTTCTTCCCTAATAACCCGCCTGATAATCTATCTCATAAGATTGTGTCAGACTCTGTCAAGGGTAATTGTGACGCGCCTCTCGCCTCCCCCGATATTTATGTCACTCTTGCTGATCTGAAACTGGCTATGGATTCCTTGCGCCTTAACAAGTCCCCTGGCCTTGACGGTATTTTCTCGGTTTGGTTGAACCATTCTTTTGAACTTAAATTCCATTTAGAAGCCCTCTTCTCCGCCTGTTTCACCTTAAGCCACTTTCCGAACAATTAGAAATCTGCCTCCATCATCATTTTGAAAAAGAACAACAAAGCAAATTATAGCCACCCTAGTTGTTTCAGACCTATCAGTTTTCTCAACGCCTTTTCCAAGCTGTTAGAAAAAATAATTCTCGTCAAATTGAAACGCTTAGCTACGGCTTAGAACTGGTTGAGCCCTAATCAGCATGGCTTTAGGTCTGGTTTTTCAACCGAAACAGCTACTCTCTCTCTCACGAGCCTTATCGAAATTCATAGAAAAAAGAAAGTTATCACCTGCTGTGCGTTCCTTGACATCAAGTCTGCTTTTGACACAGCTTGGCATCCGGCCATTCTAAACTGTCTGATTAGTAAAAACTGTCCAGCCTTCCTGGTAAAGCTCCTTGCCATTTTCTAAGCTCTCGATCATGTTTCCTGTCCAGTCCTCTCCCTTCCAAAGTTACAAATATCGAGGTTGAGTGCCCACAAGGCAGCGTTCTTTCCCATTTCCTTTGGAATATATTGCTGGAGGATCTATTGTGTCTCGATTTCCCCTTCCCTTTCTGCTTCATTGCATACGCGGATGATATTGTGGTCTGTACCATGCATACAGATTACACCTTGGCACACTCACATCTTCAGGCAATATGCGACGCAGTAGTAGCTTTGGGTCTCTCCGTCAAATTATTTTTCAACGGTGCAAAATCATTCTTTTTGACCTTATCTCCTATTCGTAATTTACCCCCCCCCCTGTCTTTAATAATGGATAACATGACAGTTCCGAGGTCAAGTTCGTGCTTGTATCTCAGACTTACAATTGACGACAATCTAAGTTGGGACCTACACGTATCTAACAAATGCAATGCGGTTAAAAAAATGTTATTCCTCATCCTAAAATGTTGACGGTTGTCCTGGGGCTTATCTCGTAGCAGGATCTCACTTCTGTACAAATCTTCTGTTATTCCCATTATCCTGTACAACTGATCGATTTGGGCTTCAGCGATTGGAAAAAAGCGGGTTGTTGCTTCCCTTAAAGCTGCGCAACGCCGTTTCGCACTAGTCATAGGTCGGCTGTTCAAGTCTACCTCTTCGGATGCGGCTCTCGTCCTTGCCAATATAGTTCCCTAACACCTTAAAGTAGTGGAAATAGTAACCAATAGGTTGATCTCCACGCATGCTGCCCTCCTGCTTCCGTCCTCTCGACTCATTGTGGGTGATATTCCAGATAGAATTCTTACTTCCTGTAAGCCTGTCAACATCTCTCTGCGTCTTCATAGAGACAGATTATTGCGTTCAGAAATCTATAATTTATGGAATCAAATCTGGTCTACTGCCACTACTGGAGCTCAGACACGATTGTTCTTTCCCTCAGTGGAACCCGCTGCCATCCTAGATTTTCCTTTAGCCCATTTTGTCTTATATAGTTTTCTCTCATGTCAGTGCATCCCAAACAAATTCCTGTTCAAAATTAAAAGAAAATTGTCACCACTCTGCTCTTGCTTGCCCGGTGACGAAGAAGATGCCAACCATGTTATTTTTGTCTGTTGAAATTATGTAGCTCACAGAGAGAATCTTTTTGCATGCGCATCCAATATAAATCTGCTATGGCCAGTCCAGCTTCATACGTTCTCAGAACACAAACCTTTGTGGCTTGCTCTATCACACTTTCTGTCGATCACCCTAAGTTTCAAACATCAGTCTTGACCTTTCTCTTCTACTTATACTTAACTAGCCTTTTTCCAGCGATCTGGCTTTACTAATGCACCGCTCGAATCCATCTAATTGGTTTGTGTCTGGTCGTTTTGTGTGCCTCTGAGGTCTCTGCCCGGGGACGCCCACTGGCTGTAGCGGACGCCTTAATCAGACCGTGGTCGTTACGGACGTCCGAGGTTTCGTTTGTCTGGCCCTAAACCAGTCAACCTCGCGAATAATCGGACCACCCAGTGGGTCAGCCTGGTCAGCACGGTCAGACGAGTCCATTCAACCCCAGTATGTTTGTCTGATGGCTTCGGAATTAGTTCTTCCTTCTTGTCGATATACTTATTCTCCACTCTGAACTACTCATGTAATTGAGTGAGTCTTCTAGTAAAGTTCAAACTCTCCGAGCTCTCTATCTCCTTATTACGCTTCAATGCGCTCTGGCAACCAGCACATTTATTTTGGCTAGTGAATTTGCATTCAGATTATCTAAAGTCGCGTTTGAACGCCCCGGCCACCAGTCGACAGACGTGGCTTTTCTTTTGTCTTATTCCCCCCTAACCATATTTTAGCCTCAAACCTTGTTGCTAAATTGTAATCATTTTTTTTTTTGGCTGAGCTCCCGGATTTGACCAGGGCTCAGTCTCTAGTCCTTTGTTTAAGAAACAGACGGTTTTGGTCGCTTTTTCGAAGAAAGGATTAAGGGAACGTCATCTATGAAGCGTAACTAAAATTTTCGTTCTGCCATCGGCCGCAGTGTGCGCTTCAGCGTAAACTACGCACGACCTTTTGGCTTGTCTAATACTTCTTGGTTGGAATAACATCTCTAGAGAAGGTTCTACACCGTCAAAATTTTTCTCAAATAGCCGCTTTTGGTGCGACCGAACCCGGGGGTCACGATGGTCGCTCCCTATCAGTGGGAAAGTCGGCGAACCTAGTGATCTAGAGTGTGTCACTCCGCCCCATTTTTCAAAGCGCGTTATATTCGTTCACGTGTTCTCGTAATTTGAAAAAAAAAAATTATTTTTGTTTTAAATTAATTGTTCCACGCAACACAAATTACTTCCAAACCGCATCGAGATCTACTATAATGCTGTTTTAAGTGATAAGCGTAAAATGGTTGCAACTCAGAAATAGGGAAATAATGTTTTATAGACACCTTTGATGTAAACCAAGACGGAATCATTAAAATAAAGTATTTATAAAAATACTGAAGGATCGAAAATATGAAACACATTATATTTGCTGTCTGTAAAATTTAATTCGGCAAATTAGACTTGGGAACGATTTCAAAATATGTAATTGCACCTGGAATATCTTAATTCGGATATTAAATTACATGAAATGTAATGTTTGGATAAATTTGTCATAAGTGAGCAATATAAGCTAAGTTAGCTGTGGAATGTAACTTTACCAAATGTTTACATAGAATATTCATACTTATAATATTCAAGCTTACAAACAGTTCTATGTAAACCAACGAAGGATTGAAATATTCAAGTCAGAGTCAGCGATCCGTGTTAACCAAATATATATTTTATTTTGTTTTTCAAAAAGGTTATTAATTATTTTTTCTTGTATCAGATAAGGTTTAAGGTCAAAGTAATTCTCTGGGTGCTACAGAGTTTTTAACAATATTCTAAATATAAATTACTTCAAATTTTATACATAAAATTTGAAGTTTTTAAAATTTGAAGAAGTTTACAAAATTTTGTTTTTTTCTTTAATCGAACTGGCAACTTCAGACGTTTACATTGTCTATTTTGGCCTTCTCTTATGATTTTAAATAATTATAAATAATGTATTAATGTACCAGATAATTGTAAACATACAGTAGGCTAATTCAAATAATTAGCCACTTAGTTCCGGAATTTTAAATTCGCAAATTTATTTTATAAATTTTAATTGAAAGGAATTAGGTTTAGTACCAATATTCCAAGTGGTATTACTCAATATATAAGGTCAAACAATCTCTTCTATAGTATCTTGCTGTACACGAAATTACTGATGAAACGCTGTAGGCAACAAGCCAACAATATACAGGATGTAAATTGAATTGTCAGAGATTTAATAATCAATTCAATTTTAACAACCCTAATCTACAGCCCAGAAGATGAACAGAAAAATTTCAACCTTATTATTAAAGTAATCTCATGTTGGACTTGTCCTTTGTATATAAAAAGGGCCACTGTAATTTTAAAAAGTGTATATTTTGTTGAAAATATTGAATAAGGCTCACAACGCAAATATAAATCAAAAGAAATACAACGACTTGTTCCAGAAATTAAAAAATTAAGAAAATTGCTAGCTTATTCTGAAGAGTTTATGCAGGCCATGTTATTGTTGGATATCATCCGTTCTTCTGTCCTTTAGTTTGTATAGGGAAATTGATTTAATGATTTAAGTGTGCACAGATTACGACTACTTTGTCCCCTTTCAATAACCAGTAATTGCGATAATAATATTGCACGCGCAATGTAAATGAGGAAGGACGGCAGAGAAAGTGTAGGTTGTCGCATTAAAATCATAGAATCTGTCGTTTAATGAAAAAATCAGAAACTGCTCCGCATTGAAAAGAAACCATCAACTCCTTTCGCAGTCTCTTTTGAACATAGATGGCCAACGATTTCTACTCTAGCAGTTATAAACATTACATATGCTGCGCTGCTAAGCCCATATAATAAAAAAGAAACACTTATTGATCTATGTAACTGTAATATGCTTTAACATTCAACGTCTTCGTTTAGTGGTTTAATTGTTTGGTCCCAACACCCAGTGCTGGATGCTTAACATTTTCAGGGTATTTTATACATAGTATTTTCGTATTAACGTGAGCGAACATCAACAGAATTAGTTTTGTGGATTCTTTCCAGATACATGACTCAATATTAATCGTACCAATTGAGGTTGAGTAATGGTAAAACAATGGCAACTGTTAATAAAAACCACCGCAAACATCCACCTCTGCCTGCTGTGTCGGCAGCCTGTATAGCAGCCATCTCATTACCTGGAAATTCCATAACAATTAATAATTTGTAAAATAGAAGATAGGAATAAATTTACCAAGTGCCACATGAACATGAGTGGAAGCTGAAAGTCCACTGGATGGCTGACAAGTGTAACGCCCGGAATCAGATGGAGTTGCACTGTTAACCATTAGACGGCTAACCGAAGGTGGACCGGGATCAAATGTCACAGAATAACCTGCTCCATTCCACCTTTTTTTAAAGGCTGAGGGTTGGTGGTGTTGATCTTGACTCCCAAAATTTAAAGATTTCGAGTCAACATTCCAAGACACGTATTCCGGTGGTTTCAGGGTCTGTTTCAAATATAAATAAACACTGAGATGAATAATAGTACAAAATTCTTAAGTGTTCTGCTGAACGAGTTTTGCCATTCTTTTGCATGGTAAATTGCTCCTTTTCTGCAAATTTGTTCTCATTCACCATCATTTTGATGATGATACATTGATGATACATTAATAAAAATTTTTATTCCGTCCACAAAAAAAAAGATTCTTGTAAAAAAAGTAGTAGGAATAAATATATCGCAAAATTTTACAAACAAAATGTTTTATTTGTTCAATATATTGCTACTATGGGGCTCTTTCGTATCTGTTTTCTTTTGTTGTTTTATCTGGCAATGCAGCATGGCTGTAGACTTTTGTAAAGCGAGAACGGGGAGAAGAGGGAGAATGGGACGAATGGAGGAGAAGAGGAAACGTGGGTCCCCTTTTTTCGTACGCCCTCCTCCCTTCCATTCGTCCCATTCTCACTCTTCTCCCCGTTCTCGCTTTACAAAAGTCTACAGCCATGCTGCGTTGCCAGATAAAATGGCAAAAGAAAACAGATCCGAAAGAGTCCTATAGGGGACGTTCCAAAAAGAAAATATGATAACAAATAACAGGTTAGAAATATGTTATCATATTACATCCAACAAAAGGTTATTGCATTTCAGTCATATGAGTTATCCTTACGTTTGTGATGACGCAAGTAATAGTGAAAGGACTTCCGACGCCAACATATATATCTTCTGTGCCAACCAGTACGGCTTGTGGTTCAACAATTCGTAATTCAATGGACTGTGCCCATGCTGATCTCCTGGTTGTTATCTATAAAATAGAAACCAATTAACACTTAATTATCCTTCAAAAAAAATTCTTAATACAACCTGACAATCGTAGATGCCTTCGTCTTCTTTCTGGATGTATTTTATTAGTAACGTCCAAGTATTTTCAGTGTTATCAACAGAAGTAACGCGAATTCTTTCGTCCCTTGAGTATACTTTTGAATCTGCCGTTAAAATATGCCAATCTCGACGACGCACCCAAGACACCTGAAATTTGATTTTTAAAAAATCCAAGTAATAATTCATTGTTTATTTGTAAAAAGAAAACTAATGTTTTTCTGTTTTTATTAAAGTTTATCATTATATACTAACTAACTACGAAAAATTCAAAAACTTACGCCGTGGTCTTCCCTCAGTGATACGTGGCAAGGAAGAAATGCTGTGTCTCCTGACTGCGCGGTGATGACTGTGTTTATCTTTGGTGGCAATGATGTTTCCGTTTCGTTTAAATCCCATCTTCGCCCTGTCATAAGAAAAACATACATTTCATTTACATACTGGGGTAAAAAAAAATTAAGATAGCCTTAAATTTTAAAAAAAAACTCACCGGAAGTGACGACGTGTGATTTGTTGACTAATCCGTAGGGCTGTATACTGCTTTTGCTGTCAGTGTTGTTATCACTACTTACTATGATGCTTCCGAAAGATTTCCACGAAGTTGAAGTTTCCAAACTTGCCCAGCATAACCACCAAATAATGGTTACGATCCCCCGAATCATCACCATCTCTTCTATTGAGAAAACAATTACAATCAATCATCGGACACCAAGGACATGAGATTCAAACGACAGCAATATAGCGATATTATTTTTATCAAGCCAGTGTAGTTTTGTTGAGCCAACTATCTGCAAAATGTGTTTTTTTTTTATTTTTCCCCGTTGTTCCTCAAACGATGAGAAATAGGGGAGAGTTGTACTAGTTGTCGCTTTTTTTTGTTTTTGAGCCCCCACTTCTTTATTTCTCAATATTTTTTATCCCCGCTAGGCTTAAAAAAAGAGGACAAAATCAGCTATCAAAAGCGTATTTTTAGTTTCTGACAATTTGCTTTGTTTGAAACCAAAAGCGCTTTGAAAATGAAGGAGGGTGGGTCTAGTCGGGGGGCAACATGCTCATGTACGCGGGGTAGGATGGCCCATGTTATTCTTATGGGCTAAAAGAACACTTGGCGATGGCGTCATCAACTCCCTCTCATCAACCACCCTCCCATCTCTAACCCAGCAACACAAGTTGCCCCGAGAAAAGGTTTCTTTGTTATTATTGCGTTTTCAAGCAATAATTTTGTTAATAAAAATAAATAAAAATTAGTTTCTGAAAGAAGAAAGAATTTCCTTTCAGAAACTTATTTTCTATAAATTTTAAGTTAACTAGAGAATTCCACAAAAGAAAAAAGAAAACGAAATGGACGACACGATTTAAGGGCCAAAAAATTATTTTAGTTGTTGTTTCCATACTAAATGGACTATTTCCGTAATTTTTTTTTAAAGATGCGCATTATTAAAAACTACAACTGGTAATTTTTAAAATGCAATCCCTCGGTCGCAAGAGGACGAAAAACCCTGGGTTATCTTACGGGAATATCTTACAAAAAAAGGGTAATTTGCCTAGTGCAAAAATTAAATAGGTGGCACTTTTTTATTTTTGAATTCGTGTCTCTTTCTACTTTCAGGATTAGAAAAAATTTGAATTAATTTCTAAACAACAATATTTTTATGACAAATTTTTTCGCTCACAGTAAAAAATGTGTTAATAAGTCAATAGCAATTTTGCGCAAACGTACTAATAACTAGGTAAGGATAATATTGGGATTAGGCTATGCTGTCTTTTTTATAGGCCCGGAAACGAAACCACTTTTGGATTTCCACCCCTTAAACCTCCTTAAAAACGCCGTGCGATACGGAAATGACAGAATTTTCATTTTTAAAATGAAGAAGATTTCCCAAAGGTACAGTACCTACACAAAGTATGGAAACACGGCGAAACACGGAAACACGGCACATCGGCCAAAATCAGCGTTTAATTTAAAAAATTTGAAACTTTGTCCAAATGTAGACGACTATGTCGTCTACCGTTTGTGCAAGTTTCAAGTCATAATTGATTAATTTTGATTTTTTATGATTTTTTAACTAGCATACACTTTAGCTTGGAAACATATGGCGAGCGCGCCGATGTTTCCAAACTTTATATCTAGTCTTTTGGGGATAAACTTCGATTCACTAAAATCTACAAAAAATCATGGTGAAAGGAAATTCTTTCCTCACCAAGAAGATTTTTTAAAATTTGCTTTGCGATAACTCAAACGTGAGTTATCGCGTAAAAAAGGGAGACACTTTGGCCGTAAGCCGCCGTGTTAGAAGCGCGGAAACACTCGCCGTGTTTCCAAACTTTGTGTAGGTACTGTAAGAGATTATGTTTCAACTGACTTATATAGTCAAACCTCTAATAAGTAGCGCTACATAGCTGTGAACACAAACAGAAACTTTCAACGAAAGTTGCAAAAAATCTATGTCGTCGTTGTTGGACTGAAGCACTGAAGCTCCAGCCCAGACAATAACCATATTGCAGCGAAAGGCCATCATTCACTTTCCGCTGACAGGTTATCAAGTTGGCAGCCTCTATATCTATATACTGTCGTTGAACGTTCACGTTACCGACCGTTCCGAGTTCCGTTGATTTGCTGCTTTTGAAGAAATCGTCCGGATCTTAATTTCCCTAGTGAGCACACAAACCAGTCGTTAGACCGCTGTGTATAGTGCCGCTCCTGCACAGGTTACAAAAGAGAGACACGCGGACTGTTGTGTAAAGGGCGCATATTATTGAAATTCTTTGTATACAGCCCATTTCCTTTTTTTTATACTTTCGTTCTTAACAATAAGCGCAGCGAGAGCCAAGCCCAAGCAGCTCTGCAGAAGCAAACACAGCCGTTTTATTCCGATGCTGGTACTGAAGTCAGGATTTTTTTTTATTTTATTTTTCTTCGTTTTGGTATTTCTTTTATTGAATTGTTTGTAGTCGAAGAACGTTGTAGTTGTCGTGTTTCATATCATAACATAGCCTAGCATCAATATAACTTTTATACGACGAGACTATATATATAGCACATGACGAGAGCCCAGTTTTCTTTTCTTTTTTTAACTTCGTGATACCGCAATATGATATTAGAGCGATTAATCCTATCATTTGATACGAAGAAATATCATCAGATGGGGCTATACACATTGACCCGTTCATTCGGTTTTCACATTGTTTCTCTCGCCTTATTCATTTTATCATGCGCGAAAGAATAAAAAGATACAACATAACAGCTAACTCGAGATATACAGGCCTACATGTATATTTAATTAGTGACTCAATTGTCTTTGCAGGTTGCTTACTACAGCAGTTATATGGCACGTGATGCGTTCATAATGATTCACGAGAATGATTTCTGAAGACAAACTTTTTTTTTAAATAATGAGACGACTTCACAGTCGTCACAGTTCACACTGGTGAACCCACCGGTCCTGAAAAAAGATGTGCGCACTCATCACGAAACCGAGCACTGTGTAAATTTACACTTGTTAAATGCAGCAGTTTACATGCGTGCTACTATGATAAAGTAGTTTCACGCATTCACCCATGAACAAGGAGAACGTCTCAAATATATCTGTTGTATTTTCAATAATGAGCTGCTAACTTCTAATTGTGATTGTACGGTGGAAATAACGACGAGCAATCATACTTTTGTGACGAGTAACTCGCACTCCCTTCTCAGTGCGTTCTGCGTAATAGGCCTATAGGCGTTCTGTCTCTGATTCTATTGTACAACTGAGCGTCTCCACTATATCTCCTATATACTAGGCCTAGATACGACATCGTCACCATCGTGTACAGGCCTATTTCAATGTAAACAACGTCGAACAATTGGGTTGACTGTTATCTTGATTCGTCGTTTGTCTTGTTACGACGAGATCATTGTCTAAATGACAAGAACAATTCGTTATTTCTTGCGTTATAGAAATAATAATAGACCTTTTTACATTATTCCCAGATAAAAAAGAAAGAGATCAATACTCTGATAATAAGGAGCTCCTTCAATTGGCTTGCATCAAGTGCATTGAGAAATCTATAAATAATCGCGTGAATAACAAAAGCAGAAGAAATTATTATAAGGAAAATGGAATCGGCTGGCTGTATATTATTGTTTATATATTATAGCTCTCGTTGCTGGCTATATAGCGATATGGCGGTTATTGTTTCTCGACTAACAAGACGTCGTATATACGAAAAAAAAGGGAAAACATCCACTTTCACGTCATTAGCAGCAGTGCAGCACTATACTCAATTACTATAGCTGTGTTACAGCATTACTAAATAATATATATCCCGTGTTTCCGTTCACACTCCCCCCAAGTTCTTTTTTGGTCGTTTCACGCTTCATCTCTTTCTTCTGCAAAAATGTGTTTTTCTTTTCCTGTATACAAGTCTATTACATACAAGTTAAGTCGTATTCCACAAAGTCAGCTGAGCGTACTGTATATTGTTATACACACATATTGTATAGGCTATATAAAATCTATTGTACAACAATAGTTCTCCGCGTGCGAAGCGGACAGAGAAATGACGCACGACGTACTCGATTCTTCGTCCGGCCCACGTAGCGCATCCATTTAGTCTCAACTCCCAAGTTAGAGATCAACAACTTCGCGCTGTTGAAGAACCTGCGCAGAACAGCACCCGACTCGCATATAAGACAGATAGAGACCCTGCACATATTTTCATTTCTCATTGCAAAATGAATATACAGCACATATAACAACCACCGTACCCATATCTTAAAAGTTATATAAACCTATTGTAATTTGTAATATAACTCTTTAAAATGTAATCAGTATAAGCCAACGGTTGTATAAGCTGCACATACGGATCCTTTGTATAGGCCGGTATAGGCCTATACATATGAGTTATATATAGCCTAACATCCTCTTAGCTTTTATGAGAAGGAAAAGAGTTTCATCGAATGTTGCTGCAAACTGCTGCATGTGGCGATACCAAGTGTAATCCCATATATGATGTATTCTTGATCGAAAAGAATACAAAAATAAAATTCCAATTTATAATCATATAACAGCCCGTTGCTGCCGTGTAGCTCATGCTGCATATCTTACGGGATGATAGCTACAGTATATAATAGGCCTATACTAAATCATATCATCTTCTTTAGCTTACATCAATAATATAATACTGATGCAGCCGCCATATTACAGCATAGGCCTAATGTACACATCAGTTCTATGATGTAATAGACTCAAAATAATACACACATATAGGCCTATAAACTATTCTTTTGATTCGACTGCGTATATTATTTTAAATGTTACATAATGTTGCTGAGTGTGTATCACACATGACGGAACGCGGAGAGTATATTGACAAAAAAAAAAGAATTCCATTGTCAGCAGGATCTGGTCGCGTCCGTCTTCGCAAATATACTGAACAAGCTCAACATCTAATAATATACAGATATGCTGGATATGTAGATAACTCACAATAACACGCATACTATTTGACAAGTCCATTAGACCCTTCTCCGCCCTCCTCGATGTCGTCCCATCCGGATCCGTATCCGACGACAAATAACCATAGAGCCCTCTCTCTCTCTCGTCGCCATATATATCTCTCTGCCATCACATTCCCAGAAAATGCATAGCACACACGAAAAGGTCATGTTCGATCTTCGATGTATATAGTCTACAGTAGCGGCGCCTTCCGTGAATAGATATATTGATTGTCGCCTGAGGTTGAAAAAACAAAAAACAAAAAACAAACATACACGACGAATAAATGCGACTATATAGCGAGTGCTTGTCCCATCGAAATCTATATCTATTTATACATATATTGATCTTACAAACGTTTTTTTGAACTTATTGTCCGTTTTTTACTTTATGACGTCAAAGAGTCCAGAGTGTCTTATGCATAAAAGAAAAGAGAAATGGGGAAAAGGGGAAAAGGGGGGAAATGCCTTCTTTAATTGTGTAGCACGTATAAAGTATATTTGTCTAACGTGTATCCTAGATAAAATATGTAGTATAGATACACCGGGATCGTGGACAATTCCCCAATCAACAGCTTGACGCCCACCGACGCCCACAGGATTTTTTTTGGTAGATACGACGGTCAGCCTTAAAGGCCAGCCACCCGTCCCGTTTGACCAAGTGAAGAATAAGGAAGGAATAGTCGACTTTTTGGTAACTTTTACAACGCATCGATCCTGACATGACTAAATTCATTCGTCCTGGATATTTCGCTTCAGGTATAACTTGGCAACTGCTGATGATTATAATCGTGCGCTGCTGGTGACTTTCCCATGGATTCAAGTGACTTTCGAATTTCTTTTTTTTTTGTCGTGATTTATATGCACATCTCCATTTTGTTGTTATTTCCGCATGAAGAAGAAGTTCCCTGGTGCTCGCTAGTGACATATAATCTATAGAGAATACTAGATATGCGACAAACAGAACGGAGTATATATAGATATTAGGAAAAGGTATACTAAACTATATATATTTGCACAAGCACTCAAGCAGGTTACGTTGGATAGGTCAGTATAATAGAAGAAAATTACCATAAGTGTATTACATACTACTGAACACACTGTAGCTATATATTAGTCTCATTAAAAATGCGCGTAGCACATTCTCATTTTGGCTGGCTATAAATATAACGCCGGTTCTTATATGTGTCTCTCGAGAATTAATTGATGCGGATTGATGTGCATACATGTATAGCGCTGTGAGTTCTATCCAGCTTCTCCTCAAATATATATTCTACGATCAGCACATTGGCAAATATTAACTGTCCTTGATGAACGGACACATAACGACATAACTTCACATGATCATCGTATCTGCACTTCTTATTCAGTGGAAAATATCCCATCAACACCGTGTCTTATAATTCACTCTCGACGTGCCTCCGAATACATAAATTCCTTTGGCTCGTTATATATTTTTCCTTAATAATCTGCATAACTTTATATTCTTGCTGGCGATTCTTGGAAACATCGCCTCTTTTTAATGAAGTCGAGAAATTTGGTTGGATATTTTATTTTTCATTGCAGCAGTTCAAAAATAAATAAATAATTCGTAAATAATCGAGGCAGTGTGCGAATTATGTAAGGTTTTCTAGTTATAAATATATATACCTCAAACAAATTTTGTGAACTCGCCACGGTGGTATAGCTATATATATATACTATATACAAGAAAGTGGACGGGCGCTGGGTGCGCTGTTGGGTGCCAGAGCGCATTGGACAGTCTGTGATTGCTTTAGACGCAGCATTGACTGTTCTCGTTCTTGTGCAGCAGTTGTGGCTATAGAGGAGGACGTGACACGACGTCAGACGGGCAACAACGCCCGTGTGTATACAGTCAGCACTTTTGAGCGCCGCTGCTATATAGGAGGATTACAAGAGGAAGGTAATTAAAGCCAGTTGATGCTGGACATCAGCAGCGAGAGTAGAAATAAGAGACCATCAGCAACTAGCGCCGCCATGGCTACTGCTGCTGCTGCTGCTGCTGGTTATCTCCTCGCGCATTTTCTCTTGTTATTGTTGCTGGGCTGCTTAAAACACATAGAGCATCGCGTCTAATGCCGAAGGCGATCAAATACGTATATGGAAGTTGAATCATCCGGCTTATCAAACTTGTGCAGAAAAGGTCGATCATCGTCATTGACTGTGAGCAGAAAAAGTTGCGGCGTTATATTATATACGGGCCCGCTGAAAAGTTCGAGACATGTCTATGTAGCATCTATACTCCCCTCCTATACTCAGCACGGCCCTTTTTCCCATCTAAAAATGCTGTCAGATTCCATCTATATTTAATAGATTGCCTTCTGCCAAACGGTGTGCATAGGCCTATACGAGCCAATGCTGCAACATTTATATTGGATCAATTATACTCAACTTGACTATATACTTCGGCCGCTCCAACTTTATTGACTAACTGTGAATCCCCCTCTCCCTTTTTATTTTTCTAGAAAACACTTAAACAAATTGGATTTTATATTTACCAAAGTGTTTGGTATATTTATTTTTTTTTAAACAACATCAACAAAAAACAAGCAGTACCGAAAGCGCATTACAAAACTGATATAAAGGCTGTTATATAGAATTCGTCGATATCTATATATACAGCTTTCAGGGTTTTGATGAAATCGAACGAGGGAAAAAATAAGAAATTAGGCCGATCCGATAATAATATAGCTCTGTTCTCTGTTGCTGGCAGTGAAAAAATGATTTTTGATTGGTGTCTGCTGTGGAGCCTAGCTAGCAGCCGACTAGCCGAGCGCTTTGGCGAAAGTTCTTAATCACTCCGCGCCATCTTCCCAATTTAAAGGCAATGGCGCGGCATCTCCGTTCATCAGTTCAGCGGCTTATATATACATTCATATAGCACAGTTGAAAGGGTACATGTTCAACCTCAAATTTAGAGAGAGAGATAGCGAAAGACGAGTGCGCGTGGGCAGCAGTGTACAGCACGAAAGCATTATCGGCTGCTGCTGCTGTTCTATTTGGCTATGGGGCAACACCAAATTGGGCAGGCCGGGATTGCGCACATTTTGTTTGCCCTATGATAATAACAAGTTTTCGGGTACTTTTTCCCTTTACACAGCACACTACGCACATACGACAAACAAATAGTACGGGCGCTCGCTCCTGCGAAATAACGTGCCGCCTATGCTCTTGGCTTATTTAAAAAGGCCTAACACTCCCCGATGGTAGTTTGGCTCGTCTTGGCAGCAACAGCAGCAGCAGCGCAGCCAACTTTTTGTTTCCCCCCATTTACATATATAGCTGTATATAGCTACTATACTATCTACTCGCCTCCTGTTTATTTTTCAATGGCATTGGCATAGATTATTGGCGCGGCTTGGCTGTTGCTGCTGCTGATGTGTGTGTGGCCTTTAAATATACTAATATCGGAACAAGCTACTTGTATAGACTATAGTCTTTTCTCTTCTTTTTCTCCTATTTGTCTTTTTCGTGGCTTTTCTCTCCTCTAGATTTGTTGTTGTTGCTGTTGGACTGGGCGTGTGGCATTCAAAAAGAGTCGCGCAAACAAAAGGGCCGCGCCATTCTCTCTCGCCGAGAGCCTCTAATTTCTTGTTTGTTTCGATTCGAGATTGTGAGTCTAAAGCCCGTCGAGAGTTTAGAGTCAACGTTATACCCTCATGATTCGCATTGTACTGAACCACGGTCTGTCTTGTACACAGCAGCCATAAATATGTAAGACAGAAAACCTGGGAGGAATGAAGAGAAATAGGAGAGAGACTTAAATATATCCAACGCGTATGTATAGATAACTATTGTGTACATCACTGCAAGTGTGTAGGGCCATCATCAATTCAGTGTCCGAGTATATCAGTGCGGGTATACTTGACTGTTTTTCGGTCGTACATCTAACTGAGATTTTCACAGCTGGGCAAATAACGAGCGAAAGAAAAGAAAATCAAAAAACAAAAGGGCGTCAAGAGTCGTCCCCGGAAAAGATCAGAAGAAAAAGGTTGGTTGTGTGTGTGTGTGTGTGTGTTGCTGGCGTCGCCAGGTTGTGTATAATACATCAGTGACGTGTGTGCTGTGCTGCAGCAGCTTTTTAAATTCCCTCCCTGTGTGACAGCAAATGGGGGGGGGGGGGGGGGCAACGGGCGTCACTCTTTCGCCCGAAAAGGGCACGTACGCCATTGGGGACTGATATATCGTTCGAGAGAAAAAGAAGAGAGAAAAAAAGAAAGAAAAAAAAAACGTGAAAATTCCGTTCAAGCCACGTTCCACCTTCATTCTGTAGAGTCTAGTTGTATATATGTTGTATAGACGAGAGACGACCAGCAAAGATTGTCAACCATGGGGCTCAGAAATGCGCCAACACTCCCGCGCCTATATGCATCACCTTCTCTCTCTATCCATCTGCTTTTGAAGTCGACAGCAGCTTTTCACACAGTATAGGTATAGCCAGCATATCTAGTACAGAGCTGCTATATGCAATATGTAAAGTGTACTATGCGAGTTCATTAAAAGTCTGTCACAAAAACAAATACGTCGGATTGTTTTCAACGAATATCGGCTAATTAGATCTAACGCCCAAGACTCCAAGACAGCATCCCCCGGACGACAGAGGTAATGAGAATTTCAACGTCACAAATCTTCTCCTCGGGAAATAACTCAGGCGAGCGCGGTCGTATTTCATTTGAAACAGGTTCAGTGGCTTTTAAAATTCTGTACGGTATATTTCTATCCTTCAAATAAATATATAGCTAGAGGAGCGGTTGCTGTTCAAAGTGGTTTCGAGATGATGTGGCGGCAAATACAAAACGAGAAATGTCATTTCCAAAAATCAACTCGCAGAAGCACGTCACTTCTCGAATCGTCGGGCTGCTTTTAATTCGATATAACACGCAAAGAAGAACATCACACAAAGTGAAGTTTAACCAATTGATTAAAAGTTGCGACAACCGGGTCGTCGTCTCACGGCGGCTGCCTATGTCGACGTTTATATTTGCCGACAATTTGAATCTTGGCCAGATAACTTCAAGGACTACGTAACTTTTTTTTCTTTCAAATGTAATATTAACCTATGGAATTAACCTTTGAATGCATTCGACATAATAATACACAGGCCTATATTACATGATGTATATGTTATGTCGTCTAAAACTAACATTTGCGAGGTTACCAAGAAAGTGAAAGATTTTTTTTTTTTTCAAAATCAATTTGAAATGATGGAGACAAATTGATTTGACGTTGGCCGTTGATTTGACCGTTACTTTGTTTCGGTTGACTAAATGACCATAACTATTAGATTTAAACGAATTTTCCAGCTGGAAGAATAAATTTAATAACGGTTACATTCGCATCGATAGCATCACAGTTTAAATTCAAATAGCACAAAACAATGTCAATGTCAATTAGTAGAATTCTAAACGAAGAAAAATTGAAAATGTCTTCCAACTTACCAACAATTTGTGATTTGCGCCGATGAGATTCAACAACTTTGCGTCCTATATTTCCCCGATTTGTCTTTTTGTCTAAGAGATGAAAAGCGTCCAATAAACTTGTGAAATCAAATGGTCACTGCTGGTTGCCTTCGGTGGTGGTAGATGCCCCGACGACGGCAATGTCTATACAACAGTTGGCAACATAATTCTCACTTCACACTTGTCTCGAGAGTTCATGTCCCCCGAAATGAGTGGGGTGATGTCTGTCGCCCAGTCTTCATCCGGGGCACACGTGTGAGAATCTGTGCGTATGACAAAGCGGAGCTGCGACGACGACGACGACGATCCTTTCGGTCGTCCAAAATCAAGGAGGATTTCCAGCAGCAGCAGCAGCGGTAGCTATGTAGATAGAGGAGAGATGTAGCAGCAGCACCAATGTCAAAACGTAGAGAGTGAAAACGGGCAAAGTGGGAAAATGGCAAAGCAAATCAATTCATCCTTGGGGGATGTGCTGCTCTGCTGCTGGTGCGACGCGGTTACTGTAGGCAATCATCTGACGCGAGCGAGCGGCACTAACAAGACGGGAATTTATCAACTGCACAAGTTGTGTACATCACTCAGCGATGATCAAAGAGAATCAAGCGCGCCAATATCTCTACAAGGCGTGTGAGAAACGCTGAAAGATAAATAGACAGACACGTCTAGACTCTATACAGATAACCTAAACAGAGTAGAGTGATGAAAACGACGACGACGACGACGACGAGATATCTTATAGACGGACAATCAAAACAATACAAAAGACCATCAACGAGGATCAAAACGAGTCAATGAAGAAAAATAAATGATTGATGACGGCGGCAGGAGCCGAGCAGAAGAAAAATGGGCGAAACTGTCGTGCGTGGGTGTCCGGCTGTACGTGGCTAGTATATCGACGAGCGATGGACTGCTGTGGTGTATAGGTAGACAAGCAATCAAATAGGAGAAACCTGGCGAGCTAGATAGCCTCTATTACAACAGGAGCATATAGAGAGCTGCTCTGCTGTGCTGTGGCCGTCCTGATCGAGAGCTGTACTGCTATGACTGTGACTGGGCTGGCGTGTCGAGTTGTTCCTCTTGGCTTCGTTCGAGAGCGGACCGCGCACCGAGACGACATGTGGAGCTGATTCCACCCCTCCAATATATATCTCGACACAAAATATCCCTGTGGCTTTAACAGCAGCAGCAGCCGGATGAGGCGCTTGCGCACTCCGCACAGCACATCTATCTAACCCTCCTTTTCTCGCTCTACAGCTCTTGCTCTTATATAATACTGTCTATCTTTCTTCTCTCTCTAGCTCTCTCCAGCTCTCTAGCTCTGTGTCCTTGGTATATAGGCTATATACTGTATAAGTCGATACAGCGCGTCAATAGTAGAACCCAGCAGAAGAACGAGACTAGAATCCCTCAGCGTCGACAGCACAACTCATCTACCAACGCAGATTCCACCAGCACCGCACCGCTGCCGCGCCGAACGCACATTGCGTTCCATATCCCCAATGTCTTTCGGGCATCTTTTCTCCATCTATAAGCAAATGTCGTTCAATTCCGCCAGTGTATTCCAGACTTGGATTGCCCCTCCGACTTGAGCGTGAATGAGCAGACACTGCAGACACACTAAGCACAAACAGTAGCACATCTATCATCTAGAATTGATTTGGCAAATCGCAACTATGGCGACGGTGGTAAAGGATAGAGAGAAAACTAAGAAAGGCGCTCTCGTGATTGGACGGTGGTGTATACATGTCTTCCTCCAGCGTGATGGATTATGTATTGTATTCTCGGAGCTGCACGGAATATATTTTTTCCACCATGGCACTTGGCTGTGTATTATAGATATGTACCTGCATTTCGCCGTATATAGAGGATTCCATTCTCTTTTGTTAATTCAAATCTCTTGTATCGAGAAAAATGGTCGTGTCTTGTCCATATCTTTTGTTGTATATAGCTGTAACGTATTTTTTTTTCTCGTATAGATCAAGTAGGAACTTGCACATTTTTCTTAAAATAAGTCTATAGCGGCATTCCGGCCGGATGGAATATAGTATATAGTGCGACGTTGCGACGCTTATAAACAATTGGATAAACATTCTGCATGTACTACAAATATCAAAATGTATAACCTATGGAAATATACTACGTAGCTTTTTTTACATATACGGCGCAAGTTATTTCAACAGTCGATTTGCCAGCCGTTTCTATAAAGCGAATAATATCAAGGCTGGTATATATATATACTTGTACATTTTGCATATTGTTCCCCTTTTTTCTTTTCTTTTATAGAAATTCCCGAGCGGGACTCTTTCTCTCTCTCTGGCAGGCAAATACGGTTTCTTTCGTGTGCACTCCGTTTTATTCTTCTTCTATCTTTTTTTTGTGCATATAATTAGCAGCAGACTTTCGAGCACAACACAGAAAAAAATTGGGGGAAAAGATGTGCGCATATCAGCTCGGAGGCTTCATATATCGATTTTGGTTTTAAATAATTGGCTGCTGGTATCTAGTATATAGCTGCTGCTGCTGCTGTTGCTGTGGCTTCCGACAAATTTTTTTAAGGGCTCAAACCGACGCCGTTCTTTGTCTACTTTGACTTCTAAATGATTCCAATAACTCCCCCAACCCCCCTACCATTGCCAATTACATTTGCTTTGGCGGGTTCAAGAGAGAGAGAGAGAGTAGAAGAAAGTGAAATTGAATGCGCAAGGATTATTTATAAATACACTGGCAAAAGAGGATGAATTCTGATGATTTCTTTTGCCATTTGAGATGCCGACGGGAGACGATCTGGCGCATTCGGAATGAATTCTTTTTTCCTTGTATTTATACATATACAAAGTAGTAATGGATTAGTCCCGTCGGTAAAGAGCCAGAACTGGGCTGTAAAGTCAATTACATATAATACGCCCAGCATTTATATATCTAGAAGATCGATCTCTGAATCTGTGAGACATGTATATTTTCTAGGGCCAAAAAGTCGTCGGGGAGGGACGACAACTTTCTTTTTTTTTTCTTTTTTTTTATGATAGGAGAAAGGGAAATCACGTATCCCGTCATCATCACGATGACGGGATGACGGATGACCATTACGCAGAGAATCATCTCATATATTATAGGCAGGCCCGGCCCATCATAACTTCATAAGTTACATACACTCCCCCCCAATTTCCGTTTCCTTGAGCTTCCGTTTCAGCGTGTCATCCTCGTTTGTCGTAACGGCAATCATCCACACACAAAATAAAATAGAAAAAAGAAAGAAATTTATTTAATGTCTCTCAAACATTTTATGTGTTTTATCACAATTTATATTTAGTGTTCATACTTCACCCAATAAATGTTGGCCGTCGCTGGAAACGGGATACAATATCCAGTGCTGTATGTAACGTTCATCAGTCAAAAGAATAAGGATATGGATATATTACTGGCGTCATTTGCATAGATCTAAATAATTCGTGCAGTGTACTATTATCACGGGTTATAAGTGATACGAACCAAAAAAGGCAATTCCAGTCTTTTTCTATTGCCGTTTTTTGCCGTCCGGCAAATATTTAGACTGTTTTATTTTAATGTTTTTGAATTTTTTGAACTTTTCTATACACAAGCACTTATTTTCGTTTCTGCGTTATTCCCTAGGAAAATTGAGGGTCATATACCCTCCAGGCCGGCCTACTCTATTTTGTTGTTGTTTTCTCTCCATCTGTTTGTGTCACGCAAACAAAAAGACGCTATAGTATTAAATACGTATGTGTATTGTATTGTAGATATATACATATAAATATAGCGCATATTATATATAGACGCTGCTGCATATATACAGTTCATAAACCACAATGAAATGTGTGCGCTGTATTCATTTTTCTTTTCTTATTTTCTTTTCCCCCCTACGCTAAAATGTTCGTTGTGTGTCGACCAGTTTTTCAACCGCACACAGCAGCACCAGCACATGCTATACGATGATACGCAGGCTTACTTAAATCATCTACTTAAGAAATACAGTACAAATAAATTGGAGCTTGTCTGGTCGAAATGATGGCGCACAATAAATAGGCTCTAGATTCATCTAAATAAGAGTCTAGATGCTGGTAGATATGCTTAAAAGGAAGCGCCGTTTTCTATTAGTCCATCGGACTAATGAAATGAAAGGAACAGGTTTGCGCCAGAGAGAGAGAGAGAGAGAGCGGCCCCATCCGATTCAGCTGTTCGTATCAAATAAATAAAAGGCAAAAAAAAGAAAAATAGAAAAAATAACGCCAGAAAAATAAAAATAGAGGAGATAGTCTTTTGGCTTTCCGGAGGAAATGAGAATTGCAGCCATCATGCTGTGCCGGGCGGCGAGACGACGACGCGGTAATATGAGAACAGGCCAAGTGGAAGCCCAGCGGGGGGGTTAGAGCGGCATCAATAGCCCGGCCGGCCTAGCAAAAACACCGCACAACCAGACCAGCATATAGAGAGAGAGCTCGAGCAAAATATAATATAAAAGACTTGCTGGCTCTATAGTATATAGTAGACGGACAGTATCAAAACACACTATAGATGGATAGCGAAAACAGGATAGCTCTTGCCGGACTGTATATATATCTATACATGGCCGGCAGCAGCAGCAGCCCAGCAAAGCGAATCCGACTTGAGCCAGGGAAACTATGTTGTGTATAGAAGCCCAGCGCGAGAGATGATGGGCGAAAAAAGGAGGAAAGAAAGACTGCTGGACAAGAGAGAAGAAGAAGAAGAAGAAGAAGAAAAATCAGTCGAGCGAATGAGAGCGCTTGGTGGCACTCTGCTGGGTCTTGTTTGCTGTACATATAGAGAGACTAGAGAGAGAGAGAGATATACAGTCCCGACCGACTGGCCGCCCGTCGCTGCCCGCGCTATTCTTTTCTCTTTCTCCTACTGCGCTTGACGGGCAAATGGCCGGCCCTATTTTTTTTTTCTTTTTATTTTGGGGGGAAACGATGACAGAGCGACGACCGTATCCCGGACTGGGAGAGAGAGGCGCTCGATGAGGGATCGTTTGCAATCCATCAGCTGTGTGAGCGCCTGACTGGATGCCGACCCGATATTTTATAAACGGCGGAATCAGCGTGAGCGGGCCCCGCTCGCTCTCAGACTCGGCCAACGGGCAAGAAGTAAAAGAAGAAGAAGAAAAAAGAAAAAAAGAAACAGCACAAGGCCATCCTGTATGCGCCTGGCGTCAAAGCTAAAAAGGCCTCATAAAGAAAGCTGCAGCTCCTATATAGGAGCAGCAGCACACAACTTTTTGGAATATAAGGCCGGTGGACGCCAGCCGACTATCTTTTTCTTTTTTTATTTTTTGCGAGCACGTCTAGCAGTAATACGCCATAGAGAATGATTAGGATGTGAACGGCGTCTATAGCCTAGCTCCTGGGCCAATATCATATAGATATATACTTTGTAGGCTAGAGACGGGCCGAGGCCCCAGCACAACCGTGCACCAATAAATATTACAATTTACAGCGTCCATACCGGCACCTAGATATAGACGCAGTTATATCTACAGCGATCTATTTATCTTTGGCCATATCATATATTCTGAACGCTCATTGATAGATACTACACACAGTTAAACGCAGTATACGTAGCCACTAGTTGTGCTGGAGATCTCTAATCAAATGAGAGTTGGAAATCTTGTAAGGGGAGTCCCGATGCAAGTTTGGGGCGACGTTATTATTCACGCTACTTCATCTTAACTGGGTTATAAGCAGAGAAGAGCCACAGTGGAACGCGATTAAACCCTGCGAGCATCAAGATCTGTGACCCAAGTCTAAGCAAGTGAACCTGGGGCCTTTACAACAGATGTTTCCCCGGGATCCATCCAAGGCATTCAAGGGGGGGGAGAGAGCCGGGGCCGCCTATATTATACACTATGGAACTTGTGTGAGGCTGGGCAGTCCGGCAGGCAGTCAGGCACTCATCTATTGTGTTGCGCCATAAACTGTTATCAGGCTCAACATTATACATACAGCAGTCTAGTATCTCTCTCAGCGGGGAGAGAGGCGAAGCTGTCGACTCGAGACATATTAGACGGAACTTTTGGAATTTCAGCATCCAGCTTGAACATTTCGGGAAAAGGAAGGATCTCTAGTCGTCTAGAGGAAATGTTGTTTGCGCCGACAGCATATAGCAGCAGCAGCACCTCAATTTGCACAAGAGCCCCCCCTCTCCAGAAAGAAGCCGCTGTTGAATAATAATATATAAAGGCTGGCTGGCCTGGCCTGGCTGGCTGCTGTTGGCCGGTCTCTCTTGCTACTGCACTCGACGATTCCATCGATCCAACACGTCGATGTATCTCTATACACACACAAAGTAAATAAGGCACATAGGGGATTTTTCCAAGGATTTTTCTTCTCCGTCAGTTTCACACAATATCTTGAAAGAAAAAAAAGAGAATGTCCATCTTGCCGGGGGTTTTTTTTTTGGCCAGTGAATATTTCATCGGCTCTTATTTCGCTTGTCCAATCGGCAACCGGGACGGGAAAAACAGAGACACCATATCCATGTATGCATGCTGCGTGTGTGTGTATTCACGACAAAAAAGATGGCCATAACTGTATTCAGTGAACACACAAACGGACCCTATATACGCCTATATAGATAGAAATAAATAAATCTAAATGTATAGGCTGTATAGTGTAGTATAGCAGGAACAGGAGCAGGAGCAGCAGGAGCAGTAGGTCTATTCAGCAGGAGCAGTATAAGGCTATGGAGCATCATTTCCACTCGGCCGAGCGTAACTCTCTTCCATGGATTTATCACGCGGCATGCTGTGTGGCTTTAGCCGCGTTCCCAAACAGTTTCTCTCTTTTTCTTTTCTTTTTCTTTTCTTTTTTTCTTTTCATGTCTGCCCGCGTCTTATAGTCTCTCAGATCCTAACCCTTACACACACTTTCTCTCTATTCTTTTTTTCTTCTTTTTTCTAAGCTAGAGAGCTGAGAAAAATATATTTTTTCATTCTTTTTATTTTGTCATTCTCTCGTCCGTCCCTTTTGTGAGAATGGTGACAGCCAAACGGCATATCTACTTTGATACAAACCAACAACTTTAGCGTCGCAGACTCTGCTCTCTGCTGTATACTTCGCACGAAAGTGTGCTGCTGTTGGCCGGCTGCTGCTGTTGCTGGCCCGAGCTTCTTGATGATGGATGCCTCTTCTGCTTTTTTTTATTCTTGCGCTTCTGCTGCTACTGCTGCTGCTGCTGCTGTTGGTGATGAGGATAAGATTCAATTGAAACTTAATTGGAACGGGGTCGACCAGTCAATGAACGGCCACCCACTGCTGCGAGGAGTAAGTATATATATACACACTGTGTGTGTGTGTGTGTTAAGAGTTTTTCGGACTTATTTAATGACTTAGTGTGTTGGCTATATACAGCGCCGGGCGCCACTCCGGAATTAGATGTACAGCACAGTCTGGTGTACAGCATATTATATAGCCGCGTATAGCGTATACGGATACAAAGTTAAGGGGTCGTAAAGTGTAGCATCTAAACAAGTCTTGCTGGACGTAGACTCTTTATCCATCTCAAAACATTATACAGAGCTAGTATTATTCGGCTGGTGTGTAGAATCCTATGTAACCTAACCATTCTTAATTAAAGGGGGGAAAAAAAGTTTGAGATAACAAACGGCGTGCATTTTTATGTAAGGTAGTATTGCTGTGCTGCGCGCACTGCTGCGATTTGTACGTCTCGCAACACTTTACTGCTCCTTCCGGAAATCAAATATTCAACGGTGTGTGGGCGGAATTTGATTTTCAATGGAAGAAGAGGAGAGCTCGAGACTCGTCTCTAGTGGCCATCCAGAAATAACACCTGGAATTTTATTATTATTTTCTTGTTTTTTGTGTCATTTGAATTATTTAAGGGTCGCGCCCACTCATTCAATTTCACGCCTGGGTGGCGCGAGCTCTTAGACTTCAAAGGGATCAAATGAGCTATGCCATCAGGTAGACTATAATCTGACAGGTAGCAGAGTGCGTCATCTCAAATTTCCAAAAACCGGAAGCGGCCGAAATGACATTAATATCCGACTTAGTACAGTTATTTCTAAATAATAATAAATTTCTTGAAAGTAAAAAAAAATGATTTTGATCGCTTTAATCCTAATATCAGGAATTGAATAAAAACTACAAGGAAAGTCACTCTCCAGGATCTATCGAATAATATTTTCAAACCCCGTTGAATGAATTAAATCGAATTCAGGACCATAATAAGGCAGTATATTTCATCGGCGTCATAGATTTTGATGTTGCGAGAAAGGAATATTATATATATATAAATTTGTATTATTAGCTACAAGTCATCGTTTGGGTGCTGACCAGTGGCGCTGATGGGCATTTGGATGACAGTCGGCGATCCTTCCTGTCTGGGACAGTTATTCAAATTGTCATCTGGAAGTCGGCCGGCATGTCTAGATGACGACGACGCCAACGACGACTCCATTTTATTCTGTTGAATGCCCCCGCTGCTGCTGCTGCCGCTGCTGCTGCCGTCGTGGGAGATGCTGGGATGAAACCTTATTGAGCAGTGCGGGCGGTCGGAAGTTTGGTATTGAGCGGTCATAAGGCTGCCCGATGAAAGAACGCAGCGACGGGGCCCGCGGAATTCGAATAAGCGCTCGCCATTCATATCGCCACAGAGTCCTTGCAATTGGCCGCCCAAACTTTCTCGGCCCTTTTGCCAATGTACCAAACAATTTAATGAGTTAGACAGCAGCATCAGTGCAGCCATACATATATTTTGCTGCTGGCCTTTTGTCCGGCAGTATATAGCATCACTGAGCCCAGCTATAGTTTTACTATTGTCATTCTCTCTCTCTCATATAAACTGGGCCTCCGCGCGCTAATCATATCAAAATATTCTCGACTGAGAATATATGATGAATGACAAATACAAATCCATCCCCAAAGTGACTTTCATACTATGATGTGCGTAGTTTATATATAAATATAGGGCAATGGCGTCTTATATCTTGCGGTAGCAGCCGCCGCTTCGATCCTATTTCTATTCCTTCTTCTATATCTCGCGGCGTCTCAGATCTATACTATATAGGTTAGACGTTTGATAGTGTGTGTAACTGTGTACGGAGTATTATATGGCTGAACTGCGTTCGGGGAACAGCATTGACACAGTTGGACGTCGTCTAAATGTACATCGACCGAGCGAGCGACCGACCCCCCGCTACCGCTTTTTCGTTTAACTGCCCTGTCTTGTAATATGTTTTGTGCTGTACTGCTGTGTGTGTGCCAAATCGGTTTGCTTGTTCATGTTTCGTCTAGAGCCGTTTCTCCCGTTTCTGGGTTAAACGGGTTATCTGAACGGATGTTCTCGGCTATATGGGATGGCATCGTTTTTCCTTATTAGACACAAAATGTAAACGGTTATGGCCTTATGGGCTACTTTCTCGTTGAGATGGACGAATTTTGTGCCAATTTAGTTGAAAGCCACTACGAGGCCATGTTTTGTCTTGAGTGGAATACTAATAATACAGTGTGTCACGGGGATGGCCGATGGCGATATAACCATCAAAGTTCTTTTTGGCTGGTCTTATAATTGATGGAAATGGATAGATGAATTGCGTACGTACTTTGATAATGATTTCATCTGCGGAATGGATGTCCAACAAGAGTCCATTGAGGGGCAGTTCGAGTTGGAGTGTGTCCTCTCTCTTGTTGTGTCCGTCTCCCACGAATCGGGCGTACAGCAAGTCGCCGTGACACGAACTCAGCGTGAAACCGCCGGGGCTGGGGTTGCGTGATCGGCTGTTGTTGGCTGCTGATGCAGAGGGTTTCTGCGCCAGAGGAATTGGCACTCGGTTGACGATTAATGTTTTGTTGGCCAAGTCGATTTCGATGGCGTCGTCAGACACCATCAGTCGGAGGACCTGTTGATTAAAAATCTATCGTATTAATACACTAATAAATTACTTGACAGAAACTTAACAGAAACACCAGACCATTTTAAAAGAAAAGACGATTATTAAATTCTTGTGATTATAAATGAGATTGAGATTAATTTATGGCGGGTACACATGAAATAGTGTCACTTATACTGAAAATTTAAAAAAAAAACTATTTTAATATTCATGTACGAATTAAATCTGAATTATTTGAGATGAATTACGAGAGTTAATTCAGTTTGATCTGTTGGGTGTTTTAACTGCTGTTTGACGTACGTACTGTATAATGCTGGTGCTCAAAAGACTTGATGAAGAGCGACCTTTTACCATAATCACTACTCACTTGACATTTCCAAAAATGAAAAGACCAAATGACTTTTGTTACTTTTCTTAAATAAATCCCGTTAAATCACGTTGAAGTGACGGGGGAATAAGCAATCAGTTGATATAGTCCTACCTGATTTTTGGCGTTAGATCCGCGATCGAGGAGGATCACGGCTTTGTCGTCGGGACCTGTGGCGGCCACGGCCATGTATTGGCACCCGTCAACGAAACGAGGCTCGTAAACGACGCCGTCGAACGTGGTTATCTCGGCCGCGCCAATCCGGCACTCGCCTAAAATGAAAATCACAGCGTCAGGAGTTGAGCATCGACACCAGCACACCGCTACTATCATTCGACATATCAGACATAGTGTGCATGCAATATCGCCAGGAAATGTGCGTTCGGGGTATCCGTGAACAAAAAAAGACAAAATAGACAATTGAAACGGCGAATTGAAATGTGACAGCTGCTGTTCAATCTCCCTTGGAAACCCAAACCCAAAAAGTGATGTGTTTTATTAAATTTTTCTTCCTTTTTTTTGTTATGTTGAAGGGGGCTTGTTATTGACATTGTGATTTAAATCTCTACCCGTGTAGCGTGTGCGAAGGGCTTCCATGGGGAAATCGCGGGCGCCCGTGCTGTAAATGTCATCGCCCCATTGCCATTTCCATCGCACGGCCAGGTGATCGCCTTTCCCGCTGCGCTGTTTGTTTGGCTCCCGAATTTCCGGCGGTTGCTCCTGCTCCTGCCCACTGGCAACGTTGAATAAAAGACGTCCTATCTTTTCTCCGTAAAATATAAAAAAATAAGCAAACAAGGAATATAAAAAAAAGGTGGAAATGAATCCGCCGAAAAACAAAAGAAACAAAAGACAAAAAAGAGAATAGGACGTACAACGGTCCATGTATATCTCTGCAGACGAGATAGAGAAACTCTACGGATAAAACGGCCTATCTATTATTCAAAAGCATCGGTCGGTTGATTTCCGAGATGGCAAGCGAGGCTTTTGCGCGCTTTCGGAATATGAGAGCGGCAGAGAAGGGCGCTCAGCTGACACACGAGCATGTTAATGCATAAAACGTGAAAAGTGGCTGGCGAAAAAAAAATAAGACAAAAAGGAATAAGAAGGAGGACCCCCAGCACACATGCACAGAGAAAAAGGGTTGGCTGCGTGTGAGAGAGAGAGAAGAGTAAGAGCCTGGGAAGAAGAAGGAGAGAGAAGGAGAGACAACTGGTAGACAAGCGAAACGAAGATCAATATTTTGTCGGGAGTCGAGCGGGAGAGAGAGAAGAATCTCCACCAACGCCAGGCAGGCAGCAGCGTGGTCGGGCGGCGAGAAAAGATAAAAATAAAACGAGAGAGGAGAGACCGGTCGTTTGGCTTGGACACAGCAGCAACAGCAACAACAGGAGAAGGGGAATGAAAATTGATAGATTGTGTGTGGAGAGTTCAAAGTTGTGTGTACAGTACTTGCTTGGATAATTCCGGCCAGACTGAGGAGCGTTGCTGAGAAGCAGGAGGAGGAGCAGCTGCACTCCAAGCAATCGGCTTGGCTCCTCGTCGTCCCTCGGCTGGTATTTCGATGACAATGAAATCGACTGGATCGCTGCTGCTCCTGCTGCTGCTGAGGCTTGTCGATTTCTCAGTTGTCACTCGTCGTGGATCCTGGCCGTCCGTCGCTGATCCCCTCGCTCCTTGACTTTCACCTCCTGCCAAAGAGATGAGCGACTCCGTTTCAACAACAACAACAACACGCAACAACACACATCTACAGTTTCCGACCTCCCCCCCCCCCCCCCACTCGGCGTATTATAAGTAGGACTATGTGTGCGGTGGTGAGAGCACTAAACAAGACAGACTCTTCCCCTCTATTCAAACCGCACATATTCCAGAACAATATAAGCTCCGACATTACCATAAATCTGTCTGAAAACGTAGAAACTTCTTTTTTCTTTTTCCTAACTTTATAACCCAGCAGCTGGTTGGTTACCAATTGAGCATTAGAGACGGAATAAAGAACGTCACATCAATGCCAAACAGAAAGATGAAAAATTGAGAAATTGCTGAGGAAAAGTCTAAAACAAAAAAAGGGGCGGGGGGGATAAAAATTCGATGCATTTTGATATTGACGTACCGACGAGAGTTGGCGCTGCTGGGAGCAAATCGCTAGTCCCGGATTTCATAATCCACTCCATCGGTTTTCCGGCCTTATCTTCACGGCAATGCAAAAGGGCGAAAATATAAAAAAAGGAAAAAGAAAAGAAAAAAGAAAGAAAAAGAAAATGCGATTAGCCCCACTATATGTGGAGTGTGCTGCGGAGAAGACGCGAAGATGACGAGAGATCCAGCGGAGCGTAAAGAAAGTATGAAGGACGTGAAGTGAAGTATATGGCGAGGGATATGTACTACGTCGACTATATACGACTAGAACTTTCTTATAGTAAGTCTATATTCTCCTGCTATATTATACCCAGTTGGACGGAAAATTGGAAAACGCTCGGGTGGATTGACTTGCGCCACGAGAACTGTTGCCAACCGATCGCCATATTTTCATTTGGCAGCCAAGAGAAACTGACGGCCGACAAGAGCTTCTCCCAGTCCGGATGACCGCCGCCACCACCAACGCCCACGTCGCCGCCCAGCAGATTCTTCCACTCGAACATCTCGACCTGCTGATAGGCAAACATCCGTTAGACTTCCGTCGTCCACACTACTTACACGGACCGCAACAACCGGTCCAGCTGTCTGGCACTTTTTTGCTGGCCGGCTGATAGACAGGTCCAACCCAATAACTCACCTGAAATGATCCAGACTCGGTGCAGACGCCTAGACAATGACTTTTGTGGAGTAATATAAATTCTTGGGTTTCATTGGAGCTCTCGGCGGACCATTTGACATCGATCCGCTGGACGGGCAGCTCCGTCAATTGGGCCTTGAGGCGGCCGGGCAGCGAGGCCAACAGAAGAATGTTGGAGCTCGACGCGACGCCACCGACGCCGCCGCTACTTGGCTGGATTGCCATAGACGAATCGATTTCAAGCGCCAACCTTTTCCATCCACACACACAAATACAAATAAAAACAAACGAAAAAAAGCCAATCAATAACAATGTTCTCCGCCCGAGGGCTTCAACTCATTCAGGATCTAACCGGAATTGAATTTCCATCCGCACGCCGCACACATGCAGGCAGCACGCGATATATTGAAATACATTTCCCCCACTCACGTTGGATTCAGGTGACTGTCGACAATCATCGGCCTGCGGCTGTACTGGAGTGTTCCGTTGAGACTGGCAGCGATCTGACCTTTGACCTGGATCTCGGCGACGAGGCCCATGGAATTAGCCCACCGGATCTCGACGTTGACAAGTGGCAGGAGCCGGAGCCACTCGACATTCCAGCTCGACGCCGACGACTCCAGATAGCCTATTAGAGACACATACAAGCGTCATGTGTTAGACGCGCATCTCGTATTTATGTTGACGTTTGAGGACCAGTGGGTGGGGTGGCTATAATCATTTGTTAAATAATCGAATGCGGAATACATTCAAACAGGGGGGGAAAGAAGATGAGAAAGTGGATGGGAGATATAAGACCTCGGATGCTTTTAGCGGCGCCATCGAATGACCAAAACTTTTCAATGGATTCCATCAAAGTCCAATGGAGGAAACCTTCGCCCAGATCGCCCGAAGGGTAGCTGACGTTGAGCCGGTGGAGGAGAGCGTCGATCGAGTCCGGCGTCGTACGGCGTGCTGGCTGGCCACCGCTGCTGCTGCACTCGCCGCCGTCGTCGTGCTGGGCGAGGACGTGGGCGAGTATTGATTCCATGTGATGACCGTGGATCTCGAATTCCAGAAAATCAAAGTCAATGGCGCCCAAGTTGAAGTTGAGTCGACCGTAGATCTCCTTGGGGAAGATGGAGGCCTTGTTAGCGAACGTTTCCAGGCGGAGGTAGCTGGCCAACAGGCGGCGCCTCTTCTCGTACGACCAGATGTAATTAGCCGAGCGCCCCCGGGTCACTGGCTTTGTCAACCTGAGCACCTGCTTGGCCCTCAGTGATCTATATGCAAATATAGAGATAACCGCGTCACAGAGTCAACAAGAAGCTTCGATATTTACAATCGAAACATTTTGGGTTATTTTGGTTATTTTTACAATTTCTGCAGGAATCGCGACGGAGTGCGCAGCGAGGCCAACGTGTCGAATGTGGTGAAGACGAAAGAAGCGACGTGACTTTGTCTCGGTTCGAACCAAGTTCTCGCCGCCACGGCCTATTTAAAATAATAAAAAAAGAATTTTTAGAAGTTCAAAGGCCTCTGCCGCACAACTTGCGAAATTATCCGAGTCAACAGTCGATTTCAACTCGAGTCAAAGGCTCTTTTTAACTTTGAAATGGATTACATGTGCCTATTATTTACCTGCCAGACGTGAATGGGCGGACTGCTGAGCATCAGCAGAGTGAAGGCCGCCAATCGAACCTATAGGAGCGGGTGGAATAAAACGAATTCATCAACGGCGATGAAACGATTCCATTGCGGGTGTAAAATAAATGACGAGGGCTCATCTTACTTGGTAATTCTCTGATGGGTTGGCGTAGACGGTATGCAAAATCTTGATGGCCACAACGTCCCCGTGATGAGCAAGTTTGTGAAGCGCCAAAACAGCTTTCGTCCGGATGGCTGGATTGGCATCAACCTTCCGTTTTTTGGGGGGTTAGATGGTGTTGACTTATTTTATTTTCTTACGTAAAAAAAAAAATTGAAAAAAGAAAAAAAAAGACACACACACACAGACACATTCGATATCAAATCAGGAGAGCGAACATACAAGTCCCTGATGTCGACACTTGTGTGACGATCTGGCACCTATATATGTACGTATAGAGAAGAAAAATCCATTCGGCGTTCTCATTTCGTTTTTCGCGCGCTTCATTGCCTTGTTATATCGCCGACGTGAAGCGAAATATGGCGCCGTCTTTGACACTTGACAGCCATGAAAATGTTCCCCACCATTTTCGTAATCGAACCTAGTTCGCCCCGCCCGAGCTGCCAACTCCTTTGAAGGGGGAAAAAAGGAAATCAATGGAATAAGGTATGTCGCTTGATTTTCATAGCTTCTCCGTATCGATCGAATGATTCCAGAAAGAGACGGAAAATCAAACAAACTATACATACATATACGCCATCAGAGCAGCACCGACAATTTCTGGGGAAAAAAGTCAAATTAAATTTTTTTTTTTCCCGGCTGAAGTTGAAGACGAATTGATTGTTCATTTCGGGATGACACGGTTTGATTCGATGGCGCGGAAGAATGGGAAGATGAGAGACCAAAAAGGCGGGGGGATCTATTCCATCACACGGATTGCGGAGTAGTATATCTGGAGCTTTTGGAGAGCCTGTCGACTGCGTCAGACTCGTCGATGCAACGCCTCTATATAGTATATAGTTCTATATACCTTTATAACTTCCGCCAAAGTCGCTAAGGGGGGCGAAGGAAGAAGAAGAAGACTTTCTTTTCAAACTTTTGTGTTGGACTATACACTAGAGCTCGAACGATTCGTCACACAAAAGGCAGAAAATATTAATAGGCCAAATATTGCGATGGAAGTGTTCAATACTACACACAAGTGTCGTCTGCCTTCCCGCGAACTTTTCTAACTTTGATGTTAACCAAATTACTTTATAGATATACTACCAAGTAACCGGAGGGGGGACGCAAACTGGGAAAAAGGAAATCAAATCAAATTCTGTTGTAATTATTTTGAAAAAAAGAATAACCAATCGATACGGGAGAAAATCTCCCAAATGCGCATGTTCTTTTGTGTGTGTGTGTGTGTGTGTTGGTTTTTTTCTTTTTTTTCGTATGTTCTTACCTTTCCCTCGATCAGGGGAATTACAACGGGTATGAGCGATGGATGGCCGAGAATGTTTAGGGCCGACAGAGCGGCGCTCCGATCGCCGGCCTCGCCCCGACTGATCTCCACGGCGATTCTTTTCACAAAGCGTCGCGGCCAAGTGTCTCTCCGCCCCGCGTCCCACGTCCTGTTCAAATACTGCGACGGGAACCGGGTCTCGGCTGATAATCGATCGGTGCAAGCCACACGGAAAAAAGATGCCAGAGAAACCATGGCCGTCTGGCGAAGGTCCGGCTCTCGTCGCACCACCTTCGAGTCCAGCAACGACTTGGCGAGGTGAAATATCGGGGAAAAGAACGAAAAATAAAATGAGATTTATCGAAGCTTGTAACTCATTGATGAAGCCGCTTGACAAATTTTCATTTTTATTTGGTTTACGGTGAAGTAATCATAGGTGATTTGTAGTTACCAAGAGCTGGCCAAGGACGTGGTCGGATGGATCGCGTAGAAACATGCTGAAACCCGAGATGAGACTCATGACATCTTCATTGGTGATCTGTTCCGCTTCCATCAGCTGGACGGCGATATCTAAGGTCACGGCCGAACCCACCATGGCCATTTGTTGGAAATAAAACGACCTGTATCCGCCCCACCCAAAAACAAAATGACATAATCAACTTTTTATTGCGACTATTGATATTGGGTGACCCATTCAGATCGACGTAACAGAATTGCATCATCGCAATGACTACGAGACCACCACAAATTGCTCCTGCGCCCTGAGGTTTGGTCACGTCTTCCTACTTGCTTAAAGCGAGCTAAAAAAAATTCTAGTTTATTGATCGGATTCATCGAATGTACTGGATAGACCCAATTGAATAAATGACTTGAAATATATACATAAAAGTTTGTATCCATTTATAATTTACAAAAACAAGTTTCTGATTTTTCGGTCTGTTTCTTGCGTTAGAATTTTCTATTTCTGTCATTCCCAGACCGAAAAGAATTTAGCGAAAACTGGAAATGGGAAGATGTCTTAGAATTTTGTGAATGTCTCTCTCGACTCTCGAGTGAAGGGAAGGAAAATTATGTCGAGGAAATCGTAGTGTATAGGACGTACTAATTGCATAAGGTGCCAGATGCAGAGAGCCTTGGCGTGTCATCACGCGCTGCCTTCAGATAATAACGCGGCCCAAATTGCAAATGAAAAGGATGACGACGGGCAAACACGAAAACCAGAGACAGATTTCTTTGTAATTATCTTGGCTAATAAAGTCGCTTCTCGGAAAGAAAGTTTTGATCTTCCCCCACTGAGATGAGGCACAAATATTCGGGGTTTTCTATCAAGTTGCATATCTCTTATTATATACAACTCGACTGCAGGCTAGACTTTGCAGTCTAAATGATAGAAAACTAATGGTTTCTATTTATGTTAAAATATGCGCATATTTGCTTTGAACTTTAAGTAATCTTTTGCTGGCTCTCAGTAAGTTAAACTGTTAACATAATAATAAGGAAAGACTTGATTATATAGCCCTACCGTACCATTGCTGAGGTGTAAGCTGACGTCGAGCTTCTTTTGTGAGCGATTCCAACTGGAGCCGACTCAAGGATCGAAAGCGATTGAACAGCTAAAGGACAATAGAAATCGACCATTATTTTAACAGCGTACAAAAGTTTAAGCTATCTAGTATATAGATTTAGGCACCCGTATCCTCAAATTCGATCCTTTGCGCTTGACCAACTCCATTGGTCGGAAGGTGATGGAGCGTAACTCCTTGATATCTTCGAGAAAATCGCTTATCACTTTGCCGTCGTCCAGCAACGCCAAATCCGATTCAGGCTCACGAAAAACGTAAGCCAGCGATTGTTGTTCATACCGGGTCCCGTCAGCAGCAGCACCTTCTCGCCGATGCAACAGTTCGACAGCAGCAGCGGCCGGCCCTTCTTCGCCCGGCCTGGCTTTATTTTCCTCCTTTGCGGTCAGTGTCACCCGTTGTGTGATGCTCATTCTTCCGGACGCGGATGGGCCATGTTTGGCGCCCCAAGGCTGCCCAATCCAATCTTCTCTCACTTCCACATTCAAAATGTCCAGCTTCCTCTTCGTCAAGTCTCCGCAGAGCTTAACCCTTTCAACTAACGATCGCTAGACAGTATAAAGAATAAAGAAAAGTAAAGTCTTTTTTAAAATAAAACGAATTTTTCGAAAAAACAAAAATAAAAGGAAAATCAATAACGCGTCCTATGATGAATATATGATACATGAGGATGATATGCTCTTATATTGTCGACGGACGTCTTCTTACTGATTGGGCGTTTTCGCAGATGGCCGTTCCGGGTCGACATCTCCATCCAGCTGGAGACAAGATATTGTACATGGACAACTGCGTACAGTTATCGAAATCTCTCGTCTTGTACAGCTGATATCTGCTGCTGGATGTCGGATGACAGAGATATTTGTCAGCGGGTTTGGTTCCCGCTTTACCATCGTCCTCCAGTGCATACCACTCGTAAACGTTGGCACATCGGCCAGTCACCTCTTCCTAGAATCAAAGTCACAAGGGAAAACATTCGAAAGCTTTGATTCACGGTTCTATATACTGTATACATATATATTGATTTAATGGTCGCAACATTATGTAGCGTACTTCCATGGAACTGTAGGTTTTGCTGCTGGTGAGGCGGCCGTCTTTCGGTTCCGGCTCCGGATATCTCAAGCTGAAAATACTGGCCATTCCCTTGTGGACACCGACCGCCCAGTGGCTGACATTTGAACGCACAGGATAACCCAACGATTGCACCTAATTATAAGCCAATATATGGCAAGACGATGTAATGAATTCGAAATGACTAGCATTCCAATCATGTTGAAATGAAAATGACCAGCCAGTCACAGAGGAAACTATACGACGTCAAAGCTGCGTCATCCAAAGCCAATATAAGCTGTAGTACATTTGTTTTTTATTACTACATACTTTATATAAGTTTTATTATTTATTACATACGTTATATAAGATCTATTGGTCTCTCTACTCACGGTATTATTTTGCAAAACGACTTGGAATTCCGTCTCCAGGTGGCGTAAAGTCGTTCCCGACCATTCTTCGTTTTCTGATGTAGTCAAGTTTGAATCATTTAACTATAAATAAAAGGGATCATAGTGAGTGATTTGCCAACTGCTTAACATGTTAGTCTATTTGATGGTAAAAAAATAGAAAGTTTTCCTGTATTTCTATCAAACGTACTTTAAAGATCAGCAGTTCAGTGTTGATTACGCGAACGCTCAGTTGACTTTTCATTCGCAGGGTGCTTACAGTCGGTGATCCGATGGCTATACTGGCTGAATAGTCGTACAGGTAAACGTGATTTGGATCCCAACAGCCACATCGTGCTACATCTTTATTTTTTTTACAACAGCAAAGAAACAAACCGATCAATCAAACCGTTCACACAAATTGCAGACACAGTAAACCAAAGAGCTTAACAAAACGAAATGAATTCTGCTGTGTTATTACAGGAGATAATGACGAAGACAGAGACGACTAAGCCGGTCCTATTCATCACTGACAGTTCGAGATCAACTGGTGCGTTTATCGTTCAGTTGGGTGCCTTGAAGACTAGGCCATTGAACTACTTGGATGTTTTTTTTTTTTTATCGCCACGCTGATTTTGCTGATTTTGGGCTGATGATTGAAGTAACTTATAGTCTGTACCACTTTACGACTTGGCTTTGCTAACGTATCATATGATTATTATGCCCTAGTCAGCTGCACGGCGAAAGATTGAACGGGGTCACATTTCAGCATTTCGTGGCGTCAAGTCCAAATTTCAATGGGAAAAAGAAAAGAAGAAGAAGAAAAAAAGAAATCAATAAAGGAATGCCGTGTCTGTTTCTCCGAGCTGCTGTCGAGTAATAAATATGTTGAACGTCATTTGACGAACCCACGAAACATCCGGTACGAAACGATGTGCCAACATTTTTAATATCGAGACAACGAGATTAAATACAAAAATGACACCTTAGTATTTCAGACCCCATATAGGAACTCATTTCATTTTACATATGTGTGCTTTTATTTCAGAGCTATGACTGAAATGAAATCAATCACAAGCTGAGAAAGACCTTGATGTTTTGAAGCGCAAGACAGGATGGGGATATATTATGTGATTGTTAAACATAATGTTATTTGCGGATAATTCAAAACACAGTTCGTGTTATGACTGGTTGGTGTTGTAATTTATTTCGTGAATCAGTAATTGCTGTCACAGGTTTAAATTTTCAATTCAAGGCTTTCAGTAGAGAAATGTTGCTTATCTGCGGTATTTCCAATTTAAGGTTTTTAGTAGAGAATAAATGTAATGCTGTGCTCATGTGTACGCGGTGAAAGTTTTAGTTGTAAATATATCTGCTGGAAAATTGGAAGAAGGTTGTTCATCATCTCATACACTGTCGGGTTGGAAGGAATTTATAGTTACACGTGCGTCGTGCGGGTTATTTATTGACATTATATAACTGAAAATTTTCAATGTTGATTGAAGTGATTTAATAATTCAAGGAAAAAGTGATGCAGTTCAGAACGAAAGCGCTCGTATAGTTTAGACTCCGAATGAAATTCAATTCCCGATAAAAATAAGAGTAATTAATAAATAATATTACACTCTTATTTATCTAAAATAGTAGTTTTATGTTGTCGCGTGACACTAAAAAGCGTATATTTTACGACACTTATTACAAGCAATGGATTCAAAAAAATAATAAAGATTCCACATATAGAGAAACTGGGCGGGACTGGTGACTCTGAATGTGCTTGGCGTTAAGTTGTTAATAATCAACTGCTGTAAGCCGTAAGCGCATGTAGTTCAATCTTTGTTAGTTTATTTGTTGGTTAGCGAACTGCTTATAGACCGTCAGACGCCGTTAGAATAGAGATAAAGGCAGTTCACCTATTTTGGCAACGAGTTTCTTGATCAGATGCATAGTTGTTTGCAGTATTATGCTCATACCCTTGTTTATCCACGTTATACCCACAAAAGTTGTTTTACAAAATTTCAATGGTGTTTTTTAAAGGTCAACCAAATATCGCGGCGATGACGTAAAATTGACGTCACTTGCTCAAAGTTGAAATGTAATAGAGAAAAGAGACTTTATTGATAAAAAATGGATACTTTATTTTAAAAAAGTTGAAAAAACAGTAACAGGATGCAGTAGCTGTCTGCACAAGGTGTTTGATTATACGATAAAGGAGTGACATCTCGATTTCTCGGAAACTAATTCTCGTGTTTTCAAAATCCGCTCCCGATTACGAAATCTGTAGACGCCAACACTAGGTGGCGTACGTGTTGGTATGGGACCCCCTAGCGGAGGCGAAATCAGTTTGGATTCTGAGTCTTCAGCTGACGTTGAGAAATTTCACTCTGGGAGTGCCCACTGATCTGTCACAAACAGATTTTGCTCGTATTGATACTTCATTCGTTTGTTGTGTTTAAATCCGCCAAAGGTAATAACTGCAATGTCTACTAACGTTGTATTGACTAATACTGAATTATGTTTAGATTTTCTATCGTTAAATGTATAAGTTTCAATAGATTTAGTAGTGTGTTTTGACCTAGATGTAGAATGTACAAATTTGTGACCAAATATGGTAATGGTTGGAAAACTTTCTTTCACCTGACGTCGTTTTCCCATATGCAACAATTTCATCTTTGATTTGTGTTTTTACAGAAAATGTCGTCACGTAAGACAGCTGGACGTCGTGGAACTACTAAGAAGCGTGCTCAGCGAGCAACTTCAAATGTTTTTGCTATGTTTGATCAAGCCCAAATTCAAGAATTTAAGGAGGCGTTCAACATGATTGATCAAAACCGTGATGGATTTGTGGATAAGGAAGATCTTCATGATATGCTAGCATCTCTTGGTAATTTACAAGAGGGATCATTATAATTTCATTCCTCTATTGATTTGTTTCTATGAATCTAGGTAAAAACCCAACTGATGAATACTTGGAAGCCATGATGAACGAAGCACCCGGTCCTATCAACTTCACCATGTTTTTAACTTTGTTTGGAGAGAAGCTTCAAGGTACTGATCCAGAGGAAGTAATAAAGAATGCATTTGGTTGTTTTGATGAAGAAAACACTGGCTTCCTCAATGAAGAGAGGCTACGAGAACTGCTGACCACTATGGGTGACCGCTTCACTGATGAAGATGTGGATGAAATGTATAGGGAAGCTCCTATTAAGAAGAGCATGTTTGACTACTTGGAGTTTACTCGCATTTTGAAGCATGGAGCCATCGATAAAGATGATTAAGATGTTGCAAACACCCGCATATGAAATCATTTTCTGCTTGTGTATCATTCCATACACAGATGCCTTCCATATTCTTAATTCTTATAATAAAGCCTCTTTTAAACAAATTGTCTCCCCCCCATCGCATATTCTTACTAATGAAGGGGTGTCGCCTCTCTTTTTCTTTCACCACTGATGTAACTACAGTGTAAGGGTTGATGGCTAATAAAATAAACCTATTCACCAACTACAGCGATCGGCTACACAAATTAGTTTTTAGAATAGTCATATGATGCCATGGGTGAACACATTTTTAATAAACTCTTAGTAATCGATGCATTGATATCAGTCTGGTTTTTCTACTGTGCTCGAACGCCCGCCCCATTCAAAACAAATAAACTAGAAATGATGAAGGGACTGTCTGGGGACTGTTGAGTAATCGATATTGGGGTTATGGGATCGATTCAATATTCCTTCGGTGAAGGAATTGTTGTAGTAGAAAACGGATAAATCTGATTCGCCAAGTATCTTTATTTGCGCTTTTCATTAGATAGCTTGTTGATTGAATTACACAGTGGAGTTCCGTCATGTTGCGTGGGTGTTTAGAGAGAATTCAAGAAGCACCACATTTCTCTTTGGTGGAATCATGCAAACGTATTAAGTGGTATTAAGCGTTGCGGCTGAAGCAATATCAAGAATCAATTCATGCGAAGGACATTCCCTGTCCGTTGCGTGTTGCATGTTACACCAGGGGTACGTCCAAAGTTCAAAAAAGTTAGCTGGGCTCTCCACCGATCCACCGGATCCTCGACAAAAAGTTTTTCCCCCCCCCACAATATTATTTGCTGAAATACCTGGGTCACATGTATCACACGAGGTAGCTTTGAATTTCCGATTGGGTTTTGGTATTTCAAGAGCAATCAAGTTGTTTCCAAATCTCTGCTTTCTTCTTGTAAACAATCTTTTTCAAGTGGGCAGCTTTATAAACATCACAAGAAACTAACAGGCAGCAGGTGCTCCCAAATATGAAGTGACGAAAAAAAAAGATTTATTTAAAAAAAAAATACCATTCAATCGCAGAATGGACGAGAGATGTGTCTGGTTTTCTTCTATTTCGAGGGACGTCACTCTTTTTTCGTATTTAAAAAAATTGCACTTAACGTCTACTAAAAAATAGCATTTTTGGCATTTCACTTTCCTCCATCTAATGTTCTTAATCTCTATAATAACACACCAAACTGTTGTGACTTACTTTTGGATTCTCCCTTGTCTGTGTCCTAGTCGCTTCTGGATTGCAAAAAAAAAAAGATTCATTTATTAAAGCAACAAAAAAAAAGGTATTTTACTCTCTACCGAAACCCAAACACTTTTTTTAAATACATGTAATCGACTTCAGCAGTTATCTCTATTCATTTCTTATCATATCATAGATAAGTGTTAGACATATTTGAATTTTGATCACTGAGATTGAATTGGGAGGGGGGGGGGGGTATTTCCAACTGTTTATCAATTGTGGCTTTTTGACATCAACAATATGGAAATTTACATAAAAAAGATAAGATTTCTTGGCATGAAATCTTGGCATCTATCTCGGCATGACGGCATCTATTTTTAATAAAAGTCTTATCAAGACAGTTACCACCATTAAAAATATTTATTTTCTCATAACATAGATCAACAATCAATTCCCAGTGACTAGTAACCATTAAGATAAAACCGCTCCTCTTAAACATAATTAAATAAAATAGAAATTTCAGCTCTAATAATAAGTCCTTGTAGTGAGTTGGGGAATGCCTTAATAATGTAGTGACTCGGGGCATAGTAGACGTAGTTCTTCAGAGCCCCGGTGTAGTAGGCTTGGTAGTAGGTCGGACAAGCGTATGTAGTGATAAGGTGGAAGCCTCAGTCTAGTAGCTGGGGGCAGCGCGGGGCAGCGTAAGTTGTAGTGTAAAACTCCAGGGCATGGGTGGTGCAGTAAACAGCAGGAGCATCTTAGTAGTTTGCAGCAGAGTAATACATAGATTCCGCGGTGTAGTAGACTGGGGCGGCAAACGTGGTTGTGTGATATAGGTGTGTGATTGTGATGTGTGATATAAAAAAAATTTAAGAAATAATTAACCTCCCCTTTTCATCGTGGATACAGTAAAGATGTTGCTAGTCAATTAGCTAAATCTGAAGACGTCGCAAAATTGCCCGATACAGCCACAACAAAGCCACCTTCCGAATTCCGTATGATTTCATGGAACATCGACGGGCTTGATGACCGTAATTTGAAAATGAGAACAAAGTCTGTGGTAAAGATTATACAGACTCACAACCCTGACGTTGTGTTTCTTCAGGTGAATAGTCGTACTTGTTAAGCTTAAACGTTTTAAGCAAATAATTAACGGACGACGGATTTCAAATTAAATTATAGGAAGTTATACCGAAAACATTGGATTATTTGGAAAATAATCTTCCACAGTTCAAATTTTTTCCAGGGAATGTAGATGGGTAACTATCTAGCAGCCTATAATGCACACTTAAAAAAAAGGGGCTTTCTGTAATTTTTTTGTTATAGGCCTAGATACTTCACTGTTACGATGTTGAATATGTTCACGATCAACTATGATTCCCACGAAATCATTGATTTCCTTGCAACGACCATGGGTCGTAATCTTCTTAAAGTGGAGGTGAGTTTGAATTAATGCACAATTAAAAGAAAAATTACTTATGTCCTTTATCGTTTAAAGGCGCATATGGGCCCCCTGAAGCTAAAACTTCTTAATACTCACATGGGGAGTACAGGGGAGCACGCTGATGAGCGAATGAATCAACTGGACATCAGTTTTCACGAACTGAGTAGAACCGACAAGACGTCTTTGAACGTAATCATGGGAGGCGATTTGTATGGCACGTTTTTTATGGCACGTTTTTAGTTCCATATGTAGCACCTCAACTCAGCACCTCAACCATGGTGTATTAGTATGGTGGGGGAACTTATGGTTGGAATCGGCTATCTCGAATGAAGCCAGTTCCCGGACAAGAGGCGGAGCTTAGTGCAAAAGTCGAAATTCTTAACAGCCAATTGCAGGGCTGGTCGCACTTCTTTGGTGCCCTCTATGAACCAAGATACTAATTTCTTTTGTAAATTCGTCTGAAAAATAGTATATATTTTTATATATTAATATATATATATATATATATATAAAATATATAATATATATATTTAAAAAAAATAGCGCCGGAAAATAGCTAGGTGCTGGGTAAAGGTTAAGATTGAGGGTTGAGGTTGAGGGTTGAGGTGCTACATATGGCACTAAAAACGTGCCATAGGCGCGAACGTTTGAAATTTTTAAAAGTCCACTTGACTGTATAATTTAAAAAAATTTTTAAGCACATTTGAATGAGTTGCTAGGCTAATATATCATTCAGAACATGTTCATGTTGTCATGAGGCTGAACTAATTTTTTAAGAGCAGGCGCGACAAAATTGAACGTTGCGCCACTTAATAATCAATTCAGGTGGCGCGAAATTCAAAAAGTGAAATAAAGGATCAAATTTGATTTATAAAAAAGTTAAGTTAAAATAAACACATTTTTATTAAATTTAGTTAAAATTGTGAACGAGACCCCTGTTAATGTGTGGTCCGAATTTTAGACTCGTAGCTTAAGTTTAAAGTATTATTTTTTTATTTTAAAAGTACAAAAAATGCGTTTTTTCTCAAAACTTACGTTTTTTCAACTTAAAAAACGGGAACAAGCCATAGGGATTTCTTTCAATTTTTTACAGAAGAATGCTTATTATGTAAACCTTATAATTTAAAAAAATTTGAATCATGTTATTTTTTGTTTGGGAAATATTTCACATTTTATACTAGCGATTTTATTTACTCAATAACTATCAAATTTTCCCCTCCAAAGGTCAACAAACACGTTTTGATTTTTTTTTGTCATTTTAAGCTTCTTTACATCTTCACAGTCCGTTTGAAGTAAAAATTTTCAAATCAAATTTGATAATTTTTTCACTTTTTAAATTTCGCGCCACCAAGTGGCGCAACCTTCGATTTTGTCGCGCTTGGTCTTAAAAAATAGTTTATCCTTCTTCATCCTGCATCTTCAGACTATCAGACGACGACTATCAGACGACAGAAAGCCGATAACAACGTTTGATAACACCGGGTTGACTGGTGAAATCGAAGATACAGGACGAGAAGGTCCAACGTACAAGCCTTGAAGGAGGTCCAGAATGCCATGCCTTGGCATGTTAGTTGATGGACCGTACACAGCACCACTCTACATAACAAATATGCATTACTTAACAAGAGTTTATAATCTATAATGTGAAATAATATGAATGTACCTGAGACGCAGGCCTAGATTCATCATAAACACTTGTTGTTGTCTTTAATTAATATTTAGACATTATTTGCAACATTGCCACTAATAAAAAGGTATTTTGTGTATACTCTATTTCTAGTAAATATAAAGATGGGGCCGGAAGGGTTTTCAAAAATTGGGGCCGGAATGGACACCCTTCCGGCCCTACCTGTGATTTTCTAAATTGGGGCCGGAATGGTAGGGCCGGAATGGTATAGGGCCGGAACGTCATAAGGAAGTGGAATCAATACTGGAGTTTAAAAAGTTTAATTATTACTTATACTAATTATCCATACATGTAGCCGGTACATTAAAATGAACCTAAATAATTATATGTTTAGAAATTAGAACATTTAACCAGAAAATAAACGTTAACTAAATTATTAAATCATTTTGATATTAGTCCATTCCTTAATAGAGTGAAATTCATCAGTGAAATTTAAAAAATATTGTTTATATCATAAATCTTAGGTTCTTTGCTTTTACATGAGTTATGTTGTATGTATTACATGTTGTATTATATGAAATATGTAATATGAGTATTATTATTATTAAGAGTTATGTACAATTTTGCTATGGCAGATGAGCTTTGTGGAAAAATGTTGATGAAGATCTAGACATAAAATAAATAAATGTGATTATTTGCCATCTTACCCCACAGAATTATCCAATACACAAACATTATTTCGAAAATTATTCCACTTCAAAGTTCTTTAATAATTTTTGGAGAGCGGTACATGGCATCCCCAACACGTCGTCACTTAGGGAGATAAACATTTCAAAATACACTTGAAAGGTCCTTATACGCATTTACCTAATTGGATTAAAATTTTAACTTATTAAATGGCCACTTCACTTCTGCTGATATTATGGACATAACCAGGCTTAGCTCTATGTGACTCTGCTATCTCTATGCTTGTCTTGGAACAAAACCATATTTTGCTCAAGCAGCTTTTCTGTTTTGAAGTCTTCTGGTTGTACAGAGTGATTTTCTGTTCATATTAAGAACTGTTTCCAAAATAATTGGTTTAAAAAGGAAGAAGGCGACAGTAAACTGTGATGGGTTACAATAAAAACTGTTTTTCGCGCAAAACAATCACGAAAGACATTACCATTCCAGTTTTACTGAGCCATAGATTGTTGAGCGGCTTATTGTAATTTAATCAATATTTCTATTAAGTATACGAAAAAATCAATAATATTATTCCAGATTTCGAAGTGTTTTAAGTGTGAGAAGGAGGTCAATAAGAGTGGTTCAAATTTGAGCCAGCACAACTTCTCAGCTTTTTGCCCGGAACCGATACAAAACCTCCGCATCCTTCAAGTGGAAAATTGCCTTAATCTCTAGTAAATGACACCAATATTGTCCTTCTGTCAACCTCTGTCCCCAACTAGGACCTACTGAAGTAAAGAATAAAAGCTTCAAACGAATTCATGCCGGCAATAAGACTATACTTTATGTATGGGAGTTTAAGGACATTGAAAACAAAGCGTTGATGAAAATGGTTTCGTAGTGCGAAAGGATTTCCGAATTTTGGATTTTTCCTCATCTCACATTATGTATCGGAGAGCGGCCTATAACGTGTTCCACTGATGCCCCTCCATGCTGCGACAATTGCACAGGAAACGTATAACTTCAACCTTTAGATATAGGTGTTATAATACAATTCTTAAATTTGAAGAAGTCAATTGAGTTAGGGAAACTATTAGGATCTGTTCAAAGACATTGTTCACTGTCAGTAGTGTGGATATTTTTTTTGCAAAAAAAAGAGAAAATATTTTACGGAAGTTAACTAGATTTTTAATTGAAATAAAGAAAGAATTTTAACTTTTTATTTGTGTTCTAGAAGGGTCCAATTCGTCACTGTTTCAAAAGGTGTTAATTGGACACACAGAAATGTAACGATTGGGAAAGCAACGAGAAGAAAGTTGTGGAGTAAGTAGCGATGAAATTATGTATTATTAATCAACCTCTACCCGTTTAAACATCCACTAAAGTATGTGTTTCTAAAAGCTCAGTAAATTTTTTATTATTTATAATTACGTTAAAGGAATCATGATTCACACCGAAACTGATTACCAACTTCTTGAGTTCTTTGATGTGTTGGTGTTGAATTGGTCTAACAGTGATGTAATATAACAAATATACTGTGGTATTTGAGAATTGATATCTTGCCTTTAGGAATTTATTTAAGTTGTAGAGGATGTCAATAGTACTTTTTAGTGATGAAAATACCTTGTTCATCGATTCCAGTTCTCATAGTTCCTTATAATTCCTTCTTCTAGCACTTTTGCTGTTCTCTAGGTTTCGTATTTTCTTTTTGAGGTTCACTAAATTCTGCCTGAAATTTGCTAGCTATCAGCAGGGAAATTGGTATAACTTGAAATTTCTGCCATTGTGTGTAAATTCATCAATCAAACGATAATAAAAGCAGCTAAGATGATTTATCTAACGATGATTAGTCTAACGATTAGTGTCTAAGTATTCAGATAACTCCTTCTGAACATCCAAACACGAGAAATCACTTAAGTATACGAAGACATTGAAAGCAGCCGATGGAACTTAAAAATGTTTAAAAAAATTCTTTAGTTAAAATAAGGTGCGATTAGATGTAATTACGAGATGGAATAAAAACAGAATCGTCCCCTCATTATATCGTACTTGAAAACAATTTTATTGAAGTCGCAAAAGTACAAAAGTTTGAAAAATACTTTATGTAATTAATTGTTGTAATTTAAGTAGATTTTGAAAGCCTTCTGATTCAAGGGCATCTTATGTTTCACAGTTTTAAATAATAATTGGGGTTCACTTTATTGGCTGCCAGAATAATAAAAACATTTCTTGGAAATCAAAATTTCTATAAATTCAGTCATCCGCCGTTACACGCTGCTACAAAGTTGTCGTGCAGCAAGTTACTGTGACAAGCGACTTTCGTCTTGTTATTTATCCTTGTATCGTCAATGGAATTTTATCTTTATATATTATCTATAAAATAGTTACTCAGGATCAGAAAAGAATCAGTATCACTATCTTGCTTATTGAATTGCATACAATTATTTAGTCCTATTATGATTAGATAACGCTAAGACGACTGAAGAGTCATTTCATTAAAGATGAGCGTTAGCTCTCATCTCATGTGTGACCGCGTCGTATGTCGTCTTAATCGTATGCATAACTGAATATATTCCCGAATATCAATCTGACTTCAGTTAAAAACAAAGTTGTGTCACGCGACTTTATAAGATCTACCTTCAATCACGCAACCCTTTTCGCATTTCCAAGTTGACGTCGGAATTGCATGGTATTTCTTAGACGCTTGTTAATGCTCATTCGAAATTCTAATTTGCAACATACAAGAAATGAAGTGAAAAAAAATTATACATGTCCACTTGTTAGACTGTGGACACATCACTAATAAATTTAGCGATGAAAAAATTTCAGTTCGGCTGAGTTCGGAAGGAGAGGGATTAGTGATGAGACCAGGTTTACTATTTACATATAGGTACTGTTATCCATGTGTGAAATGCAATTGTAGACTTATGAACTAGGTTTTTTAGGCGTTAAGTACCCATATCAATGTATTCCTTTCCTGATGGAATCAAAACGCAATATTTTAAAAGCACTAAAATTGTTGTATTTTTCGCCACTTGATACTACCTGTTGAGCCCTCCACATTTATATTTGATTTACTTGATATGTTTCTATTACGCTCCCTTATTACTTCAGATTAATCAGTGCGAATTGTGATCTCAAAAACAATTTTTTTCAAGTAAACAATTGACAGTCTAATCTGAAGCACATGGTTGGAAAAATGTTGTTACCATTTGGTCGGTTGAATACCGAATTATCAATATGTTTTCAGTTTAAAAAAGAGTTACGTAATGCTCACTTTATAAACTTATTTTAGTAGCAGAAATCTTCCAATAGAACGTTTACAGTAATCATAAGTACAAACATCCACATAATGAATGGAAAGGTCAATGAAGTGCTGGTCAATCAGCAACCCAGAATTTTCGGTGTTTTTTGTTTGTTTGTTTGATTTAAAACTGAAGGATGTGCTCTTTGGCACTATCAACGTAAGTTGGTCAAATTTCAACTGACCCAGTAGCAATTAGGAGGATCCAGCCTAAAGAACATCGAAATACAACTAACTTTCTACCAAATTTGTCTCTGTTATTTGAAGTAAGCGTTTGTTTTGTAATACTTAGTAAAACTTCAAATCAGACGTTAAGTTTCTTTGAAATTTATCACAAATTTGAATCAGGATCAGTCGAACGCAAATTTTAGGTTGAGATTAATATGAAAAAGGGGAAACAGACGTGGAGTATGGTTGTCAGAAAGTTCACTCGCCCTCGTTTTTGCCAATATTTGATACATGTATCCACAACAACGATAACGAACAAACCAATCGTCTGTTATTTCTTCGAGGGGGCAAGGCATCAGTGTTATACAGCAGCTCAAGTCATGGGAAATTTGTGCTTTTTATCTTGATGATATGCTATTGTGAAATCTGCTGTCAAAATTATAAGGTGCAGTGCAAATAATTGGCAATGAAACTCGCCAGAATGACAGAATAATCCGATTATGTTGCAAATGCCTTGCTCCTCCTTCACATCAGTTAAACTCAGTGAAACGAACGTGATGACTCAAGTCGTTTTTCTTCAAATTTTGACATGTCTTTGACTTTTGACGTCCCCCCAAAACTCTGACTTTGACGTTGACGTTTGATTTTTCGGAAGCGCAGAAAAGAAATTTTCTCGTCGAAGTCAGTAAAAACTATGGCAACCTTAGAAATCTTCTTGGCTGCTATTTTATGAAAAAAACTGGTGATTTGTCAGGTTATTTTCAAATGGTCATGTCCAGATTCACTGACTATTATTAGATTAGGGTAAGTGCTATGCAATATAAAAGGTCTTACCTCCAAATGAAATGAAATCTGGACATGACCAATGAAAAAAAGTTCGTACAATTTTATAATATTTTATCTCCAAATTCATCATCCCATTGTGCAATGATTGTGGATTGATCGTGGAAACACTAATTTTCTTCGATTTTAATGTGATCTTGTTATTCGTGGAAAGTTTGAAATTGATTATATACAGCACCAAAAGGTTGTAAATCACATTCTGCATAAGCATTCTGCAAATTTGGGATGATTGTGTTGATTTTTCGGAATTTTCCTTTGGTGGATATAGGATGAGTAACTTTTGCAAAAGTAGAGTCCAATGGATTTCTGGTGTAGCACAATATATTGAAAAAGACCAATTAAAGGTTTTAGATAAAAATTTGTATGTGCAATTGATGCGATATATATGGTGTTAATAATGAAGGTGAATTTGCTGTATAAATGAATTTAGGGTTTTATTGTTGATTTATCTGTGCATTGTGTACATAAAACATATTGAGTTGGAAAACCACAAGTTAAACATTCAGCACTAACATCACCGAAAGGATCATAAAATTCAAATATTTCAGTAGATAACACACACAACTCACACGATGGTTTCACAGATAAATGCACTGTATAAAATGGTTTGGTAGTTAAATCTAAATTAGATTTAAGCAAAGTTAATGAATTGTCATTCATGGTAAACTTTTTTCATATTTCTATGAAAATTTTAATTGCTTAGTTAAATCAGTTGGTTGGTTGTCAAATAGTTTTCTCCAAAGTAGTAGATACAATTTTTTCTTACAATCAATTAATAATTCGTCGAATGTTTGAAAAGTATACCTATAACATTCATTCATAATTGCAGACTTCAATCAGTTACATTTTCTTAAAATGATTAACGCAAGTACAGAGTGCATGGTATCAATTTTTTTCAAGTAGCTAAAAAAGTCCTTCAAATAGCATTGAACAAATTTCGATCTAGAAAAATTTTATCGCAAAATGAGAATTTGACTTTTTGGTGACTTTATCACGACTTTTAACTTAAGTAATTTTTTCTTTGGATTGGATGTTGATTGGAAAAAAATACCGACATCGTTTTGATATCCAAGAAATAATCTAATGTATAAATTGTTCAAACGAGCCTCGTTTGCGTTCCCACTCGAATGTCTAAATGATATGCCATTTGTATCCATTTTAGGTCTAAAAAATGATGTCAAAGAAGAATGAATGAATGAAAGAATAAAAGAATGATATCAAAATGACATCATTTGTAGTACTTAGGTAGACTCAACAAGTTATACACTGAGCTCCCATAGATACCACAGTAAGGATAAAAGTAAAAAATAACACGAAACCAAAAATTTCACAGTTAAAACAGTTCAACAACCCAGAATAGTAGAAATTACCACTCTCGAAAAATGCTGACGAGTTTAGCAAATGGAAATTGAAAAAAGTGGGGGGAGTGCACCTTTTCCTAATAGAAATCAAAGGGAATACACCTACACAAAAAATAAAGTAAAAAGAAAATGATAATTAAAAAACACGATACCAAAAAAAATTGTTAAATAGAGAAAGAAAATTAAGAGTAACTTCACAATCGAAAAGGAGTCAGCTGCTAAGCCACTTCAAATCCTATACAACTGTTCTAGTAAAACAGCGGACACCGTCAGTCTCAACGATTGCCTTGAGACCACTTCAGAACGACAGAGCGACATACTGGAGATCTATGAAAAAAAACCTTCCTGGTTTTTCTGATATAGAAAGATTTTCTTGTTGGCGTTCCGGAGAAAACTATAGTCGTGGTAACATATTAATCTAAATGTATTTATTTAAATTACTATATAATTTTTATAGTGAAAACGCTTCGTTTGGTAAACATCATCTCAGCGTTAGCAAAGACCAATGATAAATTAAACGTGATCTAAAAATCAATTAAGCCAGTAAGTAACGGCGACGCTGGGGAAATTCCTGATGACATCGATTCTCTTCAGCAATTACATTCTTTTGAAGAAGTATTAAAAGCAGATAAGAACGTTCTGAAGAAGCTTGTAAGAGTAATAAGATTACTAAAAAATTAATACATTTTATCAAATGTCGAATTTTTTAACAACTTAGTTATCCCGCATTCGTCTTTTGGGTAAGAAGAATTCCAAAAACAAGCGAGGCTGACTACGTCAAAAGAGCCTGGAACATTTTTGTTTGCTGATTCACTGTCAAAGCTGGTAAATAGGTGTGGTAGACGAGATAAAAGAGTCAACAATGGATCAGGAAAAATAGTAATTCGTCTGTGCACTATCAAGATGGCAGTTTATGGTAAAATTTATAACATTTAAGAATTTGAACTTGTAATCATTTAAAATATTTAGATGGCTATGATAGTTTCTACCTTTTTGCCATTAGAGTGTGCTGATTACTGAATCCAAGAAAACAGCGTGTCGAAACAAAACCAGTTGTCACCGCTGTGTTTATTTTGAAATTTTGATTAACATCAGCTTTACCACAATGGCAAACTTTTCTCGCACTTCAAGAGCTGCCCAAGAAAAAAAATTGAAGTTCTTTAATGATCTTTGTGACACATTTGGATTTGGGATACCAATTTTCACTTACTTTGAGAAAACACCGTACATCACACCTTTTCAGATCGGTGTAGCTGTCGAAGAATTGGGTATTTCTGGTAACACAAGTTTTCAATTCAATTTGTTAAGTCAATTTTACAAACTTTTTTGTATTAAAATCATCGTTAAAAATAATTTGAAATAATTGAATTCTTTGTTACACCAGTTAAAGGTTTTGACCAATTAGGAAAGTAAGCGAAGAACAATGCTTTACTTCAAATGATGTTTCAGATCAAGAAAACTGCCCGTGAAGGTGGATCACTGAACGGTGTAACAACTGAGAAACTTGTGGACTGCTGTGCATGGTTTGTACAATTCTCACTATTTTTAACTGATAAATTTAATTGATTTTTATTTCAACAGGATGGAACGTTACAGCACCATTCTGATTGAAGACATGATGGTGATTGATCCCCAGCCACGAGAAAACGTAGGATATAATTATTGTGAGGTATTTTATCGCTTGCTTCGGAAGAAACATCTTGCCCCAATCTATTACTGCCTACAAGTTGAGGGTACAGGTCCATCTTTGACATTTGCAATGAGCTGTCATCACCCAACAGTTTTCAGTATAAGTAGGGTTTAAAATTCTTTATTAGAACAGTTGTTGGAAAATGTCTTACTTTGTTTAATCAGGTGAGGGAAGAACAATCCAAATGGCAAAGAACGTCGCCACCCAAGAAATGTTGATAAAGTTGCAAGTGCAACAAGAGCAAGAATAATCCAAAATGGCGCGGTTATCTCACGAGTCACGAGCTGTCGTTCGCCGACAATGCAGAGTTTAAATGTTTAATATTGCAATACTGTACTTTTCTTTTCTCCCGCGTCCCGCCCTTTTCACACTTCCCCAAGCACAACTTATGTAAAGAGGTTGACAACCTCAATTAATATGAAACACTTGATTGAGAGAAGCCAATACATCTGGCCCCTCGTCAACTTCCTTGATTTTAGCATGTATTCACTATTCACCCTGGAGAACTAATGTCATCGTTTTACAGACGTTTAATCCTCACTTTTGTTAAGTGATACATTTTATTGATTAAATTTTGACAGGAAGGAACAGAACAGCAGACATCTGATTAAAGGCATGATGTCAATTGATCCCCAGCCAGCAGAACACATAGGATATAATTATTGTAAGGTCTTTGATTGCTTTCTTCGGAAGAAAGGTCTGGTCCCTATATATTAGTGCCTACAAGCTGAGGGTACAGGCCCATCCTTGTCATTGGCAATGAGCTGGCATCACCCTAAATTTTTTAGTAGCTATAGGTAGGGTTCATAATTATTTATTAGAAGAGTTGTTGGATAATGGCTTACTTTTTTTTGGTGAGGGAGTGAGGGAGCATTAAAAAAATTTATAGAATGGAATACGAATCCTTTGTTAAATAAACAAAAGAGCATATACGCAATGAAAAGTCTCATTTCTGTACTGCATTATTAAATGTCTCAGCTGTCAATAACAAACTCAAAAACATAGTGTGGTATTAATGAATAACAGATAGAAGGACAGCTAAAGTTTAAAGCGTTTATAGTGAGACAATAAGACACTCGTTTTAGCTTCAATCAAGAAAAGACAATGTAATTTGTTAATATTGTAGCACTGCCGAGCCTTAATTATCAGTTAAGTGAGTTGTTAAACATATTTATTCACAACACCACATTGAAACCCATATTTGAGAGCACAACTGTTAAAAAAAATACCTTTTTAAGGGGATGTTTGATGTTTCTATAGATATAGAGGCACCTGTGTCTTAGTATCATCAGATGAAAAACAGTTGGGAAATATCTCCTTGATAGATTAGCCACAGAGAACCACTATGGAATGTGGTAGATGTTTGACCGTAGCAAAAAGAAAAAAAACGACAAAAAGTTTTTTTTGGGCCTCTCAGCACTTTTCATTTTTCTTATAGTATAAAACTCTAAGAGCGTCAGAAAACCAAAGCAAAAAAGAATTGATGTTTGTCTTATTTTTAAAAGAAACCCGACATTTATCCATTAATAAGTGATTTAGTTATCAATTTATTTGTTCGAAAAGCATTTTGTGGGGTTAGTTGGCAGAAATTTTGACGGGCATGTTGGCATACAGATTTCTCACGAAATGCTGAGTTGCAAGTTTTCAAAATTCGACATAGAAATTTTGAAGCAAATGAGAATCGTCAGCTGCCAACTTCCCCGTCGTGAGTTGGCAGACTTTTTTTTGCAGTTTTTCTCAATTTCACAATTTCGTGTAAATGAACATTGCAAACAAATACGATCAATTCATAGAGAATTGAAATCTAAATTTGATTTATTCATTCAATTTGCAAAACGTGTGGTCAAAAAATTCAAATAAATTCACAAAAAGTGACCCTGCCAACTAGCCCCCCTCTCCCCTAATTATATTTTGCTCATACATGCGGACGTCAATGCCGGTCAATGCAAAATAGAGAGAGAAAGACGAAGTATGCATGTCGGATATTTAAAAAATGTAAGAAGAATTGTTAGCCGAGAGATAAATATCTATATTATATATAGCTGCTGTACACACACACTCTGCGCTTCTATAAATACTTTGTACACATGAATGTGTAATGGATATCGTCGATGCTCCGGGTAAGATTGATACGTCGGGAATTTAAAATAAAAAGAATCTTGCTACACATAGCACCGTAGGACCGTACCCACCTTCATAATAATAAAGTTAATCATGAGCGCGTTGGATCGAAGCCGGATCGTAGCCTATCGAAGCCGAAAAATCGTTAGGCATCAAAAAAGATTAATTCTTATTCAACTGGTTCTCTTTTTTCCCCATCCGTATGAGAGGCAGAGCCAAGTGGCGTTGTTTGACGCCTCGCGATCAGCGGAGACCAACCGATACCGAAGAAAACTCAGTTGTAAAAAATTTTCAGGTAAATCTATATACAGGACCTTCCGCGTGTGTGTCCTGGCCCAGGATCATTAGAGCTGATGTGTGCCAATGATCCGATTATGATCCGATGCGTGTCGACTGTCATTTCTCGTGAACTTCTTTTTTCGTCATGAATATAATGAGATAGTTTGTGTGTGCATTAATTGAATTAATCAAATTCAATCGCACCTCAGAAAGCTTAAGAATTAAATGAATCTTCGGTTATTAACCGACAGGTGGCTGCCAGTCAGCTGAATGGGCCGGGTAAATACCAATTAATAATTAATTTAAAAAAGGTAAAATGTACGAAAGAATAGTTATAATTAATTGTAGATGATTTATTTTTAAATTTAATGTGGCAGATGCCATTGATTTAAAAAAGATACGTCACAAAAGAATATCTGGCAATGTTGCTATGCAGACGACTGTAGCAGACAAGGGATAGAAGTATTTTATCCGGATCCGAATTCCCCTTTTTGAAAATCTAAGGTGATAGTCTGGGAGCTGGGCGACAAAAAAAATGTTTTTTATTTAGCAAAAGGTTTGAGGCTAAAATATTGTTAGGGGGGGGAGGGGAATGACACACACGAAAAGCCACGTCTGTCGACTGGCGGCCGGGGCGTTCAAGCGTGACGCGAGCCCGAAGTCGGCGGGTACCGTAAAAAAATCAACTTTGTTTAGCAAGCCCAAATTATATCTTGGAAGCAAGCTAACATTATGTTGATCAATAATCCCGCAAGACTTACGTCGAATTACGGGAATATATATTATAATATCAACAGACCATCTCAAAAATTAATAAAACCGTAAATTTTTTCATTTTAGTTTAGAAAATTCAATTTTTACATTAAAAAATGGAAAAACATGAGAATTTTTATAATCCCGGTAGAAAGAGGTCGATATCTGAGCCCTTGGGGCACACACGTCGGTGTGTAAGGTTTTTTTTCACGAACTTTCAGTCGTTATTTGATACCGGCAACGCTGTTTCGGATACCGGCAATGATGTATCCAAGGCGCTTATTTTTAAATAGCTGGCGTTTCTGGAGGATAATAATGACTAGAAATTCATTAAAACTGGTTGTTTAACACTTATATATTAGTTAAGTTATTGGATTATATGTTTAATTAATAATTAGCTGAAGGCAGCATAAAAACGATATGGTGGCATTTTTTTCAATTTGAAATTCATTATATTAAATGAAACTCAACAAATTTGAAAATGATATATGTCATAGAGCAAACGAAGTTTTTTATTTTGCTTTTTTTGTCGTCTTTGTAGGGTTATTTTTCCCTATTTCGAGAGCGGCAAAGTAGCTACTTTTTAATACGCTTTTACAGCGTGTTTCCAAACTTCTAATCCATTTGTAATAGCTGCCCTCCCCTTAGATATAAATATCTGAAAAAAATTCAGGAAGTAGCCAACTATTATGGCTACTTTTTAAAAAAATTTCAAAACCCTCCGTCAAAGAGCCGATTTTTGGGAACGCGGCGAAAATCGGCTTTTTACATAAGCTTCTCTTGCGCGGTTCTAAACTTCTTGTAGGTACTGTATATTTATTAATTTGATCGAAATTCAAACTTTGGTCGTGAAAGTCGGGTTGTGACTGGTTGGTGGATTTTGGGACTCTCGTGTGTCGTGGGTTTTTGTTTTTGGGGTTAAATTTTATTACAGTTGAATTCTCCATGTGAAAGTGTATTTTTATAGTTTTCTTCGGGATGCAAGGTTGGTTTGTTAATTGTTAATTTGTGTTTGCTTAGAAATGGTGAGGGCGGCTGTCGTTTGTCATTTGTTTTTGATGTTAAGTATAAGGAATTGGTCAATTTTGGGATCCTCCTAGGGCATAGAATTTTTGGTTGATGTTTATTGTTCAATTTCAATCGATTCGCAGTTTAATATTGCAGCCCCTAGGTTTATTCCAATCGTTATTGATTTCGTTGTAAAAAAAAGTGATGAGCTTTTATTGAAAGAGCTAGGAACTTGTACAGCCATGAAAACTACCCCCCTGTACATTCATCAGTCCTTCGCGTAGCCACTTCTAGTGGCAATGAGAAATCCCAATTAACCGGCCGTAGTCGTAGCGTTCTGCACTTAAGCACTTTTAATTTATTTTAATTTATTTACCTATTTTGGCCATCGCGCTTAAATTATGTGCAATATTACAATGTAATCGGTACTAGGTTTGAAATGTATCCCCATTGTTTTTTTTTATTATTGAATAATTACGTGGGGCGGAGCCCCACAGCACCATTAAATGAGTAGTTACAGAAATCATATTAAAGTCCATATTTGACGATAAAATTTAATTTTACAACTAACAATTTAACAAAATTTTGGCATGGCAACAAACCGACGGTTCGGCCAACGCAGCCCCACATAAATCCGAAGACCGAAACCCAGTGGCGTTTTTTCATATTTCTTTGTGTTCTCTACACATGAACCATAAAATACTTGACTAACCCCCCGTTTTTCTAATTTTCAGGTCCATTTCAGAGAATCGTTAAACGCTGCACTGAGACTTTACCGCTCTTTTTTGGCATCTAACAGCGGTGAAAGATTTATAGAAATAGTCCTGAAAATGGGAAAAAGGGGGTTTCATAAAGTATTTCATGGGACAAAGGGGCAAAAAAATTCATGGGACAAAGAAAAAAATAAGTTCCTATGTGCAATTTAAGTCTACTAAAAAAATTTCCGCGCGAGACACCGTTAGGCCTATCTCGCGCGGGTTAAAACGCAAATTTTGGACCGGGGTGATCCAATACCTGGCGTGGGTACTGTAATTCAAAACCATATCTAATTCATGCCTTTTCTTCAATCACCTCTTCCAGGGAAGCTTTTTCTGCGATAATCCAGTCTCGCTCGAACTCTACTTGGATGAGTCTGTTTTGAAGCCACAATATATCCAATAAATCTTCTTTTCTCTCTTGGTTCCGGCCATCTGTTAAGGCTTGGCGGATTTTTATCATCGGGATTGGTTTGCTTATTCTCAATCCTTGGGTAGATACTGCAAACAATTCTGTCACGTTAGTGTTGCGAATGTTGTATTTTCTCGTCAGTCTGGCAACGTTGCCCCTACCTCCTCCGTGAGAAAAACGCAGTCTGGTTACGGCGAAGCTCGAGTGCGAGCGTCGATTCGATTTGTTCTCAATACAAACGCGGTTTAGAATCAATTCGTGGTCCGAATTCGTCGATTTATTTAGCAGAAACGTTCGTTCACGTCAGCCGAATTTCGCAAACCCAACATTAGGGTTCTACGGACATTCCAAAGCAAGAATCCGCGGTTGCACCGATGGGATTTTGCTTCCAATTTCTTCCTTCGTCTCGGACGGTCTTCGAACAGCAGCCTACTTCCTCATTGCAACCGCTCCAACGGCAGCTAGGGCACCGGCTCCAATGGCCAGGCCAGCTATTTGACCAAATGAATGCTCTCCACTCACAAACACAGTGCTCAACACTACGCTTTTGTGACTCTTCACTTCTCTTCACCTTTCTCTTCACACTTTTCAACTGTTTTAAAACGTAATGCAGGCAAGCTCTCTTTACTGTAACACTCTGGAGTTTGACAACAAACAGCTGGGGAAAATATCTCGGATATGACAATTATAACAGCGGATACCACGCGGTGCTAGGCCGCGCGTGACTGTTTATCCTTGAGAAGGTTCATTATGCAATCCGCTCCGAATTGCTAAACCCTTGCCCGTGCAGTCTGTATACCATCCGGTGACCCTATATTTTTTGCTCGTGGTCACCTTGGCTCGGCTCTCCCGCCACTCGATTTCCCGTCTATACCAGGGTGGGGCAGCCCGCTTGTGAGCTAGTAGGCAGTCATTTGGCAATTTACACTCAAGAATTCGCAGACCAGGTTATTATTTTCGTAAAACCTGTTTTGGGGACATGCAGCTTATAGTCACCTGAAGCGCACAGGTTTGGGAAAGAGACTGACCCCATGCCACAGCAATTAGCATTCCTGTGGATGTAGTATAGGATATTACTACTTCCCCAATTATTTTTTGAATCCACCTTGGGCTTACTAAACCTGCCTAAACGTTGATCATATCCCCTAGTGGCTTAGAGATGAGGGATAAATGTTCGCTATTTCCTTGCCAGAGAAGTTATTTGTTTTGAAAATGATGTCTAATATTCTGTAATGCAAATAAAATCAAGATTTTAATAGATTAACACCAATTTAATAATCAGCTTAACTGGAAATACATAAAATCATCGAAGGCACAACAAGTCATCACAGCATCAAGTTAGCTGTCAGCTGTCTAGTATAGTCACCTTTCATGGCACGAACACAACATCACATGAAACAATCAAAATGGAGCATGAATGCTATCCCCTTCCAAAACTACATCAAAAATCATTTCACCCGCAATAATTTCACAGCACTTACATAAAAAAATGGTCAACAGCAACACAGAACAATCTAAAACAATGTGACAAACAAAAAAGGCTAGGCATAAAAAGTTAGATATCCAAAACCAGGCTAGGCATGAGTCCGAGTAAATGTCCGAGGAAATTGTATGGCAGAAATTCTGCAAGAAGAAATGCCGTAACTGTTTTTCTCCCTCTTCTCTAGGATGACTGTTTTGCAGTCGATGAAATTGGGTATTGACGTGAATCGACAAAAGGAAATCTTAGTACAAGCCGTAGCTGCCATCACGTTGCTTCTTCTGAAACACTTAAAAATTAATCATGTTTAACAGTTCGAGTTCATGTCACAACAATTGGTATTTGCAAACTGCATCCCAGTCGTACTCAAATTTTTCAATTAGAACATTTTGACCTACATTGGCGCCAAAACAAGTACGTAGTAGACGATGACTCATCGGTGTGTCGATATTCTTTACTGGCTGCTAAACAGTTAACGTGATTGCGATTGCAGCCAAAAATAATTAATGAATTTGAATTAATTCGCAAAAAGAAACACCGAAAGAGAGAAAGAGCTGGGTCTGATTGCGCAATATTTTTATATACTGGTACTTTTGATGACTAGACTGTGGTCTTGCGACGCTTTATATCTTGAATGACTTACGAAGATAATTCCTCAAAGCAAGAGCTGGCAAATCTTTTTAATTTCGAAGAGGTGTGATTAATAGGATCCATTGTGATGACCGAAATTCTTGTGCCTTTCAGGACAACGTCGAATTCTTCATAACGAATTTGGACATGACTAATCTGAATGACTTTTAAATTATGTAATTAAGATTAGTTAATGCAAATCAAATTAATTTTTATTTTTACCGGTTTTACACTCTTTGAATGCATTTGCAAACAAGATTTCATGCACATTGTGTAATCGACATCTAATGTGCATGATGCTTTTTTCATTTGATGAAATTTAATCAAAGAGGAATAATCTAAGCCAGATGAACTTTTCTCAATAGCACCTATCTTAAAAATAATTAATATATTTACAAAATAAATTAAAACATATTGTAATAAATAGTAATAATAATATAAACCTTCAAAACCAGTTCAACAATGGATACGAATTTTTTTGGCGTTGTTCTGTTGGTAATTTTGTTGATTTGTTTACAATCCATGCTCGTTGCTGTAGTTTTAAAAGACTGCTGTAACTCTTCTTTTTTGTCGGTATAACATTTCTTCATTCTTGGACTTTCAATTATCAGTTGATATTTACTAAACAAACAAATATATTGTTAAAAATTGGATGTTATAAATAATTTATTCTAATTTGTTACTAGGAATTAGTTGGCAAACTCTCTGTGTTGTTCTTCAGGTGAATTGTAGGTGACGTTATTTCAATCAGAGCACCAATATAACACCCAGATATTTTCAAAATGCCAGGAGTGGTACCACCACCAGCACAGGTCCATGCACACAACACTACGACATCTCAGATCTGGCCACAACAGATTAACCTTCATCAACAAGCTTGACATGAACACAGAATCAAACTTTCGACATGTCTGCCAATAACTAGAGAACTTGCATGCACCATCTGTGAAAAGAACGTAATAGTATAATTAGTAAACTCTGAGGAATGGATTCAATGGAATACGATTTTAAAAGATTATGGCAATTTTTTTGGGAGAAGCCTTTTGGAGAAGCGAGAATCCCCTTAGATAGTAGTTGATCACGGAAACGCCATGCGATTGATCTGAGTCTCTCAAGTTCAAATTCTTCTGTCCAGGTAAAAGTTATAGTTTTCATTGTGGGATGTTTTCATTGTGTTATAAACATTGAAAGGTGGTTATTGTCTACATATATGTTAGTATTTTACTCAAAACGTTTTATTCTCTTTAGACAAGAAGAGTGAAGTTGTGTTCTGATGTGGATGGAAAGTCACCAATAGGATCCACTCCGATCCCATCTGCAAATATTTCAAAAGTTCTTTTTACGTGTGAAGCTACTCAACAAAAGGATGGAGAGAACCCAGAAATCCTTCGAGCTCAACAGCCTCTTGATCTTCTTGTATCCCAAAATAAGAAAAAGCTAGTGGCAGATTCTTCGCAAACTGAATTTGATTTCCATGTGTCACCTCTATTGGAAGATCATTCTTCTCCAGTGAAATTTGTTTTTTGATTTGGACTGTGTGCTTTCACGGCTTCAGAAGATGGGTCAGTGCATGGCTACGACTTGGTGTTCAAATCGTTAGTGACGAAGATGATTCATCAAAACCCGGTTACGTGGTTGCATGCCACCGTAAAGAACACACAAAAAGGTGCACTTAAGAATGCTAAAACTGGACGACAGTACATGAAGCATTTGAGGCTCATTACGGGTTGTGAAGATACCTACGTAAGGCAATTTTTATTTGAAACCGAAACCGAAATTTCTTTGAATGACAAGGTATTGCAGACAAGCCATGAAAATGTATGAGAGGAAATGCAGCCACGTCTCGACCTGTGTAGCTGCTAATAAAGCTGTCGCAAAACTTTATGTCGGGACCAAAGAAGGAGCAATTTTCACATACAACCCCTCCTTCAATTCTATTCAAAAGACCAAAATTCAGGTAACTTTGTTCTTTATAATCATGTAAATTTTTGTCTCACAAAAAAAATTTTATCACAGAGTACGCGGGAAGTTGTGTTTCTCAAAATTTGCCATCTCCGAGAAAAAACTTGTATCGTTGTTGCAGCGAAAAGAATTTTTCCCGTTTTTTACGACTGTGAAACGGAGAATGCTCTTTTGGAACTAACTCCTAGGCTTCCGAAAACAACTTATTGTTGAATGACATTCACTTTAAAAGTCTTCTATTTTTGCGACGTCGACAAAAATGTCGTCAAGTACGATTTAAATAAGGAACAGTTCTGGTATTATTCCCGTAAGTACATATCTAACTCTCTGTAAATATTCTGCATTGATGACGACGCTTCTATTCAAACGATGGGCTTTCCGAAGTTACTTGTGGAATCAAAATATGTTATTATCATTTCTGTGTATATAACTAAACAAATTTCTGAGCGCCATGACCAAGGTAGGTTTTCATCAACTATAAACTTAACATCTTTTGAGATATGTCTAAGTCAACCCCTAAACTTTCTGCCCGTTGCTTTCCCAATCGCGAGGATGTTTATTATTGGTTTGACATAAAAATTCACCATATTTCGTTTATTGTTTCTTCTCAACATATAAAGGCAAAGGTAAACTGCAAAGACACCGACAATTAAACAAAAAACTTGATACAACTTCGGTAACACGACCAGCATCAGAATTAAGCCAAAGTATAACGTGATGCAAAATATCTTCACCGGCATAGGCTGCAAAGTGCAAACTTAAACCTGTAACCAAAATTTAATTAATTTTCAGCAAAAATTGAAGTGCTGCATGAACAAGAAAAACAAATAATAATAATGATACCTTATTACATTATTCAAGTTGAGTTATAAATATTCAGAAAAGACAATGGAAGCAAACCTTTGTTGTGATCAACGATATGACTATCTTTTTACAAAAACTGTTATCTAGAAGAAAGATCTGTCACTAATTTTCTACATCAGATCACAGTTCTGATGTAGAGTGACATGAACACAAATTTGCGAAACCACAAGGCTTCACAGGTTATAGCCAATAATCACAACACAATTACCACTTCAAGAAGTCTTCTTGCAGTTACACTTCAGGACTACACCAGTTCAGCAGCTCAACTTGAAATCTTGAATCAATCACCATGGGCATGATATCACAGCGATGAAGCTCACACTTTCAGGTGTTCTCAAATTCTGGCAACGGTTAAGCAAAGGGGTCTCCTCCCTGAATAACAACTAATAAAATCTATTGCCTTATTGCAGGGAAATTAATCAACAAAATTACTTAAATTGCTCTGGGACACGAGACGTACAGTCAGCCTGTACAGGTAACAAATAAACATTTCACCAAATAGACAGCTCACAGCAGTGCAGGTGATAAGATTACTTTGCCAAGTGAAAATTACGAGATACACCTGTAAACTCACACATACATATATGAAATTCAATAAAATAGGAATTGTTTTTTTTACCGTCTATTTATCATAAGTAAATAAATTATTTCCGGAAATGGAAATGCCAAAACCAATGACTGGGCCATATCTTGCCACACGCCTTGTAAGTTTTTCTTCTACTTTGTGTTTTCCAATTTTCCTTAATGAATTTTTTATATGGAAAAAAATTCCTTGTTTGCAGTGGAATGAAGCTTTACGTATATTTAACAATGGTGTACCTCAAAAGAGACATTGGCGACAGCTAAGGAAGTATGAAAACTGTTTCACATCTGCAGAAGCTACTAATTGGCTACATTCTCAGCACAAATAAAATCCTCAATTTGGACCTGCTGTTTCCAATGAGTAAATTCAACAGCTTTTGTTCAAATTTTTGAAGGCAGGTGTTTTTTAAGATTTTCGTGACATTTGTACAAAGACAGATAATAGAATAGAAACAAATGGACTGTACAGGTGATTGACAAGTGATTGTGATTTGAAGCCCACGACCTAGCCCACGAGCCGGCCTTCCTGCTCGTCTTCCTGCTCGTCCTCCTGCTCTCTCTCGCCCTCGCCCTCGTACTCGATCATGTAAAGCAAACTTAATGCTTCGGAAATAATTACATTTATTTTTAAATGGTACCTATTTGCCATAATCTTTATTTATGTCTACTCGAGCAGCCAGGGTAAGTAACAAATGTCGATTAGGGCCCCAGACAGGTGATCTGATGACATCTTCTGCTACTGAAGTTCCAAGAAATATTCCTCCTTTTTCCCTCTTTTAATATGTGTCCGTTGCTGAAATATCTTCTCTTATTAAAGAATGTCCCTCCAAGTCTTCTTACCGTGACCCGATTCCCACCTCCCTTCTTAATAAATTTTCTGATGTTCTTGCTATTACTATCACTTCTATAGTGAATCTCTCGTTTTCGTCTGGCGTCTTCTCTGATGAAATGCAGCTTGCCTTTCTTCCCTCTCTTCTGAAGAAACCAGATCTGTGCGTTGACGACCTGAACAACTATCGTCCCGTGTCTCTTCTCTCCTTCTTATCCACACTAATCGAGGGTGTGGGAGCCAAACAACTTTCAAAGCATCTTTACAGCCTGTTACCTCTACGTCGCAATTCAGTCAGCTTACAGGCCTAATCATTTAACGGAAACGGCACTGCTCAAGGTTGGTAAAGATCTGCTATTGGTGGTTGACAGTGGCGATGCTGTCGTCCTGGCCCTTCTTGATCAAAGCGCTACTTTTGATACCATCCACCACGTAATCTTACTCAACCTGCTTATGTGCTGCTTTGGCCTGTCGGGCTCTGTCTGCTCCTGGTTTGAATCTTATCTCTCTGGTTGTTGCCAATCTGTTTCTATATATGACATAAACTCCGTTGCTGTCCTCCTTCCTTTTGGTGTGCCGCAGGGATCGGTTCTTGGTCCCATTCTGTTCACTTTGTACAACAGTCCAATCCACTATATAACTGAAAAGCACGCCGTCAGTGACCATTTCTATGCTGATGATGAGCAGATTTACACGTCCTTCCCTCTTCAGCCCGACCATTCTGGTCAACGCCCGGCCTTCACCAGGATATCTAATTGTGCGGGTGAGACGAAGGGGTGGATGGCTGACAACAAGATCAAATTTAACGACTCAAAAACTGCTACATTGGACGTCTGCAAAAAAGGCCAGTCTCCGCAATCTAGAGGACCTCCTCCTGGTGATTGGAGACGCCTCAATCTCTCCATTGGCCTCCATCCACAATCTCGGTGTTACCATCGATCGCCACATCACTATGCAGCAGCAAATCAACACGCATGCAGAAATGCCTTTTATAAACTACGAAGGATTTCAAGATTCGCAAATTCCTCTCGCGCTCTGCGTGTTTTCAGCTGGTGTCCTTTCTCAGATTGACTATGGGAACTCTCTTCTTGCTGGCCTTGAAGCTGCTCGATTGGAGCCTCTCAAGATACGCTTTTTTTAAATATTATGTATAACCCTCGCAGTAATTTAAATAAAAAAAGCCGCATAAAATTCATGAAAAGCGCGAAACTTTAACATTCTATTGAAGGTGAACTGCTCATTATAAAAAATAATCCTTTGGCATATGAATTCTTCATGACACGAAGAATATGCGATAAAAATTTGAAACAAATCAAATTTTTTTCGCGACGAAAAATAAGACTCCGTGGAGTCTATAGCTCGCTGCAGAAGAAATTGAAAAGGTTTCCAGATTATGGGAATTGTGTAGATTACCAAGGGTGCCAGTTTTTCCGTGTAGTTGAAGAGTTGAAAAATTCTGTTTCCATGACGATGATCGTGTCGTCTGTTCAACGTGTCGTGTTGTTGTGGCCGGCGTAAAAAAACTGTCATTACAACCGGCTACAAAACAGAAGTCCCCTGACTGTTAATTTTTAAAAAGTGGCAATCCCGGTAAGGTACTAGAGTTTCTTCAAACTGGCAACATTTTAGAAGGGGATGACGCTGGTCATTTTTTTAACACGGCGATATCTCTGCTTCATCTCTTTCTCCGTGTTAATGACCAAGTCATATTCATCCCAGATTCTTCAGAAAATGATGCCACCATTTTCTGATGTTGAAGAGGTGACGGTGGATGTTGGGTTATCATGCACTTGTATTCGTGACCGCTAGATGTCGTGCGGGCCACATCTGGCATCACTGCTCCCAGCCAGACGAGAAAAGGAAACTGGGCCATTTTATTCCACACTGGGCGGGCGGCACCTCCGCAAGCTGATGGCTTTGATTTTTTAGTCTACCCGGCTTGGTTGAACCTTCAAGACCGACGACCGCCGGTACAGCCTCAGACCATCACGGAGAGCGGAGGGCGCAGATGCAGTGGGTAAACTTTGAATAGCTGAGGAGGGGAGATCGAAAAAAAGTGAGATTTTGGAAACAAAGTTTCTCAAGCCCTGCACGCCGCTCACGAGTGTGGAAGGAGAGAAATATGACTCCAAGCTGCGTTGAGAGCTGCTGCCATTTCTTTCTGGCCAAATAAAATAGGGTAAACATGACATCTGAACTGGTTTCGCAAACTTTAACCTTTGCGTCCACTTTCCTGGATGACATTGGAAAAGACGTGTGAATAGGGAAGAAAAAGCGGTTTTAATGATTAATTTACCTGTACTCATTGCAAGGTCCGTGCCTAATGAGGCTTTCAGCTGTAACCATCTTTCCATCATAAAAAAAATTCGAGGGCCACTCGCATATAGCTTTTGCCATTCGATATTGCGTCTTTAACACCGTGACACCTTCTTTATTCTCCTCATCTGGTGACATCCTAATTGAACACAGACGATTGAACAGTGACTGTTCCAACAGTTGTTTCTTTGGCAACCTAAAAAAGGGAAAAAGGAAAAAAAGGAGGTTATTCGAGTGTTCAGTGTAAATGTGTGTTAATGTCTTCATGAAAGTTACCTGAGAAAGAAAAGTTGCTGGAAGTTGGTTTGGGTCACCAATCAGTACCAGCTTAGTAATGCCAAAAGCGAGTGGCGGTAGCGACTCCGGCTCGGTACACTAAATATTGTGTCATCAGCTCAACCTCAAACACTTTTTCGTGCGTTTCAATTGCAGCAGAAAAAGTATATACTTGCAGTGAAAACAACAGCGCAGTTGCAGGATAATTCGAAGACAGCCATCAAACCTTTGCAGTAAAAAATGTATAGTGAGCAAAACAAGAATTAAAAGTACAAAAGTGAGAGATCTATATTCATTATTGTTTCAATCTTTCACATGATGGAACGTGTTTTTTTTTCTTTTTACCTAACTTGGAAGATTTCATGTGAAGCCCCACAGGCAATGCATATGACTGCCTGGGCATTGAACGAAAGACCGTAATAGACATGAGCAATCTTTTGCTGACATAATCGTTTGCAAGTGTTTAACCAATTTTCATTGAATGAACTCTATTACTAAAGGAAATGTGTCTCTACAAACAGCATTGGTGTGCTGCATACTTGTCTACGTGTAATATTACTGTACGTTTGAATAGTGAACTTGACACCCATCAAGTTGGTAACTCTTTTTTCTTTTTTAAGGCATTACTTTACATTTCATTTGGTTAAAGTGATGTGGACTAATTCCTGCCAATGTTCTGGATGAGGAAACACTGAACATCAATGTATCTCCAATGACGTGGAGATTCCTTTCTTTCCTTTTACTCAGAACATGGCATTGGAAAAACGCACACTCACCACCACAATTAAACTGGAGTTGGAACCAGAATAAAAATATTAGTACACGTCCTGATAAGAGTGGCTAAAAAGTAATTTGTTAAAGCTAAATGCTCCATTACCGCTATGACCCAGGTCCGATTGTAAACTATAGCCCGACAGACAACAAATTGAATTACAAAGATCTTTAAAAAGACAGAGAAATATCTAACGCAAACCGTCGCGATAGTTGATTTTTGGTGGAATGCATCAGTGGACGAGCAACTCTGACCCAAACGTTACGTCGCACGTTTCAATTGAAACCAAAAAATTATGCAACATTTCAAAATGAGATTTCGACGACAAGTAACAAATTTAGGTATTCCCGTAACAGCCGAGTAAGGACTCAGTACAGCTCCAAAGTGTACATCAATTACCAACATATCCAGCAGCGCATTTAATTTTTTCCCTCGTCCTCCGTTTCTTTTGATTCTGTCGGGCGAGGTTACGCGATCTGTTCTCTCAACGTTCCTCCTTATGAGGCTCGGTTTTTTTCCCCCCTCTTCATCCCATCATTTGGTGATGTCTTGTCTTTTTCTCGGCGTCCGCTGCGCCTCCATGTTTTCGACTGTGAGCCGAATCAGATTGATCGTGTCACGCGACCGTGAGGCGATAGCATCCCGCGGATATGTAAACCTTTCATTTTTTTTAACTGTTGGTGGTTCTTAATTCTTCCCGTTCTGCTATGATAGACAGCCAGTAGGCTGAGTTGCATAATTGTTGAAAAAGGGTGATCGAATATACCAAAAATAAAAAAATAAAAAGTCTGTTGCGTGCGGTTTTTTTGGTTTCACCCGCCATTGCATTACCGTTTGTTTGTTTAGCCTAGTGTTGACTTGGTCTTTGCCAGTTAACCACTTACAAAAAAAAATTTAAAAAAAATAAAAAATGAATTTAAATTCTTGGTTTGTCAACTAGCCTTTGGTCTTTAAAACGGAAAAAAGGGCGAAAAGGGGGAAGAGTTTGTTTGTGTTTCTGTTTGTGTGGTTGTCGGTCTGGATGGACGCACGCTTTGATTGGTCGAGTTACCGCCGGAGGCAATCCGTCACCAGTAATTATTTCCTAAAAAATTTACCGTCAGTGGAAAAGTCCGCTGAACCCTGCAAATTTACCGCCAGAGGCCGTTCGAGATATATCACACATGCAAATTTTACCGCCGGAAGCATATGGACTCTTGCAACAGCTATTTCATCGCAGTAGGTGATGGTGTAGTGGCTATGACTTTGGCTTCGTGAGGCAAACGAAGGGTGGTTAAAGCCCACCTCCCACCACCATCGTTTATTTCAAGTATCGGCGTGACAGAGGATGGGCACGTGTAGCCAAGGATCGGTAGCGACTAAATATCGTAATGTAAAATTTTTCACGCAAGAAAAAACACGACATTGACGCACAAAAATAATATTTATTTGAAAAATTGTAAAAAAATTCTATGAAACAGCAATGGTGTAGTGGTTATAGCAAAAGAAATGAATGATTGAAACAAATTCAAAGTTACCAATGTCGCAGAATTCGCCTTTGAAGCCGCATCCGCAGAGGCATTTGTCGCCGGAACATTTTCGGTGGCCGGAGCAATCCGGCACTTCGCATTCGTCGTGTTTCAAACTGCATTCGCGGCCTTTCCTGCCTGGATTGCACTGGCATTGGCCGTTGATGTAGTCGCCCCGTCCGCTGCACAGTACCGGGCACACACCTTGAAAAAAACACAATCAAGTCGATTTTAGATTTAAATCAAATTAGCCGAATCCAAAAAGAAATCAAAAGGACTCACTCTCGCTGCAATCATCTCCGCCGAAACCGGATTTGCACTGGAATCGGCCCAAAATGCATTCGCCGTTGCCGTTGCATCTGCGCGTGGTAGAACTGCATGTTCCAGTAGCTTTACGGCGGTATGACGTTGGAAATCTTGTCGCCCAGCGTCACCTGGGCAAACGTCGTCCCGTCCGGTGGGAAACTTCGAGCCGGAAACGTGTTGCTTCCTACAATTGCCACGAAGCCATAGAAAATCACACAGAAAACAAAAAGAAAACAAATTTAAATTACATTTACATTTCGTTTTCTTTTTCGCGCCGTTGGTTTGGTGTTTTTGTTGGTTTTGGACAAGGAGTGCCAAAAGAAGGAGCCCACTCCTCTCCCCCCATCACACACACACACAATGGAAAAATGAAAAAAACATAAGAGAAAAAAAGAGAAAGCAGCTAACAAGTAAAAATAAATGCAAACAAAAAAGCAAATTTGAAGAATTTGAAAGAATTCAAATGAATTTAGGAAGAAAGATGAGCTTTTAGCTATAAAGTTTGAACTCTAAGATTAAAAGTGAAGAATTAATTAAATAAACAATCGTTAATGTCAATTTCTTCCATGGTCTTCGATCGTCCTCCTTTTGGTGCTGGATATTGGGCTCTTTGGGATCTCTTTTATTTAGCCGATTTATCTGGCAACGCAGCATGGCTGGTATTCTTATTTGAGGGAAGAACGGGGAGAAGAGGGAGAATGGGACGAATGGGGGAGAAGAGGAAACGTGGGTCCCCTTTTTTTCGTACGCCCTCCTCCCTCCCACTCGTCCCATTCTCCCTCTTCTCCCCGTTCTTCCCTCAAATAAGTCTAGAGCCATGCTGCGTTGCCAGATAAATCGGCTAAATAAAAGAGATCCCAAAGAGCCCTATAGCCCTCTGTGTGTTCTTGATAAAGATTCTATTTAAAAAAAATACTAAATGAACCATTAGTTAAAAAATCAAAAGAAAATATTATAATAACCATTTAACATGGTGGTTAGGTAGCCATGTACTGTTGGCGTTACTTGTTGAATTAATTCTTTCTCCCTAGTTTCTTCTATTGCCATTACAAATTCTTCACCAGTAAAAAATGTATTACATGGTAGTGTTGCAATACCAGTAGATTGTAAACCATAACAAAAAAACCAATGGAATTCCTTGGAATTCCAAATTTTTCAGCATCAATAATGAAATTAGCCTAAATAATTAATAAAACAATAAAAATAACATTTCTTAATTGCAATAAATAGATTACGTACAAAGTGGAATGGACTAACACAAAAGTTGGCCGGATGTATCAATAAAATTGTTAATCGAGAGCCAGGATAATACTAAGATATCATGACATCTAGTAGGTTGGCAATTGGCTGATTTGGCGATTTATTGCAGCACTTATGCATTTCGGATATAGCACTTCGCGCATCGGCCAACATGTCCTCTCCAACTTAAGACAAGGCTTTGTCTGAAACTTTTTCATGTAACAGACAAAGACATGTCTTACGTTTTCCTTATTTTTATTACATTGCTTCCTTATATTTGTTATACATTTATTTTATCCCTTTTCAATTCACAGCATAAACGTCCAAACGTTTATATTCCCTTTCATAATTTTATAAAACATTTTCTGTTTTAATGGTATGGGTGACATAAAAAATTGAGACAAAGACATGTCTTAAGTTTTCCTTATTTTTATTACATTGCCTCCTTATATTTGTTATACATTTATTTTATCCCTTTTCAATTCACAGCATTAACGTCCAAACGTTTATATTCCCTTTCATAATTTTCTAAAAAAATGTCTGTTTTAATGGTATGGGTGACATAAAAAATTTCAGACACAGCCTTATCTTAAGTCGCAGAGCATATGTTGAGGGTTGCACATTTTTTGAATTTTTTTTTTCTTTTTATCTTAGCATTACTTTAAAAAACTTAAACCTTAGCGTAAAGCAATTATCAAGTTTACTTCAAGATTTGAAAAAAACATTTTTTGAAAATTCTTCCCATTTTCATTGTTGGAGCTTGGATACGTTGCTTAAAAAGTCGGTAAATTTTTAATGTGTAGATATTCACACATGGCCTCCGGCGGTAAATTTGCAGGGTAGAGGCTGTGTTATATTGACTCCGGCGGTAAATTTGCAGGATAGAGGATATTAACGTTTTGCCTCCGGCGGTAAATTAGTAGTGTAGAATTTTTCACGCATTGCTTCCGGCTGTTTTTTTTCAATATGTATATTCTTTAATTTTACTGTTTAGTTTTGTGTAAAAATTTTTTTTTTGCGAAATTTTGACTTGTCCGAGTCATGGCTAACAAAAGCATCCGTAAAAAAAATTATCCTTATAAAAAGTAAGGCTATAATTTCAATCGAACCATGTCAATCGAACCATAAATCTATTTATTTCCAAGGCCAGTGCTATAACCATTATGCTATTTCAGATTAAAATTTATCCATTTAAAAAATATATATTAGTTTTGCGTCAACGCCGTGTTTTTTGCGTGAAAAATTTTCTATCACGACATATCGTCGGGACCGCACCTTGGCTGAACCTATCCATCCCCTAACACGCCGTTTGTCACGATAAACGATGTAAGCGGGAGTGGGCTTGAACCACCATACTTGACATCTTAGGGCCAGAGCCATAGCCACTACACCGTCAGCTGCTAAGATTGTGTAACCTTTGCTAGATTCAATTAGCCTCCGGCGGTAAATTTGTAGGGTAGAGATGTTCACGCATTGCCTGACATAGGATATTCACGCTTGGCCTCCGGCGGTAAATTTGTAGGGTAGAGAAATCCCGCACGGCCTCCGGGGGTAAATTCGCAGGGTAGAGCGGCATAGCCTCCGGTGGTATCCTTGTAAGATAGATGTGATGACGTATTGCCTCCGGTGGTAAGCTCGACCAATCACAGCGTGCGCTCACACCTACAGACAAACAAACAGACAGATACACAAACAAACTCCTCCCCATTTTAGCCCTTTGCGCTTTATAGACAAGGGACTATTATATATAGCGCTACTAAGCGAAAGGTAAACGCGAAGATTACATATGTGCGATATATTTTATATCCAGTCAGATTTATTTTAGATATATTTAATATTTTATTTATGAGAAAATTTATGAATGCTGAAAGTTGTTTTAGATATATATATTCGTTTTATATCTAGCGCTATATATTAAGCGCGCATGGCGCTAAAAAATAAATTGAAATTATCTTTCGCGCGATGATCTAAATTACGCGCAATTAATTCCATCATATTATAAAAGAGCGATATAAGCGCTAAAATAAATATTTAGCGCTACATATCATACAAAAATAACGCGCATCGCAATCAAGTCAATTGCTCTAATAATTTATTTGTACTTAACTTGTGAACGAAGCGCTAAATTCGTAAATTTACGAAACGCACAAGCGCTGAAATAAATAGTTTGCGCTAATAAACGCGCATCGTATCAAATATTATTAAATGGGCGCGACAATGAAAACGATTGCGGTGACTTGTCGGACGAGTACCGAACGCTTGTCCGTTATTTTAGTGCTTATCACGGATCCGGCCACCCATTATTTTAGCGCTAAGTGCCGCCCGTCTGCTCAGTGAACAAAAAAAACAAAGTCAAATATTTCGTGCTAGATCTATATTGCTATATAAGCGAGCATGGCGCTAATAACGATAAATTTTTCCTTAACTTTTGAGGGATGCGATAAATTAATCGCAATCAAGTTTAATATAGTATAATTTATGAAACGAAGATAAACCGCTATAAAAAATCTTGAGCTCGAAAAATTACGAAGTCAAATAGGCTAATTCGTGCTAGATCTAGTGCTATGTAAGCGCGAATTGTGCTAATGTTTTTTTGATTAACTTGCGCACGTTGCGCTAAATTTATTCTAATTTATTTCATCCTATTATTTATGAAACGCGCAAGCACTGAAATAAATATTTAACGCTGCTTACCGCGCATCATAATCAAGTAGGCTAAATTGAACTGTCGCACTTCTGGCAAATTTCCGGCTGAAATAAATTGCGCCAAATTTTGAGCATCACACGTTACTTTATCGCTAAGCGTCGCCTGTCCACTGTTTCAGAAGCTCGCTCCATGAAAATAATTACGTTAAATATTTCGCGCTAGATTTCTCGCTAATAAGCGAGCATGACGCTTATGATTTAATTAAGATAAACTTACGCACAATTTGCTATTTATTGTTATTTATTATTCTTTGCCATGAATTTTATCATAATAATAAAGAAAAAATTCAATTCTATTAAAAAAATTAATGAGCTAGATCTAGCACGATATTTTTGAATTAATTATTTGCGCGGAGTGAGCCGCCTAAAACAGTATAGACAGGTGGTTCTTCGCTCAGAGACGGACATTAGCGCTAAAATAGTCAAATAATTCGTGCTAGATCTAGCGCTATGTCGCCTGTCCGCTATTTCAGGCTGCTGGCAAAGCGGAAATAACAGCATACACTTTTAAACGCGTAGTAGGCTTCTAATAATTTACTTGCGCTTCACTATAGCACGCGATGCCGGATGCGCTAGGCCTATACTTTATCGAAAATTCATTTCGTCAGATTTTTTACGAAACGCGAAAGCGATTAAATAAATATTTTATTGCGCTACCTAACGCGCATCGCACTAAAATTTATTTAACAGGCGAGACAAGGAAAACGATTGTGGCGACAGCGGTCAGACGAGTAGCACACGCACCCGTCCGTTATTTAAGCGTAATCATCGCCCATCCCGTTCTTGGCGGCTCACTGCACGAAAAATAACGAAGTCAATTATTTCGAGAAAGAATTAGGGCTATCTTTCTAAGCGCTCATGGCGCTAATGATTTATTTGTGCTTAACTTTTGCGGGATGCGCTAGACGTAGCGCTATCAAGTTCATTATATAATTTACGAAACCCGGATATCCAGGTAAAAAAATATTTAGCGCGAAATATAGATTAGTCAAATATTTGCGCTAGATCTATAGACTGGATCTAGCGCGATGTAAGCTCGCATTGCGCTTGTCATTTACTTGTGATAAACTTGTGCACGATAAGCAAAATTTAGCGCGGTTATTTTCATTATTTTATTAGCGAAACGCGCAAGCGCTAAATTAAATATTCTGCGCTACTTAAGGCTAACGCACATCGCATTTAAGTAAATTCAACAAGCGCGCTTCTCGAAAATTTTGGTTTTAAATTATAATTTGTTTTATTTATTGAGTAGCGAGGTCTCTCGGCCGTAAAGAAAAGCCGTCAACGACGGGTAGCCGATCAACCGGGACAGATCGACCGTCGTGAAACCCATAATCGGACTAATCTGTGTACGTGTCGTCGCCAGCAAGTGAATTTTATGGTTAAAATATTAGCGGGATAAATTTCATATGAAAATTGATGAGAGAGCTCGTTTAGTGTGATGCGCGTTAAGTAGCGCACAAAATTTTTTTAATCGCGCGTAAGTTATGTAGAAGAAAAAAATTAGCGCAATGCGCGCTTAGTAGCGCTATAGATCTAGCGCGATATTATTAAATTAATTATTTGTTTAGAGCGAGCCGCCCAAAACAGTAGACAGGCGGTACTTAGCGCTAAAATGGCGAACCGGCCCGCAATAATCGCTAAAAATAGACATGCGCGTGACTGTACATTTATATACAGGCCAATAGATCAAATTACAGGCGCATTTTTAGCCTATGTGTATGCGTCTGCAAGATGCGCAAAATTTAGCGCCATTAATTTCAAGCCAAAATTTACGAGAAGTGCGCCCGTTCATTTTACTTAAATGCGATGTGCGTTAAGTGGCGCTAAGCGTTTCGTAAATTATATGTGAAATGTATTGCACAGAATTTAGCGCATCGCACGTGCGTTAATCTCAATTAAATCATTTTCGACAAGCGCGCTTACATAGCGCTAGATCTAGCACGAAATATTTGACTTATCGATTTTTCGCTGAAAATATTTATTTTAGCTGGTTCTCCTCGTTTCGTTAATGCTATCAATGAACTTAATTGCGCTTCGTTTAGCGCAATTCACAAAAGTTAAACAAAATGCAATCATTATCGCCATGCACGCTTAGATTAGTGCTAGATCTAGCACAAAATATTCAACGAAACTGTTTATTGCTGTGCGAGCCGCTTAAAACAGATGACGGATTTCGCTTAGCGCTAAAATAACGGACGGACCCGCAATAAGCACTAAAATAATGAACGATCGTGCGCTACTCGTCTGCCCCGTGACCGCAATCGTATTCGTTGTCGCGTCCGTTTAATAAAATCGTGCGTGAATATCCTATGTCAGGCAATGCGTGAACATCTCTACCCTACAAATTTACCGCCGGAGGCTAATTGAATCTAGCAAAGGTTACACAATCTTAGCAGCTGACGGTGTAGTGGCTATGGCTCTGGCCTTAAGATGTCAAGTATGGTGGTTCAAGCCCACTTCAGCCTACAACGTTTATCGTGAATAACGGCGTTTCAGGGGATGGGTACGCGCAGCCAAGGTGCGGTCCCGACGAAATGGCGTGATAGAAAATTTTTCACGCAAAAAACACGGCGTTGACGCAAAACTAATATATATTTGTTAAATGGTTAAATTTTAATCTGAAATAGCATAATGGTTACAGCACTGGCTGGATAATAAAGAAATTCATGGTTCAATTTCAGTTATAGTCTTACTTTTTATAAGGATACATTTTTTTTTACGGATGCTTTTGTTAGCCATGACTCAGACAAGTCAAAATTTCGCGAAAAAAAAAATTTTTTACACAAAACTAAACAGTAAAATTAAAGAATATACATATTGAAAAAAAAACAGCCGGAAGCAATGCGTGAAGAATTCTACACTACTAATTTACCGCCGGAGGCAAAGCGTTAATATCCTCTATCCTGCAAATTTACCGCCGGAGTCAATATAACACAACCTCTACCCTGCAAATTTACCGCCGGAGGCCATGTGTGAATATCTACACATTACAAATTTACCGACTTTTTAAGCAACGTATCCAAGCTCCAACAATGAAAATGGGAAGAATCTTCAAAAAATTTTTTTTTCAAATCTTGAAGTAAACTTGATAATTGCTTTACGCTAACGTTTAAGTTTTTTAAAGAAATGCTAAGATAAAAAGAAAAAAAATTCTCAAAATGTGCAACCCTCAACATGCTCTGCGACTTAAGATAAGGCTGTGTCTGAATTTTTTTATGTAACCCATACCATTGAAACAGAATTTTTTTTTTAATATAAACGTTTGGACGTTTATGCTGTGAATTGAAAACGGATAAAATAAATGTATAACAAATATAAGGAGGCAATGTAATAAAAATAAGGAAAACTTAAGACATGGCTTTGTCTGAAATTTTTTAATGTCACCCATACCATTAAAACTGAAATTTTTTTAGAAAATTATGAAAGGGAATATAAACGTTTGGACGTTTATGCTGTGAATTGAAAAGGGATAAAATAAATGTATAACAAATATAAGGAGGCAATGTAATAAAAATAAGGAAAACTTAAGACATGGCTTTGTCTGAAATTTTTTGTGTCACCCATACCATTAAAACAGAAATTTTTTTAAGAATATTATGAAAGGGAATATAAACGTTTGGACGTTTATGCTGTGAATTGAAAAGGGATAAAATAAATGTATAACAAATATAAGGAGGCAATGTAATAAAAATAAGGAAAACTTAAGACATGGCTTTGTCTGAAATTTTTTATGTCACCCATACCATTAAAACAGAAAATTTTTTAAGAAAATTATGAAAGGGAATTTAAACGTTTGGTCGTTTATGCTGTGAATTGAAAAGGGATAAAATAAATGTATAACAAATATAAGGAGGCAATGTAATAAAAATAAGGAAAACTTAAGACATGGCTTTGTCTGAAATTTTTTAATGTCACCCATACCATTAAAACTGTCTGTTACATGAAAAAGTTTCAGACAAAGGCTTGTCTTAAGTCGGAGAGGACATGTTGGCATCGGCATGGGCATCAAATGTTGCGACAAATTTTTGTCGAAATTCAAAATTGATCAGTTGTTGGTTATCCAAACTAAAGAAAAATCAAATGAAAAAGTCGATAATGTGAATTAAATAACCTACCCAGGAAAAACGTGAAAAAACTTACTATTTATAGTAAAACCCCTCAGCTCTGAAGCGATGGAAAGTATCCAATAATTTCCCGTTCGTGTGTCTTCCAACGACTAATAAGTATTCGTGTGGGATTACACTAATCGGATCCATGTTGCTGAATTTAATTTCCTTCATCGGTTTTCCGAGATGTTTTCGAATTGTTTTACCACCACACTTAGGACATTTCCCAATATAAATATTTGTACAATTGGCAAAACATAAAGAACACGTCATAACCGAAGGTGGATACATCAAATCAAAGTTAGTTTTTGATGCAACTTGTTCAAGTAATTTTTTCTTTGATTGATTTTGTTGCAGAGAATAGTGTTGTTCTATCAAAGAAGTGGCGACCTCACCTTTTGATAACAGGAATTATTATTGAACTGAAATTGTTGTCCAGCCATGTCACAAAATTAGTAAAACACTCATTGTCATCTAAATTCACCGCCATTTTTAGTTAAATGAAACTACTGACACGTTGCAAAAGTGACGAAACTAGAACACACACTAGTCCTTGGTCAACTGCTCAGTAAAGGCATGGCCTACTCCAGTAACGGCCTAGAGGCTAGCTATCCCTGGATTGCCGAATAGATCCAGCTTAATGTAACTATCACTTATTGTAACCCCCTGGACGTTGCAAACACACACTAAACACACTTGAACCGATGAACGAATAGAGTTTCCAAGATGCGTTTGCTGTAGTGAAACACCCAGCAAATGGCTGCAATGCTGTTAACAGAAACAGGGAAATAGAGGGGGAAAAATAACAGCAATAACTAAGTAAATGAAACCTACTGGCTAACTTGACTCATGGGCTGGCTGGCTGCACGTAGAATGTCTTTCAAACCAAGTGCTGCAACTGTTTTTTTCTCATCCAGTCCTTTGCCACGAGGTTCTTGACGAAACTCTTGCCTGTCAGGTTAGAGATGAGATTTCAAGCGGTGAATTTGGGTCTTCAGCTCCTATAGTGTTGTATTTGGGTCAACCTAAAAGAAGAAATACATTTGGTCAATGGTCATTCTAGTGGCAGAGTGCCATACATGTCTGCCACCTAACTCAACTTACCGTTAAAGTTGCAAGCTGTTTTCCCCCTGAAGTACTTAAAATGCCAATCTAAAAGTGAACCCAAAATGAAATGTTATTAGTAAATTTTTAGGTTAATTCAAAATACAAAGCTAGTATTGATAACCAAACTAAATCGACGAGTTATATGATACACACCTCCATTTTGATTTTCGTTTAGTCGAATATCGCTTCTCACGATTCAGAACGAAGCCGACAGAAGATATATAGCAAGTTTTACAACTGAAATTGACTCGACACTTGGCTGGCTAACGCCTTATGGGCTTTGGAACTGAATCAAGACGAGGACTACGTCATCGATCAAGATCGAACAACACAAGCCCAGATCTGAACCCCTTTTACATTCCTTTCCTTTCTCCTTTGGTTTCCCATCCTCCTTTCCCCGTTTCCTCCGTTCTTATTGGTCAGCCGGCAGCCATTATGGATTCCAGATGTGAAGGGATAGGAAAAGGGTTTCTGCAAGCCTTTTAAATTTGGAATACGCCGGAATAAGCGGATGACTATAGAATAAGCACAATGAAATAAGTATTAGTGATTAAGTGAACTACAACTGCGAAAAAATTTATCACATCTAAAAATATGTAGAAAAAGCAATGAGGTTTTGGATGTTGGGAAATTTTTCCCCCATCCGACGACGACGCGATCCGCGACGGATTCGTTCACCGGTCGCATAGACTGGTGAAATTAAAGTTGTCAAGCGAGTGAAGCCTGTGGGCAATTTCAGCTTTTTTAACTAAAAACATATTTTTAATATTTTAAATCTAAAAACAAAATGTTTTTCATTATGTTTTTTAAATTAATGTCGGCTAGAAAAAAAAGCTAGAAATACTAGTCTGTAATATAACAACATTCAGGCTACTGCTGCTGCTGTATCTTATTCAAATGATTAAGAATCAAGAAATAGTAAAACCGATTGTTTTAGATGCGAATAGGCTACTGACTTCTCCCCCTTTTTGGATCTTCCCTTTCACCTTTTCCCACTTATTATGGCGTCACGTGTTGCCGGATCCTAAAAGTTTATTCGACGGATCAGTTGGCCTTGGCCACTTCCGTTCAGTCATTCGCCTCCTTTCGCTGCATGAGGGTTCGAATACACCGCCGTAGCCGTTTTCTTGTCTTCCCTCCCCCTCTTTTTTCGGTTTAATGTTTGAGACTTAGAGAAAAATATAAATTTTCAATATTTGTCACCATCGAGAATAGTAGATCCACTGGTGAGATTTGAACCTAATAGACTCGTGTTAATGAGATTATTTTATTAAAAGTTACTGGCCATCTTTTTTTTTTGAGCCGTTCTGTTTTTTTTTACCGATCAATCGAATTGGAAATGGCTTTCGGGGAAAGATATGATCGTCTTGCTCTGGAATTTACCTCGTGGCAGAGAGAACTGCGCAAGCTACGACGGAACCATAGGCTAGCTGTGGTCAGATACCAATACCAATTGCAACCGCAAACTCTTCTTCATTTGCCAACACCGTAAGATTTTATTCTATCCCAATTATCTCAACTTGTCGTCGTAAATTGGGGGCTATTTAATGGAACCCCAATAATGTGTAGGGGTCGACATTTCTATGACAGACATTCAGATCGATGACATAACCATCGTGACATAACTTTTAAATCTTGATAGGGAAATACATTATTTTCTAACAGGGGAAAACTATACGTGCAGTAGTGTTGTAGATTTGTTTTCAAAAAAGCAAATCATATTTGTTATTGTATGAAAATATTGAAAAATTCCTAGACAACACAGAAACTAAACACCGAAGAAACGAACAAAAACGTAATATACGACACACCTCAGCAAGTAATATGTGTGGTGCGGTTCAAAACCAAAGGTGTTGATAAACGACATCTATTGTCGCCCCAATAAAGGGCGCCCCCCAGTACTAAAATGGCCGCCAAAAAGGCGACCACCCCACACTACTTCAATTGCCTCTCGCCTTTGTTCACTAGTGTGCTTCGGTCCCGCGTCTAGTATACAACGTTATTTCTTCTACGAAAATTTCACTTATTTCTCGTAAAGAATATAAAATAATAATATAGTGTTTACAGTTAACCACATATTGTTGAATTTCTCCTTCTTGCAATACGGTAAATCAACAACTTCGACCCTTCTTTTCATATTGTTCTCTGTTTGTTTGTTGTTTTCGTTTAAAGAAAAAGAACTTTGGTCCAATAATAGCAACCGGTTTTACTCGCATCTAATGTTGAAATGAATCAATGTCGTGATGCTGTACCTTCGTTTAGTTGTTTCCTGGGATTTTCAGGTGGAATTCTTGTCCGACGTGTTGGATTCTGTCTTGGAAACGTATCACGACATTTTTCAATTTTTTTTTGTTTTTTTTGTGTGGGTGGGATTGCGAATTTTTCATTTGCGCGTCAAACGAAGACACAACACGAACTCAAATTTCCACTTTGAAAATTTTCTATAATTACTTATGTAACTATTTTTATTTTAGCCTTAGATTTTAGTTTTAATCTATGTTATTGTAATTTTGAATTCATCGTACTCTATAGCGGAGGGTATGTTTAAGCGCCAAAATTAAGGGGGGGGGGGGGGTAGATAAAACGAAAGAAAACCATGATGGCCGCCGTTTTTTTACTCTTAACCTTCTTTCCTCATTCCGCCAAAATTTATGCAGGCTGTACTTGCTCCTTGAAATCCCTATCCTCTCCCCCCCCCAATCTGTCTATGCGCCTATCGCATGAAAAAAGGAAAAAAGTAGTAGCTAACTAAGTAGTATTCTCGAGTTATTTCGTGAAAAAAATTGGTTAAAAAAGCCAATGACCGAGACCGTGGAGCATTTCATGCGCTTCATTTAATGAATCATGACACCACCTGTTTACTTGTTGTGATTCGGGGAGAAGTGAATTTGATTGAGAATTGAGATGAATTGAATATTCATCTCAATTCATAAATTGAGTAATTGAATCATTGAGTAATTGAGTAATTGAGTAATGAGTATTGAGTAATGATAAGTATTGAGTAATGATTATTGTGTAATTGAGTTCATATCATATCATATCAGAATCATAATCTAAATTCATAAATTGAGTAATTAAATTCATCTCAATTCATAAATTGATATTCATCATCATATTATTATCATCCACGGCGAAGCCGTGAATATCATTCTGGATCATAAAGGGTGTTATTGTTTATCTGTTACTAACGAGACGTTGTCTTTGTACTACAACCTACTACTATATCACTATCCCTTTCCACATGAAATTACTGATTATGAAAATTAAGCGACTTTTTAATAATTCGATTCCGTCATAGTGATACGCAACCATAAGAAACTAAGAAATATAATTACCAGCCAAATCTTCTCTACATCTGTGTTCATGTAATGGCGAAATTGTTGCCCGGTTTCTCGCTCAAATTTAGACTTCATACATTGAAGAAATACACCAAAAGGGGAAATTCTGGGAATATTAATTCTGTTGATGATATTTTCCGATACTGATTTACTGTTACGCCCTGCCATTTACAATTATTTACTATTTCTCAAATTCAAACAGTCAAACAAGAAGACTAGAGCCTAGAGGAGAGAATCAGGGAGAAAAATGATGAAATTCTCAACACAAGACCACATATCAGAAATTCAGAGATAGGCTCAGAGCGGCTCAGGCTTTTCATGTTCAAATTATTAGTGCCATCTAGGACCTACGAATTGATACGCAATTCGTTTAAGAGGACGCCAAGAAAATTCTTCTGCTCAGTTTGTGTTGTTTATTTTTATCCTAGTGTCGGTAGCTGACTCGCTGTAGTTATTTAGTGTAGTGTATGTAGACACTGTAGTTATTTGTGTGACAAATATTGTTATCTGTGTGAAAATGATGCTGTTGCCCCTGTCAATCACTCTTGTATTTCTATCGTTAGTTCAAGTCAATTTTGCTTGATTGGTTAAATCAAATGATGTTGATTCATTTTTTGATGTCTTGGTGGTGCTTTTCAAAGACACTAGTTGTAGGCTTTATATTATGGCGTTAATATACCAAATAAATATACCAAAAATTAATTCCTTAGTCTTTTTCCGTTCATTTAACATCAAGTAAAAGCATATTTTTTCACTGAAAAAGAAAAACACCTAAATTGAGACATTTACATCGGTTTTCTATTACTTTACTTGCAACAATTTTATTATTACACATACAAAAGGATATATACAAATTTTTAAGATTTATTGCTGTCCTAACTTTTATCTTTAGGAGTATGACGACGTATGACGAAGTATGACGACGCCAAGATTGATCTGATAGTCTATGTTGCCAGATGGCAGATGCTAGTTGCCCACATTGCCTTTAAAAACATTATTTAGAAATATAAATGTAAATTTCAATTTCAATTTTATATTTGAATTTAATTAAAAAAAATAAGAAACAAATTTTATTTTGCTTTGAATAAAAAAGTCATTATAAGAGTCACTAAAACAAATAATGAAACAGAACATTTAGGAATTTTTTTAGGGATAGACCATATATCTGGTAGTCCTGTTCAGATTCATTTGTTCATAATCTTTGGAATTGGTTTTTTCGTGAGTCGGTTGATCGTTTAGATTACGTAGTTAGATTAGCGGTGACATTATTTCGTGTCATTTTCTCTTCAATTCGTTCATTTTCTTCTTAAAGACTACAAGCAATTAGAACATAAATTGACGATAATTGGAGTGGTTTATGTTGACGAGCTAATTTTAACTCGCAGAGAACGCTGTTAAGCAACGCCAGCGACTGAACTAAGCACACTCTCACAAGAATGCCACCAAGAAAATACACACCAAAGAAATATTCAGCATGTAATAATAATGCTGCATTCGGTAACATTTCATCGTGTACTAATAAATTTTTTGAAATTTTAAGTACGAACGGAATGGAGGCAGATTGCAGGACAACCCAATCAATATTTGGAAAGACTCTGTACCTATGATAACCCTGGTTGAACTTTAACACAAAAACGAGTGTATGTGGAATTCAAAATGTGAGTTAATTATTTTTTCTATTTAATATTATTATTTATTATTTAATCTAATTATAATTTTCATTCATCTGGCTTGGTAAGGTTGGAATCGATGGTTACCCCATAAGGAATAACTTTTTTTTATGGACAAAATAATGTTTTAACCCGTAAAATTTCAAAAAAAAAAAAACTTTACGTAACGCGACGGAACGGCCCAGATAGCACACTGCAGTCCCATAGACGCCCAAAACACGTCACTTTGAGACGTCTGGGATGTACTTGGCACATAGCAGATTCCCAAGTTTACATTCCTAGGACGTCTTTTACGTATGGCCAATGTCCGCTTCGCCGAGATCTCATAGCGGTCCTTATCCCGTCCCATTGGATGGACTTTAGACGTACTTGGGACGGAAAAAGGACCTCAAGAAGTCATTAATAATAAATCTTTTTCTGGACTCTGAATTTCGTTCCTTTTTTCTTTACACTTCTTTTTCTTATGATTGTTTGCTGTGCCGACATTTTTTCACGAACGGTGATCCGGATATCCGGACAAAGTTTATTTGTCAGAGTATGCAAAGGGTTACCAGGCACACATCATAATTCGACTGCATATAACCATCATAGTTGAAGAAATATGGAACCTGACCCGGGGATCGAACCCGGATCGTCGTGGTGAGAGGCCAGTACTATACAGATGGGCCACGAAATCATATCTGAGGTTAGAAGATAAAGCTAATAATGGAATTTTAGAATCAAACTTTGCCGCGAAAAGACAAAGACAGTTTCTCCGAAATTTTCTAAGTGTCGAGAAGGAGCCAAAAAATAAAAACGGGACGCATCAGAGACTTCTACGAGAGGGAGTAAAAAATGACGTATCCGACAAGATTAAAATGAGTAACGTGTTCAAATAAGGGCTCGCAATGGGACATCTTAGAGATTCCCCTGTGCCCCCCGCACCATCCGCACGGCTTTGGTCCCGCCTTGGGACAAGAATTCCTATCTGGGGGGCAAGATGACAATGCCGGGCATGGTGTTAACTGACAACCAATGAATAGAGAAATCGGTGAAAGTCAACAATAACATTTTCAGCATAGGCGTCGGCGTAACTAAAACGCCGCTTAAAAGGTCTAACAAAAAGAAATCTCCCATGGGCGAATGATTCACGGGCAAGGCAAATGGAACAGGCAAGGAAATTTTTGAAACGTGCCTAATTCAAACACAAGGCACCCTGATGACCGGCCGTGGATGGGCTAAAATGTACTAGTTCTTTGGTCTATAAAGCGCTTAAAAAAAGCTGCATGTGGGAACGACTTTGTTTGTCCGTCTGTTTGCCGACTGTTGACCAAGATGAGCAACTGTCACGAAAGTGGCTTTGTCGAAAAAAAAATTTTCAAACCACCCCACCCCTTCCTTTTTGGAAAACTTTGTCACAGTGACCGAGGTTAGGGAGCAGGCCAATGATCATGGAGAGCGACGAACATCTCTGCCCCAACCGAAATTGGCCTCGGTCCCCTAGCCACTTCTGGCAAGCCACTATCGCGTAATGGACTTTTCAGCCGTAATGCACTCAACGTCAACCTCACCACTAACAAATAACCTATTGAAAAAATAAGAATAAATATTAAAAAAAAAAATGAAACGAGGAAAAAATTGAATGTCACACGAGTGAATGACTCGAAAAAGTTTCGTACATTTGGGTTGGAAACTACTTCTCAAGAAAATGAAATCTCTCTCTTAGGAAAAAAAGGCCCAGTTTTGAAGGACAAGTCAGTTAAAACAAGAATAAAACCATAATTTAATAAAAAAATCATTAATAAAATGAAATTTTTTTTTTCAAAAATCAACTATAAAGTATACTTTTTCTGTTGCTAGAGGGGGTTTCAAGATGGGGTAAAAAAAAGCCACCGACACTACACAATACACTACATTGTACGGCTTTCTCAATTCTTCAATGAGAACTACGACATTTGTTGACGTAACATACGTACATCGCCAGAGAAAAAGAATACAGATATTCAAATCGACAGTGACATCGTAAAGTCTGTGGGATTTACAAGCTTCAGATGACTGTCGAAAATTGGCGCAAAAATCAGAACCGCAAAAGAAAAAGCAACCGAAATGTATGAAGAATCTCAATACTTGGATTCTAGTGGATTCGCAAAAGCTTTTGGCCGACTGGCTCTATATAGTTTAATTTGCTTTTCACACAAAGTGCATTAGTATTCTGTATAATATTCATGCGCCCAATAATAATCAAATCAAAATTAATCCGCAAAAATGTCCCGCAACCAATCTTTCAACCACCGAGATATTCGCCGAAAAGTCTTTGTTTGGATGGAGAAAATCAAGGAAAACTTAATATTTCTCTTATTAACCAACGAAAACTCACTCTTTAATTAGGTAACAACGAAAAATTAATGTTTATTTGGAAATTTGAACGTGTTTTTTTTTTAAATAAGGAAATACAAAAAAAATAACATGGATTGGAAAAACAATAAAAATCATTAAAAAAACAAAAAAAAATTTGTCTGCATCCCAAACACTTGGCGAAGGAGTGTAACCCCTCGTGAATCAAACGACAAGAGATGTAACAAATCGATTTATATGTCTTTGGTGGAAGAAAGCCTACATGTCATGAATCTCCCAATGAAAATAAAAAAAAAATGTTTTTCAAGATAAAAAAAACACTGATCATCAAGAGTGTTCATCTACCTACGACCAAACTTATTGTTTTAATAGAAAAACCAAAAAAAAGGAAGCAACCGGGATTTACTGTATCTCCGTGATAAGACTAATAATAACTATTGTATGAGATAGAGAGAATCGATTTGAACCCTGTTGACCAACTGTTTTTTAGCACTGTAAAGGGATGGGTTAGAAAAATATCCTATAAAAATAATATGGGTTATAAAATATCAGCTCGACATCACGCCCCTCTTTAGACCATTTAAATGAAGAATATAACGGATGGGTTTTATTTCATCCTCAATAGTTTCCACGACCACAATTTCCTCTGCCTCCTCTACCGCGTGAAAAGTCATTAGCGTATCTGCGAGAACAGCAGAGATTGAAAACAAGGACATAGCGTTTGAACTTGACGGATGGCAAACCGTTGGTGAAATTTGACTGGTGGCAGAAAACCTCTAAAAATGTAAATACCAACAGGTTCGTTTGACTTTAACGGGAGGGCGTGAGTAAATTACAGTTAAAATTGGTTCTGCTGGTGGGAACTCTCATTTGACTTCAAGTTCATTCAGGTACTTGTTTTGCCGCAAACTGGGCCCAACCCGTTAAATGATGAGTCGGCGAAAATAGTTAAGGCTGGGTCGGCTTCAAAAATGTTCTTGGTAGTCCTTGGTCATCTTTCCTGGTAGATAGACCAATTTATCCATCCACCAGGCAAGGTCCATTTCGGATATCCGTGAAAGGAATCTCTGCTCGCAAATCTCCCCAACATAATATAGAATGCTCGATGAACACGGCTTGGACGGCCCTCTAATGTGCCATAGCTAAAGGAATCGTTGATTCCGACCAATTAAAGGTGGAAAAAGGTTAAAGGTTAAAGCCCAGTGGAAGCTCTAATTGTTCATTTCATTTTAATGTTTTATGCTTGATGCTTGAGCATGATGCTTGATAGTTGATGCACAATTTGGCACAATGTTGACTTCTGTACAACGTGCCCTTACTGAAGTGTACCCTATTAGTTACCCATTTGGTAATACCCGAAGTAAAAATGTGTTGCAAGACTTCTGTTGCGAAGAAGGTCCATGCACTTCATTCTTGAAGGTAACCAACAGAAGACTAATCTGTTGGACTGAAAACTAATTTCTGATTTGGACCATTTGCATTTAGGTTCTTTTTCTGGGCAGTCTTGACCTGAGTAACACTTTTCAGGTAGCAAGAAATGAAAGGTTCGATGGCATGCAAATCCATCTTAATAACCTAAATTCATCAGTGGTAGCTCGGAACATCACTATTTTGGAAATAATTTCAGAGCCTGATTTTAACGCTGAGGATGATGAAGACTTAGCATTCCTATGGGATGTTTGGTATAATCTTGAATGGTCAGAAGTCACCCGAAAGCGATTTCAAGGAAGAACCTGTTGAATTGGTTGGTCCCAGAAAATGTCTCAGTCCCAGAAACTCATCAGTCCAAAATGAAAAAAGTTTGGAGTGCTTGGCTTTCCTTTTTGTCAAAAACTGAACCTGAAGCTAGTTTTTTAATGAAAAAAGTAGGCTCGGAAAGGTAAATTTGTTGTTCAAGCTTATAACTAGATTGATGTGCTAAACCATCTTCTTTCCAGGAAACTGAATGTCTGTAAACACTGGGGTCACTTTGAAGGGAAAACAGAAAACGGGAAAAGCGTTGATTTTTTGACGATCATTATTGTAAGCAGAGACTCAAGTGTTTGGCGTTCAGCCATCCAACTCCCGTCATCCATTGGCGAATCAACAACAACGAGAGTCTTCTCCACCAGCATGTTGGTTTTCCTAACCCCCTCCCCACTCCAGTTGTGATATTGTGACGCCGCCTATTACTTGTCAAAAAAAAAAATTTACGACGTTGGTGACAGTCAAGGATTTTGTCGACGACGACGATGATGAGACGGGAAAGGGAAAAAGAAAAAGGGAAAAAAAGGAAAGTCAATGGACCTTTTTTCTAGTTCCCTGGAGCGAGACGGAATCAAGAGGCGACGGCAGCGACGTGGGCAAAAAAATCTTTTTCTTTCTTCTTCTTCATTTCCTTCATCATCCTCCACGCACATGAAAATAACAAAGGATCCTCCGCATTTTTTTTTCATTTTTTCTTTTAGATTTGGATTCTTTCCTTATTTCCGGAAGGAAGAGGGTAATGGGGGTAAAGTTGACGCAGTCTAGAGTAGACGTGCAGGATGTAAGGGTATCTGATCTTCTCCCGATGTATAGACCCGAGAATGGAGACGTATTGATTAGCATTGTGTGTGTCTGCTGTGAGCTGTGTCTGTGTCTGTGTCTGTCGATTCGCTCAAGCCATCAGCTTTATTTCGGGAAAATGACGACGAGTTGGGCTGGCCGTTCGGTTCTGGGCTGCCTAGCTCTTCTCGTTGTTAACTTCTAACTTTGCCTCTCTCTTCCATCCGGAAACCAATTAGAAAGGGAAGCAGCTAGAGAATGCCATGCCCCAAAGGTAGATAACACACACACACACTTTGAAAGGAAGAAGGAAGGGGGAAAAAAATGATTCCGAGCGGAAGAGGAGCAAATGTTCCAAACACGTATTTAACATGGAGCCGTAACGTGTTTTCTACTTTTTTGTTTTCAACTAAATAAATTCAAGATAATTCACAAATGCTTTGTTAAAAAAACAGTCTGACAAATTAGCAAATTTTCGTCTGCTGCCGATTCATCGTAAACTTCGTGTTTGGCTTATCAGTAATCACGTATATATCTAACCTGTCATAACCAATTCTAGGTTAATGACTAATAATTATGGCAAACCAGAGAGCTCTCTGGAGCCAATTCATCCTCCCCCATTATTGAACTCGATCATGAGTCAAGTTTGTCTTTCGGTACAGATTATGCGGCCCGTTACTATCTTCCTAAGTCCATAAAAGAGTCCCCTTGACAACAGAACACCCGTGTCCGTGTGTATGACATTTGAACAGACTTTTGTCAGCAAAATGGCGTAATAGAGTTTGGAGCCGATCACAAACAGTTGGCCGCATGTCTCTTTATCGTGATACTGGAACATGAATCATATTCGAAAGTTGAGTGCAGCAATCGCACACGAATACCACATCCGTATGGTACAATCACCGACCACTCACCAGACTATATCATTGCTCTTTCGTGAATTTTTAATGAGCATTCCCAATCACGTGTCTGGAGAATTTCGTTGGAGTATCAAACTCTCGGGTGGTTTAGTGACATAACCAAGTTGCGGAGAAAAGACGTCGTCTACAAATCAACCCCGTCCCCACATCTCAAGATTTTATTCAAAGGCGGAAAAATTAATCAGTATTCGGAGGGAAGTGAGATGTTTGTTGCTTCAAAACCTAACGACAAGATTTGCCCTGTCAAACTTACCATCAATTATTATCAGTTTTTGGGACCCACATATTCTGGTTGTATGGTCTCTTCTTGTAACCCAAAGAACACACCAAGTCCGAACAAAGCTGTACCATTGAAGCAAAGCGCTTTGCGACATTAAAAAACTGATATCTACGTTGGGATATATGACGCAAAACTTTACGTTGAACAATCCAGGAAGAGAGGAGGAGCGGCTACAGCCGCGGCCAACGGAGCAACTGATAAGCAACTAAAATGTCTTGGGGTTGGAAGTTTGACACTATGACCACTAAATATGTCGATCTCTCAATTAACAATCGGATTTCAATGTCACAAATGCTACTTAACTAATACTGCCGATTGAACTCTTGAAATGAGTTCCATAACTGGCCGGGACGTGAACCTCCCGATTGGAACTTCCTATTTATCTGACAGAGGAATTTTTACAATGCGTGATTATAAAGAACTTTTAATCACTGTATTACGTTAGTGAACGTAATAGAAAATTATACTTTTCATAAGGTGTAACCATTGAAAAGTGAACAGTCTGAAGGGTGCACGATGCTACATTTCCTTCAGAGATGACTTTAGTGGATTTTGAGTCGTCCATTTCATCTAAGAGAAAACCGAAGTGCCAGAATGCTGCAGAAACTTTATTGCCCTTATGCACACACAGAACTAGTCAATCGGTCGTCTTATTCTGTACAATTGGAGGAACCGAATACCTGCCGCTCGAAAAATCGCTGGAAAAATAGGAGATTCGGCACAAAACAACCGTTCGCTTTTCTCCGCAGCAAACGGAAAGGCAGAGCGAGATGATCCCACGATAGTCGAAGGTGCACCGTGCACGTATACTTCAAAAAACAGCACAAAAATTTCAAATACGTCAAAGTCACCGTAAACGTCAAAAAACGGGAAAAATGACGTAACGTACGACGTAACGTCAAAATTTGACGTAAGTCAGTAAATGACGTTCGCACCACTGGGTGCACGCACGCTTCTCTGGGTGGAGGGGTCATCAACTGTATAGTATATGTTCTTAATCGTCCTCTTTCAACTGTCTTCCAATATAAAACCCCATTCGAAACCTGGTATGGCAGTAAACCGGATATCTCCAATCTTCGAATTTTTGGATACGAATTTTTCGTCTTAATTCCCAAAGAGTTGAGACGTAAACTCGATGCTAAGGGTCGGCTATGTTTCTTCGTCGGCAACAACGATAATCAAAAGGGCGATCGGTACTAGCTGGGACCAAAAAAAGCGGAAAGATCAACATCAGTAGAGATGTTTAACCCATCAGGCATCACTACGTGCTTCGTATCCCTCGACCCGATTTACAAAAAGGCATCGATGTATTTCTTCCAAACGACATGCTACCAGAGACTCCTGCTGCAGAGAGACACACCATTCATCCAGCCATTATGGTACCTCAGTCGTTCCGTGAGTCAGACGATGTCACCATGCAACCAGAAAACTTGGAAGATAGCTCTCAATCAGGCCAGCAAAAACTAACTAATCTCACCATAATTTGCCACACTACCAACAACTCGGCTCACCACTTCCACCTAGTCGCGTACTTCTTCGAACATCCGCTTGTATTTAAGAACGTAAAGCTTTAGGAAGTGCACATCCTGCTCTGCATCGCCAACCCGGCCGTTCGAGGAAATGAAAGGAACATATGACCATGTCTGAATCTCTCCTCTCCGAGAAACTTGAACCAAATCAATAGAGAGATGCAATGGCGTCTAAACAAGCTACCGAGTAGATGACTACGGCCAACAAGAAATTCGATTCCCTTATAAAAAACGGTAGTTGGGTTCTTGTACCACTTCATCACAATCGCTCTCTCACGATAGTAGGTGGACATTCAAAATCAAGCCCGACGCCAGAATAGAGAAAAAAATCTACAAAGCTCGCTTTGTAGCTAAAGAGTTCTTTTAGACCCCGCTCTTAGAGTAGCGGGCATCGACTACAACGAGACCAAGATCTATGCACCGGTAGAAAAACTTACTCTCTTCCCCAATCACCCTGTCTTAATTTTTACTCCAATCAATTTTATTGAGGGGAAGTTTTAAACTAAGGAATGCTCTTTTTCCCTCAACCGAACAAAAACGTCGGCTTAAATCCTCATGACGTTGAAGTTTTTTTGTTCATTAGTTTTTTGGAACAAAGAGTATAATATAATTCTCATTAAAATAAATGAATGTAAACCTGATTCCTCGTTTATATCTAACAGGTTATGGGCCCAGCTCACGCTTTATTGAAATTAACGAGATGACCGATCCTTTAGCTCAAGAAGGCATTCGTAATAATGTACGCTCTGTAATATTTGATGGAACCAATTTTGTGAATTGGAATCTAAGCGTTTAGTTTCCCATTCAAAGAAATGAATTGCAAGAGATAGTCCTAGGAACGGACAGGATTCCAGATAAGGTGAATTTTATTGTTCGTTATATCCATTCTGAGGCAAAGTCTTACAAAAAAATATGGGTTTCCACCAAAATTTTAGGTGACGGTGTTGTGGAGGCCGAGCGGTTGAATGCAACCACAACGAATAAATAAACTTAAATAAATGGGAATTCAGTAGCTTACAGTTTGTATTGGGAAACCAAGGAAATTACACTCAGATGAAAGGGGGTTTCTTCGCGAGAGGTAGCCAGTGGGTGAACAGGGCTCTCTCTTAATTGCTTTAACCAGGATCACACGTTCGACTCAAACCGACTGTCTTCCCTGGCTTGGGAGACAGACGAACTTGCTGGTGTCACTCTGACGGTCGACTGCTTGCTCCTTGCGGCCAATCCGCAACAACGGAAGGAACAGCAAATGCACTTACTGCAAATGTTTTAACCAGAAAAACTTGGCTTAAAAGAGATAACCTTGCTCGCAGTTTCCTGTATCACTCTTGTGATAAAAGTCAAGAAGAAGCTTTAGTTACATGCAAGACTGCATTTTCTATTTGGACTTCGTTAACTACACGATAAATGCAAAGTACCGAGGCGAGACAACAAAGTGTTCAGACTCTTCATCTGAATTACAAGTTCAAGCCTGAACATGATGTCAAGAATCATATTGAGGCAATAAAGCTTCTGGCTCAGCATATGGGAGGATGCTAAAGCTCCTGTTACCGAATCAAATCTGATTATCAGTATAAATATCTCTTCCTCCAAGCTTCCATAACTTTCTCTCAGCTTGGTAATGTGTGCCAGCTGTGGATCGCAAGATTGATTCGCTCACAAGACGTCTTATTCAAGAAGAGTCCAAAACTAAAGAAAGAAATGGTGGTGATAGAAGTAAAGACGACAAAGCGTTATTCGGAATTGTTGACGATCCACCAAATACTCGAGGAGTTTATGCAGGCAACAGATATTCACCATATCCTAGAGGACAATGTGGTTACGTAAATCATGGAACTCGAAGTTTTGGAAATCGCAGTCTCCGAGGTAATCGAGGTGGAGGACAGAACAATCAAACTTGACAAGGACAAAGCAATCAAACTGAAATTGACAGACAATATTATATTGATTTCTAAACCGGAGCTTGTTACAACTGTCACAACCCCAGGTCATGTAAGTAGAAACCTATCGTATTGGAAAGAAAGCAGCTCAACCTCAAGGAAAAATCACTGAAGGTGCTACTCCTTTCTGACATCAGGCTATTGCCCTTGCAGCTCGAACCAACTTGTACTGGTTTGCCAACTCCAGTGCTACAGTAAACATGTGCAGTCAACGTTGAATGTTCAAACCTTTTGCCCCTATTAAACCCGGATCTCAGTCGATTTGTGGAATCAACGGAGTTAGTGCTTGGAGAAGGAGACTTAGTTTTTGTTACTACACTAAATAGCTCAAAATCATCATTGAACTTTATCTAGCACGTCCTTTTCGCCCCAGATCTGGGAATCAATCTGTTTTCAATAGCTGCTGTTACGAAATATCTAACATAAAGTACTTTAAGGAGAAGCCTCTTAGTTACTGTCTCACTTACTTCACTTAATAACTGACCATTATTTGTACCAACTTCATCTTGATCTTGAGTAAACCGTAAATGACCGTCCAGGATTCCTAGCTGGGTGGAACGGTGGAGCAATCCAAAATCTGCTGCAGCTGGTGGCACTTGGTAACCATTCGGCCAACGACCGATCATCGAAGTAATTATCTCCGGAATAGGAGTGGTAAGGGCGATGGTCGATTCCGGGGACTCCGTAAGTGTTGTTAAACACTCTGCAGTGAAACCAATAAAAACTCTAATTAAACCAACGACATCAACTCTCAAATTGGTGGACGGGCGCTTCAAAGAGACGATCGGGGAAGTGGACGTGACCGTCGGGTGGAATACGAACAGCAGAAAACTAAAATTATCCGTGTTGGAAGAATTATCGTCGTACCTCATCCTAGGGGTCAACTGGATCAGGTGGGGTCTCCATGTGTCCATCAAAGTCTCAACTGGAGAAAAAACCAATAACGGTTAATCCTCCCCCTTCTTCAAATGTTTATTCAACCGACGGTTCCACTCATGTTCCAGCTAAGTCGCTGGCATTTCTCCCAATGCGCAACCCTACTGTGTCAGGAGACCACTGCCGTTCAAAAAGTTTAATTGTCAGTCGAACTTATTCCGCTGAACCAGGGAATGAATGGGTGATCCCCAATCGTATCATCACAGAAAAGAATGGAAAGTCCTACGTCCCTATTCTTAATCCTTCGGTACAATCTGTTGTTTTTCCAGCAGGAAAGGAAATACCTGGAGTTGAGGCAATCGAGTCGACTGAGTGGGTAACAGTGAGGGAAGAAGTTATAGGCAACTTCTCATCAGAAACTTCACCCCCAAGGTCAATTCCAGAATTCCTCCGTGAGTCTCTTGAAATAGTTCCCGCAGAATATCGCCAAGAAATGGAGACTCTTCTCACTCGATACCAAGATCTTTTCCACGATACCCCTCTCAAGAGTACGAACGCCGCCGAACACGAAACCGACGCAGGTGATCACCAGCCTATCAGGTCAGCTCCTTATCAAGTCAGTGAACTAGAACGGGAGGCTATCAACACCCAAGTAGAAGCAATGCTTCAGGCCGGAATCGTCAAGCCGTCCTCCAGTCCCTGGTCCTCTCCCGTCGTCATGGTACCCAAGAAAAACGGCAAGCTCCGTTTTTGCCTGATTACCACCGGTTAAATGCCATAACGATTCGTGACTTTTATCCTTTACCACGAATTGATGACTTCCTTGATCATCTGCGAGGGGCAATAGTATTTACCTGTCTAGATTTAAAAAGTGTGTATTGGCAGATTCCAGTGGACAAGTCCAGCAAGTCGAAAAAGGCATTCGTTACTCCGGACGGGCTCTCCGAAAGCACGCGTCTCCCCTTCGGTCTTTTTAATGGGCCCGATTTATTTCAGCGAAAAATGGACCAAGTAATGTCGGGCCTAAAATGGAACATCTGCTTGGTGTACCTGGATGACGTGGTCGTTTGCGGCAAAACGTTTAAAGAACATCAGGAGATAGGTTGGAAAGTGTTTTTTTTTTTGCCCTGCAAAAAGCCCAATTGACTCTGAACGTGAAGAAATGTGCCTTTGCCCAAAGACAAATCCTATGTTTAGGACATCAGGTGACAGTTGACGGAATTTATCCAAATCCGTCTAAAATCTCCATCGTCGACTTTCCTTCCCCCAAAAGCAGTCCAACCGGACTCAGATTGACAAACCTTCGGAGCTTCCTGGGTGTCATCTCCTTTTATCGCCGATTCGGGAACCACTTCGCCTCTTTAGTTATACCTCTGTACGATTTATTTAAAAAGAATACTAATTGGAGATGGGAGAGAGACCAAGAACTCGCCTTTCAGACAATCAAAATGTTACTAGTGAGTGCTCCAATTCTGAAACATCCCATGGCTGAGGGGAAATTTGAAGTTCATGTAGACGCCAGCGGAGTAGGAGTCGGAGCTGTGTTAATACAGTCTGACGAATATCATCCTGTTTCCTACATTAACCGACGATTGACGTCCGGCAGAATCGAATTATCACTCCAACGAATTAGAGTGTCTAGCTCTTGTATGGGCCCTCACGAAACTCCGCCATTACCTGTACGGTCAGACGTTCCGGGTAAAAACGGACAACAAAGTAGTGCGCTGATTGTCCAAGAAAAGGACATTCGGGTAAAGTTAGCCCGCTGGGTGCTTATCCTGCAGGAGTTTGACTTCTCCATAGACCACCTGAAAGAAGCGGAAAACAAAGTCGTCGACGCTTTGTCCCGACATCCTGTATCTCAGTGCAGCTCGTCTCAACCAGGAGGGTTCATGGAAATTTGCAGTATGCAACGATAATCAAAAACAGACCTGGCAATCTGGCAGCAAGGTGACGAAACCATTCGCAAGATACTTCTACAACTAAGAGAAAAAAAGGAAGCTAGTCACAGCTGTTTGCAATTAAAGACGGGTTACTCTATAAAAAGGGAAAGGATGCTGAATGTGAGTTTAAACTTGTCGTCCCCTCTCTTCTACGACGAGAAATTATCCGAAGCTTACAGGATGACCCAGATGCTGGGCACTTCGGTGTGTTCAAAACTAAAGCAAAAATCGACAAAATCTATTGGTGGCCGGGATTGTACATTAGTGTACGGACTTACATAGCGTCTTGCCCCTTCTGTCAACAAAACAAAATAGCCACTACACCGCACCAGTAGGGTATTTACAGCCCATAGTTCCGCCTGAAAAAGTCTTCTCTCTCATCGGAATTGATCATCTGGGTCCCTTTGCCTGTACCAAAGCAGGTAACAGGTACATACTGGTGGCCATTCACTACCTATCAAAATGGGTAATAGCCCGACCAGTAGCCATCAAAGCGGCTGGGTCTATCTGTGGCCCACAGATAGCCGAAAGCCACAGACTGTGGCTTTATCAAGAATGAAACTAAAGCACAACACAATTACCCGCAGCGGATAATCACTGATCATGGTTCGAGTTCCACCTCAAAAATGCTACAACTCAAACTCCAAAAGTGGGGAATTGAACAGTCCCTCACCTTCACAGATCACCACTAGTCGAACGGACAGGTAGAACGAATAAACCAAACGTTGGTCCTGGCCTTTAAGGCCTGTGTAAATTCCAGTCACTCTAATTGAGACACCAAGGTCTCTAATGCTACACTAGCAATTAACACGACTAAACAAGCTAGTACCGAAGTCACGCCTTTCGAAGTAGTGTATGGGAGGCAACCGGAATTTCCGAATGAGCGACAGTTTCCTTGGCCGTCTACCAGAAGTGAAAGTTTCCGACTTCCAAAACCGTGTGTCCAGATTTCGAAGGGAAGTTCATGGAAAGCTAATTTACAAACAAAAAAACATTAAGAAAAACTACGATCAAAAAAGAAAACGGCCGCCAACCTTCGCAGTCGGTGATCTGGTCCTCGTCGCTCGCGTGTTCGCTCTCCCCATTTAACTCAAAAGTTGCTCCCTTAGTTTTTTGGCCCCTTCCAAATTGCAAAACGGTGCTCACCCCTCACTTTTCTAGTGGAGTCTCTTCCGGTCACCCGTAAAAGAATGTGGCGCCGTTTTCCCGCTCACGTTTCCCAGCTGAAACACTACAAGACATCCCAGGAGTTCAATTGGAAAGCCATGGAACCGAATATTGAATAAATAAAAATAATTGTAATCCATCCAATGCCCCTAAGTTAATCTCTTCTTGTTTGTTTCGGTTTTTTAGAGGAAAAACTCGAGTCAGGAGAGGCCGTGTAACATGTGTCGGTATTTTACGCCTTTTTCTATTTTTCTTTCCTAGGTAAAGGAAGAGAAGAATAGAAAAAACAGAGAAAGGGCGTAAAATACTGGGGGTACGGTAGGCACCGTAGTATCCCTTCCGTCAAATTTAACTTAATGCAGAGAGAGCCATTTGCCTGCTAAAGAAATTTTCGCGGATGACTGTATATAAAATTATGAATCAATGGGTCCAGAAATTGATCTAATTTAAGCTATATTTCATTCTCTATCCTTAAATACCTAATTCACCTAGATTAGGCAATTTTGTATATGTTTATTTTGTGATTGAAATTCAAAAAATTTTTAAATTTGCGCCAAAAAAAATCAAATGAAATGTATTTTTTATTACTTATTTTTGTTTATTCTATTTTAATGAATTTTCAAATTCATTTTTAATAGTTTTAAATTCATATTTAATATTTTAAAATAGAATAAACAATTGATTTGTTTGATGAGTTGAGTTGATCATATTCCCATAATAAGGCCGATTTGGAAACTTTAAAAAGCGCCTCTAGTGAGTGTGTCAGCTACTACGCTCAGCTACTTTTGAGAGCCTAGGTGGCTCTTTTTAACGTTTCCATTTCACCAGAGCTATAGAATACTGGTAGCGCCACTGCCATGTTAACTCCTCCTCTCGAAATTTTCTCTGGGGCTGAAGCCAACTTTAGGAATCAATAGTGAAAGTTGGAGCTAAGATATCGATCTCGCTCCTTGCCACTCCTCCACTTTTCCCCCATTCCTACTATCCCACACACCCGCCCTGGCGCTTATAACTAAGGATCAGGGCACAGGCAAGCAGGCTTAACTCCCAGAGAAAAAAAGCAATGCAACTATGGAAGGGCTCGCCATATAAGTGGCTGTGTTGGCTTCCCTATCCCGGTTTTACGGTAACAGTAAGCCGATTTTCAGAGATTTTAGGGCGGAGCCTGTCAGAATTTGTGAAGTGGAAACGTTAAAAAGAGCCATCTAGGCTCTCAAAAGTAGCTGAGCGTAGTAGCTGACACACTCGCTAGAGGCGCTTTTTAAAGTTTCCAAATCGGCTTACGTTTACCCTGAAACCGGGATAGTATGGTCATTTTAGGCTTTTCACCCAAAACAAATTGTTAAAAGCGATTTTTTTAATGAGCTTTATTTATATGAATATTCTCTTACTCTGTGTAAAACCTCAAATCAACACACCCGCTGGGGGGCTTCTTGTCATAACCGCTGCAACTTTTGTTCGACATAGCCCCCCAGCGGGTGTGTTGATTACTAATACTGAAATTGACGATTGGGGGACATGAATAACTTACAGAAAAATCGGTCCCGCCTTCAAAAAAATAATATCAACTTAAAGTAGAAGAAACAACGAATTTAATGAGACTTAGATCGTATTTTTAGGTCGATTAGGTTACAAATTGGAGAGATTTAAAAATTTTTAGTTTCCCCATAAGCGCCATGTTAAAGCGCGCAAAGAAATTTTCGAAGGCTCACCGATTTTTCAATAGACCTCTTGCACAAAGCGGATAGCAGGATTCTTGTAGTCCGACAACGCTGCAATCCGCCATCTTAATAAAACCACACCCTTTTTTAACATGGTCTCTTATGGAAGTATTTTTTCCAAGTGCTTTTTCCCTTAGCTGGATAACCACTTCGACCAAAGAAAAATATATAAAAATACTACATCATTCAGGTAATCCGTAGCATGTAAGTTTTCCACTATTGAAGTAGTGTAAGTCATATTAATTAAATGTTTTGTACAGGGCATATGGGCTTTGTTTAGATATGTAGGACCCAAACATGTATAGTATACCTATAATTTTTAACCTTTTCCCACTGAAACACTCAGTTATTCATTTTTCCTTAATTATTTAGATGGTCATGTGTGACGAGGTATTGTCTATTGACTTGGCACAGGCAGATTGTTCTACAAGAAAAATTGGCGGGCAGATGGTAAACGGACATATCTTTCTTATAAAAAGATTACATTCAAATAAACATTTAATCGAATTTAATTAAAAAATCAATTGAATTCTAATCGCCCAATCGGCAGGCAGAAAACGAATAATTATCGAAATTACAACAATAGAAGAGCCTGTCACTACGCAAGAAAAAAAAATTCTTTTGTCTGGGAAGCCTGGGCAGATTTTCTACTATAATATTGGCACGGGAAGATGGGCAACGGCCCATCCGCGCACCCCTTCAACTCCGCGCGCGGTGAAAACACGCAAAAAAAATACGGTTTTCAAAAATTTGTCACTTTTAAACTGATAGCGGGTACAGCGTGATTTTTTTTATCGTCGTTCATCACAAACATTTCTTTTACTCAAAAAAAAATGAAGGCCGTCCGAGCGGCCAGATTTTGTCAAAATTCAATCAAAATTTTAATCTTGGGATCAATTTTTGGGATAGACGGGAGAAATTTTTTTTTACCGGACACAAACCAAAAGAAAGAGAAAAATTTTCTCTTTCTTTTCGCTTTTTTTTCTTTTTTCTTAAAAAAAAATGAATAGGCCAAATGTTAAATAAATCGTAAAAACACGCATCTAAAAAATTAAAAAAGGGAAAATTTCGGGGATTTATTCCTCAGCTCCTGCTGACCGGAAAAATTTTTCCTTTGGCAAAAGTAATCTTAATAACAATAAGAACCCACAGTAAAAAAATGGTGCAAATCTATTTTTTTTTGCGACGGAAAAATTCGACTTGTCATGGAATGACCCATTGTTCAAAATCAGTTAACTACTATTCACCACACAGATCGTAGGAACAGTTCCCAATCTACAACTAAATTGCTTTGCACAAATGCTCTCTCAGGTATAACTTTATCAACAACTTATGTTGATTGAGCAATTTCCTTTAAATCAATAATTTTTTTATTTGTTAATTTTCTAATTAGATTCTGGTTCCAGCCATGTGATGTTTGAAGACGACACTCTGATGGGTTATGCTCCTGTGCCTATAACTACTGTTCTAACAGGTATTTCAAAACACTGCACAGTGATTCAAACTGTTGTTATATTTCATTTCTTAAAATTAGATCCTGGGCCAGCCAAGTAATGTTTGAAGACGACACTCTGATTGATTCAGTTCCTGTGCCTGTCACTTCTGCCCTTCCTGGTATTTCAAAACACTATAAAGTGTCTCAAACTGTTGTTATATTACATTTTTTTAAATTAGATCCTGGGTCAAACCACGCCACTGTTGAAGACGACACTATCATGGTTTCAGTTCCTGTGCCTGTCACTTCTGCTCTTCCTGGTAGTTCAAAACACTATACAGTGTTTCAAACTGTTGTTATATTTCATTTTGTAAAATTAGATCCTGGGTCAAGCCAAGCGATTGTTGAAGACGAAACTCTGATTGATTCAGTTCCTGTGCCTGTCACTTCTACTCTTCCTGGTATTTCTAAACACTATACAGTGTCTCAAACTGTTGTTATATTTTATGTTAGTAGTTGTTATAAGTTTCAAACTCGGAACTACAGCGCATGTAAATACAAAGTAATCTCAATTAAATTTCTTTGCTTCAATTTATTTTCATATTTTTGGTTATTTCATCCAATTTTAATATAACACAAATCTACTTAGTCCAATAACAATCAAAATAGGATATTATAGGTTACTAAGTACACAAGCAATGTGCAATCGGACTTAGAGAATTTTCAAACCGTTGACAGCATTCAAGGGGGTTTTTAGCTCATAGTTCACTCAATTGTCCACCAGGTAGCGCTGATCATAGCCGACCACTGGCTTCAGCCATGGACTACTCAATATTAAGGACGGGATTCTTTGCTATGTCGCCGTGTTAAAGCTAGTCGGGTTGGGTTTGTTCAGGAGATAATTAATGGAAAACATCAATAAACACAGTTTTTATCGCTGATTCCAACTTTGTTTAAAAAACTTCGTAAAAAAAACTAATTAATAAGGTATTCTAATTTTACTTTCAGGAGTAGGGGTAAAAAGACAAAACACCGGTGCCATCTAGCAGCCAAGCACCCTAAGCTCTCAAGAATATATGCCACAAGGTAAAAGAGAGTTAGGCAGCTATGTCAAAGCAATAGAGATAAGAGAGTGGTGTCTCTTTCTCTAGGTATGCACGAATGGGCATCTGCTTGCAGACTTCCAAGAGCTTAGGAGGTTTGGTTCCTAGATGGCACCGGTGTTTTGTCTTTTTTCAAATTTTCTGTAAAGTAAATCCGATCCCTTGCTGCGCGCGCGAGTTTCCCGATAGGAGTGGTCCAACAATTTAGAAAATAGTTTTCCTCAAGTCTATAATAGGGCCTTTTTTGCGGAGTTTAGGTGTCTTTTTAGCTTTGGGTTCGATATCTTTGTTCGATTAATCGTTTTATAGGGAATAAAAAAAAGCCTCATAACAATAGGAACGGGAAAAAAAAATGCTAACCGAAATGAATCCGCCCAAAAAATTAAAAACCTACACGCGAGTTTGAATCAAAAATATGGGTGTGACAGTAAAAGTAAAGTAATGCACTACGGAAATGAACATTCGTGTACAACAAAACCCGCAGTGATGACACCATTGAATTCGGAGAACGGGAAGAACATGTTTCGAACTGCGGTGGAAGAGGTTATCCATCAGCAATTTGCGAAAGTTGATAATCTACCTAAAGAAGTTTCAAATTTGGATGCGGAATTTTATCTGTGGCCTGTGGGAGTCAGTTTTGCCAGCTGCAACTGTGGTTTTTTTAGTTGTGGTTTTTTTATCGTTTCCAAAAGAAAATAATACAAAATTCCTTTAGCTGTCCGAGAAGTGTGTAGAATTCAAAACAAAAATGAAAACCATTGAAAAAATTATTGAAACTTTTTAAAACGGAAGTAATCGAAAAAATATAATTATAATTTCTATAGTAAGTTTTACTATTCCGGCAGTCCTATCCACTGAAGAAAATTTCATTTACGATATCTTCTCAAATTACTTTTTAACGCTTTATAATGGGAAATGTTTCTTTATTTCTTATTTGTCAACCTTGTTTTATACTTTTAAAAGTTTCATCTGTTAGAAATTTTTTATCATCGGTATTTACATTTCTACAGGATTTTAATTAAATAAAAAGTTATAAACGATAATTCTAAAAATTTTAATGTTATTACGCATGGTTCCCCATTCACGGATGCACTTCTAGCTTTTTTCACACTCTTATAACCATCGCCTATAACGTGCTGCTGTCACCAACCCTCGTTGCCTATTCACGTAATCACTTCTAACTTTTTCCATATTCCTCATACCGTATCGCTTCGATCACCCCTCATCACTCTGCTATTTCGACATCAGTTCATGATTTTCATTTATTTCACATCACTCTAAACAAGGAACACTCATTCGTGGATTTAATTTTACATTTTTTTTTCCCGCACCGAGTCCAACAACCAGAAACCGTTGAATTCTTCAGTAGATAGCAGAATCGATCCTGAGTTAAACAAGATGAAAAATAATGTTACAATTTTTGAAAGGAAAGCCAATTCATGGCCCTCTTGATGAGACATTGAAGAGTTTCACCCTAGGGTAATCGAACAGTAATCGAAAGAATTCCGAAGAATTCTTATACCTGAAGAATCCTTCCTATATGGATCCGTTTCGTCGAGCGACACTTCGAGTGAATCACCCTCGAGGATGAGATCTTCAGCAGTTTAATTGAGAAGAAAGAGTTGTAAGAGGAACATTATGTGATCATGATGATGAAATCGGATGAAACGTTTGATGGCGTTGTCCACACGAATGAGTTTAGCTGTCGAGGAACTAACGGAGATTTGCGTGAATTCTTCTTGTTAGAAGTGATACAATTCGAGCCATCTGATGTTTCCAAATTAAAACCAAATTTAGTTAAAAAGGTAAAATTATCCTGTAGATTGATCGACGAGTTTTAACCTCTAGAAAACAAAGAATTCGCATGTTCTGAGTTGTTGAACGCTGGAGGTTGTTCGACAACTTCTGAAATACCGTCTTTAGTCGTACATTCGCTGTCCTGTGACTCTTCGTTGCCATTGTAGAAATCGCGGTGCACTGACAATTTTTGAAGTTAATTGAATCCACTCTTATAACCTATATTTTCTTCTGAGAAGAAGCGTCAGTAGCTCGTTGCATAATGGTAGATAATTGAGACAAACATGCTGTTAACTCATCAGTAGATAGCAGCCTCGATCCTGAGTTAAACAAGATGACAAATTTTGGTTAAATTTTTGAAAGGATGATTTTAACAATATAATAACACACCTGCCAGTTCATGGCCCTCTCTGTGAGACATATTGAAGAGTTTCACTCTCGGGTAATCGAAAAGGAAGTTTTTATAACGTCACATCAGCGAGAGGATCGTTTCAAGACGAGTCCGTCTTGAACGACAAAAAAGCCACAGAGGTAACGGCCATCTTTGATTCCGCTGATTGCATTGCCTTCATTATTTGTCTTCTTTTTGGCCCCTGGACCTTGTTGTTTCGCTCCTCCTTAACACGAAAGATAGAATCATCACAAGCAGATCGAGCATTCGATCATTCCTCCTTGGGGTTTGCCTCGGCAAATACAGTAATGAGCAAGGCCTTGATAATTAGACTTTTTTCTAAAGTCAAAACACACAAAAATTAGTTCACGATTATGGTAAAGTGAATTATGATATTTACTTGAATGTTTTGATCTCGGATACGTTTGAAGCCAGTTAATTCGTTATTTTCACTCTCTTTGAAAGCTTCTTCGATTAGTCGAGGATTTTATTTCTTCTCTGATTCAAGGGTGATTACGTCAGTCGCGTTGATTGGGTTGAAGGGAGCTTCTTTGGATCGACGGCGTTGACCTTCCCGGATGTAACGGTCGGCGTTGTTAAGAAAGCCAGTTCATTAATGGAATATTTGGAACAACTTTTGTCGCACGTGCTGTTCCGTAGAACCCAGAAGGGTGAATTCAGCAAAATGACCTCTCATCTATGAGAAAAATAAAACATACAGTTCAAATTCAAATTTTCAAAAAAAAGTGAACCAAGGAATGAAATCACCTGTTTGATGAGTAGGTCATATTCAAATGTCACTCGAAAAAATTTCAGAAGAAGTTGATTGTTAAATTCTACTTATTTGGTAGTAAAACTGAAAATTCCTCAGTTCTGCTGTAGTAGCTAGTAGGGTAGAGCACAGTAACAGGAAATAAGCTCACCCGTTATTCCAATAGTACAAGATAATTAAAAAAGAATATCTGTTCAAATGAAAACATTAGTGGATAATGAAACCAAAAGTAAAATTTTTAAATAGTAATATTTACCTGCACCAATGTAATTGCTGGCACAGTAGAGAGTAAATTCAAGATGTAGTAAAGGTAGCGAAGAACTTCAGTGACAGTCCAAGCAATCAATAACAGGGGGAATCCAAACTGATCTCTTGTCTCAGTAACATAGTAAGGATTGGCCAAAGGAGAAAAACTCTTGAAAAAACTTGAGCCAAACTAATTCCAACATTGCTGGGGATGATGCTTTGGCACTGTGTACAATCTAGATACAAAATAACCAAACAAACATTAAAGAATAAGTTGGAGAAAATCTGAAAATTACATGTACCACAAAAGAATTTACAATTTCAAAAGATTACCTACATACTTCGAACTACATTTCACTACATTTCTTTAAACTTGGTTGATTAGCAGCCAGCCATCAATTGTTTTGTTTTGCCTTGTTTTGTTTCATTTCTTTTATTTCTATTATTCCAATCCGGGCCGCGTGAACTGTCTCGGTCTTTTTTTTTTTTTTTAATAATAGGTGTTGCTATGGACGCAGCCGCGCGGTGGCGCGGGGGTCGCTAGCATTGGACTGGCGTCCATTATCACCACCAGGGTTGATACAGGGCTTTTGTTGTGTTTGGCTTTTGATGAGTGTTGCGATTTTGGCGAGCTGATTGTGATTTTTTGGACTGTTTTCGTGAGGTAAGATGAGATTAAGTATGATTGACTGAGATTTGGGCAGTGGGATTGATTTGCAATTGTTTACAGGTGAAGATCATGTAATATGATGGATTTTTGTTGCGAAGATGAAATGGACCAGCATGTTTCTTATTTCCATCTGTGTGTGTTTGCTCAGGGATGAGTTAAAGCCGAGTAGGTTGCTGCTGCTCCAGGTAAGGTTGATTGATTTGAAGTATTCTTTAATTGGGGTGTATTCTGATTCGTGTTTTATGCAGGAGGTTAGGATATGGTCAGAGTTCTCAAGTTCAGGACAGCCATGTCGACAGAGTGGGTCAGTGTGCATATCCAACCTGTTGATGAAGGCATTTAGCCTATTGTGTCCTGATCTTAGACGGTGTAAAGTGGTGTTGATAAGTCTGTTCTGGTGGTGAAACCAGTCCACGATGCCAAGGTTTGTTTTGGAGGTTACACTTGGTTTGCCACAGAGTTTTAGATAATTGAGAGTCGATATTGACCATTTCTTTTTGTACAGGGAGATGACCTCGTTGGGAGTGAGAATATTCCGGATGGAATTGAAGAGGGGAATTTCGTCCATGTTACTGGCCAGTTTGTCAGCCATCTCGTTTCCAGTGATCCCGATATGGCTTGGGATCCAAGTGAGATATGTCTGGGTGCCGGATGCTTTTAGAGCCAAGAGGAGGTTCCAGATTTCAAGGAGGATCGGGGTTTGAGTTAGTTTGGTGGTGGCGTCGATTGCTTGAAGGGCCGCTTTTGAATCACAGAAGATGTAGAGTTCGTCTGGGGTGGAATCTAGATGGTAGCATACTTCTAGGGCCTTTTGGACCCCATGTAGTTCAGCGGACTGGATGTTCGAGCCTTGCGAGAGGTGCCATGCCTGTTCAATTTGAAGGGAGGGGAAGGTGAGAGCGCAGGAAGTGGCGTCGTTGTTGACAGATCCGTCGGTGTATCCTAAGATGGCGGTTGGGCTGATATTTGCTGTCAAGTTGTTGAAGGTGGCACGGGCTCTTTGAGGGTTGGCGGATGCTTCAGCTTTTTTCATGGGGAACCAGAGCGATTTGTAGGGGGGGACTGCCCAAGGCGGAGGTGGTTTGAGCTGGTTTGCGTAGTTTGGGCTGACAGTGAATAGGCTGTTTGAGTGTTTCAATGTTTTTAAGTCCTTAATCAGAGTAGTGAGGCTGGGGACGCTGCGTGGTGGCCAAGTTACGGGGTGTAGGAAATGGTGTTGAGCCAGCTGATAGTTCGAGTGGGTGGGTTTGTAACTTAACTTAATGAGGTACCGCGCTGCTAGCCAGTGCATGCGGATTTTGGATGGTTCGAGCCCGAGTTCCGAGTATAGGATTTCAGTTGGGGTGGATCTGGTAGAGCCAAGGATTTGGCGGAGGATGCTGCGTGTTGTTACATCGATTTTTGAGAGGGTGGAGTTGCTGGCTCCGCCATAGGCTAGGATTCCGTAGTCAATTTGGCTTCTAACGATTGTTTTGTAGAGGGTAGTGAGTGTGTGTATGCTGGGGCTTTGTTTATGGTGGATGAGGATGTTGAATAGGTTTTTCTTTTTCTGGCATCTGGATACAACTTCATTGATGTGGGTTTTCCATGAAAGTTTTCTGTCGAAGTGGACTCCGAGAAACTTTGCGGTTGCCGACGGGGGAATGCGCCGGCCATGGATGAATAGGAGCGGGTTTTGGGGATTTTTCCGTGAGCGGGAGAATGTGAGGAGGGTGGATTTTTCTGCTTGGAATTCTAGACCCCATTTCTTACCCCATTTGTACAGTCTGTTGAGGTAGGGTTGGAGGATTTGCTCTGCTTTGTCTGCATTTTTGGCCGTCGTGTAGACTGCTACGTCGTCTGCAAACGTCTTAGTCTTGACTCCTGGGGGTGGCTTTGGGAGGTCGCTCATCATGACGTTGAAGAGGGCGGGGCTTAATACTGCCCCTTGTGGAACTCCTTTTGAAAGGGTACGGGGTTCAGAAAGTTGGTTACCTACTCTTACTTTGGCAGTTCTATTGGACAGGAATGATTTGATCCAATGTAGTAGGTTCCCTTTAACGCCGAGCTTCCCCAGTTTGTAGAGGACTCCATCTGTTGAGGTGTGGTCGAAAGCTTTTGCTATGTCGAGGAAGATGGCATAAGTGGGTAGTTTGCTGGCGAATCCCGTAGATACGTCGTTCTCGAGGGCGATGATGTGGTCTATGGTGCTTCTATTTGGGCGGAAGCCGGATTGGTTGGGTTGGAGCAGGTTTCTGGTTTCCAGGTGCCAATTAAGTCGGGTGTTGATTACTCGCTCCATTATCTTGCTGAGACAGGATGTGAGGGAGATGGGGCGATAGGAGAGTGGGTCAGTCGGTTGCTTGCTGGGTTTTAGGATTGGGACAATTATTGCTTCTCTCCAGTCCTGTGGTGCGAATCCATTGAGTAGGAGGATATTGAAGAGGTGGCGCATGTGTTCTCTGTTGTCGGGTGACAGGTTGGCGAGCATCTGATTGTGTATGAGGTCTGGTCCTATGGCTTTGCTTTTTAGGTTTTTGAGGGCACTGCTGACTTCGGTCGGGGTAATGGGGGAGTTGAGCTGAGTACTGTCGGTAGATTGTATGGCGTTCATGATAGATGTCTTTAACTCTTGGTTGCTAATCTGGTGTATGTTTCTTCCCCCTAGGATGCTTTCCATTAGAAGATCGGCCTTTTCTTTTGGATCGGTGACTGGGACGTTGGAGCTCGATATGAGGGTTTGGCCAGCGGCGGAGTCATTGAAGCCTCTTCCGGTCATCGATTTGGTGAAGGACCAGAGCTCTTTTTGTCCCTTCTTCGGGTTGAGATTGGTAATAAATTTCTCCCAGGCAGATTTTTTGGCATTAATGATGACTCTTCTTTTTGTTGCTTCTTTTTTCCGCCAGTTTAGCAATTTTTCTTTGGAGAAGGGGGAGGATCTCCATTCTGCGAGGGCTCTTCGTGCTTCTTTGACATGCGCGTGGCACTCTTCGGACCACCATGGTTTTATTTTTTCTGGGGTGATGCGGTGGGTGGGTTTGGTCATTTTGAAGAAGCTGTGACTGGTTTCTATCACGGAGTTGTAGAACAGGTCGTAGGCTTCTTGTGGGTTGTCAAGATCTGCAAATCCCTTGTTGTTGAGGTTGGCCGATATGGTAGCGTTCCAGTCATGCCAGTGGTCGTCGTTTATTAGCCATTTCGGAGGGGGGATGATTGGGTCTTTTGGTGAAAGTCGGGTTGTGGTAATGACGGGGAGGTGATCGCTGCCCAGGTATGGGCCTAAGGAGATGGAAGCGTCACAGGCGATGTCTGCGGTGGCGAACATTAGGTCGATTGTGGAAGTTCTGTTTGTTGATGGGTGGATGTATGTACCTAAGGAGTGGGGAGTGATGAGTGTGGCTTGCTGTGATTCCAGGAGGGCGCTGTAGATGGACTTGCCACTTTTGTTCGGAGGAGAGTGGTGGCTCCACTCTCCATGGTGAGCATTGAAATCGCCGCCGAGGAGGAAGTGGTTGTCTCTTTCAATTAGTCTGCTGAAGTCTTCTTTCGTGCAGTCGCCCTTTGGGCAGTATGCTGAGATGATGTCGATCGGGCCTAGGTCGTGGGTATGGATGGAGATGCCGACTGCTTCAATAGAATCCGAGTTGGTGATGTTGAGGCTGGTAAAGGGGATGGACTTGTTGATGAGGATGGCTACACCTCCGCCGTGTCTGTCTGCTCTGTTCTTGTTGATTACGTTGTAGGATCTAAATTTGACAGAGAAATTGTTATTCCAGAATGTTTCGCAGACAAGGACTATTGAGGGGGTGGATGTAGAGAGGAAGTTGCGGAACTCCTCTAAGCGAGCCTTGGTTAGTCCACGTGAGTTCCATTGGATACAGGTGATGTTAGGCATTGTTGGTTTTTGTCTTTTTGGCTGAGTCGGCAGTGGTGGGTGTTCTGGAGTGGGATGGAGAAGCGTAGTTTCTTCTGGTTATGATTTGGGATACGGGCTGTGCTGCGCGTTTGATGCTGGCTGGGGTAGACTCCATGACGTCGTCTGCTGGGACCGCTGGATGGTGTGCTGTTATCGGCGGGAGCCTGGTGGTAATGAGGTTCACTAGTTCGTCGAAGCGGCCGGTGATGGATTCTTCCAATTTGTCCAGTCTTTTGTTGGTGTAGTCGGTGTCGGCGGAAATTTTGTTGACTTTTTCCTCGATGGGGGTTATGGTGTCACGTTTGAGGGCTGTGAGCTCTTCTTGGAGGTTGCGGATATCCGTTTTCAGGCGGGTGAGCTCCCCTTGTGGTATTTCCATGGGTGTGGGTGATGTAGGGTGGCGAGAGGTGACGGCGCTGTACGTTTTGCCTATCTGGGAGCGGGCCTCCTTGATTGAGATGTCGTTATCTATAGAAAATTTGATTAGAGCAGATAGGTCCAAAAAGGCTGGGCACGTTTTGGAATCTGAGAGGTGATCTGGGCTGGAGCAGTTGACGCATTTTTGGGAGCAGAGCATTGATTCATCATGAGCATCTCCACATTTTCTGCACTTGATGTCGCTGCTGGTGCAATGATTCTTTGTGTGCCCTAGTTTCCAACATTTTGAGCATTTGTATGGGCTGGGGTAGTATGTGGAGACTGTGAAGCTGAGAGCTACAATGGTGACCCTGGAGGGAGGTGGGCTGTCGAATGTGATGCAAACGGTTCCTGTTGGTGCTGTTGTTGAGCCATCGATGGACCTGTGGAAGCGTTCGACTTTTATTGCGCCTTGAAGGAGGAGGGAGTCGAGAAGATCCTCTTCTGATTCTGAGAGAGGCACGTTGTGGATGATGCCTTTTTTTCCAGTGGATGATTTTGGTAGGCTAGCACTGAGGGATCTGTTGGCTGCGCTGGATAGCTGGAGGAAGGCCTGTTGTTGGGTGAGGTCGGATGGGAAGATGAACAGGTCTCCGCCACGAGGTGTTTCGGAGTGTTTTGGGGCGCCAGCTTGTCTCGTGATGTCTTGGACGATGGCTTTTAGCTCGGCCATATCCATTTGTCTAAAGTTGGCTTTGCCGTCCGTAACTTTAAGGATGATGGGGGCAAGGCTTACCGGTTGGCGTTGTTGGCGATTGCTGGACAGTGGTGGCCATTCTTCGGCTGTGTTGTTACCAAGAGTTCTGGTGGACAGGTTAGGGAGTTGAGTTAGACGATTGAGCATTTTTGGGCGAGCGAAGTATGATATTGCACGTGGTGGGTGATTGCCGAACCCACTTGGGCCGGTAGTCACGGGGGGCGGTTTATGCAACACGGACACAATGGGCGGGAGTGGAAGTCGAGAAGGCGTGGGGGGCGTTTTTCTTTTTAGTGAGATAATTGCGAAGGAGAGTTGCGTAAGACACGTCTGGTTGGTACGGCGGTGTGATCCGAACTCTCACTGTCTCGGTCTATCAAAACCAATCAAAACTAAACGTAAACAGTTTCCCGATAGGGATTCTATCGCCAAAGACCTGTTTCCTGACCCAACCCAACCCACACCAACAGATGGCGTTGTTCCTCTCAGTGAGATAGGAAAGTTGTTTATTTCATTAATGTCTTATACGTTTTTTTTCTTAGAGTTAAACAATTAGGAAATTATGATCATCTTGTGCAAGACAAGGTTTTACATGGAGCCGTCGCATTTAGATTTTTATATTGCGACGAAATCATAATTATAAACTCGAATTTGTGTTTTCGTGTTTTATTAAACTGCCGTTAGATGGTTCTGAGTTCTGACGCATTGCTATAAGGCCGTGCTATATAAACACAGCCTATTATCTAGTCAACTCGGTCTACTGTTTTCCATTTGCAGTCTTCAAATCTTCAATCTTCATTCTTCATTCGAAAGTAAAAATGAATGTTTTCTTTTCTTCCATCAACCAGCGGCCATCAATGGTAGATCCTCAGGTAAATTAATTAACTAATTCAATTACCACATTTGTTAAAGAAAAGGGGAATTACCACATTTGTTAAAGAAAAGGGGAACTGTTCTTGAAGCCTGCCTTCGTATTCCCTTGCTCGAATTTTTTTTTAACCATCTACACTTTTGTTGAATGCTGTTTGATTTATCGATAGTATATTTTGTGTTGCAGAATACAATTACAGAAATGACCAACAACAGTGAAGAACAACAGACCTCATCTTCCGGGAGACCATCATAGAGGTGACCATCATAGAGGTGACCATCATAGAGGTGACCATCATAGAGGTGACCATCATAGAGGTGACCATCATAGAGGTGACCATCATAGAGGTGACCATCATAGAGGTGACCATCATAGAGGTGACCATCATAGAGGTGGTATTTCAGCCACCAACTCCAGAGGCCAAAGTTGAATCTGATGCTCCCCCCGCTGTGATCACCACTCAGCCAGCACAGCCAATGCCTGAACACGATGACAGCATTGCTGTGGTCATGTGGGAATCCACCGTTACTGGTTCCATCAACCAGTGGCCATCAATGGTAGATCCTCAGGTAATTAATAACTAATTCAATACCACATTGGTTAAAGAAAAGGGGAACTGTTCTTGAAGCCTGCCTTCGTATTCCCTTGCTCGCATTTTTTTTTAACCATCTACACTGTTGTTGAATGCTGTTTGATTTATCAATAGTATTTTGTGTTGCAGAATAAAATTACAGAAATGACCAACAACAGTGAAGAACAACAGACCTCATCTTCCGGGAGACCATCATAGAGGGAGACCATCAAATTCAGCCACCAACTCCAGAGGCCAAGGTTGAATCTGATGCTCCCCCCGCTGTGATCACCACTCAGCCAGCACAGCCAATGCCTGAACACGATGACAGCATTGCTGTGGTCATGTGGGAAGCCACCGTTACTGGTCGACGCCTCATCGACGAGATGGTCAACCTGGGATCATTCTACGTGGCACAGTAAGAGAAAGCAGAAGGGCACGATTTCAACGAGTACGTCATGCCGTATGGCAAGCTACCGCTGAATGTAATTCGCAACTACAATCTTCGCATCGTTGACACGGGTCGTAGCTGGTAGGATTGGAGCAGCTGGTAACATACGTCAAACGAGCGTTCTTCATAAAAGCCATTACTGAGTAAAATAACAAGTTGTTTGTACGTCATTATACAACCCTCACCAAACAGCGCCAAACAGGTACGATCAACACACACATATGTATACAATGACCCACAATAATAAAAGAAATCTTCGCTTTCTTTTGACAGACGAGTTTGAGTCGCTTAGTTTCTCTTCTCCCGTTATTGGAATTATTCAGGAGCGCGACAACACTGAAGCCAAGAGCGCTATTACCACTTGGTGTTACACTTTCGAGCACAAATCTTGAGACCACTGAAAAGGAAAGATGGATACGAAATTTCTCTTCTTCATCGGATTGTTTTCCATCGCTCAAATTCCCGTTGGGCAAAGCCGAACCGGGTAAGAAAATCAATTTGTCGTGTACAATTGTCATTATTCCGATTCAACCCTTTGATAAAAGCTTTCAAGTTTTATGTGAACTTAATGGGAGAGTAAAAGAAAAAGTAATTGTGCAGATATTAAATCAAGCCGTTTGACAATTTAGGTTACTTTCTAAAGTGTGCACGTCTTTCTTTATATAGGGAAGCATCCCCCTGGGCTTGGGCGTGCCGAACTGGCAGGGGATGTGTTAAAGTGGCAAAAGATTTACCTGTAGAAGAAGGTGATAACATGAACAACCCAACGTTGGCAGGTTGCAAATTAACTTGCAATGACGAATCGGTGCTATGGCCAAAACCCCGCGACGCAATCTATCTCTCAAAAACCCTTGTGTCTTTCCTTCCGGTCGACATCCGCATCAATCGAATCAACGCACCAAGTTCCGAGGTAGCCCCAGTCAAATGCGAATCAATTCCATTAAAAACAAATATTTTTTTTCTTTTACAGGTTAAATCGTTGACGAATGAAGCGATTGCAATATTCCGTGGCGTCCTCCGCAAAAGTATTCCGGAAGCATTCCGACGCCGCAACCAAACAGCAAAAGATGGACAGCGGCCGCAAATTCATATTGAAGTGTCTATCACGTCAGGTGACGTAAGGCTCGGGATGGAAACGCAAGAGTCTTACAATTTGCACGTGAAAACGATATTCGCCACTGCGGCCACACCTGCTAATCCGCGCAGCACAACATCCGTTTCCATCACGGCAACGACTTTTTTCGGAGCTCGTCACGCCATTGAAACTTTGTCGCAAATCATGGCCTGGGATAAAACTCTGGAATCGATGATTATGTTGACGGATGCCAACATATCCGACTCGCCAGCCTTTGTTCACCGTGGTCTCATCATCGACACGTCGCGTAATTTCTTCAGCGTTCCAGTAATCAAGAAGATTATCGACGCCATGTCCTACGATCAACTCAACGTATTCCATTGGCATCTGACCGATTCGCAATCCTTCCCGTTCGTGTCGACTCGGGAGCCAAGACTTGCGCTCTACGGAGCGTATTCCTCCGATCAAGTTTACCACCCTGAAGATATCAAAGAATTGGTCCACTACGCCACAGTTAGAGGAGTCAAGATAGTTCCGGAATTTGACGCACCAGGTCACGTTGGCAGCGGGTCGTTACCGCATGCTCAAGGAGATCCGCAACAACAGAAAGAGATCCAAGAGCGAGGTGACCGCCTTCAACGATTTCGCCTCGTGGCTCATCAAGCTCCTAAAAGATAATTTCACCGACAAGAAAATTGTCTTAGTCTTATTTGAACCACGCCACTCCAAGATCCCTCTTCCAGGTATATCGCCATTTAGTTTATATTTTTAGACTCGTTTCTAACTTTCAGTTTGTTTTAGGCTTTGGAACGTTACCGTCTTCTTGATGTCAACAAGATTTTGCTTGGATGTGTTAATGGCTGGGATCTGCTCCGTCAACAGGTAACAAATGAAATAGTAACACGTGAATTGGTTAGATTTTCTAACGTTTCAATCGAAAACAGGTGCATGATATGAAGGATGAACATCGCATGGTCCTTAAAGCTTTGGCTGATCACCACCTTGGAGTCGACACACCTTTGGAAAGCGCTGTTCAACGTGCTCAATCGAGCACTTCACAAGATCCTTCGCAAGGTGCATGGCGGCCGCATCAACACTGGGGTACTTAAGGAGAACCTCATCAGTTGCGATCATTTGCTCGAACAAGTCAAGAAGATCAAAGAAGAATTGACTAAGGAGGCTCAATGGAGACCTGTATTCGCTGACATATTTCCTTTCGACTTTCGTCAAGTTATCAAGCATCGCCGGCGAGCTGGATTCTCCGCTATATGCTCGTCGAGTCGGGCATCACCTATGCAGGCCTTACGGAAACATTCAAGGTGAGTTTGCTTTCTTATTTTCAATTCTTAACTTGATAATTGAAATTTCTTTTGCAGGACAAGAAAGATGACGGTGTGGTCGAGGTCATCAAAGAGAACATCAAAGGCAAGAATGAAGCCGACGTGGAGGAAGTCATCAAGCTAAGGAAAGAATCAACACCTGCGCAGCCAGACAAGCTCGTCCGACGCGGTAGCGGCCGTCGAGCACCCCGCACTCGTTCCCTTTGCACCGCCACGGACTTGGAGAAGCAGCAGCCTGCGTCCAAGATTGAGCCCGAGGAAAACAACAACGACCCTGTCAAAGTGACTATGGATGTTATTCCCAGCACTCCTGCGGTCCTGTCCGAAGTTTAAAAAGTCCCTCTCTCCTCGACTCGCCTGAAATTACTTACTGCCTCCCGCCCCACTTCCCTTTTGTTTTTCACTTAACTTGTCTCGTTTTTGAGAAATTTTAATCTTTTTTTAAGTTTACAAGTCTTTCACGAAACAAACTTGCTTGTCGCTTTTGGTTATGCTTTTCTTCTTACCAGAGATAACACTTGCAAATTGATAGATATACCAGGGAGCTTTTTGGTAATTGTTCTAGTCTTCTACTAAAATCAATCCAGGGTGTATATGTCCGATGAAATTGTCTCTGCAGACCTGCAGTGCCTTTGCAGTGCCTTTCATACTTGTGAGTTGATCTCATGGAATGGAATACAAAATACTCTGAGGAAATTTATTGTCTTTTATTTTTTTCTTCTCAAAAAAATTCTTATTCTTCATCTCTTATGCAACTATCGAACATTTCTTTTAAGTAGGGATTCTCTAAGGCGGCGGCGACTCTTTCCTTATCGTTTATTTGTTTATTGACTGGATGGGAATAAAGTAAAAGATGTCGTGGCAATAAAGAGAAAATTGTCTATTGCCACGATACGCCTATACTTCCTCTCTGATCTCTCATATAGTGGCAATAACACGAATTTTGTCTATTGCCACGACATGCGTTTTCGTACTAAGTTCCACAGAAGATGTTTAGGAAAACTACTAAATAGGGTAAAACTACATGTGCATAATTCCCGCATCATTTTTCTTGTCAATTATCCCGTGAAACTCAACCTTTGTTGTAATCTCCAAATAAAAAATTACCCTCTCGACAGAGAATCGAACGCCATTCTATCGCATGATGGCATTCATCGCTGACCCTTCGGCTACCACTGTTGAAATATTCCTGTAAAAAACTTGAAATATATAACCTAACCTAACCTAACCTAACATGCGTGAATGTCGAATTAAAAAAAAAAAATGTCGTGGCAATAGACAAATTTCGTGTTATTGCCACGATATGAGAGATCAGAGAGGAAGTATAGGCGTATCGTGGCGTGTCGTGGCAATAGACAATTTTCTCTTTATTGTCACGACATCTGTCGTGACAGTTTCGACCGTATTGCCACGACATCATGTCGTGGCAATAGATTTAACCTTTAAATAATGGTATTAGGACTTACTCTCTTCTTCTGTGCTGTGTTTACCCTCTGCAATAACTATGTCCAATTTGATCCTTTCCACCACATTTTTCAGAATTGCCTCTCAGGCAGAGGCCAATAAGGCTGGCAAGTGAACAATGAGGAACTGTAGGATTGAAATCTATTCTAACCAAGTTCTAATTCTAAGTCCAAGTTCTAATTCTAACCAAGTTGAAATCTATTCCTCAAATGGTTGTATGATTGTATTTTATATAACAATATATTGGAAATGATTGTATGTATAATTGTTGGACCACTCCTATCGGGAAACTCGCGCGCGCAGCAAGGGATCGGATTGGACCGAGATTGCCTAGATAATAGGCTGTGCTTATATAGCACGGCTTTATAACAATGCGTCAGAACCATCTAACGGCAGTTTAATAAAACATGAAAACACAAATTTGAGTTTTTAATTATGATTTCGTCGACGTATAAAAATCTAAATGCGACGGCTCCATGTAAAACCTTGTCTTGCACAAGATGATCAAAATTTCCTAATTGTTGAACTATAAGACAAAAAACGTATAAGACATTAATGAAAATAAACAACTTTCCTTTCTCACAGGGAGGAACGACGCCATCTGTTGGTGTGGGTTGGGTTGGGTTGGGTCAGGAAAAAAGGTCTTTAGCGATAGAATCCATATCGGGAAATTTGCAATATCTCTATAACCGTACATTTTAGGTATAGGGACATTAGGTAAAAAAATAAATAATTTTTTATTTAGATTCCGATTCTCCCGGAAAAAAATTTACATGGCCGACATAGGAAAGGCCGAAGAGTCCCGTCCTTAATATTGAGTAGTCCATGCTTCAGCCGAGATAGCCGATTCCAACCATAAGTTCCCCCACCATACTAATACACCATGCCCGTGAAGCGACCTCGCAGAATGTCAAAATTCAGAAATTTAGATTTTTAAATCTGGCAATACCCCTAAGAATGACATGGCAACGCAGCATTTTTCAAGAATTTTGAAATTACGGAACGTCGGTTATGGTGGCTGTGTTGTGTGTTTGGCCTTCGAAAACCACCTCAATGTAATGATGTATAGTGACATTTAAACAGGTGGTGAAAATTTAAGCAGCTTCGAATGTGTTACAATCTGCCTCCTACAATGAAGTAAATTAGGAGCTACTTGTTTTGCCGTCTATTTATCATAAGTGAATAAATTATATCCGGAAATGGAAACGCCAAAACCGATGACTGGACCATATCGTGCCACACGGCTTGTAAGTTTAACTTATACATTTTGTTTTTCCAATTTTATTTAAATTATTTCATATGAAAAACTAAATTACCTGTTTGCAGTGGAATGAAGCTTTACGTATATTCAACAATGGTGTACCTCAAAAGAGACATTGGAGACAACTAAGGCAGTATGAAAACTGTTTCACATCTGCTGAAGCTACTAATTGGCTACATTCTCAGCTAAAAGAAAATCCTCATTTCGGACCTACTGTTTCCAAAGATCAAATTCAACAGCTTTTGTGCAAATTTTTGAAGGCAGGTGTTTTTGAAGATGTCCGTGGCATTGGCACCAAGACAGATAATAGAATAGAAACAAATGGACTGTACAGGTGGGTAAACAAATGTGTGGAATGTTAAATAAAGATTATTTTAAAATGTTTATTGGCTTTAAAAAATATAGATTGACAAATCGGTCACCATTCAGAAATCCAAGAACTCCAGGGCGTAGAACACCATTGAGTACACTTGCTAATCGTGGGAATTGTACTGAAAATCATAGTTCTCCTAAGCTGGCACCAAATAAAAAGGAAGTGCCAGTGGATGTTGGTATCCCTTCAATAAACAAGCCTCAAACTACAACCTATGCAAAATCTTTGGTACAGTGCCAATTAACAGCCAGACAACTCAGCCAACAAGAGGTGGAAGAATTATGGAAAAACACTACATTAAGGCAGATTTCAAAGCTTCTTAATCTTTTAAATCTTAATGAACTTCTTGATTCTACAGAGATAAAAGGTGAGATGACAGGCAATTATTTGTAACAATATTTAAAATTTACATGACATTCTTTTTTCTTGTTGTCTCTGTGATTCTAGGAAAATCGGTTCTTTGGAATGTTACTCACATTGGAGTAAGGGGAGTTGTTCAGCCAATGGAGGAACTTGATTCACCTCCTTCCTGGGTTCTTTATGGTACAAACAGTTAAAATCTAAATTATTTCAAAGAAATGAAATTACTACTGCACTACTTCACCTTCTGTATTTACAGGTATGAAATCATTAGTAAATTGGCCATCGAATGAAAAACACAAACTACCTGAATACCACGGTTCAGAAAAGGATGTTTTCAAGGTCATTTGCGATTATTTCACAAACGCTTCGAGTCCACTCTCCACATTCTCTCTATACAATATTTTGGTTGAGGCTTTCATTCGATCGGAAGCGGCAGATCTCAATTTTCGAAAATCTATTGAGTTAACCGGTAATGAAGATGAGGATGCGTTTAGTCTTAACTCTCGGGATTCAGCCCGTAACTTAGTTCTGGAAATGGCGTCCCCCTTCCATCACAAAACGTCAACTCCAATTGGCTCATTCTGGCAAGAAAAACAACAACAATCTAGGTATTTGGCGTTCTCACAAGAGCTTTTCCCCCCCTATAATTGTGTTGACATCTAGAATAACTTATATATTATTTATTGATTTATCTCTTGTGCTCTGTTAGCGTTCATTAGTTGGTTAGGTCCCTTTTTTGTTGTTGTTGTTGGATAACGCATTACTTTTCTTTTTGTAGGCAAGGGAATTATCAATCATTCCCCGTTGCGAAGAGCCCTTTAGTCGGCAGCCGTACCCGAAGTTGGCAAGTCGGCAATGGGGCTCAACGAGATCCACAAATGTTAAATATTCGACGTTTTCTGGATGATGAAGTCGTGTCGACAAATCAAAAAGGAGGCCGAGAACCGAAACATGCGACTATAGCCGGTCGTCGTCTTCATCGGGTTAATTCCAACGCTTGTTACGAAACAGCCTTTACGACTGCCGAACCCAAGACTCGGATCGTTTCTCAGAGTCACGCAACTATGCCTCGCAGAAGCCAATCTTCTGATCGTACCCTAGACAATGATTCTGATTCCGTATTAGGCTCGCAGGGATTTCGCCGTGAAAAGAACCATGAAAGCTCATATATGTACCATAGTCTTGATCGTCTTCGCAGCAAATCTGGTGGTTATGTCAACGTAGCCGCATTTGGCTCGGTGGATTGTCTTGATCGATCAGACCCTGATAGATACTCAGAAAGTGGAGCTGATTTGTGGATGTCGTCTAATAATGCTACTGTAGTGCACAGTCGGAGCATTTCCAGTCTTAGCTGCCATCATGGAGTTACGGGACTCAGCCCTTCGTTCTCCGATTCATCCGTCGCAACGGCAGCTACTCAACACAATTACGAAAATCTCCCTCACCTTTCGGAAGAGGACAGCCCTCATGGATTAGATGGGCAGCTTCGCGTCTACCGGAATTCACCAAGCAAACGACTTATTGGTCGTCGGAAAGGTCTTGAATTCTACTATGGAGCTAAAGCTTGCAGACCCGGTAACCCGCTTAGACCAACCTGCTTTAACCCCAAAATGTCCAACAAAAGCAAAACTTCTTTGTATTAGTCGTCGTAACTTATTGCTATGTTTGCACAACAGCTTGGGCTTTATTTCGTTTGTTTGTTTTCTGTTAAACTGAAATACGTCTTCCAATTCCAATTAAGGACTAGTGACACAGGCTGGGAAGACTATGGCTATCGAGCTGCTCCAATTACTTACCTTACTTTTGCCACCCGATCGACGTCGAAAACTTCATCTGCTTCTCCGCTTTATGACCAAAGTATCAGCAAACGATAGACTTGTGCTTGACCCAATAATCCCGATGAAAACTTTGGTAAGAATCAGTTGTTATCATTACTGAAATATCGATGGACGGATATTGACTAAATCTTTTCTAGATGGTGAACACTTTTTACCGGTGCATTGTTTGTTCGCCCGAAGAAGCAGATTACGACGAATTAATAGCGTAATTATTTAACGAAAACTTTTTAAAGATATTTTCTTTTTAATTTTTTTTTTATCATTGTAAATGTGTAGTGTGCGTCTCGTGAGTTTCATGATGGAAAATGCAGAGGCTATTATGACTGTGCCATACCGACTCTGTTCTCAAGTTCGCGATCTGCTAGGTGACATTCAACGTGAGAAGGTATGTTACAAGTTTCAATCATTCATTGGATATAGGTCGTAGATAGTGTATAGATGTAGGACTTACCACCTATGAGTTGTTTTTACCGCTATGTTATTCTTGTATTAGTTTTATTATTTATGTATCATAGCTTCGTTTTTATATTTTTTAATTGGTATTCTTTGTGGTAGTAGAGTTATAATTATTTCTTTCGACAAAAAAGTTATTTAAGTATTTAGAACGTCGTATTGACGTCCTTTTTTCGATCATAATGGAGTTGTTTATACGTACGATAATTTTAATTAGAATTAAGCTAGTGCCCTCTTTTTTAGTGTTTTTCGTAAGCCGTGATAATCGTACTTGCATGGTATCATCGTTCGGTATTAGTTACTTATTTCAATGTTTTTTTTTTGTCTCCGTTTTCGTTGTGCACGTGGATCGTCTTCTTGTTCGTCCGGTATTATTTCTTCATTTTTCCTTTGCTTCGTTGTTTCCGTTTCTTCTCTCGCGATTGGGCAATTCTTCTTAAATACAACAAAAAAAGATCCGCTTTCAACTTGATGATGTCGTACCGCTGACGTACTGTGTTCAGGTTTCACCACGCCGTTTCGAGGAACAGCGGAAAGAGGATTCTAAACGAGAAATTCATCAACTGCTGGAGCACATAGTCAATAATCAAAATATGCCGCTCAAGGAGAAACGAAAGAGGCTTAAGCAGGTAGATCAACATTTCGATATTTATAGAATCGAAAATAATTAACTCCGTTGTTTTGCCATTTCTAGTTTCAAGCTGCCTATCCAGAAATTTACCGAAGCAAGTTTCCCACGGAAGCGGATATATTTAAGGAAGAGCGACATCAATTGCAGGGTCAAAAGCGTTCAAGCAACCAGTCCACCGTTTTTTCCCGGATCCGCAACCTACGTCTTACATGATTTTAATGATATTATGACGATCGTATATTTTTTTAACTATTTTTAGATTTCCCTTGCTAATTTGACTAACTTTCAATGCTGTTAACGTGTATTGTCAGTTTAAATACTGTACTATGGTATCCAAACCCATTGGGGCTTGCTCAAGGAGCTCAGTACTAATTTGAAATCCACATATTCAGGATGGGGATTAATCAAAAATATTTCATTTGATATGAATATTCTTAATAAGCATAATACTGGAAATACATTTGTCCGTCTATTTCTAAAATTTAAGATTGTTTCATCAATTTTAACAACTTTGATCCATGTAATATATAGTACTAAATATTCGATGAATTTCGTACAGTAAAGATAATATAGTAAAGTATAATTCTCAAGGAAACTTATTATACTCTGTTAGAAATATTTAAAAAAATAATCTAGGTTTTCTAGTCGTCGTTGCTACTAGTGCTTTGCATCTTCTTTTTCTGTTTGCGAATAATGTCACGTAGCGTCCCGGTTGGGATGACGATGTCGTCATCGGAATCATAGTCTGCATATTTCAAAAGAAGAAAGTTCGTGAAAATGTATGGATTATTTGGCCGCTTAAATTTTCATTTCACAAATGGAATAAAATTTATTACCGCTGTCTAAGTTCAGGGGTGCTTTGGCTTTGGTTTGTTTCTTCGGTGTTTTCTGGACCGTCGGAGAGGAGTCACGATCATTCTTGTTGTGCGATCCACCTGTTTCAGAGGAGCGCGATCGTTCGTCTTCTTTTTTGGTAGGATTCTTCGGTTGATCGTTCTTGGTTTCTGTTTTCATTCGGGCTCTCTTTAATGCTTCTTGAAGTTCAGATGAACGCATTGTTTGATACTAAAAAATAAAATAACAAAATTTCATTATCGTTGCAACAAAGGTTAATTAATGGGAAACTAATGGGAAAACTGTAAATACCCCTGATGCTCTGCGCTGAAGAGTTAACTGTGAATCCAGTCGATGACCTTCTTCTTTGCCACAGTACTTTTCCAAATCTGCCTTTTTCAGCTTAAACAACTCTTCACCGCTCATGCCATTCAAACGCTTCTGAATCCTATTTTTTAAATGTGTGTTTTAAAACATGACTTGGATTTCTAATGTTTTGTTGGGTAATGTCTATCATATTGAATGGATTACGTACACAATATCGAATTCCTTGGCTTTGAGCCAATCGCGAACTTCGTCGGGAGTTGATTTGAGTGTAATGTACATTTCGGGAGTTTTACGAATATCCAATTTATTTTTTTCCGGTTGGTAAATGTCTAATAGGTTCTTCAGTTCTTCGACCATCATGTCTTGACTGCTGAGGCCTGGAGAAGAATAAATCAGTTTCAACATTTTCTCTTTTTAAATATTTAACAAGATATTAGCATTTTTTAATACTTCTTGTCATAGGTTTCGGTTTAATGGCTTCCTCCTTTTTGATTGGTTTTTTTATGATTTCAACCTCCTTGGGCGGTAGAGGTGGAGGTGGTGGCGGAATAGAAATCACCGACTCGGCTCTACGTCTCTGTCGGCGGCTCTTGGCCGGCAGGCCGTCACTGTCCTCACTGTAGCTATCGCTGGTGTCAGCACCTTTCATCAAATAGCCATCTCGTAATTAGGAAAACGATCGTAGGTCTGAGGGTGGCATATTTCCATCTTTTCACCCGTCTGAGTTACATCTGACCGCCATCGACACGGCAACTTTGTGGCCAATTAAGATCCGGAACCAACTTTCAGCCAAAACGCTAACAGCTAAACTTTCAGACATTCTACTCTTAACAATTTTGGCTACTTAACTAACTGCGATGCTTGTTCTCTACTTTCCCTTTTTGTTTTTGAGAAAAGAGAAAGCCACGTCTGGGGTTAGAATTATTCATCACATGTAAGACGTATCATGGAGGCAGCGGCACTTTGCAGTTGGTCACAGCTGGACCGTGGCGAAGTGGCTGTGAAATACACGTACGAGTTCGTCTTTTGGCTGCCATATCTTTACGTAAATAATCAAAAGGAGCGTCGCTGATAATTCACGCGAGACTCGAAACTCCGTCAATGTACGACGTAGAAAGTGCGAGAGGATTACCGAAGCGGGAAGGAGAGAGAGAGAGAGCGGCGGGCAGCGGTTACACGTAGCGCATGGACAAACAGACGCAAAAGACATGTATACGCACGCTGACGGGCACACAAACGTATAATATGAATAATATGGACGGTATATTTTCCATCACGAGAACAGCATTCAACATTTTTCTTTTTTTACGGTCAGCCTCGTCAACCACACACTCAGCACAACGGCACAAATTTCGTTGGGCGTCATCAACCGAGAGACACACATAAACGATTAGCACCTATATAGCAAGTATTCGTACACAAGTCAAATGTAAATGGTGGAGAAAAAAAAATCGTAAAGATACAAAACTCTAAGAGAGAGGAGAAGAATGGAGATTATGCAAGGGTCATCGACCGTCTTTGGGAGTGTCCTCAATCAAGCGTAATAAAAATTCAAAATATGGGAAAACAAACAAATTGGATGTTGAGACTCTACTATGTAAAGGGAATGCACATGAAAAAAAACCTAAACGAGTAATTGAAACTGACATAAGACAAAAGAACGGAAGGCAAAAAGAGAGGGACACCGATCTGGAATCGTATTTTATAGCGAGAATTCTGATCACTGACTACTCGAACGAGACTTAACATATTATAATCAACATCTGTTTTGTTTTTTCACTTATCGTGTGTTAGTGTGCTCCTTTAAATGTGGATGAATGCATATGTCGGTGCCTTGTGGTTCTTTAGCGTGAGCAAATAGTGCGTGCACGTAATTAACATTTTTGGGGCCATCAGTCGGTGGGCAAAACCGACCACCCTCAATCACTATAGCAACTGCGAGAACAGTTGAAAAAGAGAGAGTCAGGTGGAACGAACGCTAAACCCATCGACGTTGGCCTATTCGTCTTTAACCGTGTCAATAATTCCGTTCTGAGAAAGGGGTAAGGGGGTTTTACAACATCAGCAACACGAGCGTACGTACAGATACAATAAAAAGAAAATCATCATGGATGGATGGGACGTACGTACAAATACACACACAACACAAAAGAAGAAAATGAGACAAAGGAGAAAGAGAGCGAGAGAATATGTATAAAACAAGTTGAAAGCTGATGATATGATGAATGGACGTACGAGAGTGAAACGAGAAAAGAAAATACAAGCAAGCACAAGCCGATTCATTTTCTTTTTTCATAAAAAAGTGGGACGGTGAATGGCATTTCATTCTCATTCATTCACCGTGCGGCAAGAGGCGCCTTTGGACGTTGGTGCATGAATTTTCAATATTTCTTTAATAAAACTTCTGCAAACGTTATTGGGCGCTCATTAAAAATAGCGCAAATCACCTTTTTTGCCTTTGTGCCAACCAGCCGACGAGGGTGGAGTGAAAACATCGTCGTCCTGGACCAACATGGTGACGATCGTGTGTGGAACGTGGGCGGTTACGCCGTGCATATTGCGAGCCTTCCACCACTTGCGACTATTGTCCAATACCTATGCCATTTCAAATTACCATTGTGTTATGATTTCATCAAACAGAAAAACAAAAGCCGACAAGAAAAAACGAGCATTTAAAGTCTAGTTACCTCAAGATATTCGCCACGGACGACAGTCAGCTCCTTGTCGTTGTTGGCCGTTCGTGGATATGTAACCTGGACGATCTTGGCATTGCGGGCCTTTAGATCGGCCAGCCAACGACGTTGCTGATGTTCGAAACGAGCTGCTGGGTCGCCATTCTTCTCGATCGAATCATTGGAAATATCACTGCGTGGACCAAAGTCACGGTCTGAAGGCGGGGAATGTGATCTGTCAAAATGAAAAGAAAGTCGTTAATTTTATTTGACAATGAATGTTATTGTCGGAAAAGTATTCAAACCACCTTCGATCTCCACGGTCGCTGTCGTAGAAAAATTCGTTGCTGTATCGCGTCATTTCCGTCTGTAGTAAAGATAATTTTTTTACGTTTTGCTCAATGCACATTATTTAAGAATCAACACACTAAAGAATTCGTAAAATTTAAAATTCATTACGTTTGAGCGTTTATTCTCCTCCTTTTCGTCTGGGAAGAAGGAGGCATCCGGCGTCCAGCCGTCCATGAAAGTCGGTACGTAAGGGACAACATAGCTGTTCCACTTGTCCCTATTCATTTGAAATGCAAAAACTTGAAAAATTTGTAAAAGAAAACAACCAAAAACAAAAACAAAACATACTTGGGTGTGTGCCAAGCGTCTCCAAGCGAGTGCCATAGCTCAGTTTCTTTGCTAGACAAGCAATTGGAAAGTAGCTCGATGGCGTCGTATGTGAGTAGTGGTGCGACGACACGAGCCGGAAGATTGGGTACGGTGTTGGACTCGTGTGACGCCTCCACGATCAATGTTAGCGGTGAAAACAGGAAGTGAACCAACTCTGGAGCGTTAGGGTCGTGGATGTGCGATTTCAATTTGGCCTGTTAAACAAAACAGCAAGTGCGTTCAAGTACAGTTATTTCAAATATTTGTAAAACTACAAAAAGAGTCAACTGGAAAAAAATAAATAAAACATACCAACAAGTTAAAAGATAGTTTGAATTTCTGGAAAATGTCGATGTATTCTGCCTCGCTGGGCGGTCGAGCTCTCATGGATAACATGCCATCTCCTTGTTCCTTCTTTTTCGATTTTCGTGACCTATTAAGTCAAAAAAGAAAACAATAATTAGTTGGGCTTGGCCCATTGATTTCGAGTACTAGCGGAAATGCTAAGTCACACTATGTGGTAAACTGGTAACGGCAGCTGAAAGATAAAATTCTTTTGGTGTTAGTCAGTGAACAGGAATATGTTTGATATCATTCAGTTGATACCGCTATCAGTTGACAAGCCCTGTTTTTATAAAACAATTTGACCATTGGAATGAAACCAACAACGAATTTTCACCTGGCCCACCCCAGAAAGAGAAAAACGATGGGGAAAGAAGTGTACGTATGAAACATAGATAACTGATAGGCGACATACTTTCTACGTCGTTCGAGCTCGCGGCGAGCTGCGGCCGCATGCTGTAAACGGGCGATGAAGCGCTCGATGTCGTCGAAGCAGCGGTTCAGAACCGTCACGTCCTTTTCATAGCGCTCGCTTGAGGTTGAACTGGCGTCATCGTTAATGTGACGCATGAAAACTGCGTGGTTTGCCTGCTTCGCCAAATTATTATTACGCATGAAATAACCAAATTTGAATGATATAACTAAAAGGAAAATAACATACGCCGTTCAGGGGCGGCTCCGGTGGAGGTTTGTTCGGTGGGGGTGGAATTCGCGACGGATTGCTCGGTCGGTAGTTACCGGCCATGTACATCTTCATGTCTTCGGTAACTAGCTCGGAGGAGACCCCGACGCACTGGAAGATGTGCATTTCAGGTGGGTCACGGTTGAGGGGATCTTCGCCAACCACGAAGATGAAAATATTATTGTACAAATCCTTGGGGTCCAAGCTGGTGAAAGCTGTCGGTTCTAGAATGAGGTTGAGCGGGAAGCGTTCAACCACTTCGCCGTTTTCGAAATCCTGTATAGTGACCCATTCGCGGTCAAGACGTAAAATCATCTTTTGTGTCCAAATGCCAGACGTCTTTTCCATGTGCAACAGGCGGCGCATTCCGTCTGCTGGATACATGACTTCATTCTGTTGGGAAACAGTGAAGGTGGCTAAATGTTCAACCACAAAGCTTGGGCCATCCTCAATATCTGTTTGAGATCCCCCACTTCCTCCACCTGAAAAGAAATACAAACATTTTAATATAAAACTAATTCGTGTACTAATCCTGATGGAAATTGTCTGACTTTGTCAGTGTTATGAAAAGTTAGTAGACTCCAATATAAAATGCAACTACTGTTTTTTTTTAATGAGTTTTCATGTTAAATATTTTAACTATTTAATTTCACACAAAATTGAAACAAGATGTATATCAACTGTTTCTTTAATTTTTATCTCTGCATTGAAAGAAAATTGGTAAATATAAAGCTGTTTTTACATCTTTATCTACAGTAATAATTCGAACTTCTAACTGTAATTTGCATGTTTTGCTCAAAATTAACATTACACACATAAAAATAGGAAACTTTTCCCCCCATAACAAACCCCAATGATTTTGAAGGAAAAAAAGCTGTTCAGTCATAGACAGATGTCGAAATAAATTCAAAATGCTTAATCCTTGTTCAATCTTATCTCACTACCGTCTCGGCACGGCAAGTACCCGTAAGCTTATTTTTTAAAAATAATAAAAATCACATGATTTCATACCTGGAGTGTAGCCATTGGTAGTGCCGGGCAGACGATTTTCTCGGTAAGCCATGATGGGCTAATAACAGAGCAATTCAATCAACAAGTGGAACTACTAAAAAGGAAACAATGCAATTGATTGAACGACTGATTTTCGGATTGTAGTTTAAGTGTGAGATAAAATTTAAACTGCGACTATATCCGTAAACCTTTGCAATCAAGAGATAAACGATGAATCATGCGCATGTACGTGCGTATTCCCAACTGCACAATGTTTTACGGATGATGCCGATAACGCGTGTGATTTCACTTTGTTTTCTTCTATTTGCGCTAATTTTAACACACAAAAGCTGAACAGCTGATGCCAATCCCTTCGCTTACTTTGACGATTTCTCCTGACGTGCTAATGTTTGGGCATGGGCATACACGTAGTGTTATCCGTCTTTATCGAAGAAAAATGCTCTTTCATCAGGCACACTTGATAAATATTATCGTCGATAAAAAAACACCTAGATTGGCAGCTGGATAATCCATCTAGGTTTAGCGATGGAGACTAACTGACTAACAACGACACCTACACCTCGAACGGGAAAGAAATAATAGTAATAATGTCACCACGAAAATTGTGATCGCCGAGTAGTTGCGGGCAAAATTTTGGCGTTTTAATGCCCGGCCGCAGCCAAACGCAGTTCCCTTTAAGTCACGATCGTACCTACTTTCTCTGCGTGAAAGACCCCAATAAAAGCCAATCCTAGTTTTTTAAAAAAAAGGAAAGAAAAAATGGAAACACACAGGGCTGATTTCGTTTCAGCTTACATTCGAACATGTTTTCTGGACAGACCGCTCTCACATCGAAGAGGTCGAGAAATGTAAGTGGAATGCTCTGGAAATGTTCACACCCTCTTTGCACCTTTGCAGTGTGCCGCCATTTCCCATCATATAACCTCTCTCAAACTTTCAACTTTGATTCCCAAATAATTCCATAAACGATTGTTATCTTCTGCCTTTGACCTTTTGGTAGCGTTCTCGATTCACATTACGATTTCACCATGAGAAAAGCGTTGAAAAATTCAATAATTCCAGCCAGGCCAGGCAACAGGTATTCGATTATTCGTATAGCCATTTTGTATATACGAAGGCCAGTGTTGACGGATCGGTACAAACATATGGTGCCTTTCACCTTGCGCGCCGAAGGCTCAACGAAGAGTAATAAATGACCAGACAGACTACCTCTCTCTCTTTCTATCTCCCAAAGGATTATTCACAATTCCTATACACTTTTGGCAAACAAATGGAGGTGATGGGCACGTACCTTTTGTTACTTGGTGTTTTTACTTGATGGGTTGAATCGATGAGGTCAGTTCAGGTGTGTCAAAATGTAGAACACGACGACGACAAGATGCACATCAACAGGTGTGTTTTAACGACGCCTGTAGTGAACTTCACATGGGCCTCGTCTGAGACTAACAGCCAGAAAAAAGCATCTACGCCGTCGAATCCTGTGTTGTCTCAGTGTGACCTCGCCTTTTGCCCGATATCTCTATTTTAAGGCGATAGACCAGAGCCTGCCAACTTGGCTGCTGCAGGTTGGTCGCTTATCTGTTTGTTGTTTTCCTCTCACGTCTCCTTCGCCTTTACTTTTATGCACCGTTCAATGATGGCGACGACGACGACTTTCGGAACGCGAACACACAAGAATGAATACACCGAAGGTTGTCTACCGAGAAGAAAAATCCCAAAATGGATTCTCTATCTGTTGCACTGAAACAAAAATCCACTGGTGGTTATATGTGTCTAATTTCACTTCAATGGCGTCCAACTGGTGTTAACGAGTTGGTTTCTTCAATGTTTCATTCGAGAACTGGAGAGAGAAGCGTGTGTTGAGACAGAGACGGAAGAACTTTCTGATGTGAGGTTGGAGAATCCACACTTTTTTTAGTGGCGTAGAAAGCCAAAGTACAGTATATGCTGCGTTGTTATATTCGAGCCTCTGCCGGTGCGAGTAAAACCAGCCTGTGCATCGCTGCTTTGGTGTTGTTCGGGGTATGGCTGGCTGACTGGCTGGCCCTCTCCTTCCTTTCTTCCATTATCCATTCTTTCTCTTCTTCCCCTGTCGACATTCTTGAGAAGCAAGAATTTCGAAAGAGGGGTTTAGAAAGCCAGAAAAGAACGAAACAGGTAGGACAGGACAGGTAACAATCCACACCAGCGCCATAGGCTTCGTAGCGGACGAATAAATACTCACGTCCACAACATTCCACAATTCATGCACTCAAAGTGGAATAATTAGCTAAATATTAACATTCTCATGTTTTCCCGTCGATTTTCATCTTTGTGTCCATCGGTAGCAAAACTAGTTGATTTTTTTTTTAAATCTAAGGAAGTAGTAATAAAGACAGGTTCACTTGACCTGAACAAAAGAGAATTTTCTTGTGAATGGTTTCGGCAACTTAATATAACTAGGCGTCTACTTGGCGTGCGGGGGAAAAATTCGGGAAATGAAAACGGGAAAAATAAAGTGCCTCAACCGAAAAGAACCACCCGTCTTCCTGTTTTGATTGCCCAAAGGCTATATGCCTGAAATCTTATTCAAGGACACTTATTCATTTGACTTATAGCTATTCGTGTTTTTCTCTAGTTTGTATCGACTGAATAAAAAAGATAATGCTCCTATCACTTTTACTTGCGCACCTGTCTTTTATCGGACCATTCCATACTAACACACAAACGAAAAGGAAGATTGAGGAGAGGATATACATAAAAATAAAAATTGACATATTTCACAAAATATTTTAAAAGCCATTTAAGTTCTAAAGTGAACACTGCAATTTAATACCGGCTGCCCTGCCCTTCCTAGGATTGTATGAATCGACATTATTCAGGACCATGTCTAAATACCTAAATATCATGAAAACGGACGTGCTGAATAATAAATATTCCGTACATTTAAAAAAATAACTTACAGCAGCTTATACCTTTGTAAGTCTGTATGTTCGTTATTTGTTACTGCCTTATCAGAGTAATAGAATAATTATTCTATTCTCTAGTCTTTTTATACTGGACCAGGGTCCAGGAATGTGAATACACTTTAGATTTGACTGAACTGGCAACTCCTTTGGATTAGTGCGCTGTAGCAGTCGCATGTCAAACTGTCATACAAATATCAGCTGTTGCATTTGTTGATTTGTTCTGTTGTTATAGATTATAGCCCTATACCTTATATACTACGTGACGTCATTATATATACTCAAGCTAACTTACTATTGCTGGCAACCTGATAAGCTGAATTATTTGTGCAGCAAGTGTTCTTTAATCATTCGAGTGGTTAAGGCCAGTTTTTATTGTTAAGCATCCCACAGTGAAACCATGTTGAAAATCGCTAGGCAGTATAATAATACTTTAAAATTTACACCGCTCATTTGTCGCTCGTTTTCCAGCGAAAATGCGCCAAAGAAAACGTGTCTTTATGATCTAAATGTAAAATATCAAGGTAAAATGGTTGATTTTGCTGGATACCTGATGCCTGTACAATATGGCGCTGAAGGAATCCAAGCATCCCATAAGCATACTCGTTCACACTGCAGTTTATTTGATGTGTCCCACATGCTGCAATCCAATATTCATGGGTAAAATTTATTTTTTAAATTCACTATAAATCATCCATGTTCAATGTTTTTTTTGTTTTGTTTTTTTAGGAAAGACAATGTTAAATTTTTGGAAAGTTTGATGGTGGGTGATATTCAAAGCCTTCCAAATAACCATGGAACACTTTCTGTTTTTACAACAGATAGTGGAGGAATTATTGATGATTTCATTGTTAATAAAACCTCATTAGGTTATCTTTATGTAGTTTCCAATGCTGGATGTCGTGATAAAGATTTGGCCCTACTGAACTCAAAATTGGCATTAGCCAAAAAAGAAGGTCTTGATGTTGATATTGAAGTTCTGGAAGAAAGAGGATTGCTGGCCATACAGGGTCCTTTAATGATGTCCATCTTACAACCCCATGTTGATATTCCTCTCGACCAGTTATATTTTATGACAACTTCCGTTGCCACTGTTTGTGGAGTACAAAATTGCCGAATAACTCGCTGTGGCTACACCGGAGAAGACGGCGTAGAAGTATCCGTTCCACCCAGTGCGGCAGCAGATATAGTCGATAAACTTTTGGAGTCCTCAAAAGGAGCTTTGAAGTTGGCTGGATTAGGTGCTCGCGACTCTTTGAGACTGGAAGCTGGCCTGTGCCTGTATGGAAACGACATGGACGAAACGATTAATCCAATTGAAGCTTCCCTGGCTTGGCTTGTTGCTAAACGCCGTAGGGCTGCTGCTGATTTTCCAGGCGCAGCTAACATTCTTGCAGGTACTTTATTCACTTCGCTTAAAGAATATATAAATCTAGTAGAACTTACGCATCTTCCTTATTTTAGAACTTAAATCAACAACTGGTAGGCGACGAGTAGGTTTTGTGTCACGCGGACCACCCGCCCGTGGACATACGCCTATTTATTCAAACGATGGTAATCTCATTGGAGAAATTACATCAGGATGCCCGTCACCCAGCTTACCGGGCGTAAATGTGTCAATGGGACATCTGGACCGCCAATATGTTAAAAGTGGAACCCAAGTGCAATTTGAGATTCGCAAAAAAATGGTTGATGCTCAAGTAACCAAAATGCCATTTGTGCCTACCAAATATTACATAAAAAAGTAATTATCTATTGACTGTTAACATGTTAGTACAAAAGATTATCTGGTTGAATATTCATTATATCTTTTTATAAATGCAAACCTGGTTATCTGTTTTGATTAATTTAAACTCAGTTGTTTTCCGACAATAATGTAAAAGCTGTTAGCTAAAACAACACTTAGTTACGGTACGTAGAAACGAAGTTTTGACCAATGCTATACTACTAAAACTTCCTTCATAAAATTCTGTAGCTTATATTTTTTGGGACATCAATCGACTTACCGAATGAGGGGGTTGATTTTTCCGCATTTTGATATTGTGAGATTGCAAAGGAATAAAAAAGACTTTCTCTCAAACGAAAAAAGAATTTGTATTTATCAAGTATGTCTTAAAGATTATTTGAAAAAAGTTCTGTGGGGTTTCTTTTTCTGTTGACGTTCGATTTCCTCTTGCTGACCAAAATATTGGAATGAAGACTCGTCTGTCCCATCTGCAAGTGGTCGCTTTTTCTGCGACTGTTGTGCAGTTCCTGCTACCCACATTGCATTACGTCGCATCTTGTTACGATAATATTGTTTGAGTTTTTCTCGCTGCTCAAACCACTTATTTCGGTCACGGTACGCTTCTTCCTTTGCTGGCTGGTAGATAAAATCTGTAACCTCTGTGAACAGACAAAATGTATGCACTATTATTGATTTCAGTTCACAATAGTTGTCAAATCTAACAATAAGTTTTAAATTTATAAAAACCTTTTAAACGGTTGTCTCCAGCGTGGAAAAAAAGTGGTTCCGTCCACATACCGGCATTTTTCCAATAGCCTTGATGCTCAACATTGCTCACTGTTTCTGGCTTAAACAAAAGTTTAGGGTCTTTCTGGGCAAATAGTTTTGGTGGCAAACTAATTGGTTCTTCTTCTGGTTCTACTGCAAGATTGCTCTCCTGAAAGAGGGTTCGTAGAGAGAACTCACTACCTTTGCCAATATCTAGATTACAATGAATTAGTGTAAACATATGCATTATACCAATAAATCATAAATACATTTCATATACCTAGAGCTTCTGTTGTCTGGTAATAACGTTCAGAAGATACTTCTGGTAGAGACTGTTGCTCAAAATCCATCTTGCCTTTTTTAAATGGCTTATCTGTGTTGCTCTTTGTTACTTTCTGAAACTTATCATGGCTCGAGAGATTTGAATCAAATTGGATGAATGCTTTGTTTCTAAAAATAAGAAAATTTTTAAAAACAATAATATGAATGGCAATGCTTATTTTTCATACCTGAGCAGGGGTTTTGCTGACTCTGACTGCTGTTCATTGCTAAGAGACAGATCAACCATGGTATCACTTTCTTCAACATGTTCGTCGAAGATAATTTTTTTATTCAATGGCTTTTCAGATATAAACGACATTGTCGATTGTATCACGCTACTAAGCTGCGGTTTTAAGTACTGTACTTCAGTTCGTTGTTAATTATAATTATAACGTTTTATTATCATCAATCTTTCCGGAAAATTTGTTGAACTGAACGTCTTAACAGTTAACACGTGAGAAATTGAAAATAATGATTTTCGTCTGCTAGAATGCAAACAAATGACACGAGTACATCAATGCCACTAACGTTTGGCTTGTCTGTAAATGAATTTTTTGGAATCTAATTTTAGGTAAATTTGTTGAGAAGACGGATTTCACTAAAAATAAGAAATTATATTTAAATAAACGTTAAATTTATTGTGGCTTGTCATCCCATGTGGCAACTGTTTCCAGAAAAATCTTCAAGGTTCGTACTACATAGTTCACCACACCCCCACCGAGGGCGAACCAAGCAACGCCAAGCAACGCAACGCCATAATTTTCTATATTATTCGTTCTGAAAGGGAATTCCCAAACATAAACTAATAAAGGGCAAAGCAATTATTGAAACGTGAGTTAACAACCATAATGGTGTAATTGATTATGCACTTTATATTTTTAAACTTTCATTATCTGAAGATATATTCGTAAAATTACTTGTCACGAACTTCACCGGCAATGAATCTAAAGAACAATTCCTTTCATCCCCTTGCAAACATTTTTTTCATTTTTATTTGATGCTTCAACATATTTTAAGTAAACTCTTGGAAGTAAATGAAAGTGTATAAATTCAGTAGATGTTTATCTCTTCTATATTATTAGTGCATGTGAAATCTTTTTTGTGTTGAATTTTGTGTTAGTAAAATTTTTTCCGTTGTTTACTTTGTGTCTTAGGCTGTGAAATATGTCATCTGGAGAACCACCTTCTTCGATGATGACTTCACCTGGGCCAGGGCCTGGAACACCTCAGCCATCACCTTTGTCTCATCCTGCTGCATCTCCAGCACCACATTCACACCCAAATTCAAATGCTGGAAATCAACAACAGCAAGTTGCTTCTCCTATGGCACCTCCGCAACCACCTTCTCCAATGAACCATCCTCAACCATCTCCATCACCCATGGGTCCACCAATGCAGCAACACCCTCCCCAGTTTCAACAACAACCTCAGCAGCAAACTTATCCACCACCCATGTCAGGAGCAGTTTCGATGGGGCCTCCTCATCAACCTATGCAGCAACCAATAAGGCAGCATCATGGTGGAGTTCCACAGCCTCATTATATGGGAGCAAGTGGTGGCTATCCTCCAGGTTCACACCACCAACCTCCACAGCAACCAAATTATCCATCACAGCCTGGTGGACCAATGCCTCAACAATCCCAACAGCAACCAGGAGCACCACCTTATCCACCTGACAGTATCAATGCTTTGCAAAGAGCTATATCTACAATGGAAGACCGTGGCTTGCAGAATGATCCTCGCTATGCTACTCTTCTTGCCATGAGAGGAAAACAAGAGGGAATGGCTCCTACTAGCCACAGTCCTGGTCCACCACTTATGGATCCTAACAGGTAACTTGAATTGCGATCAAAATATATCTGAACAATGTGTAACTGATCCATTACCAATATTTAGACAACCTGGTGTGCCATCGCAGTATGGGCCGCCCAATCCAGCGACCCTTAATGGCAATTCTTCTGGACCGGAAGGGGCCAATTCTATGAAATCGTCATTCCTATCACCTACACAAGTCCACCAGCTACGAGCGCAAATTATGGCTTACCGGTTGTTGGCTCGAAACCAACCTGTGCCAACAAATATTGGAATGGCTGCTCAAGGGAAACGGACGGACCTTCCGACACTTCAGTCGCAGCCTAATACTGTATCACAGCTGGATCAACAACAACAGCAAATATATGTTCCGTCTCCGTCTCAGCCTGGACAGTCTTTCCAGAGACCTACAGCTCCTTCGGCTCCTACTCCGATGCAACCTTCTAGCGTACGGCCTATTGGGCCTCCATACTCTTCTCAGCAACCTGTGGCACCATCACCGAGCGGACAGCAGTCTCAGCTACCTTCTATGGGGCCAGCACCATCGGCAGGAACTCCAACTCCGGGAACTACTGCAAGTCCAGTTCCTGGTACCATACCGACTCCTCGTCCCCCTCAGCCACAGGTAGATTTTCTAAAATGTCATTTGTTTTAGAATGGTTATTAATGCTACTTGTACTTAAATTGTAGGTCCCTGTACATCCGATGCAACCATCCCAAGGGGCTACTGCCCCTACTGCAATTCAAATGGGTAATGCTGCATTGCAGCCCATCATAGCACCACCAGCTGTGCCCACTTCTAATGCCTCACTCATGCAACAACAACCCGTGATGCCACATTCACAGCAGATACAACCACAGCAACTGCAGCAACAAACACTTGTGTCTAAACAAAACAAAGTTACCCCAATTGCCAAACCAGCAGGATTAGATCCAGTTGTAATTTTGCAGGTATGTGTAATCTTTTCGAAGTAATATAACCTTAACATTATATATATTTATTTATTTTAACAGGAAAGAGAAAATCGCATGGCTACGCGCGTTGCCTACCGTATTGAAGAACTTAGTAATCTACCTACTACAATGGGAGAGGATTTGCGAATTAAGGCGCAAATTGAATTACGTGCTCTGCGATTACTTAATTTCCAACGGCAGTTGCGTTCAGAAGTGTTAGCTTGTACGAGAAGAGACACCACGTTAGAAACAGCTGTCAACGTTAAAGCTTATAAGCGGACAAAGAAACAAGGACTACGAGAAGCTCGGGCAACTGAGAAGCTTGAGAAACAACAGAAAATGGAAGCTGAGCGCCGACGCCGTCAGAAGCACCAAGAATATCTTACTGCGGTCCTTCAACACGGCAAAGATCTTAAAGAGTTTCATCGTAACAACCTGGTAAATAATTATATCAGAGACTTTGGTGATAAAAAAGCTTATTTTAAAATTTTAACTTTTTAGGCGAAAATTGTGCGCATCAACAAAGCTGTCCTACTACATCATGCTAATGCAGAACGTGAACAGAAGAAGGAACAGGAGCGTATTGAAAAAGAGCGTATGCGTCGCTTGATGGCGGAAGATGAAGAAGGTTACCGTAAGCTTATCGATCAGAAAAAAGACAAACGTCTTGCATTCCTTCTTCAACAAACGGACGAATACATTGCCAATTTGACGGAGATGGTGAAGCTGCATAAAACTGAGCAACGGCGAAAAATGAAAGAGCAGCAGATGATCAAAAGACGTGTGCAGCGGAATGATGATGGAACAGTTGTGGAGGATTTCCATGTGAGCGTTATTGAAACGGCTTCTGGGAACACGCTTACCGGCGAGGAAGCGCCACTTGCTTCAGTTCTCCAAGTAATTATTACTATTCCAAAGAATTTTCATTGTGATGTTTTTGTGATAATTTTATTTTTATTATTAAGACCTGGTTGGAAGCTCATCCTGGCTGGGAAGAATTAATTGAGGATGAAGAGCAACATATTGAAGAAGAACGACCGGAAGAGACAAAGAAAGCTGTAACCGACGAATCCAAAACTGCCGACGAAGCAACTGTTGTGGTCGTAAAAACGGCGCTAGATGACGAATACAAGACCGATGACGGAGAAAAGAATTACTATTCGATTGCCCATACCGTACACGAAAAAGTTCACGGACAGGCTAGCATTTTGATCAATGGCAAATTGAAAGGTGACAATGCGACATTTGTCTGTAACAAGTGTGATGCAATATGTTTAATACTTGTTGTTTCTTCTATTTTACAGAGTATCAGGTGAAAGGTTTGGAATGGCTTGTTTCTCTTTACAACAACAACCTGAACGGAATTCTCGCTGATGAAATGGGTCTTGGTAAAACCATTCAAACTATTGGTTTAATCACATACTTGATGGAAGTCAAGAAAAATCCAGGCCCATATTTGATCATTGTGCCCTTGTCAACACTTTCGAATTGGTCTTTGGAGTTCGAAAAATGGGCTCCTTCAGTCAATGTAGTATGCTATAAGGGTTCCCCAACGGTGCGCCGTATTGTCCAAAACCAAATGAGAGCCGTGAAATTCAACGTGCTTCTGACTACTTATGAATATATCATAAAGGATAAATCAATCCTGGCCAAATTGCCCTTCAAGTACATGATTATCGATGAAGGTCATCGCATGAAGAACCATCATTGTAAATTAACCCAGGTATGCATTGTGTGATTTACGCAATTATATGTGAACTAATCGATTTGAGTAATCATTATTTATTTTTGAAATTTAGGTTTTGAACACACACTATTTAGCGCCCCATCGTTTGCTATTGACGGGTACGCCACTTCAGAATAAGCTCCCTGAATTGTGGGCTTTACTGAACTTCTTGCTGCCATCCATCTTCAAGTCAGTCTCTACTTTTGAGCAATGGTTTAACGCTCCTTTTGCCACCACTGGCGAGAAGGTAGAACTCAACGAGGAAGAGACCATCTTGATCATTCGTCGTCTTCATAAAGTCTTACGTCCTTTCCTTCTCCGCCGTCTGAAGAAAGAAGTGGAGTCGCAACTGCCCGACAAGGTTGAATACATCGTGAAGTGCGACATGTCTGGCTTGCAGAAAGTCCTCTACCGACACATGCAGAGCAAGGGTGTCATGCTCACTGATGGATCTGAAAAAGATAAGAAGGGCAAGGGTGGCGCCAAGGCTTTGATGAACACTATCATGCAGTTGAGAAAGCTTTGCAATCATCCGTTCATGTTCCAGCACATAGAAGAAGCCTATTGTGAGCATATGAATGTGCCTGGTGGACTCGTATCTGGTCCTGATTTGTATCGTACTTCGGGCAAATTTGAACTCCTTGATCGGATTCTCCCGAAACTGAAACATTTGAACCATCGTGTTCTTCTCTTTTGTCAAATGACCCAGCTGATGACCATTATGGAGGATTATCTCAATTGGAAGAGCTTCAAAGTATGTTATAAACATTTTAACTTTTAATGTTTTACATTTAAAGCTTTTTAATGTCTAGAAATGTTTCTTAGAATTCATTTCAACTAATTTTTTTATTTTATTAAACAGTATCTTCGTTTGGACGGTACCACGAAAGCAGATGATCGTGGTGACTTGCTGAAGCGGTTCAATGACAAGTCTTCGGATTATTTCCTTTTCTTGCTCTCAACTCGTGCTGGTGGTTTGGGTCTCAATCTCCAAGCAGCTGATACTGTCATCATCTTCGATTCTGATTGGAATCCTCACCAAGATTTGCAAGCCCAAGATCGTGCCCATCGTATCGGGCAAACTAACGAAGTGCGTGTTTTACGACTAATGTGTGTCGGATCTGTCGAAGAGCGTATTCTCGCCGCTGCAAGGTATTTGATAATATAAGCGTCTCGTTAGGATTAAATATAAATTTATTGAAACCAATTCATAGGTACAAGTTAAATATGGACCAGAAAGTTATTCAGGCTGGTAAGTTCGATCAAAAGTCGACTGGAGCTGATCGTCGCCAATTCCTGCAAACTATTTTACATGCGGTAAGATAACAATAAAAAATCCCTTATTTAACAATACATTACATTTGTTTACTGAATCTTTTTCCAGGATGAAATGGAGGACGAGGAAGAGAACGAAGTTCCCGATGACGAAACAGTCAACCAAATGTTAGCTCGTAGTGAAGGCGAGTTTGAACTTTATCAACGAATGGATATCGAGCGCCGACGAGAAGAGGCTCGCCAAGGATCCGCCCGCAAACCGCGTCTGATGGAAGAAACTGAGTTGCCCGAATGGATGTCCAAAGATGAGGAGGAGGTGGAACGTTTAACCTGCGAAGAAGAAGAAGAACGTGTCTTCGGACGAGGAAATCGTCTTAAGAAGGATGTCGACTATGGTGAAAGTCTGACGGAGAAAGAGTGGCTCAAAGCTATTGGTGCCATGGAGGAAGAAGGCAACGTTCAAGATGACGATGAAGAAGAAGAGCCCGGACCAAGTGGACGTGGATCTAAGCGATCCCGCTCGACAGGAGGAAGTTCGCGACGAAAACGCCAAAGAGGCGACGGCGATGGAGGGGACGAAGACGATGAGCCGACAAACAAAAAACGTCGAGGTGGGGGCCGTTCGCTGAACTTTGATAAAGAAAGCGGCGTCAATCCACAACTCAAACGCAAGATGAAGAAAATATTGGAGATCGTTATGAAATACACCGATGCTGAGGGCCGAATCCTTAGCCAACCCTTTATGAAGCTTCCGACTCGGAAAGAGTTGCCCGATTATTACGAAGTCATTAAAAAACCGATTGACATCAACAAAATCCTTCAGCGATTGCAAGCCGACAAATACATGGTAAATCTAATACGATTTCCCTACCATTTTGAATTGGGATTTGTAAAATTTTTTGTTTTGTTTTTCTCTGTGTGTGTTTTGTAGGATTTCGATGACTTGGAGCGGGATTTCATGCTGCTCTGTAAAAATGCACAAAACTACAATGAGGAGTCGTCTCTCATTTACGAGGACTCGGTCGTCCTTCAGTCGGTATTCACGAGTGCAAGGCAGCGCACGGAGGAAGAACCCGAGGAGGTCCAACAGCCGCCTCCGCCGCAGCAAACGGATGGTGAACCCAATGACGAGGAAGACGCTCAGCCCAGTGAATCCGATGACAACTCGAACGCGGCGTCCTCAGTTAAAGTCAAAATCAAGCTCGGCAAAGGCCGCAGCGGCAAGAGCAGTGACGGTGGCGCGCACGCCTCCGCCTCTGGTGGGCGGGGCAAGCGTAAGCGTACCAGCCGTAAATACGTTAGCGACGAAGAAGACGATTTCGGTGAAGAAGAGGCAAGTTACCAGTAGGTGTTGGATGATTTGTGGTTCACAAACCATCCCACCTGTCTTGTAATTGTTTGGATGTCTTATCTCCGAATGAGCCAGTCGTCCAGATGATTTAATGGTCTTCTTTTTTTCTTTTTCTTGTAGGAAGGTGCTAGTGAACGAACTTCTTCTCGTAGTTCATCACGCGTAGCCTCGCCTGCACCTTCTCGTCGTAACCGTTAAATCATGTTCTAATTTTATCTTTTCTTGCCTTCCTATTTCTTCACTCCCCCCTCATTATTCATCTATATAGAGCCGTTACAGTGGAAAACGTACTGACGACCCAACATCCAAAAGTCGAATGATTAATTTAAGCTCATCCATCTGTATGTTTACGTCCCTTTTCCACTTTTCACACCATGTCTGTCGAGTTTTATCTTCGCTATTCAATGAAGAAGCATCTCCATTCTTACGATTTTTGTTGTTTGGAACGAGTTCTTTTTTTTAATGGCTTCGTTCACTTGGACTCAAGTATAACATTTTTGATTGGATAATAAACGTAACCATGCGATATAAACAGTTGGAGTTTTCGTCTAATTTTATTATATTATTGCTTCGTATGTTATCATAATTTAAAAAGTGACAGGTAAATGGAGTAAGTATAAAAAAAACATCGAAATTTGCGGATGCAGCGCTATTATATTGTACTAGACGTCTTAAAAAAGCTGATTTACCGACATTGCATTACAACAATGTTTCCTTTCGTATGACCTACATTCGTTACGACTTACGACACGGTGGTAGCGCTAGCGCGGACTGACGGAAAAGAAATGGGAGAGCTCTCTTGCAGCTAGTGTTTTAAAAGTTGCAACAACCCATACGGATTGTCAGTTGTGGCCAGGTAGCGGCGACGAGTGGACGTAACCGCTACCGAAATCGTTGTCGCAAGTTCAAGCAGAACGTGTTAGCTTTCGTTATTTGTTTTCAAATCCAATATTACCTTCTCTAGTTTTTCACGCGCCGGCTATCGGATGAGGGTAGCGTAGTGTACTCGTAGGGAAAAAATCCTGTGGAAGAAAAATCATCGAACAGCATTTTTCCAGCCAAAAAGTGCTGGTTTGAGTGAATTTTCTACTAGACGAGAGAATATTTGAGAAGCATGGATTCGAAAATTGTGGGATATTAACTATTGCGGTTTGCTAGTAGTGAAAGTCGTTTTTCAAAGTTCTTGGCTATTTTTGGTATACTGGATACGGATAGGTATGTATTGAAATGAAAGGACATTAGTCTAACATACGGTGTCTGAGTCAGTCCTACCGGCCAACCAGTTTGAAAGAAAAAATAGCCTGTCATGTGCTTTGGACTTTGGAGAGAAACAATAGGATTTATTTCTCACATCTTTTGAGCGTCAAAGAAGTCTTACTCAAATATCAAATATCGACAGATTCATCCATCTCTAATCGACAGCCCATTCCAAAACGGGAAGAGAACATTAACGGAAACGCAGGAAAGGAAGTCGTGTCAAACTATTGCGCATTGGCGATGGCTGTTAAAGTTCAACGAGTGCTAGGCAGCGCGTTGGTCCGCTCCCCCGCCACGCCAGAAGCGGAGGCTACCACTAAAATCCCCCGTCGCCAGCACGCACGCCGACTATTCTCTTCTAATTGCTTCAGGATTCAGATTCATCGAACCCAAGTGCGGATGCTCTTTGTTTGTCTCCTCCTCATTTCATTGCTGGGTGAGTTTCTCTATTATTCTTCATCATTTGTTATGTGAGTATAGATTGGCACTAGCGTAGAATTTAAACCGGAAAAAATCCCACAGCTCCATTTTCAAATTCGTTTTGAGTATAGGACAAAAACAAATGTAAACGTTCGGTTTGTCGTTCGTCACTTTTGAGAGCACTTTTCTGCACAAGCTGAAACAGGGAGAGATACAGATGCCGTCCACGTCGGTACCACTAGGCAAAGGAGTTGTTTTCAACTTGTTAAGTTTTATCTTCAAGAAACGTCTTCAAGCAACTCTTCAAGCTCTTCAAAAGGGGAGCGAATGAATAAGCCGCTTTGGATATGATTCGTCATTGGGTCAAGTGCCTTTTTTCAACAGCTCTGCATTATTCTGCCTACATGTCCTAGATATGTAACTCGTTGCCGGAGATCGAGATCAGCCCACTTCAAGTGATGACTCCGTCATTTCATGATCCCCAAGTCGCTTTTTTTATGGCCTTAGGCAACGAAAATTAATTTGAAAAGCATCTCACAGCCCAGATACCGTTGTATACAGTCTACCACACTTTAGTGTTGTCGCTACTACGTATACGTGCACTGCAAAGTACCACTTGACTGTTGAAGTCTAAACTAGCCTGCCTTCTCTTTTGTAATGTTCACAAAATTCCCCTTACACTGTCGCCATCTTTGCGCAGAATACAGTTAGAACCATCGTTCTCCGCCGCGCTATCAAATTTTATGTTATGCTAGTTTATCAATATCAAGTCACCTGTTGAGGGAGAGATCTAGTAGATAAAACTAACACAAAAGAATGTCAGAGTATAAAACCGCAATATAAAAAATATAATTTAAAGATTTGCTTAAGAAAAGTCACGAGCACTCAGACCACTGACCGACAACCCGAGGGACTGCCCTTTGGACTGGAGAGTTCTTCCTTGGTGAAACGAAATTGAATCAGTAAATTGTGTTGCATAAAATTAAGCGATCCAGTCACTGTCGAATTGACCACCACTAAACAAAACAAGGTTTTGTGAATTTCATGAGTTTATTGAGAGCTCTACTAAAATACCTGACGAATTTAAAAATAAAATTAAAAAAAGTGTATGTGCAGGATAACACCATTGTGACACATTTATACATTAAAGATGCCTGACACACTCAAACAGAAAAATTTCATTAATTTGTTTTCTATTATTTTTGTTCCATTAGGCTATAATGTTTTTTTTTAACCAAATGGCAAATATGCAAATAATTAATTGGTGTTGGTTGTTCTATGTTCAGAAACGGAAGGAATGCCAATGTGTGGAGTTCCTGGTCGTGCTGAGAACGGGACACAAATATCATTGTACTCTGCGGAACTTTACAACCCTGGACAGAAGACTGAGTATAGGTACGTATACATTATCCTAGTTTATGGCCAGAACAGACTTTTCAGTATTCGGTTTTACTTACTTATGTTTTCTTTATTTTAAAAATTAAATGCCATTGCAGTTGTCAGCCTGGACTTGCTTTGCATGGGGGAAATTCGATCCGCACTTGCCAGAATGACGGATCATGGTCAGGCAGTCGGCCCCGCTGTGGTGAGTTTCCTTTCTCTGAGTCACGATTTACGTTTTCTTTTCATAATCAGAGCTGTTATAATGTGAGATATATGAAGACTTTTGTGATTATGCCTTCCTCATAGTCGTCATTTCCAAGAATTTCCCTGTCCACGCTTCCGCTTCTCGTTTCTAAATTTGTGCAGCCTGCCAGTGTCTAGCTCTATGACAAAGAGGTCTTCCACTGAAGAAAATCTCTTTTTGCTTGTACACAGTTGATAACTTGGCCTATAAAAAAGCCGTTGCCTCTTCACGCGTCGTTAATCACTACCGGCCAGATCTCATAGTGGACGGCAATACAAGGTCGTGCATCTACCTGGACACGCGAGTCGACGACCGATTCATTCAGATTGATCTGAAGAAAAATTACCTCATTTCTGGACTCGTCATCCACGTCCCAGACGGTAGGTAGAGCAGCCGACCAGCTCCCGGTTTCTATTTAATCTTATATGCAAATGACCAATAATTTACCTGTGGCATTCTCCAGGCTACGTCCAGCAATTGACGGTATTCATAGCCGAGAAGTTGGAGTCGGCTCCTGGCATTCAGTACCGCAGGTAAATATACATAGCCATTGAACAATGCTTTAGAAATTCCAAAATAGCCCACTTCGATTTGTCTGAGTGTGACAATTACTTATGCTGTCTCAGGTGCACCCCGGGGATATCGCATATCAACGCCCCCAAACTCCAAATTGATTGCCGAGGAGAGCACGGTTCGGTAGCAGTTCCCGGCCGTTTCCTCCACATCCGTGACGAACGACAAGTCCACGATTTCTACTTTGCCTTGTGCGAAATCGAAATCTACGGCCTGCCAGGTACCTGTTTTTCAACCAATACATTTGTGGCTTATTGTTCGTCTGCAGCCAAAAGGATGCGGTGAACGGTCATATACTCAAACTGTTCGTTAAGCAACTCGTCGTAAGTTTTGTTATAACCAATGGAAAGTTGCCACCGCATCCAAGGCGTTCGATATACTCCACTTTACCTACTCTTGATCGCCGCGCTTTTTACGTTCTAAATTCCAGCAATCAGTTCTCGAGTTCTTTTCTTTCCCGGCGACTTCAAAATTTGTTTTTTAAAATACGTGCGTCGATAGCACATACAACATCCCATAGAGAGAGAAAATCATATGAAACGAGCTCTGGTAATGTGAAAGGAAATTATAAGCCTTCATGCCCACCTGGTTCAATGTTTTCTCAGTCCTGTAGCTTTGTGTGTGAAAGTTACAAAGCAAAATCCGAAAGACATACGTTATCTACATTTTTGGCTTCATTTAGGGAAATTTTGTTAACTTTGGACATTAATCTCCTTTTACTTCTGTCGCCTCTATAGCCTCACCGTTGAGCTGCGGGTTACCAGATCTTCCAGCTTTTGCTACATCGGTCAATCAAACGCAGATGCTGGAAGAAAAACATCGAAACACTTTCGAATTAACTTGTCAAACGGGATTCATTCTGCAAGGAACGAAAGTATTGCGCTGCGTAGACGGCAACTGGATTGGGAGCGAGGCCGCCCAGTGTACAGGTATTATAAGTTGTCCGGTTTGACGTACAAACGTGTTCAATGGCATGTAGACACTCTGATTTACATAACTATTTCACATATTTACAGCCGTGGAATGTGATCCGTTAGATCCTTTGATCAATGGACAAATCGAATTATTTCCCACTCGCGGTTTGAACAACAATAGTTTTAACAGCGTTGCTCGACATATTTGCTCGGAGGGCTTCATGATATTCGGTGGCGACGTCACGAGAACCTGTGGTCTCGATGGTCGATGGACTGGTACCCCACCTTTTTGTCGAGGTGAGAAAAATAAAACGAAATTTATTATAAATCGTAAAAGAAAAAAAATTAAATGAATTTGCGGCAAGCTACCTATATACTTCGTCACGGCAGACTGATCTTTTTGTATTGGTTATGCGCAGCTACTGATTGCCAATTACCTCGGCCTATTTTGAACGCTGTCTACAAATTGGTCGACAACCATACGAAACCAGGAGCCATCGCTCAGTACACCTGTTCCAACGGATATGTCCCACAAAGTAAACCAAAGCTTACATGGTTGAGCGCTACATATCAAGTCATCCCGCTGAGAACACTTGATTCAAGTCAAATATAATTTTATTTGTTTATTATTATAAATGTATTATTATCTGACTGCAGGAATTCTGGCAGACAAGCCTCTCCAAACAGCAATCGTAAGTTGTTACATTTTTTTTAAGACTAAAATTAGTCTCGAGATAATCTCAATACAATACATTTCTTTTTTCTCGATTTCACAGGTGTGTCAGCAGAGTGGCGTCTGGAAGGAGGGGAATTTTTACTGCGCCTTGAGAACGACATATTATCCGCCGGTCTCCATCTCGTTTTCCTCGTCAACAGAAATACCAAGGTAGGCTGCGCCGTGTGACATAAGAATTCTATTGGTTGTTTCAACTCCATTGCGGATCCAATCGTTCGAGAGAAGATCCTAAAATTAGCTGTTACGCATGTTACGTTCTAGGTTGTTTTGGTAGTTTGTTTTGAATTGACCCATAAAAGTAAGGGTCGTCTCATTCTTTTCTTGTTTCGTTCCATCAGCGAACTCTTTATATTCCTGATACTATAGCAATAGCAGGCAAACGTATGTATTTCCACAAAATTTCATCGATTTTTCTTAGAAGATGACATTTTGAACAAAATAATCTATGTCGGATAACAAGTATCCATGTATAAAATGAACCCTGTCGGTTGAGTTTTCCTCGTCATTTGTTTCTTATGCGAAACGCGCCGATCTACATATCGAGTCGTTGCATTATGATGAGGATGACTTAACGTTTCTTCTTGTTATGACGAGCAGTGAACCGACGGAAGAGCTGGTGCCTCCTGGTACTTTGATCAGCACGACTGCTCCCGAGCAGACATCATTGATTCAAGAAATTGAATTTTTCCAGCCCGTAACGATATCAAACGTTGATCTGGAAACGACGAATGTCAGCGTGGGCACCGGCAACACCAATTCGAGCAGCAGTATCGTCTTCGGTGAGGAGGAGGCCTCAGAAAGTACGCGGTCAATCGGAACAGCGGTCGCGGCAACGGGATTTATCGTTGTCTTCATCGTTGTCTTTCTGATGGTCGCTATTGGCATCACTTTCAACGTCTGCAGGTATGATTCTTTTTTGAATGATTGGAACTTGAGAAATCGGGAATATTGTTTCTCACTTAAGAGTAAATAAGTGGGAGGTGGCAAACTGTTATTCGGATTGATGTCTAGTTTTTCTCTTTTTAAAAAAATGTCTACGTGATGGATCGGGCTGTCGAGAACGCGCCGATTCACAGTTTCTTCTTCCTTGCTGACATACTGCACTGCTTTTCCCCGTCAAATCTGTCACTGAAAACGGATAGCACCTAAAAATTTCATGCTATCTTCCTCTAAGTAGCGACGTTCGCTGACAGTTATTTCCCAGATTTGCTTCGTGGGAGAAAAACAAAGGAAATCAGGAAGCAAATCCATTTGAGAAAAAAAAAAAATTTCTCCAGTTCCACTTGTTGGTTGTTAGCACTAGATTCAGGCCTTAGGTCACTCATTCACTCATATCACCAAATGGTTATTTCCTCGTTAAGTCGGTCAGATTTTGGAAGACGTTTTCTTCGTGCCTTCAATTCAGCAATCAAGGTACACACGTCTTTGAGCAATGTGATCATTATTTCCTACCGACCGGTTTCTGCGCGTACTCCCGTGTTCTAGTTTTGATGTAGGAAAGTTTATGATTGCCCTCTACCCTCAAGACCCGAACTTTCCAAGAGCGCATCACAGCGTATGGTATTAGCTGTATTCGGTCTGTCTTTGTTTGGAAAAGGATAAGTCACTGTTGCTGAGCTGTCAGTTGAATTACGCATCAAACGTCGCCGAGAGCCCTGTAATTTCACTGCGGGAAAAAACCCTACCGCAATGTACGAAAGCTACCAGATAGCTACAATGATACTCTATAAATCGGCGCTATGGGCTTGAACTTTCTCTCACGTCGTCGAATATGAGTGACATTAACTGGGCCGTTTGACCGAAATCTAGTTTCTGAAGGATGACTCGCATATGTGCTATCAGTGATAATTTCCACAAAACAAAAATCTTTGCCAAATGAATATACCTTGTTTCCCAAACTGTCTACATATAAATTTACCATCACGCTTCGGTTGCTGCTGCACCGCATCTTCACCGTGAGAAACGACAATGTGTGTAGTCCATTTAGCTCGTTGTTTAGGAACAAAATATCCAACAGCAGATGTCACTTACAGTAAATCTTGTGATTTTCTAGGATGCGAACAGCTTTCGAAAAAGCCAAAAAACGTTTCTTAGTGGCATCCACCAACCTGCTGCTGATCAACACATCGGATTCTTCGACAAAAGAAGGCGTTTCCAACGCCGACCATGAAAGCGGAGAAAGAAACAAAAAACACCAAGTGGTGGCCAAATTGGAATCGGAACCGGTTTACAACGAATTAGACGATCCCCTCCGCAAACCAAATTTCCACGTTCAGTCGTCACCCTCAACACTCAGCTCAGAGGAGGAAAGCACTTATTTGGATATCGACATTGACAAGGACGTCAAACCGGAACGCGATTCTTTCCAATTCTGCTCTGAAAATTTCAGCTTACAATGCGACTCGTACCAAAATGAATCTTTTTTTATCGACTCGACCCGACCGTCACTCACTCCGGATGAAATTCTGCTTCTCTACGCCAAGGTGGATAAATCCAAGAAGAAGAAAAATCGAATCTACAGCAACGGAATCACGACAGAGCCTCCTACGCTCGAGTCGAACGGCAAAGTGGAGTGCAACGAAGGAATCGAAAACGTCGCACACGAAATCGACGATTCACAAAAAGGTCACCTCAATAAATCGTTTTCTAAATTTCGTGATTTTCATCCGAAAAAAGTTAATGACCTGCAAATGCCGAAAACGGTTGTCGACGTTTCGCTGAACGAATATTTTATCGAACACTCACGCATTCGTTACAAAGAAACAAGTAAGACGCATTTCCAGGAAGGTAGACCATTACCAGCTTTGCCCATCCGGGAAGCGAAACGTAAAAGTCAAGAGAACGAGAGTACTCCGGATCATAATGAGGAAACCAACAGTCAAAACATCTATGCCACTCTGCCCTTACCCAAGTCAACGTAAATCCCCCTCCCCTCCCGTTTTTCCCTTAACATATTTCTATCGTCTATAGATCGTCTATTAATCATATTATGTTTTACTGTACCACATACACACGACTATATTTTGTATACCATTTGGGCGAATAATTGTACAAAACTGAGAGAAATAGAAAAGAAATACAACAAGTAATCATCCATATGTCAATGACCAAAGAGACAAATGAAAATGTCTGCTAAAAAGACGGGAAAATACATTAATCAAAATTCGAAAGCAGAGAGAAAATGACAGGCGTTTTACTCTAAGCATAATCGAATAATGCACACTGAAATTGTAATACCAAAATGATTCCAGAAAATGAACCGTTATTCAAAATTTTATGAAAAGTAAATAAACGGACAATCTAGTTAATTTATCGGTCATCCAAATGTAGTAGGGTAGTGGAACTATTATTTTAAAATAATTGAAAAGTTTTACGGCCGTTTCCTATAGTGGCCAATCGAGACGAACGTATTCATGGATCATGATGGCTTTGAATAGGTATGGCTGCCTTTGCTGTTGAACCATGTTGCGGTGTTCCGCTCTGCGATGTTGCTAACATTCGACAAAGGGGAAAACACGTACGTTATTTTACATGAAAATGATGGTGGATAAAGAAACAAAGGAAAAACTATGGTTACACTGTCAAACTAAGTAATAATATGATTATTAATTTCTACATTGAACAGAAAAAATAGATTAAATTCATTATAAAAACAGATCAGTAAGAAATCTCTTACTTCCTTCGAAAGGAATCTAATTTATAACAACAGTGTTGTGTAGGTGGTAAAGAATAAACACAGACGCTGTAGTTGTGCAAGACATTTGTGGCACCTTAACTTACTAAGCTATTCAAAAATTATAGTTTAAAGACACATAAGTTTAAAATATTGATCCGGTACCTGCAGCGTAAGTTGGCGGCTTGTCCGATGGATTAAGGCCTGTTGTTTCGGTGACATTCCGTGATTCAGGTTGAACAGATATCGCTTCTCTTGCCGCACTTCTGACTTCCTCTGCTTCATCCTCGTCACTGCTGTCGTCATTCTTTAAGCAAAACAGAAACACGTTCGTTATGACTATACGTACATTTTCTTGCAAAGGGAATGAGGAGAGGTTGTGAAGTGGAACTCAAACAAGCTGATAAGAGAAAAGCTAAATTCATTAAGACAAAAATTGAACGAGAAAACAATGTGTACTAAACGCACCACACTCTTAAATTGAACTAACCTCTTTCTGGCTCCGCGGTTGTTCAACTATAATGGGCTGCTGACTAGCAGCAGCACCTTCTTGATGTCCGTCCTGTGTGGGATATTGAATCAACTATTATGTTTCCCCAGGGAAAAGGTGGAAAGATCAAGCATAAATATTTTAACATGCTGCAACCTTTATAGCATAACAAACTAAAATAAAATCAAGAGAAAAGTAGCAACCAAAATGGAAAGGCATTTGGTAATGGAAGAGGTGGGATATTTCACTACTTGCCTGAAAGTTATGATAATCTCCTGTCTCATCAGGGGCTTTAGGTTTGCATTTTCCACAGCAGAAGTTGAAACAACAGCAACAGCAGCAGCAGAAGTAGCATCCAGTTATTATTCCGCAACCAATAAACAAAGCCTGTAAATGAATGTGTAACAAATATTATGATTGAATCAAATTCATATTTCTTATGTGAGTCCCTTACTTTGCACCACCCTGACGTGACTAGGAAGTATGTGTTGACATTTTCCTCACCAAATTGTTCAGCAATGTAGAGCCCGAGTGAACCATAGTTATCATAAATGTTTCTTTTGGTTGAATCACTCAATATTGAATTAGCTGAAAATAAAAATAATGTATTAAAAATTTTAAAAAAATGACAAACTTTATTCTCACCATGGTTAACTTCTTTGAATTTCTCAGCTGCTTCTGGGCTTGGCTGCATATTACAAAATTGAGACATTAATTGATAATTATTGGATGACGGGAAATGAATAGGACTTACATTTTTATCAGGGTGGTACCTGAGAGCTAATCTACGATATGCTTTTTTGATGTCATCACTTGTAGCCTGCTTGGTTAAGTCCATGCAAATATATAAAGAGTCACCCGTAGTTCTAACAAACGCAAAGAAAATGCCTAGTTAGTATTATCTTTTTACATCCATATAAATATCTAATCACTTACGAATAGCGGCGTTTGTCCATGTCTTTTTAGGTCTGTTTTATTGGATACCGACCACAATTGCAAAATACGCCTTGCGAGTCACTGGGCGTGTTCAAATTCAAACAGATTTCTTAAGAATGGAACTTACACCAACGACAGTTGTATAATGATATAAATGCCGCTGATTTTTTACGTTCAGCCTTTGACAGTTCAGTTATCGGCAGCATTCATGCTCGGCAATCGGATCAATGCGCAGACTAGAATCGCGGTGTGAGTGGGAGAGAACTGGAGATAAGAATGAAAGTTTGTGCCACCTAACGATAATTTTAGTTACTAACAATTTGTGCTGAAGTCACAAGTCAGAACTCAGAAGTGGTGAACAAAAATCATAGCCTAGGCTATGACAAAAATAAATGCATTTTGTAAGCAAAGATTATAAAGACAACTTTGAAGTTATAACATCCAGTAAGGTTTCAAAGATATTTTTCATCCATCCCTAATCGCTATAAATTATCAAGATTTTTGTCGGATATTTTTTCTCAATATAAATAGCAAAACAAGCATTTTAGCAAATTAGCTCAATTAGCTAGCCTAGTTCTAAAATTTTTTGAATTCCAAAATAATAATCTATAAATACTAGTTCTGGATAAGGAAAAAAAATTCAGCAACCCTATTTTAAGATTGGACCCATTTCGAAGAAAATAAGGGAAAACTCTACAATAATAGAAAAGAAAAAATTTTATTGAGAAATGTTATATTGATGCATTGTAACAGAATCCGCCGAAATCGGATGAAAGCACGCATGAGAATAGGAAGATTGCTGAATCCGGTTGCACCTTATGCAAACGAGCAACTTCGTATTTCGTTACGAACTCGCAATGCGTCATCAGAAGAGTCTCTTACCCAAAATAGTTTCGTGGAGTCCTTTTGAATCAAGAACAGTAGCAAACTTTGAAGAGGGAAATCCGAAATCCAATCATTCATGAGTTTTAGCACAACAGCAGCAATAGTTAGGCCTGCACTAACCTAAAACAGCTCCTTTGGTTCAGAGAACTCTTTTGACGGTTTTGTATTCATTGAAAACTTTTGGATTTTCTTCCTTTATCAAAAATAAGGATAAAAAGTACTGCATCGAACATTACTCGTGTACATTTTACAGCTGTACCTCCCGGTAAATGAAATTTTCATCATATTAGTTTAAGGTGAAACATCTTTTAAAATTCGCACAGAAGGACCTATATCCCAGGTAACAATTTTCATGTCGTTTTGATGTGCTGTTGAAATACTTTTGACATCAACTTTTAGACAAAAAAAGAATGAAAAGAGTAATATCGTTTGGATATCAATGTTGTCGCGCCAACGAAGTTCGTTTGGACATGAAAAAATAACATCAATTTTGTCACATGAAAATGACGTTTGAATATTTTTTCTCCGTATGACATTGAAACCACGTCTAATTATGTTTATAACAAAGATATACAAAACACTGCCTTAAATGGATGTCAATTAAACCGCATGACATTGATATCAATAAAAATGCATGAATTAGATATCACTGTTAAAAAACTTAACAACTATAAACGCCCTAAATTCTCGCTAAACCAGATCTGGGGTTCCCAAACCCGAAAAATTTGTATCGCATCGCAATACGAAATGTTCGGGGTTGTATAGAAGACTAATAAAAGATACGACATGGGCCTGTATTGAACCTTCAACCTTTGATTTCCGAGCTCAGCTCGCTAACCACTTGACCAATTGACTTATTAAAATGTCATATATTTATGAATTACATTTGAACCTGTACGTAAGGACTTAGAAAGTTTTATAGTCTTTGTTAGTATAGAAAATAAGAGTTAGAGGGTAGCGGGCGTGTTGGTCGAAAAAACTAGTACTTAAACTTAATATTATACGATAGAATACTTACGTTTTCAGAAATCGATATAATTTTAATAAAAGGAAAGGGATGCATGCTTGAAAATATTTCAAGTTGGAAAATGTGATATGTATAAATGAAAATTGATCTACTTGACAAGTAGTTTGCAAATACTTTTGATTAATACACAATTTTGGTTCACTGCACGTCAGTTTCATGTGATCTATCCTTTCAATTTTATTTGGGCAGTTAAAAAAATATATGTTATTGGTAAAAGCAGTGGAAGATTAATGTGTGCGTTTCATATTTCAAAAAGGAGGTTAAACAGCATTAATTTATTTATTAAGATGTCCATTTTCTATTTGAAAATGTATTATATAGAAAATAGTACATCATTTAAATGTCCGTTTCATAGCATAAATTGTAAAAGAAAAACGATGTGAACATAAATTTGTAAATTACGTGTCCATTTTTTATTCGAAAAATGATATAACGAAAAGCATGTCAATAGCAAGTATTTGGAATATGATGTCAATATTAATATATCAATTTCATGTCAATTTTGCATTTCAAGAATTTGTATCGGAAAACGTTACATCAATAACATGTCGTTATGATATTTTAAAAATGATATCGAATTTTACACTTAAAGTACGTGTCCATTTTTTATTCGAAAAATGATATTTAAAAAAGAATGTCAATAGCAAGTCATTTTCTTATTTGAAATATGATGTCAATATTAATATATCAATTTCATGTCAATTTTTTATTTCAAAAAATTGTATCGGAAAACGTTACATCAATAACATGTCGTTATGATATTTTAAATATGATGTCAAATTTTACACATTATTTTCGCATGTTTTTAATTTACGTAAAATTACTGAATGTCAAATTCACGTGATTTGCATATACAAAAATTGATGTCAATTTTTGTACAGTAAATAATACATTAAAAAATATCAGAAAATAGATTAGAATTTTTCATTAACAAATGTAATGTCACATACATATCCATTTCGTATCATACATGGGATGTCAAATAATTTATAACAAATTCATGTCAAATTCATGTCAACTAATTGACAGGAACATCAAAATGACATGGGAATATCAAATAGACATCCCAATGACATCCAATGCTACCTGGGATATGGGATAGCGGGAATAGATAATTAATTTAAATGTTTATTTCATTCGACGCCAGTAGATAATGTTGATTAAACAAAACAGCCACCAAATAAATTATTAAATTTATAACATTTGAATCAAAACAATGTAAAAAAAATATTTAGACACTAATTGCAGCTTTTGCCAATTTTTTCCTAGTGACTAGTCTTTTAACATAATTGATTGCAGTGTTGATAAAGTTGTTTTTAATGAATATCAAATGCGATTGCTGCCGCTGGGAGCTAAGGACATTTAAATACACACCCAAGACGACGAGGCATCCTGACCAAACATATCTATAAGTAACAACAATTTAAAAAATCGCAATGCGATATAATTAACAGTTTTTAGAAATTTTTCGTTAGTGTTTGAATGGTAAATTATTTGAACTTACTGTAGCGTAAAAGGTTTTGTAAAAAAAATGAACGAGACCACGATAGAGAGGGCTTTCCGACACGTCGTAACCTAATATCAAGTAATATTTAATTTAATTAGAAAATAATCCTGAAAGTAGTCGTGTGACAACATGTGTCAAATTTCAAATAAATTAGAAAAATAGTCATTACTGTTACAGCAGCAAAAGCTCCGGCAACTCGGACAAGCGTAAGAACCAGATTTACTCCCATATAACCAGTAATGGATAGTAAAAATCCTAAACCATATATTGAAACTGGGAACTTGGGTTGTATTATAAACCAAAGTTCATAAAAAAAAGTATTATAAACATTTTGAATGATATTTCATCCCGTAGACCATAAAAATAATATATTAAGGAAATGCATCCGATTTGGCGGTTTCAAATTACCTCAGTCAATAGGGTCAGAACTCAGAATGTAAATATGAAAAATCATTACGGGAAAAATTAAGATACAAGACCAGTGATGTGCACGTCATACGGTTTGTAACAAGACTAGCAAAAGCAAAAACCCAAATTAGTCCTAAATCTGTTTAGTCGCTGAATCGGATGGGTTTCGGAAATATCTTGGTGTTTGAAATTATGTATAATTTTATCTATATAAATATGTTTGTCAAACCTGATTAGCCGTAGTAATCGCAGGAATCAAGCGACCACTAAGAATCAAAGCCACTAATAGGTAAATGATTCCAAATGAGTAGGAGTAGAGAACAACTTCACTATTTGAAGCTCCATATTTTTTCATTGCCTTTTCTTGTACATTCCCTATAACAGCATCCGCAACTAGGGCTAAGTTAATCATTAACACACCTTTAAAAAACTAAAATTATTAGCTTTAGTTTAAAAAACAAATTAAGAACAGTAATATACCAGCAGGATGAAAGTTAAGTGAAATGGTTACATCAATAAGAGTAAACCAAATCAACCCAATACACATCACAGCAGCTGCTAAAAAATCTCTTGTTCCATATTTTTTCCCTTGAATAATTATCCCACCAACTAACACTGGAATAAGTTTACATGATTTAAAGATAACCTATTATGATAAATAAATAAAATAAATAAAACATACAAAATCTATCAGAACAAGATTTTTAAATGACTGAGATATGAAAACAGATACATATTTAATTGATAACTAACTTGGGTTGGGTAATTTAAATATTCCAAAGATAAATTAGACATTGTCATTGTTGCTACTGTGAGAAATGAAATTAGGATATACGTTGGCACAGGTATTCTACAATCCAGAAAGCAATAAAATATTATATTTTAATAATTAACTTTGGAAACATTTAAATGAATTTTTACCTTCTTTCTGTGTCTTTTTTTAACTGTGATTCTATTATTGCAAACAAACTGTATAACACAAACTGAATGAATGTCACATACAGCCCATGAGACTTGAGATTTGGCTGAACAAATATAGCTTCCTAGAAATAAATTTATGTAATTGCTTTGAGTAGTGAAATAAAAAACAAAACAAGAACGATCATTTCTACATCATGTCTCACTTACCAAAAAGTATCCATATAGAACGAAGAAAATAAACACCCCTGATGAGACCAAAACAAACTGGGTAGTTTGGGTGAGATGTGATATATTAACCCCTAATATTGTAACTGAAACAGGTTCTTGATACACATTGGAAGATTTGTTAGAATGACCAAAACCGGACAATTTATTTGATTCAACCAAAATTGCCGGATCATTAACAGACTTCATTTTATGGAAATAAAAAAAAAATCAAAACTAAAATCGGCTTCAGGGTTCGTAGTCGAGAGGTAAACAACTGATCCCGCCGACCGAATTGGCCGAAGTGTTAGTGATGGCAGCACTTGTTAGTTGTTAGAGCCAGGCGAGTTAAACATTTTCTTTTGGTTTTTACATCTACAAAATCGTTTTTTCCCCCACTAAAACTGATCCCTTTAAAAAAAAATTAATTATTCGAAGATTAAATCTATTTACGATCCCATGAAAGGGTGTCGTGCCGCGAGATCCCGACACCCGAGATGACAATTCATTTGTCTAGTTAGCAACGTTACCGCTAGATGCGTTTCTGTAAGTATCAAAGAGATTTCTGTACAACCAAATTATTTTCACTTCAACTTTTCTAAATTATAAATTTTCTAAAATTTTAGGAGTCTATCTATGTATACAAAAGAATCAAGACATATAACCTCAAATTATACGAAATTACAGTGGGCCATATTACAGTGGCCCATATCATCCCATAATCTCTTTTGGACGGAACATGGACGGAATAGGGAGAAATAGAAAGGGTAAAGTTTTTGGGATATGGCAACACTGGTGAAGGGGAATCGAGGCATGGACTACTCTACTTAAGGATGGGACTCTTCGGCATTTCCTATGTCGGCCGTGTAAATTTTTTTCCCGGAGAATCGGAATCAGAATAAAAAAATAAGCATTTAATTACCTAATGTTCTTATACCTAAAATTTATCTTCGTGGAGATATTTCAATATTTTTTACTGAAAATTTTAAATAGTGGGACTGGGAAACACCGGTGCCATCTAGGAACCAAACCTCATAAGCTCTTGTAAGTTTACAAGCAGATACCCATTGCGTGCAAGAGAGACCACTCTCTTATCTCTATTCCTCTGACATAGCTGCCTAACTCTCCTTTACCTTGTAGGTTATATTGGCAAGAGCTTAGGGTGCTTTGTTGCTAGAGGGCACCGGTGTTTCCCACTTTTACCCTTACTGCTGAAAGTAAAATTACAATATCTTATTGATTAGTTAATTTTACTTAGATTTATCTACATAGTTAGAATCAGCGAAAAAAACTGAATATGTTTGATATTTTTCATTAATTTTTTCATGAAAATAGCCCACCCGACTAGTATTTACACGGCGAGATAGGCTAAGAGTCTCGTCCTTTATTAGAGTAGTCCATGATCGAGAAAAAAAACGGAAAACTTATGAATTCGTGTTTTCATTTTAAATTTCATTGCTATAAATGATACTTAAAAAATGTGATCTTATGACCACACATAGAGCTAATCCAGCTCTTTTTTTAAGAACTTTTCCACCCTATAATATTGCGTTGTTACCAAATAACAGGCATCCAAAGTAAGCCCATTCCCTACTAGGCCTCTCGGCCCTTTTTGTCAAAACTTCAGTTAGAAAAATCTACTACGGATACTTAGGCAACGCGATAAAAACACATATCTCGTTGTTGAAAAATTCCAAAAAAATATCACATGAAACCCCACCCTATTATAAACCTTTCATTGTGTCAAAATTTCATTGAATTCCACCGAGAATTCTTTTAATGGAAACGTTAAGAAAAACGCGTTTTCCCTACTGATCCTCTCAGCCGTACGGATACTTTCGGTACCCACTGTATATTAAACACATCTAACCATTGAATATTAGACAATTCTAACAATTGAACAATAAAAGATTCATAGCACCTTAAAGTTAAGATTTACTATGCAGTTCTTTAAAGCTTGGAATGGATATTGGATCTAATGCCACTCAGAACTTCTTCCGCCAATTGAACAGCGTATTTAGCCGTGCCAGGTGCCGTTGTAACTCCATATCCGCCATGTCCATAGTGATGAACGATCTACGTTAATTTCAGAAAATATAATTCAATAGAAAGAAAACCTTACAAGTAAACAAAAAAAAATTACATCAAGACGCTTCCCACTAGAGGTGATAAATACGTCTTTTTCAACTCGTACTGGTGTCCTATGTGGCCTAAGTCCTGCAACCTCTCTTATAACTTCAGCGCTCTTTAGATTGGGTAAAAGCTCTGTACAGCGTTCCCATATAGAGGCAGAATCGTACTTGTCAACTTCTTCCTTAAAGCTATCGAATTGACGGCAACCTCCCAATGTAACGTACTCAATACCAGGAATTATGTATGTATCATAGTCTCCGTAGAAAAACATCTTCACCCATGGAGCTTTTACCTGGTTTTATTTAAAGATGTCATTTTTATTTCATATTTAGTATAACTGAAAGTAAAACTGCCACATATATATTATTTAAAAATGTCTTACTTTGAAAACCTGTCCTCGTATCGGTACCAGATCGTGGTCTACACATAATTTTTTAGCTCCGAATCCAGTGCAATTTATTACTAGGTCATAGTCTTCGACATCCTGGAAACTATTGATGGTTTTTTTAACGATTTTTCCACCAAGCCTCTCAAACCTGATAATAACAACGGTATTAGAAAAAGATAAATATATTGACAACGAAAAATTTGGGGATGGGAAGAAAATAGAAAACATGTTAGCATTGTTTCCTTTAATGTTAATTAACCGTACTTATTTCTAAGCCAAGGCAAATGATAACGACTTTCAATCACAAGGGTGGTAAAGAATGCTCCATATTTCCAGTCTCCTGGACAGATTTTAAGTTCAAGCTCATTGGCACGACGGTACACAGGTAGAAGGTCTTCCAAAAATTGATTCTGTATGTAAATACAACGAAAATTAATAATGTTGTACAACAAACTAAGACTAAGAATGTGTTTTACGGTGTTCACCTTTGTTACTTCAGGGAACTTTGAAGAGAGTACATAACCAGACACTTCTTGTACACCAGCTTCAGCAGTTTCTTTGGTGATTTGTATTCTTTTATAATGATGGTAGGCATCCACAAGCCATTGCCTGTCAAATCATAATAATCATATTATAATTAGACAGTTAAATATTTAGACAATTAAGTCAGCACAGTGATTTTTTTACTTTGTTATTTCTGATGTGGGTCCTTTAAAACTTGTTGATGGTCTGAATATGCCTGCAGCAATGTCACTTAAAGTGTCTTGTTCAAATTTATCTGCTATGATCGTGACATCCCATTTGGTATGCTTCTCTTTCATCATAAAAGCAGTGGTCATCCCTACGATTCCAGCTCCCAGTACACATATCTGTTTTTTTTCTTCCATTATTCTTGGGAAAAATGAAAAAAATTATGATTAAATTAACAATATCTTATTGTGTAAACAACATGCAAAGAAATAAAGTTAAATTCAATTATTTATTTGATACTAATTATTGCTGAATGTGTTATTTTGCTTATATTACCTAAGTGAATATTCTCAATCCAACAGAGGAAAATTAATTCTTTCCTTGTTATCTTATTAAAAAAAACTAAAATCAAAGGGTCAAAGTCTCACCAGTTTTCGATAAGGATTCGAACAACATCAAAAAGAAAAACTTGTCGACTTGCCCTATTAGCAATTCAATTTGTTATCTAAACATATGATTGACTTTATTCCATAGGATTAGGAGGATTCTATACAGAATTCCCCAGTTTGATTACATTAGCGAAATGTAAATTTTAAATGTTACAAATTTTAAATTGATCTCTGGTAGTCCGCTTCGGCCGTGATTCTGATCAGCGGCTTGTACCGACTTTAAAAAATCGACCTTTAGTCGACTTGAGTCGACTTTTTAGGTCGACCCGAACAATCGATTACGAGTCGAAAACGTCGACTTTGTAGTCGACTTTCTCGCAAAAGTCGAGTTTACAACTTTTCATATTTCAATTCCAATTTTTTTATAATTGGCTTCAAAACACCTTCAATTCTTCATAAATATATAAAACAGGTAATGTTATTTTAGCTTAGTAAATGTTTTTTTGCTTTCGTGTGTCTCAGCATCGACTATTATTTTAATTTTGACACTTCAAGCCTTGTGTGTCAAATGGAATTATTTTTAGAAAATGCTATTTATTCCTCATCTTAAGTCTGCTTTGTTAGATTTTCTTGCGATATTACTTAATTCTCGTGTTTTTACCTAGATTCGCTGCTAGTTCTATTGAGAACAGTGTAGACTGCTAGGAATATTGGCCTATGATATATCTAGAGTATTCGAGCATCCACCTGAAGTATTTTGGAACCTCTATCTAGCCAATTTAGGTATATCACTCTTAATTGGTAAATTTTCCCCATCTCTTAATTCACACATTACTTTTAGGTTAACACTCTGCACTGGATATACACCACTGCTCGAGCATTTCAATGTGATAAGGTGATAAGTGACACTTTCACTGTCAACTGTGAAACATTCTTTAATTTCTCCCATTCGTGTTTCGTCAGTTTGGGTAATGATATTGAAATATTTTATGCCTAACCTAGCCGAGGAACTAATCGTTTTTTTTAACACAGGAGACCATTGCATTCCGACAGACTTTGGATTCTACAGGTGTGTCTGGAGGATTACTTCATTTATGTTTTAGCTTTTCAATACATCATGTACCAAAATTCGAGTGTACCATGTACCAATTTCCTCAAGTATGACTGCCTTTGACAACTTGACTAAAATCAAATATGAATTTACTTCCATGAAAATACAAGAAGAATGCAAGAATGAATTTTATTCTTTTTTTCTGAATGAGCCAACCTGATTTTGTAATATTTACAACCGTTGTTGTATCAATAAATCGCATGTTGCATGAATGTAAACAAACAAAAATTCAAAAGTCGATTATTTTAGAAAGTCGACTTAAAGTCGCGACTTTTTTCCCAAAGTCGACTTGTAATCGATTATTTTTCAGAACAAGTCGATTATACAAAAAGTTTTGGTACAAGCCGCTGATTCTGATTCAATAATCAACAGCCGAACTTTCATGAATAACTGGAAAGCACTGTTGCCATGTACGAAGTTCCACGCTACCTAATTATAAAATGCCTTAAAAAAATGTGAAATATTTTTGTTGAATGAATTTGTTCCTATTTTATAATATTGCCGTGAAATGATAAATGATTTTTTACTTCCACTTTTTCTGTTAAGTTACCCGAAGGTTTTTTTTCTCTAATCACGCTTTTTTTGCTGGTATGGAATGGATTAGTTTTAAATTGTCTCACTAGATTACCTTTACAACTATAGCCATCTAGCGCTAATTGGCCATTCAAGCAAAAATAAAATAAAACAAAATGTTATCTTTAATGTGTTAAAGTACAGTATCCAATAGAAGAATCTAGAATGCTAAGCATAAGCAGAGTCATCCAAGTCGCCATACACAATAGTGCACCGCGAATGGGTCATACAGTGACGGCCGAAAAAGTCCATTGTATTGAGTGGATTTAAAAACTTGCAACACTAGCACTCGTCATTATTGATTAATATGTTGGTTTTGTCTATTTTTATTACCATGCACTTTTCTCTCCGATTTTAATAATAACGACCGGACGGCACGCAGTAGGCTATATCCCACAGGTATGTCGCCCTCCTCATCTCTCCCTCAACAGCCAAAAGAGAAGATAAGATAAAGAATAGGGGGAAAACGGGGCTATATTAGACCTGTAAGTTGTTGCTCTTTTGTGTCCGAGATATACAGTACCCACCAAATTATTAGGTACACCCCCCTATTTCACTGCATTCTTATGGCACTACGTGTCCTAGAAAAAATGCAATAACTCTTGAACCACTTGGGCTAGATTTTTTTCCTTTTGGCCCTGAGTAGATCTAATGATGATCTACATTTTTTCTTCACATGAAGTTGTCGTAGGATTAACCCCCACGGCGCTACGGTATCGTTCAGTTTATTAGGTACACCCGTTTTCCCCCATATGCGCCGTGTTAAATACGGCGTTTTCAAAAATTTACAAAAAATACTAAAAGTAAAGCTAAAAGTTTTTTCTTTGTGCCAAAAGAAGCACAATTCTTCACTCTATACGAATATATAGAATGATTTACAATAAAATCAACTCAGAGAACCCTTCCCTACACCCTAAAGTTTTCCACTTCAAAATTTGTCGAAATTTCTAATGCCTATGGGGGCGACAGTGCAAGTGTGTAGGAAAAAGTACAAAAGTTTTTTTAAAAATATGAGTGCAATCCATTATTAGTAGTTGGAGTGAGTAAGTAATTATTAGTTAATAAAATTAGTAGTTGGAATTAGTAATTAGAAGTTAATAGTATTAGTAGTTACATTGTAATCCTGGTTGCAGCAGGAGATAGGTCTTATAGTCAATTTTTTTAAAATCACTAACAGCCCTTCGAGTAGCTTGCTAACGCAGGGTAGGTAGCTGACAATCTTGACAATCTTGTATTTAGAAAAACCCGCTAGATGACTCTAAAAGAGTAAAAGTCGAATAATAACAAATGTAAATAAAATAAATTTCACTCATAGTTAAAAGCGAATGGAAAACAAGATAATAAAAGTTTGAATTTAGCTTTTGGTATTGTGTTACTTCACACAATATTGGTGTTATCGACTATCGTTGGTATACAAACAGCATACAAGATAGGGAGGAAGAGTAATGGTATTGTAATGCGCAGCCGAGACTGACCAGAAGAGTGCATATCGTTTACTGTATGTATCGTATGTAAACCCGCCCCCTTCATGCCCCTCTTCTATTAATAGCCATGATCATTTTGTCCCGCCATTTTGGAATCACTGCAATGGCCGACACGTTCAACTATTCAAATATGGCCGCGCGGGAATCAGTATATAAACTCCCGTCGCGCCCTCCAAGAGTTAGACTAGTCATCTCACTCGTCCTCAACAGTTGTAAGTTAAACTCTCTCTCTCTCTCTCTCTCTCTCAGTTTGTATTCTGTGCTATGTAGCAAATAAACTAGTTCGGCCTAAATGTTTGAACCGCTCTTCGAAGTAAGCGCGCCTTTTCGAATCCCCAAAAAGCGCCTTACATTTGGTGAACGTGCCAATCCGAACAACACAAATGTAAGTAATGCACAAAATACCAAAATTTTTCCGTAAGGCTAAGACACAAGAAGGCGACTCTGTAGTTTCCCCAACTAAACAAATATTGTCCCCGGAAGAATTAGAAAAACTAAAAACTAAAATTAAAACAGAAATATCAACAGCAAAAAGCAGAATTCAATACCTGTTAAACAGAACCACCCGACCAAAAGAAAGAGACCCGGAAGAAATAGAAACTCTAGGGAACGACATAAAAAGTTTAAAAACCAAATACGCAGAATTGATAGACCCAACAGTTACCATATATAAAAGAAAAAAGCAAGTAGTTGAACAATCTGACCAAGCAAGCTCACAGGGCCCTGACAAGCCCAATCCACCTAAAGTTGCCCCAGCGAAATCACCGGTAGTAACCTTGTTCGATTCAATCAACGAAATTGAAGAAGGAGCAACAGCCCTTCCAACTCAGGTGAAGCAACGAACGACAGAGTGCGCAAAGTGTCACGCCCCTATAACACTCTCGATAACAACTGACAAAGAACAGTGTAGGCAGTGTAACACACACAAAGACACACGCAACGCGGAAGAGCAGAAAGAGAACACCAGCCAACCCCTGAAGGAAAACCAGCCAAAAGAAAATATAAGACGAGTCGACCCAAAAGAAGAAGTACCACCGCAACCTCCCAGACGTGTACACCTACCACCCACGCAGCACCTAGCCCAACCTCATCAGCAAGTAGCAAGAATTGGAGCACAAGCCCCCACACTTGGAAACATTTTCGACGACGACGACGACGACGAAATGGCACTAACAAACGCAGCCGTAACTGCTTGGCAAGAAGCAGTAGATAGGCAAGCTGAAATTCTAGAAAACGGACTAGTATTCATAAATGCACAGAACGTAAAGAAAGAAATACCAGCTTTCACTGGAGAAATCGATGGAAAAATGGCAATCGAAGAATGGTTTAAAATAGCCGAACGCATAGCAACACACGCAGCTTGGACAGACGAGCAAAAGCTACGTTTTTTCCAAGAACGAATGAGCAAATCAGCCGCTAACTTTAACGACTCTCTAACAGTAGCCGAAAAAGCTACTTATGCAGTATGGAAACAGGCACTACTTGACGGCCTAACAGATAATACAACAAAAGCAAGGAAGAAGGAGCAACTGAAGACCCTCAAGCAAAAAGAAACAGAACGAGTCAGAGATTTTAAAATCAGAATCGACGACACCTACAGAATTGCATACGGCGTAAACGCAGCAACAAGTCGTCACGCAGACGTAGTAGCACTGCGTAATGAAACATTGAAAGACGTATTGCTTAACGGACTAAAACCGCAAATAGCAGATCTAGTCTGGAATAGGCCCAATTTGAACGACAAAACATATCCAGAAACTGTAGAATCGGCCGAAGAATGTGAAAAAGTTGTAGAAATGAAAAAAATAACGGAAAATAATGACTTGTCCACTGCCATCATGTTAGCAGCAAAGGAAAGTAAGGAAATGTCGGAAGAAGTCAACAACTTGAAACTACTACTTCAGAAGTTGGAGAGTATGTCAGTCAATCAACAGAAAGCCGAAAACTAAAAAAAAAACACATCAACAGCTTGTAGTATATATAATCGTAGTAATAGAATAGCTGCATCAAAGAAGAAAGTTAGAAACAAAAATCGCAAAGTAATGAAAGTGCAAGAAAATTATATGTATTTTAGAACATGAAGAAACCAAGTGACAAAAAAAAAAGAAGAAGATGCAAGATAAAAAAAAACCAATAGCCAATAAATCTGTCTCCTCAGACTAGCCAGAAACATAAAATTTTGCTGAAAAATGCTCACCACAAAGAAGAAGACACGGAAAAGTAATCCGTAGTTAAAGGGCCCGAAGAAAAGGAAGAAAAGGAAGACAAAGAGAAAATTAAAAAATCTTCCCAGTTATTTAACGGAGTGCCTGATCAGCCCACCAATCTTACGCTATCCGAATCTTTTCGCGAGAGATTCATATTCATAATGATGCGACAAGAATCACGGTGTAGTATCAGTTTAAATAAGCCAAACGCACACAAATTGGCGCGAAATGAAAATTTTTTCGCCATTGCTTATAACTTCGTGACATTTCAGATAAATGTCGAGAAATTTAAAAGAAAGCTTGCGCAATTGTGCAAGCGGTATAGCTAATTCCCCGTAGAGAAACGGAAGAAAAATCAAGCATTGAGCGACTACAAGCCGTTAAGAAATTTATAAAGAAATAAAAGGAAATTTGCAAAATTTGCTAGATGGGCTTTATGCCTGCAAGTTTGTGATATTGTCAGGGACTAAAAAAAAAACCCTGGAAAACGAAACGAATAGCGAACGGAACTTACAGAATCCCAGATCCCTACGACAAACTGAAAACGCAACCTGAGCAGCCGCCAGCGAATAACGCGTTATCAAACATAAACTTCGCAGATGAACAGGAAAATTAAAAGTACTGTTAATGCGCGCGCAAAATATGAGAAATTCAAAGAAGAATAATAAGGAAACAGAAACGTCGATTAAGGACAATGCAATCGATGACAGCCCCTGAGACAGCGACCAAGTACATCTTTCAGCTAACGACGTCTTCAATGACAACGATTAAATCAATGAGCTTGACAAAATTTAATCGACACACAAACTGACAGATTACTGGTACAGGAATCCGTAAAGAAAATTAAAAGAAAAAGATAACGGCACGGATTCAACTTAGATTTTATTGGAAATAATTGGTAAATAAATCAAACAAAATCGTTCGTAGATACGAGATCAGCATCAAAGAAAAGCAGAAGAGCAATACAAAACCACTTTTAACCGATCCCCTCCCCCAGACGATGTCTAACCAACTTTGTTACAGACTCATGGGACCGTTAACGGAATCGAAAAAAGTGATAAAATAATGTACAGCAGTACTTTAATGCCCACTTCGGATGGCCGTCCAGTGACTGCTAAATAAATGTGACGTCATGAATGTAACTGCCGTGCAGGATCCCAGTGTGTTCTCCCTTCTATTCTACCTCTTGCTCCCCCTCTCATTCTCCCTCTTATTCTCCCTCTTATTCTCCCTCTTATTCTCCCTCTCATTCTCCCTCTTATTCTCCCTCTCATTTCAAGCCCCTCAGTATCTCTCTTGTACTACCGCTTAAGACTAGACGCCGAAATACCAGACTTCAGACTAGTCGGCGTTACTCTTTATTGTAAGGAAGAGTACGTATACGTACACATCAGTACTTTCCTATCGGCGGAGAACCACGGACACCCACTACATGAAGACAAGACGATCTCCACGCAAAGCATCGCGAGAACAATTTATTTATGCATTTATACTCGCTAATAGTAATGATTTTTGCTTTCTCGTTGATCTTGTCGTAAGTTCCAAATATTATGAAAAATGTGCAAGAAATTTGGTATAGACACGAGGGCGTGTCTTTTTAAAGAAAGGAGGTATGTAATGCGCAGCCGAGACTGACCAGAAGAGTGCATATCGTTTACTGTATGTATCGTATGTAAACCCGCCCCCTTCATGCCCCTCTTCTATTAATAGCCATGATCATTTTGTCCCGCCATTTTGGAATCACTGCAATGGCCGACACGTTCAACTATTCAAATATGGCCGCGCGGGAATCAGTATATAAACTCCCGTCGCGCCCTCCAAGAGTTAGACTAGTCATCTCACTCGTCCTCAACAGTTGTAAGTTAAACTCTCTCTCTCTCTCTCTCTCTCTCAGTTTGTATTCTGTGCTATGTAGCAAATAAACTAGTTCGGCCTAAATGTTTGAACCGCTCTTCGAAGTAAGCGCGCCTTTTCGAATCCCCAAAAAGCGCCTTACAGTATATAGAGAGAGGGTCTGCTATTTGCTATGCCTATGACTACTATTGCATTATCGTTCCTACGGAAAATGGAAAAAGTCCATCAAAACATAAACGTTTTTCAATAATTTTATAAAATAAATACATTTTGCTGTATATTAATTATTAACGTTAATTAATATATTATCGACAATATTCTAGGGGAGAGGGGGGCGGGGGCTAGTTGACAGGGTCACTTCTTGTGAATTTATTTGAATTTTTTTACCACACGTTCTGCAAATTGAATGAATGAATCAGATTCAGATTTCAATTCTCTATGAATTGATCGTATTTGTTTACAATGTTCATTTACACAAAATTGTGAAATTGAGAAAAACTGCAAAAAAAAAAATTGCCAACTTGCCCCACCTACGGGGTAAGTTGGCAGCGGACGATTCTCTATTGCTCCAAAATTTCTAGGTGGAATTTTGAAAAATTGCAACTCTGCATCTCGTGAGAAATCTGTATGCCAACATGCCCCAACATATTTCTGCCAACTAACCCCACAGGGTGCATTTCGAACAAATAAATTGATAACTAAATAACTTTTTAATGAAGAAATGTGGGGTTTCTTTTAAAAATAAGACAAACATTAATAACATTTTTTGCTTGTGTTTTCTGACACTCTTAGAGTTTTATGCTATGAGAAAAATGAAATCTGCTGATAGGCAAAAAAAAAACTGTTTGCCGTTTTTTTTCCTTTTGGGGAAGTCGTATACTTTTGAAATTTTGTATGAGCAATCTGGGTGTTGTCAATCATATTTGGTGTAGAGTAATGTAGAGCAATCGTATTTCGAGAAAAATGCCAACTTACCCTACCTGCCAACTAGCCCCCTCTCCCCTACATTGGTTTGATCCAAATATTGTTTGCCATGCATATACCGATAGTACACTGTGCAACCTACCGTTTTCCATAACAAATAGTTTATAAGTTCGATTCCGTGATTCCGTGGATGTCCAGTAATGTGCCTCACGTATAATTGAAATGTGCCCTAGTTCATCTTAATCAATCTTTTAATGGAAAACAGAAAAAAACCGACATTTCTTCGATTGCCATGACAAGATGCGCATCTAATCGCTCAGCAACGGACCTGATTCTGATCACCTTCGCATATCACCAAAGTGACAGTGCCCCATGGGCCGTTACAGCTTCATCAAGGCCAATTATGAAACATGACATAATGAACATAATTAGATGTTTTCCCAAGTCAGAGATGCCATTTAAAAAATACCTAAAATAACTGATTAGCTTTTCATTGGACTTTGCTGAATTTTGCGATCCAGAGTAGGGGAGAGCGGGGTTGGATGGGACAGAGGTGTTATATGTTAGTTCCTGTAATGACAGAAACCTTTCTTTTAGCCGATTTAGAAATATTAAATAGATGCCTTTAAAGTTCATTTCACGTTGTTAAAACCTAAGTGAATTAGAAATTATCGAAGCGCACATTATATTTTGTAGTTTATCTATGATTAAATCTGTACTTAATGATCAGGTTTTCGATTTTTTTTTACAGCGAACCAGCGATTCTTGGCATCTAACGGTGATTTCCTCAACCTGAAATTGCATTCGGAGAAAAATTAGCAGACATCACTTCAAAAATATTGCAAGTCTTCCAAAACAGTTGTGATTTTTTCGAAAAAATGGTTTTAATTCATTTCGAAATTAGGCATGCCCTGTATTTTAGAGGGCATAGTCTCGTTGAGCTTCGACTTCGGGATGCTATCAACCGAAGCCGAAGAGCTCGAGATTTTTTAACTCAAGTCAGCAGCTGACTTGAGTTAAAACATCTCGAGCTAGAGGTACAGGGAATGCTTCGCAGACTTGTACCAGGAATCAATACCAACAGGAGTGATGAGTACAAATTCAATTGCACCGTCATACACAATGGCATACTCTTGGCGGTTCGAAGGAGTAGGGGAGACCGGACCCATATTGGACAGTTCCGGTTTTTCCCCCATATCTCCCATCCCCTTATGCGAAAGAGAAATTTGTTTTGCAAAAACACGCTTAAATAGTTTCCGCACACCCATGATTTTTTTCAGTTACGTACCTTTAAGAGTATAAAAGTTATTGAGGTTTGAATTTTTTCGTGTTTTTACCAGGCCGGGGTAATATTGGACAGACGCCTGTACCATGTTAGACAGGGTATTAAAAGAGGAATAGGATGAAAAAAAAATCAGGAAAAATCAGGAAATGTAGATGGTAATGTATTTAAACCCCATACAAATTTTGGAAATCATATCTTAAAAACTGAAATTTTTCTTGTAGGGAAAGAATTACAAATTTTATATGGGGCGAGATAGGGAAAAAATGTAGGTGGCGCTGAAGTCTCTCGTTAAGATAGTTCAAAAATCCCTGTGCAAAACTACCCCGAAAGACCGTCCTCCACTAAAATGTTAATATCGTCTAAACTATTATACTTAAAAATAAAATTTTTTGTAGATGATGTAGGCAAATGACTGGTTTTTGTTTTTATGTGAACAGTTTTTATTTACCCCGTCACACATTGGAACAATGTCTCTGTTAGCGGGGAAAAAATTTGCGAATTTTTTAGGTTTTTTTTTTAATTTCTTGAATATCTCAGGCAATAACCGTAAGATTTTGATGAAACTTATAACAGTTAAAGATTACACTATAACGCATATACTTTAGACAAATTAGATTTTTAAAATCATTTTTACTATTTTTACCGACCCTGTCTAACGTGGTACAGTGTCCAATATGGTTCCGGTCTCCCCTAGCATATAACAATTATTTCATACCTACAGTACCTACACAAAGTTTGGAAACACGGCGAGTGTTTCAGCGCTTCTAACACGGCGGCTTACGGGCCAAAGTGTCTCCCTTTTTTACGCGATAACTCACGTTTGAGTTATCGTAAAGCAAATTTAAAAAAATCTTCTTGGTGAGAAAAGAATTTCCTTTCACCATGATTTTTAAATTGAAGTTCATCCCCTACGTGCTAGATATAAAGTTTGGAAACATCGGCGCGCCCGCCATATGTTTCCATGCTAAAGTATATGTTACTTAAAAAATTCTAAAACATTCAAATATGTAAATTTTTACTTGAAACTTGCACAAACGGTATACGACATAGTCGTCTACATTTGGACAAAGTTTCAAATTTTTTTAATGAAACGCTGATTTTTGCCGATTTTTTTATAAATTTTTATTTTTCTTCTCACGTCGCGTGGAGCGTATCCTGCCCTGAGGGAAGAATAGAAGAGGGAAAACCTTCGAACCCCTTTGTTCTCTCCTTTTTCTCTGGCATTTTTTCTTTAAAAAATCGGCAAAAATTTTTTTAGGTTTTTGTGGTATGGAAGAAATGTCGCACTCAAGTTTGGAAGACTTCTAGTAAATGGGTTTGGGGATTACCATGGGAAAACCCCCAAACATTAAACAACAAAAAAACACGATGGCCATGGGAAAAACCCAAAACATTAAGCAAAAAAACACACAAAAGGATAAGAAAAAAGACAAACGTCGAACAATTGGAAATTTTCCGGCCAAAAGGAATTGGAACCACAAGTGGAAAATCCTGCTTTATTCAGCGAAGGCTTAACGCGTCTCCCAATGAATTGATCAAGCGACACATGAGAGATCTTCTTTGTGGAATTTTATCTCGCTTTTTTTCGTACTCTTGCCAATGTGGCATTACTGATGGCTTCACAATGTGTTTTAAGAGATAAAAAGTGTTCCGTTGTCGGGGGGTAGAATGTTCAGTATTCCACCGCTGTAATGCGAGTGGGTATCATACGCCTTACTCACAAATTCACAGAAAATTCCGAGTTTGGAAACAGTTGGCCTGTAGGTCATGATCGCTCAAAGCTAGTCAGACCAAAATAAAAAAAATAAGGTTGACTTTTATTTACAATGTAAGGCATTGACAAACAAAAATAAACAATTTACTCACGGACACTTGCTTGTCGGTCGCCCTCGCTTTTACCCCTTCTGGTTTCCAACCACTACTTGTGAATGGGACAGTTCCTGTACCTGTGGCCTTCAACGTAACAGAATATACACTACCGCTTCTTGGCCGAAGGGAATCTTTGGCGTGATTTCACCTGACTTCTTTGGGTAGTTGTACGCCTTTTACGGTGATTTCGTTTAGCACTAGGCCTGCGTTGATAAGCTTTACGATAAGTTTTAGTCGATGATTTCGCAGCCTTCTTAGCTCATATAAAAAACGTGAACGAAAAAACCAAAAGGTAAGGATTAAGTAAAGATTGAGAGGGGCTTTATTGCATTTTTTTTATTGTTTTATAGTTACCCTTGGTCGTAGGGGATCTGTGACTTTGACACGTTGTCGATCTAGCAGCAACTTAAACGACATCAGCCAAGGAGTGGTAAGTTAGTAGTGATAATGAGACGTGCTAGAGCGACTGGTGACCGAAAATTAATGTGTAACATGAAAAAGGGGAAAAAAATTAAACGGCAACCGATAACCACTTAACTATCCGCCAGTTGTTTTAGGTCAGCAAGTAGGTACCCAACAATTTGGGGTCTTGGCGGGTGAGGTTTAAACATTCAACACAGAAATTTAACCCAATGTTGTCTGTAAGCTAATCAACACAGGGGCCCAATCGTTCGTCGTAAACACACACACACACACATATATAGACACAAAAATAAGAAAAAATATTCGAGGGTTATTCAAAGCATTCTGTCTTGGAACTCGACGATGGGAGCTTTGGACCATCCATCATTTGCGATAGACTGGATGGGTACTCAAGCCATCAAGCGAAGCTCATCCTTCACCATGGTATCTCGTCTACCCCACGTCCACCCTCGAATTCTGGCACTTTGCAACTATTTCAGACTTGATGGTCAATAGGCCTGGCTCGAGTAGACAGCAAGTTGATGGGGTCAGGGAAGCCTCGGTATTGCTGCGACAACTGATGCTAAACTAAGGAATGCTCCTTATTCCTCACTAGAACAAAAAAGTCGGCTTATCGCCTTATGACGTTGAAGTTTTTTTGTTCGTTAGTTTTTTGGAACAAAGAGTTCCAAAAAAAATAAAAGAATTGCTCCAACAGCAGGAAGTCTGTATTTTGGAGACATTGAAGAGGGTCTTCTTATCTATCGAACATGAAAATCAACATTGATCTTGCTTGAAAAATCTTAAGAAAAGAAAAGAATTGAGCTAGAACAGGATGGGACAAAGCTTAGTTGGTAAAAACTCTTCTAAAGTAAGTAGAGTTTTTATCAAAAATGGATTTGATTTCTTGGGAAAATCTAGGGGTTTAACAAGTTCGGTTCTCATTTTTTCAAATAGGTACAACAAATCTAAAAGTGACCTCATTCAAGCCGAGCAAAAGGTCCAGCAGCTAGAAACCCGATATAATCAGCTCAAAGTGTGTCAAAGTGACAAGAAGTTTTTAAGGACTCAGTAAGCTGGTTGCAGGCGAAGAAACCCGGTAGGTTAATCATTCCACGAGATACTTTTAACTCGTTTTAAAGAATGAATGTACTCATGACCATTGTGAAATTCCAAAAACAGATTGGAAGTGACGTCATCGCTCCGGAATCACGCAGAATGCTCATCTCTCGAAGAGGTTTAAATGTTTTCTTTAGATAATTTGTAATTTATCCTGAAAATTTGTCGTTAATTTGCAGAAGGAGGTATCTTTGAATGCATGGGGTTTGGTTCAGGAGACCCTGAAAGACCGAACTGTTTACCAATTTCATCGGGCAATCAAAGTGGCTCCTGGAGGGACTGTGTCTATTTGGTCCTCATGTATGCAGCTGTTATTAGTCAGCATTGGTTTGGCACAAAACGTGCAAAATTGAGACGTTGTTTTGCTGGTTTTTGTTTTATTATAAAAATGCTGTTCCACCAGTGGTTACAAACAAAGCACTGATTTACAAATGATATCAGGATGATAATCTGGCAATGCATTTCTTCGCAAGTTGTAATCAAGAACAGCAACATTTTTACTTACTCGCCAAACTACCCGCAAAATTTGGATTTTACTGACTAGCAGATACCAACAGAATTCCACAGAAAGGAAACTGTATCTTGTACAAGAGTTTCTAAACTACATGCTAAAGCCTGAACTCTGCATAAGAGCTCACATTGAGCCTATCAAGCTTATTGCCCAACAAATTCGAGCAGTTGGTATTGCCATGGATGATTAGAAATCTGTAGAAAGATTCTCACCACTTTTCCAGGAAGTCTTCATTATTTTAGATGTTCATTTGAGAGCTGTCCGATTGCTGATTGGACTTTAGAAAACTTAACCTCAAGACTCGTAAGAGAAGAGGAACGACTAAATCTTACAAATGGGGGACTCAGCTCTGCTGACCAGGCTTTCTTTGGCGAACACGAAACTTAATCCATTAATTAGAGGCTAAGTCAAGGACGACTGACAAATCAAGCCAATGCCCACCGAGGCTCATCGCATTTGGTGGTTTGTCCAATTTGGAAAACAACAGAATTTATCACTTAGGCGAAGTCCCAATCCTCAAAGAGGTCGAGGGGCATCACTCAATGCACCCGAAACGAACCCGGGCTGCTGAAAAATAAACCGTCTCGCGATTTTTGACGCTGCAGCCACTGCAACAGTTTTGGTCATGAAGTACAGAACTGTGATTTCAAGAACACTGAAGCAGTACACTGTGGGTACTGTGATAAATATGGCCACGAAGAGAAAGAATGCTTCATAAAACAGAGAGATGAGCTGAACACAACTCGCCCTAGAAGACTGCCGAATTGATGGCCTCACAGCATGCTTTTCAACAGAAAATCGTTCCAGAACCGACATCTTTCGAGATTCTGGTGCATCCAGTCATATTACTGATCAACAATAGATGCTGCGTAACTTCACACCATTCGAAACTGACTCAAGGTGGATCAACGGGATTGGTAGACCTCGAACTGCTGTCCTTGGAAAAGAAAATATATACATCGTAACATCAGTCAATGGTGTCAGTAAGAAATTTACTATCAGCGACGTTCTCTATACTCCCTCTATCGGCATCAATCTATTCGCTGTTGGGATCTTTACTGCAGAATGAAGGGAGGTGCACTTTACCAAGTCACGTGCATTCATTGAAAGAAATGGAGCACTTGAAATGACGGCCACCTGAATTGACAACAAGCTCTATGTACCGTCTCGATATCACTGTTTCTCGAGACAATGAAGCATTTATTGCTCGTCCATTTCAGAGATCTCCTCAGGACTGGTATTAATCCATTGGTCAAATCAGCTACAGAAAAATCATGGCCAAAAGATGGCCAATAAAAAGGCTGTGTCCGTGAACTCCCAACTGGATCTCAACCCCCAACCACCTTGTCATGACTGCGCCACGGGCACCTATCTAGCGTAACTTACAACACCAAATCTCACCGCTGGCTACATGAGAGCCATAAGTCTTTTATTCACTAGTCAGCCACAAAGCAATCAATCAGTTGCACGTATATAGTCAGGAATGAAATGCCCAAATGAGGGCTGGTTTGTTGACAACTCTTTCTTAATTGTTTCTTCCAGGTTTCACATGATATACCATCCATCACTGGATGGGTAAGTATTTTCAAATAAAGTTATAATTTTTTATCCTAGGTTGAAGTTGAACCCCACGTCGTTGGCAAATTGTTAGCTGCATTTTTATAGTCATAAGCTAAGGTGCATGTTGGAAATCATGAGTTCATAAACAGTTTTTACCTGTTGATAGTCAGGAACTGAGCTGCATGTTGGAAGTCATGAGCTCCATTACAATTGCCTGTTCACAGTCAGGAATTGAGCTGCATGTTATAGTCATGAGACAAGATGCGGATTGACAGCCATGGGTCCAAACACAGCTGCCTGTTGACAACCAGGTCGCAAAAAAGACGAATTCTATCATTTGAATGTCACGAATCATTAAATTGACACACACACGAATAATAATAACAAATATATTGTTTAAAAATATTATGTTATCCAAACAGAAAGAACTTGTAATGAATAGTTCTTCTTTCATTTGATTTATTATAGCAACTGGAAGCATTGGGGAAAACTATGATTCCTTTACAAAACGGAATACTCGCATCAGCGGCAGTGATCGCAACCGTGGAGGCAGGAAATATTAAGACTGCATCCGAGAATGCACTAGCAGAGCTGAGAAAGTCGGACGAAGAATCACGCAAACAAATTTTCTTACTCCAAGTCTGGATGAAGCATGGCCGGTCGATAGCTGTTACAGCAGGAAGGAAGTAGAGAAGATATAATATACAGGAAGAAGGTTGGATATTTGGAAAATGACCTGGTCAAAATATTTGAAGACCAGGAAAAGATTGACTAAAAACGCGGACGTGATTGTGAATCGGCCAAGGAACGCTCAATTTCAAGTATTGTTGGCAAAGTTAACCAATGATCAAACTTACATAAGTTCCATCAGGACATTCTGTGATTCCTATGTCAATCAACCCAAGACGCCCAAGGAACTTTTGTTGATCAGTCAATGGGGATCACTGCGCCATGCATCCAATATTGCTTAAATTTGTCTACACGTAAAATTCAAGCATATTTTACTTTTTTTTTACCGGCACCTAATTTTTTGTGGTTTTCATTTGTTGGTTTCTAATATAGGCAGCTGACCTCAACATCAATTCGTTAACTTATCACAAATTTGCTCAGCAACAGATCCATTACGCCTTGGGGGACACCGGGGACACTGGTCGGAGCTTTCTCTGTGGTTTTGGAACCAATCCTTCCGTTAGAGCACATCACCGTTCCAGGTTTGTTATGGCATAGCCTACTGGAACTTTCCTTAAGGGCTACCATTAGTCATAATTGATCTGATAATATTGAATTCATATGATGTGATTGGGTAATTTTATTTTTATTAGTGCTGAGCCTCCTCAACCAGCTAAACGTGGACGCCCAGTAAATTTTTTTTTAAATTGTAAAGTAGTAATTGCTATGTATAATGGTCTCATATTATTATATAAATTTGTTAGCTATGTGCTTAGCTATGTGTTTATCGTTCTACCATCCGGCCCGGTCGACCCGGGTTCGAACCCCGTCTAATTTTTGATAAACTTGAAATTCTTATAGAAGATGATGGATCTCGATGGAATGTGTAAAATGTTAAATGAAGAATTGGTGACGCTAGTGTATTTGTGTACTTTTATCTCATTTAATCGAATTTTTTTTCTAGTGACGTTTACTACCACTCCCGTTGGAGATGCAAGTAGCCGATTAGAAGTTCCCGTTCAAGTTACGGAAGACGCTGTTGAACTGCTACAGCACCAGCCAATAGCCATCCAGGATGTTGACAATTAGAGATGATGATCTCGAGGCATCCGACGATGATGAGCCTGTCTGGCACATCTATGAGAAAGCGATGAAAAAGTATGCAAATTATTTCGTTTATGTTTATTTCCTAAGTAATGTGTTTTATTTTTCAGCGAGCGCAAGACGTTATTCGATGGGGTTGGTCACAGCTACCACGAGAAGCGGACCAACAAGCGATCGATAGCGTGGCGCACACAAAGCCGAATTTCTGCCGTTCTCGGGTGTCGCAATGCGATGCCAACTTCACCCTCAGAGTACCTCATACCTGCCCAACCAACCTGGACATCTCTAGGGATGCTTCAATTCTCATGAAAGCGAAGGCACAGGCTATCAGCATGAAAGGGATTCAAAGCAACATTACGATAACTTTGTATTTTTCCCGCTTACTTGTGCAGGATTTGGACAGCTTTTCGGTTTTTCCTTTTCTCGTCACTTTTCAAAAGGTTGACGGTGAACCTAAGGCTATTGCAATGCGGTTATTCGTTTTTCCGCAAAGGAAATTCCAGACAGCCTGTCTGGTTTCATTCATAATTTTTTTTTGGGGGAAAGACATGACCATTGGCTAAATGAACCTATTACTCCTTTTTCTTTCTTCCCACCTTTAGCTTTGTTCCTAGCCCCCCAAATTTAGGACCAAAAGTTAAACATAGTTTCCCGCAATGTGGGTAGGTGGCTTTCAAAATAAAATCGCTGTTCCGATTTTTTTGGGGCAATACTGCACGACTATTGTTTCGAGCGGGTTAGTTGCGGGTGGACCTACTTCTTCGACGGAGTTGGCTTGTATTAAGCTGTTCTTGTTTGCTCTCCCGCTTAGCTATTTCCTACGGTGGGGCAAAAAAAAACAAACAAATCACAATTAATAAATATGGGAGGGCACCAACTTCGGACAACTGCTTACCCTTTCCTTTTCATCGTACAAGTGAGTGACCATTTCATGGTCAGTGTACCAACGCTGTTTATCCATAACCAGAGTGGAAGGCGGCTCGTGTTTTTGTCCAACGTCTAAACAGAAAAGACAACTGTAAATAAAACAAAAACTAGCAAAACCTCAATTTTGCACGTTTTGTACTAAACCAATGCTGACTAATTACAGCTGACGACCAAACAGACAGTGTTCCGCCGGGAGCCACTTTGATTCCCCGATGAAATTTGTAGACTGTTCTGTCTTTCGAGGTCTCGTGAACCAAACTCCACGCACTCAAAAATACACCCTCCTGTAAATTGACGACACATTTTCAGGATAAATTAAAAATTATCTAAAGAAAACCTTTTTACCTCTCCGCTCTTATTGATGAGGCGGATGAATTTTCCATCACATGTAACTTCATCGATTTTAACATTTTCAGTGGGACTAAAATTGATGCTTAAATCGTAGAAAGCGTTGGAGGAGCATTCTGCGTGGGGCGCCACTTCCGATCTGTTTTTAGAATTACACAATTCATGATTACGAGTTAAAAGGATCTCGTGGAATGATTAACTCTCCGGGTTTCTTCGATGTAAACTTCCTTGAGCTGTTTCTGATACACTGGCAATTTAGCCTTCAACTTGTCCCTCTCTGAGACGGCATCCTATCATTTAAAAAAATTCTATTATACTTGCACTATTAATTGGGACTATGGAAATTACCTTGTGTTCTATATTAGCTCTGACCATGCCACCTTTTAATAGATCAAGAGACTCTTTGAGCAAATCATAACGTTTTTTAAGCTGCTGGAACTTTTTATTGGCTTGAATGAGGTCTCCATTGGTTTTATTGGACTTATTTGAAAAATAATAATAAATTAGAACCATTAAGAAAACAAATCCATTTTTGATAAAAACTCTACTTACTTGCGAATAAATTCTGCCAACTCAGCTTTGTCCCGTCCTGCTTCCAGCTCAATTTTTTTCTTATCTTTGGTTGTTTCTTGCAAGATTTGATTGATGCGTTGTATTTCTTTATCCAACAAAGCCGCCTCCCTAGAAGTAATGTTTTTAGTGGTTAGTGATCTTTAGCGATAGTGTCCGCTCTTTCATCCATCTACCCCACACTCTTTTCAACTGCGCAGTCTTTGAGGGCGTGCCATAATAATAAATATTTTGATACATAGATAAGAACTATAACTAAATTTCTCAACTTACGCATCCATGGGTCCCGGTTTTTCGTGTCCGCACCCCTCCAAACAAAGGCATTAGCTGTGGAGACAAAGGTATAAGAAGGCATAATCACCTCTTCTCCGGGTTTGAGATAAAAAAGAAGAGCTGCCATTTCCAGAGCGGCCGTTGCTGATTGGGTTAGAAGCGCTTTGTGACAGTGAATCTGTTGTTCAAGCCATGTATGACAACACTTTGTAAAATGCCCATCCCCCGACAGTTGAGCATTCGAACACGCTTCAGCGATATAGACCAACTCTTGGCCTGTCACATAAGGACGATGACGAGAGAAGACAAGGTCAAGAAATCCTTAGTTTTTTTGGACGAAAATAATGAAGAGAAAATTGAATAAAAAGAGCCAAAATCACAAGTGCCCAAAAAACATGCCCAATCCTTATAAAATGGACCCAAGGAAGAAATTTCAAAACAACTTTTTCTGTGCCCTTTGGAAGGAAAACCCCTTGAAAAAATCCATTGACGGAAACCGTTTGAGCTTTCTGCCATCCTGTAGTGGTGCGTACCTTGGCCTTCCAATTGGCATTAAATTTTTGGCTGAGAAAAAGCAAGGACGGTTGGGGATTTGTGATCTCATATGCCACTTAATCCCCCTGCCCGAAGATATGATGAGGCTTGAAAGTTTCCATTTGGCGGGGATCATCAATTTTTAGATCTCCGTTTGTCGCAAGGGGGGAAGAAGAAACGATTTGAAGGGCTTTTCCCATCCGAGAGTCAACCCGATAAATATAAACCCCACTGACCTTTGGCTTAAATTTTAGATGCGGATGCGTTAAAAGATGGGGGGGGGGAAAGCATCAGGCCAATATTGGTCACCAAAAAAACAGCGCTGTCATAATCAGGATTGATGCGGTCGTTATATCCCCCAAAATAAAGTGCTTCCCTTCCTAATTGATTCAATAAGTGATTATACCTTTTTGGAGAAAGGCTGTTGTAGCTATGAACAGAAAATAAATCCCAAAAAGCTTTTGTATTATAAGGAATGAGGCGATTGTTTTTGAGAGACTGCGCTTTTTTTAATAAAGTGAAAGTCCATAAGGAGCAACTGCATATCTCGTCCCCAAAGGAATAAAACGTCGAATGTTTTCTATAAAAGGCGAGGTAACCGCAATATGTGCTGGGTTCTGACGCAGAATGAGGGGAAATGAGAAAAAGCCAACACTGACGGCGAGAGCAAAAAGCATCACAAAAGGACGGAATTTGGAATATTGAGTAACAAAGCATCCCCAAAGAGAGACAAAAAATAAAAGGGCTGAGATGCGCATTTTAATGTTGTGAACCCAACAATAAATATCCTCTATTAAGGGAATCAATAAAAGCCCTATGAAAATAAAAAAAGGGCTTTTTTGAACTGGGGCGTACGAAGTTGAGTTGCTAAATCATGCGCTTCATAAGCAGATAAGATGATGAGAGGCAAAATGATCAAAACAAGAGGGAAAGAATACGATAAATGAATTCCTAAATAGTCTGTGCAAAAAAAGAGCCTTTGACAAAGTCATCAGTAAAAAAACAACAACAGCAAACCACCAATCACATTTGTTTGTGAAATTCAGGACGTTTTCTTGTTTAACCTTGATCAAAGTAAGTTAACTATTTATATGTAAAAGTAGTCACTATGAATATTTTGCAATTGGAATGAATGTTTGGTTCTTGCAGTTTTCCTCCATATAAATTAATTTATTTTTAAATTTACATAGGATGTATGAAGGATACAGAGGACATGGCTACAGTTATGGTCGTTCCACCATAACTGTAGGTCAAGCATCTTCAATTGGTTACCTTGGAGGAGACAACGAGGAAGAATGTAGCAACAGTCGATTCAACAGAAGAAGGGGAGAAAGGTTGGCTGATGCAGCGATTCCTACTTTGTCGAATAATGCAAGATTCCCTCCCACCACAGCACCTATTCGAGCTCCAGTCGCAGCTCCTATTCCAGCTCCCACCGTAGCACTTATTCAAGCTCCCATCGCAGCTCCTATTAGTGCTCCAGTCGCAGCACCTATTCGAGCTCCCACCGCAGTTATTGGACTTGCTGCTACTGCTGGTCGTGGTTGAGCTCTTGCTGCTGCTGCTGGAAATGATGCTGCTGCAGCACCTATTAGAGCTCCAGTCGCAGCTCCTATTCGAGCTCCCACCACAGTTATTGGACTTGCTGCTACTGCTGGTCGTGGTCGAGCTCTTGCTGCTGCTGCTGGAAATGATGCTGCTGCAGCATCTATTACAGCTCCAGTCGCAGCTCCTCTTCGAGCTCCAACCGCAGTTATTGGACTTGCTGCTCCTGCTGGTCGTGGTCGAGCTCTTGCTGCTGCTTCTGGAAATGCTGCTGCTGCAGCAACTGGAAATGATGCTGCTGCAGCTCCTGAAATTGCTGATCCTGCAGCTCATCTTCGCCCACGCCCAGCTGATCCTCCTCTAAGATGTCATAAAGGAGTGCTGTTTGACCTGTTCAACTTTTTGACGAAGCATGTTGGGGCAGCAGCGATTATCAAAAGCGTCTAAATCGAAGGTGGTTCCCGAACAACAATAACAGAATGACTAAAAAATAATTTATTCATCTTTTTCATTCTTTTCTTAACAATTTTACAGGTTACTCATTTGTGGCCAATTTCTATGCCCATAACAATCAGGTAGCGGAAAATAAAAGGCAATGTGCCACAATATTTATTAACCACTTGATTGTTACGGGAGCAATGACCATTGATGATCAAAAAGGGGAGAAATTCGATTGTCAACAGCCTAAAGGCTGTAAATGCGTCAAGGGGCAACTTCACAGTCCACAATGCCCGTACAAAAGTGGATAATTTCCTTGGCCGCAACGTGATGAAAAGTGAAACTGGAGATCCGGGGCATATTGCTGCTACCTGCGGTACCTCCACAATAACCAAAGTAAGTTAATTTTAGAAATTAAAAAATGTTAACTGTTTTTTAATTTTTCCAATTTTTTTAGTCGCAGTTTACGCAGAAAAGATCGCTACCCGTAAGCAAGAGGCTCTTAATCTAGCTTATCTGGAGTTTGCTGAAAAATTGTTCGCAGCTGGATAAATTCCGGCTGATCGAGCCTAAATACTTTCTGAAATTTTCTAAACATTTAGATTTTTTGAAAGACCAGAGCTATAAACTACTAGTCTATAGCTCTGGTTAGAATCAGAATTTTGCTCCACTCATTTTTTTTATTGGAAGAGAGATATTATCACAAACCCCAACACAGAACTTTTCGTTTGAAATTTTCCTAAAATTATGATTTTTTAAAAGACCAGAGCTATAGACTCCTAGTCTATATCGGGAGAAAAAGAGAGAAGAAAACGAATATGTCGTTTTATATACTAGCTATAGACTCCTAGTCTATAGCTCTGGTTAGAATAATTTTTTTTTTACTGTTTTCCTTTTACAACCTTGACTGTGTATCAGATTTACTTCTTTTCGCTCCTATCTTCTTTTTTTTCATTGGAAGAGTTTTTCTCACAACCCCAACACAGAACGTTTTGTTGGAAAAACACAAAAATACAAAGAAGTTTCAAATTTAATCAGCAATACGAATTCAAATTTATTTGGCAACGTAGCATCACTTTTTGGCCAGTGTGTGTGTGTCAATTTTAATGTTGTGGATCGTCTCTATCAATGAACAGAAATGCAAAGAATTAGGACAAATCAAGAAAGTCCGAGGCTTGTTGACAACTATTGTACACTTTTTATTTGCGAGGGATAAAGTTGATTGTTGTATTCTTGTAAAGAATTTGTTAGATGCAGATTCATTGCCTGAAGACACGAAAGATTTTGGCACAAAGTCTTCAAAAGACAGATTATTGGTTTGTAGTTACTGTCCAAATGTTATTAACTCTTGTCGTTTTCTCTGTTAATGAAAGTCACACTTTTGTGCCACATCAAATGTATTTCGCATACTAAAACAGTGGTACCGAAACGAGAACCAGCCACTCGGTTACAGGCGTATTATTTTAGGAGCATTACTTTCTCTTCCAGTACACCTTCAGTTTTTTTAAATTGTTTCTGAGTCTGCACGATTGAAACCAGATGTTGCGTTTCTTATGTGTTATTTTCCCCCCCTGGGTGGCCTCAAAAATATTTCACGCACATTTGTGATGTTTCTTTTTCCTGAAATGTGGGGAAATCCTATTTCTCCTTTTCCCTCCACTTTTAACTGGTATCTTTTGAGACTCCTTTTGACACCAATGATTTGTTTTTTAGCTCTTTGTAGCATCAAGAATTATTTTCGCCTGACTTGGGGCGAAACTATTTTTATTTATGTTTCCTAATAAGAAGAAAAATTAATAACACAAATCTGAGTAAATGAGTGAATGAAAATCAATTTACCAAATACTCTGCATCAAGGGTACTTATAGAGAACCGTATTGGGTTAGCATTCCACGAAACAAATAACTCGATTAGTTTTTCAGGTATCTGTCGCTTAGTATACCTGCTGGTGACTTGATTATTCGTTATAATCCACAAAAAATTCTTATGTCTGGTTGTGGGATTATTCTATTATGCTACAATATTTAAGACGTTTGGATATACCCCATTTCACTACTGTTACAATGTGCCATTTTCTTACTAAAAGTATGTGAAAGTATGAAAATTGGGGTTTTTCCCTACTTTTTCCGCACTTATGATAGTAAAATGAAAGAATCTACCATGAATGGTAGGGAACAAAAAGTGAGAGTGCACTCTCACTTTTATTAGCAGCGCTATTAATCAAATTTATATATAAAATAATTTAATTAAAATTAACTTACATATGAATAGGCAGCAACGTGGATTTAAAAAGTTGCGGAATAAGAAATGGAAGAGTAGAAAAATTTGCGTCGCAGGCTATATTTTCCTAAGATCGTAAAATCGGTAAAATGCCTTGGCATATGAAAACAAGTGTTGTTCCTGTTCCAGTATAAACCCTTCCATGATAAAAGAGGGAATTTCCATCTTTAGTCCTACTATTGGGATAAAAACGCCATAACGTAATAGTATCCAACAAAAATATACTTTCATTTTTTTCATACATTTGACATCGCCCCAAAAGTTAGGAAAAAGTTCTGGGTTCCCCTAATAAATGCAATGAAATAAACGAATTGCTGGAACATTAAATACTTCTAATGTGGATTATTAATTAAAGCTTCCCCTGCTTCGTCGATAGATTGTGGACGGCGTTTACCTCTTCCTTCGCGCTGCATTGACAGTTGAAGTTTGCTGTCAAATGCAATGACAACATTAGGATGTCTATGTAATAATAAGAGGACTTATTTGAGGTGTAACGCTGCAATGGTTCCTACAGTTTCCTGACTTCTTCAAAAATCGCCCGCATCGGTTTGTCTTGTTTCCCGAGCTCTGATCCACATTTCGTTTTTAGTCGAGGGTAATTAAGTTTTAACCTCGAAAAAAATGTATGCAGAAATTTTTTTAATTAGCTTTGTTATTGTAGGGTTTAAGGTGTTACATCCAAAACCCTCCGTGAAAATATTATAAATTTCTGTAAAAAAAATCAATTTTTTTTTATTTTCGTAAAAATATAGTACAATTATAAATAAATTATTTAAAAAATTCCCTCGTGTTCTAGATGTCTTTTATTTTATAAGTTATCAAATTTTTATAAAAATAACGTATAAAATAGCTTATTTATGATATTAATAGTGACAGACAGTCAAATTATTTTCAGCCGCGCGGCAGCCGCGGTTTACATGGCGCCTTATGGCCAAGCGGCCTTGACCAAATTAAGTTTTCCCATTGAACTATAATAATTAAAAATAAGCGGCATTCGCAAAAAAATTAACAAGATAATGCCCAATTGATTGTAAAAAGGCCAATAAAAAGCGATTTATAGCTTTATAATTATTGATTGGCAAAAAAAATATATGCTTCTTGCCGATGACATTTTATTCCTTTACAAGAATTGTCCTTTTGTAAAATATCTTATGGCTTCTTCTCCATGCAGCATACAAGAAACAAGAGTGAGTTTCCATTTTAGAACTCATCAAGGGATTCTAAAGTCATTAAAAATAGCATGTCAGTGGAATTAAACAAGAATTAAGTCAAATAAAAAATGTGATTCCCCAACAACATATCAGTTTTAAGATTTTAATCGTCCAAAAGAAATTCTGATAGTTCTGTAAAATAAGACATTTAAACTACCCATAATTCCATAATAATATTAAGTACATTTTAGAAGAATAAGTGTAGTAAACTGATGATACTGAAATAAACTAACACTTTAGATATTATTATGCAGTTTTGCTGCGACTCCACTACCAATAATTTTATGTTTGAGAATCAATCTAAATATAGCCGATGATTGCTATTGGAACACGAGCGATATGGTCAAAAGTCAAGAAACCTCTTTCCCTTCTTGTCTTCTCGTCTTGTAAACTTACATGCATAACAAGTGATTTCAACAGCATGTTAGCATTTTATTTCCATATTTTTGTAGAGACATTACAGTATGAAAGAATTTTTATGTGATGTGACGATGTGCCTGTGAATATGGTTAATTTTTTAACCATTTCAATAACAGTATCAAATGAATCCCCAAGATAAATAAATAAAATAAAATAAATAAATAAAACAAATTGTTAACACAAGAAATGATATTGGGTCACCTTATTCAGGCCACCTTTATCTTTGGGAATTTTTTTGTTCTATGTGTATTCAGAATCTTTTGGGATCTCTTCACTCGTGAGTAATGCCATTGCCATGCACTACTCCCGCAAATAATTTAATAATACTAACTTTAAATTCTTTTTCGTCTGAAAGAAACCAGAACTGACAGAGAAAAAAGTAACTAGGTGACAATTACAAATGGAATTGTCATTTACAATTTAATTTGACAATGTTTTGCAATTATAAATTTTATTGTTATAGAGATATTCAAAGCTTCTAAAGTTGCTTGGGTGTTAACGTAGAAAAACCAGTTGAATCATGTGCCATCTACATTTCTCATATGTTTCCCAAACGATTTGGAGGTTATCCACAATACGGCGATTCCGGTGCTGGACCGTCTGGCGGCTATCAGGAAGGATATACGCCAAGAGGGCGTGGAGGCTATTCCTGTGGAGGGAGACAAACGACGGTCAAAGAAGAAAGGAAATGTTATTTGTGCGGAGCAACGGATCATTTTATCAGAAACTGTCCCAAAAACACCCACAAAGAGTAATTAATTTTGACTGATTCAATACAATGGCCTTTACACTTTTTCATTGCGCGATCTCAAATCAAGTTTTATTTGTCATTAGCCACAAACAAATACAATTTGTTTTTTACAGGAATTCAGATGAGATTATTGAATCTAAAGACGGGAAGAGACGGTTCGAATAAGAAGAGACTTTGCTGGGACGGGTAAAGAAGTGTAAATCTGAGCATCAAGGAACAAAAGGTTACTCTCTCAGCGAGCACTTCCAGCGATTATTGTAATTGACACGAGACCAAGACTACCAGATAACTTATGATCTAAAGGTGGCCTATCAGCATATAAAAATCCACCCTGTCAAACAAAATATCTCGGCGCAGCCATACCAAAGCCGAACGGCGAGATTCAATATCTCATCTTCCTCAATCTTCCCTTTGGACTCTCCTCTGCTGTCCACTGTATCACAAAGATCCTTAAGCCGGTCAACGCTTTTTTACACGAGAAAGCAATGCGCCATTTAATCTATTTGGACGACGGCAGAGTAATAGCAGTTTCACAACGCCAAGCAGAAGAGCATATCGTATTTGTTTACGATGTTTTGCAATAGTAAGGATTCATTATTGAAACAAAGAAATCTGATTAAAAAGATGACGCAAGTCAATCGAAAGAGAACTTTGGCTTGATCATTGACACCGGCAGCGTGGCGGTACGACTTGCAGTAACAAAAAACAAAACAGCTCAGCTTACAACAAGTAAACAAAACGATTAACCATGGGTCAAAGTTTATTTCAGACAGGGATCTCGCTGAAATCGCTAAAATAGCTGAATGTCGCCAGCACACTTGAAAAAATTGTAGCCATGGAACCGGCTATAGGACCAGTTGTTGTCATGGCTGCAAGAGCAGCGTATATTGATTTGGACAAGGCAGTCGAGTAAACAGGATGGGGCACACGCTTAGTTATGAGTGAAGTGTTCATCAACGGGATGAAATTCTTTGTCGAGAATTGCTACAAATTTGAAAATTAACCGATCGGCAGCCAACGAAATATCAGTTGTGTCAATCATCGGTCCTCAAAACTCTTTCACGAAGCAAAGCTTCGTTGCCAACCATGCTCGAACAAATGAAGAAAATATTTTGGCCAGTGACGCCTCCGGTTTTGCTACTTGCGTTTCTCTATCAAAGGTAAACATCTCTATTTCCGGGGCGTGCTGAGTGAGTTAGAACGAGAATCGTCATGTGGACATAGGGAACTACTAGCAGTCACGAGGACTCTAGAATACTACGAACGGATCGGCGTGTCTACTAACAAAGCATTAACTATCTACTGGCTCACCGACGGCCAAAACATAGTCACATTCCAGACAAAAGGATCAGGAAAAAGACACATCTAAAGTGAAATGTTTAGGATAATTATTTGTGCCAACGACTCAACATTACAAACATTCCGATTCACCGGTCACACTATGAAATACGGTGAAAAAAATCATCACCAACTTCTTTTTGGATTTCTTTCAAAGTACGCCGGTACATCCTTTGACTAGACACAGTCAAGGTGAAGAATCTCCATCAGGCACGTTTGACCGTCTACGGAGATCCATTACTTTCAATCATTCAGTATAATGGAGCAATCAAAAACAATTCGTCCTGCTCATACATATAACATAAACAATCTTTGTGTGGACAAGTTTATGACTTAGTAAGTTAATATATTCAAATTTTTTTAATATTATTCAAATCATAATTTTTTATTTGAATAATTAATAGGGCGTTCCTGCCAGGAACTTCGTTTGATGTCTACAAAAAATGGATAGAAAAAGAAATGAGGATCAATGGCTACTACCATCCTCAGATTGTTTTGCGGGTCTTGGATGATTTGTTACTAACCATGAGATGTGACATCACCCCGAAAAGTAAACTTTTTCGGGGTGAGATACATTTGCACGAGATACATTTGCCGACTTAAATTTTTCATCAAAGGAAGCTGTAAGTTTCATGTTGTGTTCTTTGAGAAGATATCGCATTATTAATTTATATAAATTTCTGTTCTAGTGTACCAAGAGATGGAGGAGTCGAAAACGAAACAGCTGGCGAAAGTTAAAGCATACATGAAGATGGCCTCCAAATTGTACAATTTAAAAGTCAATGGACCATACATGCCTCTGTCAAAACAAGAAAAAAAATGTTGTGAAATGGCTGAGCGATCAAAACCGTCAAGTCCGTCTGGGGGCGGCAAGTCGTCTGAGTCAACTAGTATTTGGTCAAGAGCGCGTCGATCCACTGTTTTCCTAGATCTACACAAAAATCAAGAAAACAGAAAACTCGTCATTCAGGTAGACGTCGCTGCATGCCCTCAGAGCCGATATCACTCAGGCCGGCGACAACATGAGTGAGCCCATCCGCAAGTCCATCTTGGCCAGTCTGCAGTCGATGCTATCGCATCCGGAAGAAAAAACGCGATCGGCCGCCGCCGGATGTCTTGGCGCCCTCTTCCGTCAACTGCCCGCCGACGAACTGGTAACCCTGTTTAACAACTACTTGATTCAAGACGATCCGTCGCTGGACTGGACTCTGTGTCACGGAAAGAGCGCCTGTCTCTCGGTGACCTCAAGGAAGCGGCCGAGAAAGTCTACACGCCGGAATGGCGCGATAAGTTGCACCGTGTCCTCCTCAGTTACCTGGCGGACGACCGGTTCCCATCCTGTCCAACAACATCCGGGCCATCGGCTTCCACTGAAATCACCTGATGACGAGCGGCTGCACTAGCGGCAGCCCAGTCTCTTTACCACCATCGTTATGCCTGGCGTTCACCAAGACTCTGAATCACACCAGCAACGAAGTGAAGAAGCTGGTGGCGCAGACGAATCACTATTTGGGCCGTCATCAAAAAAAGTTCCTCCCCCTAAATTTATTGAAGTTTTGACGCCGCATCTGGTCAACGCACTCCTGGAAGAGAAAACTGCAGTCCAGTCGGCCTGCAAGGTGGCCCTGATGACCCTGATTACCCTGATGACCCCCTCCACCCCACAAGACATCAGTGGAGGAACTTAATTGACGCTACGCTGGTGTCATAAAAAAAAGAAAGGAATAAAAAGCAGGAGCGGAACCATGTTACAATCGTACTCGTTACTACGTTAATCGTGTCTCCAAATGCTGATTAAAAGCTTTTCCTTGTTCTCCCCGACTCTGTATCAGATTACCTTCTCTTCGCTCCTCTTTTTTTTTTATTAGAAGAGAGAGATAATCACAACCCAAACACAGAATTTTTTGTTGGACATTTTCTGGAAATTTGGATTATTTTTTTAAGACCATAGCTACAGACTCCTAGTCTCTAGCTCTGGTTAGAATCAGATTTTTTAAATGTGTACTACTTGTTCCCCCCGACTCTGAATCACATTGTCTTCTCTTCGCTCTTCGCATTTTTTTAGTGGAAGAGAAAGATACTCACAACCCCAATACAGCATTTTTTGTTGAAAAACCACAAAAATACACAGAAGTTTCAATTTCAATCAGCTATACGAACGGAATTTAACTTTATTTTGCAACGTAGCGTTTATGGCATCACTTTATGGCCACTGTGTGTGTCAATTTAAATGTTGTGGGTCGTCTCAATCATTGAACAGAAAAGTAAACAAATAGGACAAATCAAGAAAGTCCGAGGCTTGTTGACAACTATTGAACACTTGTGAAAAAAATTACAAGAATTTGGATTCTCTTGAAATCTTCGATTAATTGAATCTTCATTTGTCAAATTTGTAATTAGCACTTCGACGAATAATTACAAAATGAATTGATTACCAAATTTGATGGTTTGCATGTAATCGACGACATTTTTTATGCCACGGGTGTGACCTTGTCATACCCGTTTCGGATGACTGCTGTCAACATGTACATGATGCTACTAATTGGGGAATAATTGGGGAATAATTTAATTAGGGTTACGAAAAAACATTGACAGAAAGAAAAACAAGTTAGGAAAGATTATAAAAAGACAGTGTTTAAAAATTAGTTTAAATTGAAAATAAACAAGTGAATTTCAGTTTTCCACGTAATGAACGGGATTGATGCAAGTCATGCATCATTCATACATATCAAACAGGACATAGGAATAAAAATAACAAAAATTATTATCTAAGTAATGGCACTGAAATTGTTGCTGGTGTCAAGACAATACGAACACAAGCAACACTTGCAATATCATGCTCTTACGGTGGCTTGCTCAGTCCTCAAATATGCATGAAGGACATTGGCAATGATATTTGTTTTATGTAAATAGCATTCCACTAATTTTGAATAGGTTACACTCTTCTTCTTAAGCGTCAATAAGCATTTTACTGCATTCATAGTTTTGTTTACCTTCCCAAACAGCATGGAACTGAGAGCTTGGAGAGCGATCTGCGACTCAATAGTTGATACCACTTCACATTTATGTCATTTTTTGTTTCATTTATCTTTGTGCTGCCATGTAAGTTTGAAAATAGTGATTGGTCGGTTCTTCTTCGAAATTTTGTTGAACTTACAACTTACTTAAACTAGGTCTTTACTTCCAAACTTGTTATTCCAATGGAAGCAGCAGACGACACATTTTTTCCAACAACTGTATTAGCGCAATCTATAAGAAATCGATAGAATCCAATAACAATTAGACATTCATAAAAAAATATAGCCAAGGCCTTTGCACGGATAGCCAAAGTCATTGCATGGATCGCCAAAGCTTTGACTAATGAAAATAAATAATAGCTGTCAAATAAAAAAAATGTGGTCTCAAGTCTAAGTGTCATGGTTGTTGGTTAGCAGCCTGTTTAATGTATGAAATTGTATCACTTGAATCTAAATAAAAATTTTTTGTGATTAAATTTCTATTGAAATAATCAATAATTGAAATTTTTAAATCAAAAACTATTGTGGCTGTATAGAAAAAAAAATTTCAAAGAAAAGATTAATGTTTTTTAAACAGATTTTAAAAAAAGGACAAAATCTTTTGAAAAGCCCAGTAATATCGGGAACATGTATTAGTCTTTTGGAAACTGTGTAAAACACGAGTATTAGACAAAACGTTACTTTAGCATTAAAGAAAGAAGATCGCAATCCTCTTTTTCTTCTTCTTCTATAATTGACATTCGGTTTTGAATGCCAATTATTTCTTCATCCGTAAGATTTTTGTTTACATTGTTAAGATTTTTTCTCCCTACGTCCAATCCATTAATAAATAGTCTGGCATAGCAATTTAGCCATAGCTCAACAGTCCATGGTAAACTATAAAATCAACAAAATTTGTTTGTAATTATAATTTAAAAAGAAATTATAATTACTTTAGGAATACCTGCTTCTCATTGAAGATTTTTAGCATATCTGAGACATTTAGAGTAAATGGATTACGGTATATGCACCTGCAACAGTCTCTTGGCCAACAAGGAAAAAGTGAACATTTGATTTTGGAATTCCGAAATCCTCAAAGTCGTTCAACATTTCAATCTGAAGACAATTATTTAGAATTAATTCTGTAAATATAATTTCTAATAAATTATATTTACCAAATTCGATGGTTTACAGAAAATTGAAGACATTTTGGATGCTACCAAAGTTACAGAATCCATCGTAGAACGAACGACGCATTTTGACTGGTATACGATATCAGCAATCGGCATGTAAGTTACATTTTTTCATCTTTTAATGGATGAATTGTAACGAGCAAAACTCCTTCTACTTGAACCAATTGGCGGCATTGATACTTGTACGTGAGTTGCGATAGTTGGCATCATCCTGTAATGAATGTTGAATATTAGTACTGATGCCAGTAGTAATATTTTTTTTCGCCATTTACATGTTGGTAGTGTAAAAGTTTTTCAATTCGTTGTAAACGCTGCTGTCGATGACATTTTTTCGTGATTGTCTAGCAATGGCGAAAACAAAATTTATTGCTTTCGAAGTCAACGGTGGCAAGATGAAGTTGCTCAATGTTTTTTTTCTGTATCAATTTGTTAGTAGAAAGATGACCGGTATGACATGAAGTGCACAAATGTTAGTTTTTGAATTTAAAAGTGCGATCAACTTTTTCAAGACAACGGGAACAAGTTAGACCCGATGGCAAATCATTCACGTGGCAATCCAAAAAAATTTCAATATTGTAACAAACACTAGTTGCAATATTTAATTCACTAGCCAGGTGAGCAAATTTATCTGAAACAATAATTCGTTGTCATTAACATCATGAACTAAGAATAGTATTTGTGATTTAAATTACCTTTAATAATCATTTAAAATTCTTCAAAACAACCATCTCTTTTAATTATCTGTTTTACTAGTTCCAATTTTTCTAGTGCTAGATCTTTGTTCGGCGCCATCTTTTGCAGCTGAAATGTGAGCTAAAATATTCGACATGTGGATAAGACACGACCTTTATGGTACGACCAATAATCCATTATTTATAACCAATTTTAACTATCGATTAATTACTACACGTATGTTGTGAACCAGTTGAGGTCAGATAAAATTTGTTTGTGAAATAAAGTGTGCTGGCTTTGTGTACTTGTTTGGTTCTTAAAATGGATTTAAAGGTCAACAATACAACTTTTCCGGATGTGGAGGTATGTAATCCTTTTTTTACATTTGTATGTTGTAATGAAATAAGTGCGTATTATTTAAATTAAATCCCACAGAAATTTGAAAGTTTGCTTCGTTTAAAAATATTTGAAGAATAACACTATAAACCAACAAATGCAATCGATAGATCACACGTGTGAGACTGGAATTGGTTGTTTTCGCACAGAGTTAATGCTTATTGTCAATGTGGAAAAGTCGTGTGCCAAAGAGATGAATGAATAATCAAAAGTGTGTTGTAGGGTTTTTGGTTGCAACGTACCAATTTTAATCGGTGAATAACAGAACGAAACATGAGAATCGTGTACATATCACTCCAAAAATATTTTGTGATTGTTCATGGTTTCTCGGAAGCAAAATACTGCTGGAACAACACTGCTCTCACTTCCATTACATTCCTGGTAGTGATGTTGAACGTAGTAATTCTGTAACACATCGTGACTGGTACTGTTCTTTTACTCTTTCTCATGTCCACTTTAATAAATATTTCAAATTATAAATACTAATTATATTTTGAATAGTGATGTAGCAACAAACGACGTTGGTCGGGTTTTTTTCCAAAGATCCAAAAGAAGACGATCAACTTGTAGATGAAACTTATCAGAACAAACGTCAAACAGTATATTTTATAAATATTTGTTATTTAATTTTAAATAACAAATATTTCCTAAACAAAGACAACGAGTGGGATTATAAATGGAATAATCTGGACTTAAACATTGAATCTTCTGCAGGATGACTCGTAATTCAAATATTATTTAAGTTATTGTTAAAATTATGAACAGGAAATAATTTAGAATTTTAGAATTGCAAATGATGATGTCTCAACGGTGGCTGATGTTCATTATCAGGAATATGTCTTAGATATTTCTATGTGTGATCGTGGAAATATCGCACTTGGGGGAAGATTATGATTGGTTGCTATCGTTCATATTAAAAGAAAATGGTGGTTTGTATAAAACAGAAGATGTTGTTGGTGTTAATGGAATACTAGTTGGCCGAAATTATTGTCCTGAAAATTTTGTGATGGGATTATTGCAAGAGGGGCCAAACCCTGAAATTTTTTTTATATGCAAAATACAGAATAATTAATTTGTATATATCTTTAATTTAGACCACATTTAAGTGTAAGAGTGATGTGTCAAAAAGTGTAAAGGTTTCGCCGAGTGAAAATATTGACGCATCTTTACCTTCTACGTCTTTTAAGAAACCATCAATACCTTTTGTGAGAGGCTGTGCAAAAGTTTCTGAACCACAAATTCCGGGAATCGTTAATTAAATTTAAAAATTACAATTATTTTTTTGTGTTTAATTGTAATTTTTTCTTTCCCTTAGAAATCTGCCAAACGAAAGCATTTCTTGATTCGCATCAACAACTTGAGCCCAAATGTTACCTTTAATATGCTTGCCGACTTTTGTTCCCAGTGTGGCAGAGTCGTATTTATTTAAAAAGTTCATGAGACATATGGCTTGTTGATATTGACGTTGATGCTGCAATTGTAGCCGCCTTCGTTGCAAAGTTCGGAAAATATTGCCACATTTATAACACTACGTTACGTGTGTTCTCCAGAAGTCATATGGCAATGTCATCAACGATAAAACTGAAAAATGGAAGGTATTACCATCAAATAATGATTATGTTATGGAATTAAATAGTAATTGTTATTTTATTTGTTGTAGGTGTTGATTGAAAGTTATAACTGTTCCAAGCTAGTTGATTTGTGATTTGAATATCAAAGTAAGCTATTTGAAAAAGAACAATTTCCAAATCTGGTTTAGCAGTTTAAAGTGCTAATTGAATGTGAGAATTGTAACTTGAACTCGATGCCATGGCATCGGCGACAACCGGCGGCGGAAGTGAATTATAGAAAGGTACGGCCTGGATCGTTTTTGTAGAACGTGAATCTATTCTTTGGAGCCGGTCGTGTAGCCACCGGCCGCTCCACCAAGGCTTTGCCCAGAGTTGAATTAATTATGCCAACTCGGTTGGAAAGACCAAATTACACCTCCGTTCCTCTACATAACAAGTTATTTATGCAATTTTTGAAACTATCCACAATATCGGCGGTTATTTGAATTACCTGCCGGTGGCGCCAATTGGTTATTTTGTTTTCGTTCATCCTTGGGAGAGAGAACAAAAAACGACGTTTTGGTGGAAGTCCCGAAGCGAGCAATACCCAGCCCTTGATTCCAACTTTGACCACTAGGGACCCAAATCAAAACAACAATTTTCTGCTGTTTTTTCTTAGAACTGGCAATGTGGGGTCTCAGGTCCAGTTCCCGAAATCTGGCAATTTTTCAGAAATGTACACTGGGGTAGTCACTTTTTCCTGTAGATGCTTATGGAGCGATGTTTCTCCTTCTTCTCATCCTCCTAGAAGCAAATTACCAAGAGAATTTTCAGCACAAATTATCAAAGTGCTTAATCTCCCGTTATGGCTTATCAAAGACGTCAGGAGGGATATTTGCCTTCACCCAAATCAACCAAAAATCAGTACATAAGATACAAGAAAAAAAAAATAATTCTTGTTAAAGTAAAATAATTTTTAAAAATCACCAGAAGTTTGCTCTGCTTCTTGCCAAAGCATTCAATTTAAAAGCTGGTCGTCTTACGGGCGCCTTTGAAGTTCCATTTTCAATGCAGAAATCTGCAAATTGATTAGACAATATCTTTCCACGGGTTTCTTTTCAAACAACGACTTTCTCTATTTAGGTGGAAGAACTGAAACAGAACGGATCCAACATTCCCGTCACACCTTCAAATCGTATCGAATACATTCATTTGGTTGCGGACTACAAATTAAACAAGCAAATCCGTTTGCAATGCAACGCATTCCGCCAGGTATAATGTGTGATTTTTCACTGTTTCATTTGCCAGTCATTCACTGTTCTATTGCGTCGCAGGGATTGGCGAATGTCATCGATATCGAGTGGTTGCAAACTTTTAGCTACCGAGAGTTGCAGGTTTTGGTGTCAGGTGCATACTCACCGGTTGATTTAGAGGACCTAAAACAACACACGCACTACTCCGGTGGCTACTTTTCAACGCATCCAGTCATCCAAGGATTTTGGAATGGAAGAAGTTCCGTCAGCGGAAAGCCCTCAAGGGCCTCTTGTACTATTAGGGCTGCCGTCTGTATTTTTTTTTCTGGTTCTATCGCATAAGAACTCTTTACCTTTGAAAAAATAAAAAATAAAAAGTACTTTAAGGAGGAAATAGAAACGTATTGGGAGTCAAAGTTGAAGTGAAAAATACCATCTCACAGCCTATGAGACGGGCAGACAAATGAACCGCGAACTTGAGCGAGAAGCCGAAAAAGGGATAGCAACAACACCCAAATGTTCATTGTTGGCTACTCGTTTCCGTCCAGGTAAATGGCAGATATCCAGTCATAAAGAACCTTATCCAAAATACAAATATTTAAAAGCCTTGAAGAACGCATAAGTAATATTTAAAAAAAGTGGATTACCCTACAGCTCCGGCCGTGACGAACGTAATGACGATATATTGAAGTTCGAACGTAAAGGTGTAGGCGACCATTCCGGCCACTGCTAATCCATACACCACAAGAGTTGTTTCCCTAAATAAAGCAGAACGCTAAAGTCAGCTATCTAGCAAAAATAGAGTATCACGAATTTTCTTTTTTACCTGAATTTGTGCGTTTTGTCAAGAATAATACCACACACTACCGAGCCGAACATGCCGCAAACGACGATCGTCAAGCCAATTTGACCCGCATTTTCTTCTTCACCCTGAAATTTAAAAAAAAAACGATTATTTTTACGTGCATTTCTTTGACATAAAATAATGATAATAACTCAATAATGTTGTCATTTTAAACTTCACATAATGCAGTGAGGTATAGCCTATATAAATTTAAAATACCGGAAAATGTCGAAGCACAGTTTGGTTGAGCAGGGTTGACATAGCGTATAAAACACCCGCATTGATTCCGTACGTAATCAAAAGCAAAATGTAATTCTTGTTAGTGACAATCGTTTTGACTGACTGGTAGTAGGTCACCGGCTGTGACGATTGAGGTGCAATGCGTGCCGCATTCGAAGGAAGAGGCGGTTTAGTTTGAAAGCCTGTATCGAATACCTTTTTGAAGTTATTGAAAATATCTTTGGAAAGTAATGGTCTTTACCGATCACTACTACAAGGAATAAGGCCGTGCAGACGCCCGCCACAATGTAGAACATGAGTTTCAAATCGGCTCCAATATCGTCGATATTTGTGTGGTCCTTTACCAAAATAGGGGGCAGAAAAAAGCCGAGGGCCACGCCTAACTGATGTAAAACAAGTCTGGTTAGTTCAGTTTTTGGAAATATTTCAAACTCGCCATTCGGTCTGTCGTGCACATGTGATGAAGCACGACCAAACTTTCATCACATTCGGGCTCATCTTCTGTAACTTCATTTTCAATGGCTGGATTTGGTGATCTACAAATAAGATCATTACAATTAAATATGCAATACATAAATTTAAAAGAGGCACAAAAAAATCACAGTTACCTATTTCGTTGCCTTTCGTCTCCTCTATCTGCTACTTCAGGGGTATCTTCTTCCAGTCCCTGTTTTCCCAGTCCCATTTCACGTCTCCTCCTTTCCTCCACTCTTTGTCTCTGCTCCACGGAAAATGGTTTGGTTGCCCTAAGTGGCACGGGTTCCCCTTTAAACCTGTAAAATTAAACTATGAATTAAACTAACAAATTTCTACATGATTACAAAGCTAACTTACCCTTCCAAAAACTCTCTGATGCGATTGGGACAGCCATCGCAATCACCATCATATACCCAGGTTGTTTTTTTTGTAATTCTCCCACTTTACTAAATACCATGTATCCCCGAATTGACTTTTTCTAAAACATAAAAATAAAGAATTACATTATATAAAAAAATACATAACTTAAAACAAAGTTACCCAATGCCAATAATTTTATCAACCGCATATCTCTTTCGTTTATCCATGGTCGGCGAAACTTGGTCATAAAAGGGAACGAAACGATCAAACTGTTCCGAAAACGGCCAAAAAGAGAAACGGCAAATAAATAAAAATGAAAATTACATTTAAAAAAGGAAAAAAAAACAGGAAGGAGAGAAAAGTTATAACTGCGTAATAAAAGTAGCGCTCAGATCAATCGAATAATACAACAAAAAGAAAAATTCACGAAAAAAGACAAGAGCCCATTTGTTTGTCCCATCTCTTTTCCATCCAGACCGTCGAAAAGGGCCAGGCAAGGCCAGCCCCTCCGACTCCCTTTAACACACACACGCAACACACACGCTCACGATAGATAGCGATGACGTCACGAACCTGACAACACGTCAGATGTCCCACCAGCTACCACCATCCCACTTGAACATTTTATCCGGCCCCCAAGTTGTCACCCGATCTTTCATTTTACGTTTTTGACTGACTTCAGTGACTTGGCAGCAGCAGCTCCGGGTTCTTTTTCTCCTATTATAATTGAATTTATAACTTGACTAGTCTTTTCTATAGCAATTGACAGAACGTTTGACTAACTAGACCGGACAATGTCTGTTCGTTCCCAAGCCGCAAAAGAGAAAGAAAAAGAGAAAGAAAAAGAGAAAAAAAAAGAAAAAAACAAATTTTCATTTTTCTAACGAAAAACAGAACTGTCCAGCGGCCGGCCGGCTGTCAGGTCTTTGGAAAAATAAACGCTTGATAAGTGTCATCCACATATCTACAGTCCTCCATCTCGATTCAAGTGACTGGCCCATGGCAGTAGCAGCAGCAGCCGAGAAGCAGCCCGCATTACATTATTATGCGCAACTCCGGTTTCTCGCCCAGCTTAACCACTGGTTAATATCTGTGTTTGTCCAGCGTGTATGTATGTGTGTGTACATATCCAGCAACTCCCTTTCAAATAATAAAAAAATCCCCCTTCCCCCCCTGGAAGAAAAAAAAAGTAATAATAATAAAAAATCATCAAAAAAGAAAAAGTAGTGGCAATAAGTAAGTGTACGATTAAAAATCGTGATGCAATCATTCCGGTTTGAAATTGCGTGGAACGAAGTTAACGAACAAAACGAAATTTTAAAAAAAGTTTTAAACAGCAATTGCAACGGAAGATGAAGAGAAGAAGAAGTTTCATTTTCCTCAGGCGCTGGCGAATGGCCGTGATGAGACTTTGCAGTGCACGAACGAGACAGCTGTAAAAGTTTAGTTTCTGTTTAGAATTACGCATCACAAAACTTCGTGTTACGTTTCACCTTCAGTTCATACCGTCACATCTTCATCTGTTCTTCATCGAAGCACATCGAGAGATCCGAGTTCTGTTTCAAAGGTAGTAAAAATGGAACAAAAATAAATTCAATTATTAAAAAAATCATTATTGTTATATCAATACGTTGTCGTCATGTTATTTCGTAAATTTTAAATTTACAGATGGGAATTTGGTTGTCATGGAAACTGATAGTTGCGTCGATTCTTTGTCTGACATCTTTGCTGCCACCACAGTACCGCACAGTGAGGTAAAAAACAGACAGATACACTAAAAGGTAAAAGGAAAAAAAAATTATTATGACGCACGTGCCGTAAAAAAAAGTTGGTAAAAAAAAAGAAACTAGATACTAAATTGATTGGAAATTGCCGAAGGATAGACACATCCAATCTTTTACCTACAATAACTGGGTGCCGTGCGCCGTATGCCGGCTGGGCAGGCCTTGCTCATTCAGTCACCCCACTGAAACCAAACAAAAGGGGGGAACACAAAAAACAACAGAGGAGCGACGGTGGTCCCGACGCTTCATCAATTTTATTGCGGCTAATCAAAAACAAATGACGTCGCTTCTTTTCCTTCGTGCTTCAGGCAGAAAGGAAGAAACGATAGAAAATAACAGCAATGGGTTCGCCCTAGCTCTTTCTCTCTCCTCCTGTATAACCCACTGAGTACCACCAGTACCAGCAGCAGCAGCACCCACCCCGCATCCGGCTATTACGTGTCCTCCTCGTCGTCGCCAAGGCGCATGCACCCATTACATATGACCTTCTATGATGTTTCTATGTCGTCGCCGTCGCCCTTATATATCCCCCACCATCGATGTCTATAAATGTTTTAAATCATTGGGACAAGAATAAGGAGAGCGTGACGCCAAAAAGAGCAACTTAACTCACCAATGGGACAAATTAAAACGGGTAATAACATGATTCCGTGATCTGGAAAACCATCGCTTCACTTGTGGTCGAGCGATTTTCGGACGTTTGAAGCAACTGTCTAAATTTAAAAAGTTTGGGGATTTTAAAACCTTTTAAATTTTTAACGAACGCCAGAAAAGTGGCTGTTGGTATTTTTCGTGATGTTGAAAGACCTATATTTTTTTTTAAATTGCATACAAAATACAGGATTTGGTGAGCGCAAGTGACGTCACCTTTGTATTTAAACTTCTCAAAGGAGAACACCCATTTTCTGAAAAAGAATATCAACAGTTTCTTTTAAAAGCCATAGGGCTAAATCAAGAAAAAGCGTCTGTGAACAACGCAGAATGGATTGCAGCAAAAAGTTGGGCTGACTGGTGGATGAAGCAAGGATGAACTCTTTAAATTTTCTCAAAAATCTACCTTTCCTCTCTTCGAATACAGCACAAACACAAACACAACAAAAAAAAAGTGCTCTGACAACGCAATTTTTTTAAAATTTTCTAGCCGGGGTGTCACATACAACACAATTTAAATGAACCATAAGAAATATCTTCCGTCTGCTTTCAACATCGTTTCTCGTTCTCTCCTCGTCTTCTCGGTGATTGACACATTGGTTTTAGAAGACCAACAAACTAGAACTTGTTGATGTCAATGACCATCTGTTTTTGGTGATGTATTTCATGGTCCCCCTATATCATGACTTACACCATGTCTATTTTTAAAACTCGATGTAATTGCACCTGTGATTGGAAAAGTTTCGTTAGTAACTATGTTGAAGAATTAATTAATAACTATAATTACCTTTCTAAGTAATACTGTTCGTTCAATGTTATAATTCACCGCTGCTCTTATAACTGATTCACCATTTCTATTACTTCGCTCCTTTAGAGCTTGTTTCACAGATTCCTCCTTTGACAAATTGTTTTTAGCAAACACTTTCAGCCTACGGAGCTTTTAACTATAAATGAAAAAAAAATTCAATTGTGTTACATCAATCTTCTTCAAATGTTGTATTTGAATATTACCTCGGTATCTAACGCTATTTGTTCCAAATGGAAGATCTGGGAACGGGGAGAGCAGACGAGGGACGGTGGAACACACACGTTTTTCTCGCTGATGTATCCTAACGTTTTTTCCCTCGCTGATTACGTGTAATAAGGAAAAATATTGCCAGTGTAAAAGGCAGAAAAATACAACTGTTGTGATCCGCCAGCTCTCAGGTACAATTGTTATGTTTATTGCTCAACGTGTTCTTAAAGTTTCAGACAATATTGAACACTATTGCTGAAATTCTGAACTAATCAGAAGCTTCAGTAGGTTTCTTTCCTTCTTTAACGGCATTGACTCCTTTCAATAAATTAGTGTGATAATCAGGATCCTTAACGTTTCTCTCTCGAATTAGATTCACCTTTCAAAAGTAAAATTTCATGCACTACACCAGAACCTAATTACGAATAAATTTAGCGAACAAAACATTTTTTTTTTTAATTTGAACTTACAATCGTTAGTAATGTGATTATCCGATGCAACTTCAGTTGTAAAACATGCACAAAAAGTACATTCAAATGTCAAGTCCAATACATTCTCTTCGACCCTTGGTAAGTGACGTAAGGATTTTGGAACAAAATTTCTGTTGATTCCAACACTCTCCACTCTCGCTTTATAGCCAAAATTTCACATTTTAAAATTTTCCTTTTCTGTTGGAAATATTTGATTAAACTACAACGTAAAATCTGCTTACTTTTTGCAAGAATCAGTAAGAATTTGTGTAGTACAGTGTCTCCTTCATAGGGATTAATTTTACTATAAATTGCTGCAGAAAGTTGATTACCGTCAAAGCTGTAATTAAATTTGGGATCTTTTAGTTCAATTCTTAGGAAAATAATTTTTTTCAAATCAACCCCAATCTTCTCGAGAAAATTTAATAGAAATGCCTTTAGAAAAAAGTAATTATTTGTTTAATTTTTAACAAAAAAGAAACTTACTAAATTTACGGGTTTGCATGGTAATTGAGCTTCGTGATTGAATACCAAAAAGAAAATCCATTTTTGTCTTCTTCCTGTGCTCCAATTATTTGGAGCTTCAACAACATTGAAGCATAGGACATGTGTGGTTTTACTTTTGTTCCTTTAAACTGAAAAGCTGGTGTTGTAGCATCTTGGAATCCAACCAATTGAGAGCAACCAGATTGAAATAAACCCTAATTTTTCATGTTGAATGTCATCTTTAAAGTATTTCTTTTTTTTAAAGAAGAAAATTAAGAAAATTAATTATTAAATATCTATATTTTATCATTCTTAACATACTCAATTTCGATTATAGCTTTTTCATGTAGTGCTGGACCCAAAGCATGTTCTATTAAACTCCAAGGGTTGCTTATTCTTGTGATGTAGAATAACTTTAATGTCTGTAGGTTGAGTTTTATTGGGAGTACATAATATGGTAAATCCAGTTTGAAAAGGTAACTAGGAAATATGTCTTCTTCTAGACGTTTTTTCCATTTCTTCCATCAATCAACCCAAAATGTTCGAAATTAGAGTAACTTTCCTGCCTTATAATTTCGAATTTTGTTGGAGTAAAGTGTTAGGCAACTATGTTGTATGCAGGTAACAAATTATATTGGATGACATACCTGTCAGTACAAATCTCTTTCACCAAGAATTTCGAATTTTACACATCGTGTCCCAATGATAACAGCAATAAGCAGAAAATATTGTCACGTTCCGACTGTCCCCTAATGCTTTTGTCCCTTAAGTGAGCGCTGGATGGCTTCCGATCAACCTGAGTTCCTATTTGTAACCTTTTTCCCATAGCAGATCTTGACCACCATTACCGGCAAGGTATTTTTGTTCCCCGTTACTTAGACAGTTGGAGCATTCCATTTAACTAAAGACTGGAACAAGAACGTCTAATAATAAAGCGTAACTATCAAAATATTCAAAGACACTTCTGTAAATAACATGCATACTTTTTTTCAAAAATGTTATCGTCGGCATCAAAGATTTAGTTTTAGCGGAAAAGACATAGTAAATTTTAAAACATGATCTATTGTGGAAAGGCATAGTTTTGTAATAGTTTAAATCAAAATCTATGCACAAAACTTATTTGCAAGTTGAACATCGTATACAACTTAAGACTGCCTTTTGGCATTGATAAAACTTTTGTGAAAAATTTGGAGCTTCATGCATTATAAATGCGGCCATTAATTCTTCTCTCCTCACATCCCAAGAATTGTCAATATCCTGTCTTTCCGACCACTTTTCGTGGTTTTCATTTTTTTTTGTTGTTCTGCTTGTTATGCAATTACATTTCCTCGCAAATCTTTCTCAGTCTTTGTTGATGAATATAAATCCCTACAGAGATATTGTTATTAGTACACAAATAACAACTGTTTTTTTCTTTGTATTATAAGAAAAACAGCTAAAGGATCTGCATTGAGGCAATCAACTAGAAATAGAAAAAAGAAGGATTTTGACGATGGAGAATTCGAAGGAGTGTCGGCAAAATCAAGAACTGAAACTGTAAAAATTAGCTGATGAGTAGTAGTTTTAACATTGCCAGCACGTATTTCTCACCTCATGCTTTTGCCTTTTAAATAATGTTCAGTTGTTTTAATACGAAATTTTGAAGAATTGACATGTGCCGATGTAGTTAACATTTGTTGAAGTTAATATTACAACCCCGAGATCCCAGTTGCTGAACCCCATGTGTTGCATAACCCAATCCTCTCTTCCCCTTGACATCAAGCATATAGTCGTCTGCTAAGCCCAGATCTCACTCACTCTCACACTGACACTACGACGGTACAGTCACAGTTCCTCTCTAAGTATACCATCACTGTGTGTCTTTTGATAACGTGTAACGTGTAAGTTGTATTGCTGCCTCTTTCTATTGTATAGATTAATAAATAATCTCAACAGGTTATGGGCCCAGGTTCACGCATCGACTGATTAGAAAGATGGCAAACAACGTAAGTGAAAATCATCTCAAAGATGTCAGCCATGTCCCTAAGTTTGATGGAAGCAACTTTCGTGAGTGGAGCTACGAACTTCGCATGATTCTTCAACAACTAGGTTTACTTTCAATCATGGAAGCAAGAGTTGGACACACAATCCCCACAGAGGTAATCGTGTAAGCCAAACATAAATTCGATCACACATTTATTTCAAGGCTATGCAATTTAATATTCTCAAACATGTACGAATCCCAGACTTATTTTGATTCACACACATGCAAGAACTTTAGACTCATTCTAGTCACTCACATATACGAATCCCAGACTTATTCGATTCACACATATGTTAACCTGACACTTTTTTGTCTCAACACCCTGCAGTTTAATGATGTCACATGTAAGAATCCCAGACTTATTCGATTCACACACACGTGTTCACACAAACTGTCATATCATGCTAAAAAAAAACATTTGTCAACTTTCAGATAACTAATGACAGAGGGCAAGTTACCAACACCGCCCAAATTGAAGCATGGAATCTGAAAGATGTCACGTCCAGAAACTACATCTTTGCCACACTTTCTAAACCAATGAAGGAGAGTCTTTATTCGTGTAACACTGCAGCTGACATGTGGACAAAACTCAACAATCAATATCAGCTCAGGGCGGCCGATAATCTCCATCTTCTTTGGCAGAGCTTTTACGACTTTTCTCATCTCTCTGGTGATGACATGACAACCCATTTACAAAAACTATCAAGCATTGCCGACAAATTAAGAGAAATTGGTCAACCCATGGACGAGATGCAGTTGGTAACAAAGGCCCTGGCTACCCTACCAGAAAAATTCAGAATTGTTAGATCGGTTTGGGCGAGCGTCCCTCTAGAAGAAAGAACCATGGATAATCTACTCCAACGTCTACGTTCAGAAGAAAACGTTCTCAAGTCATACGAGAGGAACGACGACGCCAGCCAAGCTGCATATGTAGCTCGTAATCGCAGTTCAACCAGAGGAAACCACCATTGCAAATGCGGAGGTTCATCGGGTGCAAGACCTCGTCACCGAACTCAAGATGGCTTCGTTGATCAACGCTCACCACGTGAAGGTCCGCGCTGCGGTTACTGCTCTATCTTTGGTCATGAAACACACGAATGCAGAAAGAAGAAGAAAGCAGAGCAAGAACAAAAAGAAACAGCTGCATTGTAAATGTAGAAAAGAAGAAAAGCAGCCAACACCTTCCTGTGCCGAAGCTTAAAAGTTTCAATGATGTGTATTTGATATTGTGTATGTTCCCAATTTGAGATCTTGGTTTGAGGGGAAGTGTTGATGTTTAATATATGCAACCCAAAGATTCCAATCCCCAACTTGACATCTCGGTTTGAGGGGAAGTGTTGAAGTTAATATTACAACCCCGAGATCCCAGTTGCTGAACCCCATGTGTTGCATAACCCAATCCTCTCTTCCCCTTGACATCAAGCATATAGTCGTCTGCCAAGCCCAGATCTCACTCACTCTCACACTGACACTACGACGGTACAGTCACAGTTCCTCTCTAAGTATACCATCACTGTGTGTCTTTTGATAACGTGTAACGTGTAAGTTGTATTGCTGCCTCTTTCTATTGTATAGATTAATAAATAATCTCAACAACATTCTGGGTTATCCATTATAAACAAGTGGGTACAAAGAATATCCCAAATGATGATGAATATGAAGAAAATGCCCAGTTCGTTGCTGAAACGGGCACTGATGATGAGCAAAGCACCAAAGATTCACAGTCATCTTCTAATTTGGACGAGAATACATGCAACGGAAACAACTTAGATCGTAAAATTGTAGTTACAATAATTTTAACTTGAACGATACAATTTTCAGCTGATATATTATTGGCCACTTTAAGTAACTTTACTTCAGCTTCTGATTACAACTTAACCTTAATCATTTATAATTCTATTGTTTAAAAATTTGTATTTGGCCAAGATACTCATTATTTAATAATGAATAATTGTTTTTGCACTAGTGAAGAATCAGAGGATGAAGACCAAACTGAAGCTGAAGTTCATAAACATGAAAAGAGAATCCAGTTGCTGAAGTCCATGAGAAAAGAGATAAGAAGAAACAACAGCAAATAGTCAACGGCAATGAAGCAAAAACACACGATGAAGAAAAATGATGACTACTCAAAAGAAAGTAATAACGTTGCCGTATGAAACATTGTCTTTAAGAAACATCAATTTTCAGGGATACGTGTGGCAAAAAACAGCCATCCAATGTGTCTACTAATGACATACAATAGTTGCGTTAATGGCAAGTCAAATTCGTCTACTGCTTCTTCACGTTCACTTGATTTACTGTAAAAATAATATGTCAGAATAAATTTTTTAAATCCAAATGTCGAGTTTAACAAATTTGTCTTTGTACATTTAGAAAATCAGCTGCAGTCCAGAGAAAAATATTTGAAATGGGCATCAAATAGGATTTAATATTACAAGGAAAATCTAGCAAAATGAATTGAAATATATATTACAACACAAATCAAAACCTTTTCCTCTTAGTTAGAGATGAACAAGTTGATTTGTATTTAACAATGTTATGTTTAAGTATTGTTAATCCAACAATCGTTAGCAAATTCAAAGGACTGGACATTTAGAAATGTATAGAAAGAAAGAAAAACAGCGTTTTATTTATTTTCGAAGGAAATTTATTAACATTTCTTCTGTTATTTCTAGATTCTATTCTTGATCGATTTCCAAATGAAACGGTGGCCAGGATTCATTAAAAATATGTTGAAGTTTTTACAAAAACAAGAAGTTCCATAAAGTCCAAGTCTGCAAAGAAAAACGAATAACTTAATATCATTTGTCACATTATATGTATTTATATGTAATCCACGTTTCATTGCGCGTCAGTTGAAATAAATATAATTCAGGTAAATTAATAAATATCAAGCTCATGTCAAATTGCTTCTATAATTTTCATATTTACATTTTCAAATCACAAATATATCTGAACAATAATTAGAAAACGATCTCTATTTTACATCCCTTCGTAGGATATATCCAATAAATGTTATATATGAGAATCATTTTGTATTTTGTTATCTCGTGAATGACGTCGCTATTTATAGATAATTTCCACATGTCCCAGAAATTTTATCGTTTTTTAATATGTTAAAACTAGCCTTGTTAGCGTTCTCACTTAGATGTCATTAGGGAATAGTAATAATAACATCATTTTAAGGTTCTAAAAACGATTTAATTTTTGTAAACGTTCAAACGAGCCTCTTTTGCGTTCCCACTTGGATATCCAAATGACATACCTTAAGTATCCATTTTTTATCCGAAAAACGATAACAACCGACTACAAAAATGATATCAAAACGATTAAACGACATCATTTGTGCTACTTGGGTACTTACTGAAATCTCTCACTACTTCTTTTTCCCTCTGCAATGTTGAAGGCAACGGAAATATTAGCCTGGTTCTTCATTTCAATATCGTCAGACTGACACTGATTACCCTTTACATACGATACAGACGTTACAGACTTCTTTTTGGGTGTACTAGCACGCTATAGATAGAAAATGATCACTCTTCGACAGAATTCCATTCTTTCTGTTAAAAAGACCATAGAATTAGAAGTCCGATCCAACTAATCCAGTTCCATGTAGTTGGGCCCTTTTTAATCTTTCCCCATTTCTATGACAAGTTTTACTTGATCTTGTTTTCATGATAGAAGAAACAGCATCAAACTCGGAATTCCAGCGGATCGGACAACTGGCGTTTTCAGTTGCCAACCTGTAAATTGCTAGAATATAAAAAAATCTGTATAATGAATTTAAACAAATTGTTGTTATACTAATAATACCATTAAAAGGCACTTATCCTATTCATAGTATGTAATTTCGGATCCTGGAATATACTTCTGTAACAGGAGTTCCACAAATTTAATATAGTTCCAAACGGTTCCTAATGACTAACTTTAAAAACAGCCAAGAATATTTTTAATCAATTGTTGCCATTAAATTCCAGGATTGTGAAACACATGGAATACGCTCGAAAATAAGTTTAGTGACAACAAATTCAAATGGTGCAGATTCAACATTTACTTCTTTAAGAAATTCGGCTGCATATAGCTCTTGGACTTCTATTTCATTTATTTCATCTTCTTATTCAATGTCCAAATCAATATAGACAACATCATCATCTATAGCTCAATGTCAGAATCGGTTATCGCTTTATGAGAAATCATAGTGTTTATTAAAATAAAGATACGAAATACAAGTAAATTAATACGGCTTTTAGTATTTTCTGTACTTTAATGTAATTAGTCTATTTACGAGCGCTCGATTTTTTTATTTTCTTTGTATTTGGCTTGCCACATTTCTCAGGAAATTTTGCTAACTTTTTGTCTTTCCATTTTGCTTTCGCGGCTTCCAAAACTGCTAGACGACGATTCTTCTCTCTTTCTTGGGAGCAATCTTACATATGTACTTTACGGCTTTCCTTATATTTTCTCCGTGGTCTGTGACACCACTTTTCCCACAATGATGAACTATGATCCAATGAGTCCAGAAATAAGTTCAGGGTGTGTGTCCTAATTAAGGAAAAGTTTAGTTTATTCATATATTTTTATACTATTTAGTAGTACTAAATAGTATATTTTAGTAGTACTAAATAGTATATTTTAGTAGTACTAAATACATATTTAATTCTCTTGCATCACAGCGCAGCAGATTTTATAATAATAGTATTCTCATCCAACCAATGGGCTATTATACCAATCCAGATATGATGAGTCGTTGACCAAATATCCGCAGTGAGACCAGTGTTGGCAACCGAACTCATGTCCGCTTTATATCCTCTTAAAATAGTTTACGTTCCTCCTTTTCAATCATTTTTTTATGTCCCTGCTCCCATTACATTATTGGCTTTGGCATTGAAACCTGTAACCATGGCATTGAAAGCGGAATCGTTGACAATGCTTACTTGTCTGGCTTTGCTAATCACGTTATTCATTATAAGGTTGTCATTTATTTTTACAAATTCTGGCAATTTTAACGGTTGCTTACTTGTCTTGAAATCGATCTAGAACTGCTTTTCTCCATATTGTTTCGGTCTGGAGGCAACCGTCTTTGAGGAAACAGGAGTTGCTAATTTCAATTTTTGGTTGTCTTTTTCGTTTTAAGTATTCAGCCTGAAGCTCATTATGTTTCTAAATAGTCATAAGAAGAATTCATCATAATAGGTTATCAGCAGTGGACTCTATAAAATTTATCTCATAATTGATCTGTTGACAAAGAATATCAATGTAGCTTACTAGCCGAAACATATGAAATGTCCATAAATTTTACTCCTTGGAAAGATTGCCTTTCAACTACGGGTCCACTGTATAATAGAAATAATTTAAACTCGTCCACTTTCCAACCTTCAAAGATCGTCCTTTCTGCTAAAACTTGGAAATCTTTTGCTACACTTTATTGTTCTCTCATTTATATTATCTAACGAGGTTTTCGACTTACGGAAAACACGATCTTTTCCTTTTTGTTTGAACGTGTTGTTTTCCAAGATTAGCATTTGTTGACTTACCTGTCTTACCTCACCAGAGAAATAACATTTTCTTCATGACTCTGAAACGCACCAAGTGCATATAATACAGCGGGAATCTTGTGTGTTGAAATACCAAATAAATATGAAAAGTTAATTAATTAATATTCTTGTTTTAAAATAATAATTTCACTATATTTAATTTTTTGGACCAAGAAGTCTTAGTTTTTCGGCAACTTTTTGTCAAACACTTCAAAAAATATTTCAATTATGTACTACTTCAGGACTTGCCCAGTAAATGTTGTTGCTTCTAACATATTCTTAAATGTATCTTGCTTTCTGTCTGATATTTATTAATTTGCCCTCAATTTTCTGTGTATACATATTACACAGTATATTTGAATTTACAACAACTTTTTTGAACTTACAACTTACACACAACAAGTTGAATATTGCGTCAAGTGTATGACACTGGTTTGAAACGCAGTAAACAAAATATATTTATTAATCAAGATTTACATGCGTTTAATTTTAGTATGAAACCCATTCATTACGAACTGTATCAACAAAAGAATAAAAAATTCAAATTAAGTTCATTTCAAAAACAACAAAATAATTCAAGTGTGTGACAATAGTATGAAACCCATATTCCCCGAATAAATCCCCAACACTTACAAGATTAACTGATACGGTGCTTGAATATAATTCTACATACAGTTCATATTGGTTTCAGCCACCCTCCGAAAAATGCAATCAACTAGAGGACAAAATATCATTAACGAGTGGGTTGCACCCGTTAGGAATGCTCTTGAATCTGATTCAAAAAAAATAACGTTTGCTCTAAGGAAAAATGAAGTAAATAATTTCGTAACGCAAATATCAGAAGAGTCTACAAACATCTATTCTGGAATATATTGTTGACGCTTTTTTAGCCCATAGATCATTAAATTTAAAACCCTTTAAGTTAAAAAATTATAGGAAAGCTACAATTTCACAGACGTTGAAGAAAAATCAGACTCACCATTATTTGAAACATTGGCGAACTCATCCACATCTTTTTTCTTCTGAGGAATTCCGAACAATTTTTCAATGTTTGTCGGGATCATCTCACATTGAAATCATACAAGGGAGTATTTTTCTTCAACTAGATGCCACAAGTTTTATGAAGTGATATGACATTAGGATAAAAGACAGTTCCGTTTTCTTCAAACAGAACAACATTTCTTATTTTTATTTGCAGCAAGCAAACCTGCTGATTTGGAGGTGGGAGCTTCCGTCAATTTCTTTAACACTGGCTCTAAAATATCAATTTCATGTCAATTTGCTATGCTATTGTCATTTAGACATTATTGTCTAAATATGCAACATGAAATGGACACGACTGTTGTGTGATTTATTTTGATATCCAGAAAATGTGAGTTTTATAGGGATGTTAATTATATGTGTATGTAGGAAGTTACACTTTTTTACATTTAAAAAGGGATGTGAAATAGATGTTTTGTTAGGTATCAACATTTAGTTATTCAATTGTCAATATATTAATCATGTACATAACACATTGTGTCTTACATCGTATTGATATGTAATCAAGTAGCGAAATAATTGTATCTAAATATAGATTGTTAGAGAAAGTTTTTCAATCCATTTTATTACATTATTTTGACGTAAAACTACAATTTTTAAAAAAAATTTATTTTCCGTTTTAAAACCGTTACAAAAAATATGTGATATAGACGTCGCTGTAACAAGCCGCACTATGACATCCCTAACTGCTATCAGCATCATTTTCTCACTATAAAAAGCTATTGAACGTATTCTCCACTCTCGCTTCAAGTAACTCTCCGAATCCGGCACTAAATCCTAGTTCGAACAATAGCCAGCACGGCTTCCGAGTTGGCCGATTAACCGAGTCAGTCGGATGGAAACTTGCCAACCTCATTAAAGGCAATTTTAAGAAGATGCTGATCACTTGCTGCGTTTTTCTGGTTATTAAAAGCACGTTTGAAGCCGCTTGGCAGCCCACGATACTTAACGGCCGATTAAACGTTCTCTTGAACGTTTTGGTTGACAACCTTGGATACCATATTTTAATTCGCCAACAAAATCATAGCCTAAGCTGGCGATCTGGTTCCCTGTACGTGGCACTACATCCCTGAGATAGCTCGCCTGTCAATGATCGACCATACCATTTCGTGGGACGCAAACGTTCAGCTAACGTTCAATGTGGCTAAAACTGGATACATGTTTTTCTCTTGTAAATGGCCGGAATCAATCAGACCCCCTACCTATCCATGTAAAATACACGGAAATAAATCCCTCCAGTAGTTGCACCTACCTTGGGCTCACTATCGACATAAAGCTGAACTGGCATGAGCTCGTAACGCAAAAAAGCACCAGCATCAAACGTCTACTTTTTATCGTAAACAAATGCTGAGGGCTCCCATGGAGCCTATCTCGGGAGAAACTCAACACAATTTACAAATCCCTATTCCTCCCCAAATTACCATGTGGCTGTATCGTCTAGGGTGAAGAATCAAGACTAAAATGGCGTACTAAATTACTCCGGGCCGCTCAGCAACCATTGATAATTACCATTTCCAGGTCCTTCAGAACAAACTCGACAGTGCCACCCCTTATTCTTGCCAACATTTGACCGTTCGACTATATCATCAAGGAGCGGATTCGCCTTAAAGTATTGTTGCATGACGATTTTTTGATGGCCCTCTCATTCTGCTGTAGACAACAACATATAGCCAGTGTTGAAAACGGTACTTTGAAAACGTAACGCGGTGGCCTAAGCTGGCGACTGCGGTAATTTTTTTTTTCAAAAAATGCGGTAGCGATAACGGTAGTGGTAAAAGTACCGCAGTAATACCACGGTACCGGTACAATTTATGTTACATTTGAAAAAAAATGCCTGAATTATTTATGCCTATCCTTACAATATTACCTTCGCATTTTCCAAATGAAGTGAAATTTAGAAAAAAGATTTACATGACAAAGCCAATTTGAAAAATCAAAAACTGAAAGTCTGAAGTCTAACTGACAGTCAGGAAAGTAGAAAATTCCATCTTCTCTAAAAAAAAACTCGACTTAAAAGCCTCGAAACTTGGCCACTAGATGGTGATTTTTAAGAAAAAAGTACCGGTACAACAGAGCGAAAGTTTCTGCCACGTTACTGCGGTACGGTACTTAAAAAATAGTAAGACCGCGGTAAAACCCTGCGACAGTACCGCAGTACCGCAGTAATAACGCGGTATTCAATTCACCGAGGTACTTCCACAAGCGCCACGTCTGGCGACTCCGCACCCATCCCCCAGTGTCGTATTCTTGCTGGTTTCTTCTTAGTAGAATTATTTACGTACGAGTTTATGTCATTTGCCTCTGGATGCACAATAGAGCTCCCATCCAATGGCAATCAGGATTTACATACGGTATGACTTTGGCAATGTAATCGCTAGAGTGCAGAAACATTTATATGAGGGAAAAGGGTGACTAAAAATGGACCAAGCCAAAACAAAGGGGAGACAACAAAAAAAGGAGGAAGAGGTTAATGCCTGGGAGGGGGGTGAGCTAGCCTTGGTCGATTCGAGACAGAAAAAACGGGGAAAGAGGTTTGCGGATCAAAGTAAAATGAATAATGTAAATTTATGAAATCCAAACGAAAAAGGACACTGGATAAGGAAATTCAAATGATGGCAATGGGTGGTGATAGTGGTTGCCAAACCGCTATAAAAAAAAGAGCTCCTATCCAATGGCCACATCCAATGATGACGAAAAAGGAATGACTCCTGCGTGGCCTCAAAAATACATATCTGAAGGGGAGGGGCCTAAACATCGCCCACACCACACTTTCATAAGACACCCGAAGTATTTCGTTGACCTGAAGCAGCGAAAGTTCTTAATGTGTTTGTTTTCGTGAGGGTTACTCTCTAATTTTCTCTAAACCATAACTTGTTAGCCCACCATCTTCCATAACAAGTCGTGAACTAAGATACTCTTAGTATCCCATTTTTTTTTAACTCGAACGTAACACGTGAACTTCTATGTGTGAAATGGCAAGTCAAACAGTTAGTGAACTACTAAGATACCGGTATGCAATTCAACGAAATAACAACCTTTGGAATTTATCTTCACTGCATCACTAATGACTTCGAGAAAGAAAACCAAGGTGAAAACTTCAAAGAATATAACTTCAAGGAGGTAGAGAAGAAGTGGAATGTAAGTAGCGTCATCATTATTTAGTTATCGTTGTTTTTCTGGGGAAGGGTAGGTTGGTTTATGTCGAAAGTGGAATCAAAATTTTAATTTATGAAAATTGGCAAGAGGGTATGTTGCACGCAGTTTCACAACAAGGCACCCTATTGCAAGCTCTATTGCAGAAATGTCCCACAATTTAAGTTTCAACCCTTAGAGAAAACGAAAAGGACACTGGTTAAGACCATATTAATGATGGCAATGGGTGGTGATAGTTGTTGCCGAACCACTTTGAAAAAACAAAGCTCCCATCCAATGGCAATCAGGATTTACATGCGGTATTACTTTGGCAATCAAATCGCCCAAGGGCAGAAACATTTATATGACCGAGGGAAAAGGATGACCAAAAAAAGGAATGTCGACGAGGGGGATAACTTTGACCAAGTCAAAACGAAGGGGAGACAATAAAAGAAGGAGGAAAAGGTTAATCCCCGGGGGGGGGGGAGCTAGGCTAAAGCCTTGGTCGAGTCGAGACAGAAAAAAACGGGGATAGATACTTGAATTGTTTTTTTACAGATTTAGTCATCTCTATCCATCTCGTTTTTCTTCCCCCCCCCCCTGGACAATTTGAAATTCAATGGCATTCAATTAGTGGTTAGTGGGTTAGCTGGTTGTCGAATCGCTATAAAAAAATAGAACTCCCATCCAATGGCAACGAATGATAATCCTGATTGCCATTCTTTGCAGCCAATCGTACTATTTAAAAGTATACACTAGATATGTAAAATAATCCAACGTAAAAGGACACTGGATAAGGATATTCAAATGATGGCAAAGGGTGGTGATGATGGTTACCGAATAAATAAACCGAACCTATAAAAAATAGAGCTCCCATGGATCAGGGATATTTTATTTCATAATTATAAAAAAGATTAAGGACTTGAGGGCCCTAATATACGACGGCAACTACTTCAGTCCTAACCTTGATTTTCTTTATGTTCGTCTCCGTAAATCTCTTCAATTGTCTCAACCTTCTCTCCTCTTCGAGACCTTTTCGCCACGTGGGAACGATTCTGACGAGCTGTTTCCTCTCTTTTTTGGCTAATTCTATTCTGTTCCAATTTCTTGTGAACATGGTAACGTATAAACTTCCATACAATTAAGTGTAAGAGTGATGTGTCAAAAAGTGTAAAGGTTTCGCTGAGTGAAAATGTTAACGCATCTTTACCTTTGACGTCTTTTGAGAAATCATCAACACCTTTTGTGAGAGGCAGTGAAAAATTTTCTGAACCACAAATTCTGGCAATTGTTAATTAAATTTAAAAATTACAATTATTTTTTTGTGTTTAATTGTAATTTTTTCTTTTCCCTAGAAATCTGCCAAACAAAAGCATTCCTTGATTCGGATCAACAACTTGAGCCCAAATTTTACCTTTAATATGCTTGCCGACTTTTGTTCCCAGTGTGGCAGAGTCGTATTTATTAAAAAAATTGATGAGACATTGCTTGTTGAAATTGACGTTGAAGCTGCAACTGCAGCCGCCTTCGTTACAAAGTTCGGGAAATATTTCCGCATTTATAACACTACGAGTGTTCTCCAGACGTCATATGGCAATGTCATCACCAATAAATCTGAAAAATGGAAGGTTTTACCATCAAATAATGTTTATTTTATGGAATAAAAAAGTAATTGTTATTTCATTTCTTGTAGGCGTTGATTGAAAGTTATAACCGTTCCAAGCTAGTTGATTTGTGATTTGAATATCAAAGTAAGCTAATTGAAAAAGAACAATTTCCAAATCTGGTTTAGCAGTTTAAAGTGCTAATTGAATGTGAGAATTGTAACTTGAACTCGATGCCATGGCATCGGCGACTACCGGCGGCGGAAGTGAATTATAGAAAAGGTACGGCCTGGATCGTTTTTGTAGAACGTGAATCTATTCTTTGGGGCCGGTCGTGTAGCCACCGGCCGCTCCACCAAGGCTTTGCCCAGAGTTGAATTAATTATGTCAACTCGGTTGGAAAGACCAAATTACACCTCCGTTCCTCTACATAACAAGTTATGTATGCAATTTTTGACACTATCCACAAAATCGGCGGTTATTTGAATTACCTGCCGATGGCGCCAATTGGTTATTTTGTTTTCGTTCATCCTTGGGAGAGAGAACAAAAAACGACGTTTTGGTGAAAGTCCCGAAGTGAGCAATACCCAGCCCATGATTCCAACTTTGACCACCAGGGACCCAAATCAAAACAACAATTTTCTGCTGTTTTTTTCTTAGAACTGGCAATGTGGGGTCTCAGGTCCAGTTCCCGAAATCTGGCAATTTTCCAGAAATTATTTTGAGAGATTATTTTGACAGCGAACCAGTGATTCTTGGCATCTATCGGTGATTTGCAACCTGAAATTGCATTCTGAGAAAAATTAGCAGACAACACGTAAAAATTCTACAAGTCTTCCAAAACAGTTGGGACTTTTTCGAAAAAATGGTTTAAGTCATTTCGAAATTAGGCATGCCCTGCATTTTAGAGGGCATAGTTTCGCTAAGCTTCGACTTCGGGATGCTATCAACTGAAGCAGAAGAGCTCGAGATTTTTTAACTCAAGTCAGATGCCATCTAGAGGTACAGGGAATGCTTCGCTGACTTGTACCAGGAAACAATACCTGGGCCAGTTTTGCTAGGAAAGGACCGATTAGCCACATCACCGGCGCCACGGTTTTGATCCAGCTGACGAAGAATGGACGTGCTGGCGTTCGTTGAGGCCGAAGGAGCCGTGAAATTACTTTGTCGAGGTACTGTCGTGGTTACCGTCGGCTCTTCTTTGTTGCGATAGGTCTTGTACATAAGTAGGTGCGGATGCCATATAAAATTAATTGCGGATACTTATAAAATTTTACCCCAAAATCAATACTTACAATATTTGTAACTTCATCTAAATGAAGTTTAATTTCCTTCTTGTATTCCAAGATTTTGTGTTTGTTGTAGTGTTTTGAAAGAGATCTTGTATTGTTGACAATATATTTGCAATATTGACAAAAATGCAAATTGTTTATCTTTTTTGTTTTAGAGTCCAATTTGGATGTTTTTGATACAAGAAATGGAAAATTACTGATTTGGCCAAAATCAGTTACTTTCAATTTATCTACAAATAAAGAGAAATAAATTAGAAATATTTGTGATAGTAGCCTAAAATAATTTAGATTACTACCAATAACATCCTGTCGTTTTTGACGCATATTAGAAATGCTATCCAAAATTTGTTTACGACGTTTTGAAGCAGCAACTTTTGTACAGTTAGCATACACATAACAAAATTTAACAAATTCGTCATCGATATTCTATAACATAAAAAAATTAATCGAATTCAACTTAACCAAAAAATAATTAATTACCGCAAGGTAATCAAAAAATTTGCGGTTCTCATCATCGCTTTCGTTCGGTTCATCAGAAAGGTTTAGTTCAATTACAAAAACCCCAAATGGGGTTAAGTGATGAACAGAAAATAAATGTTGTCTAGAAAGAAAAATTTCATAATCTATTTCAAATATTTCTTTGAATAGATTAACAATCTAATATATAAAAAAACATATTAATTTAAACAAATTAAAAAAGACATTTGTATTAAATAAATTACTTTTTTTGGGAGTTGCTCAAAGATTTCCCTATTTTCTTCGAAGCAATCTCCAAGAAATTCTTTTTTTAATTCCGATTGGTATTTCAAAGTCGCCATTTTTTATTCTGCAGAGGGAATTTCTATTTAACATAACAACACTATTATATATTATATTATTACACTATAATATTATTCTAACATTTAAGGGGGGGGGGGGGGGTGCGGGTGCCATTTCGTTACGAGGGCAGCGGCTGCTGCCTCTGCTGCAATCAACATCGAGAAGAAGCCGATTCCCAAACAGCAAATCACTTTCATCTTTTTTCTACTTTCTGGCATCGCCTTTGGGGGGCCGCAAGTATTGGTAAAGATTGGATGCAAGCGCTTGATTGCTTTTGAGCAACTTGGGTGAAATAAAAACGTCTAAAGATGAAAGGCGTTGGCTATGGGGTTTGATTGTTGACCGCAGCCAACAGCATTCGCAAGGGGGAGGGCCAGAATTAAGAAAAGAAAAAAAGGAAACCCAAAACAACAGCCAAAGAACCGAGCGCACACACATATACGTATATGTATCCTGGCTGACCTGCTGTGCATTCGCGCCAGTCCCAGATAAAACGCAACGCCGAATCCGCTCAGTTTCACGCACATTGGCTACGCGTTCAACTACGCCAGCGTATAATCCCCCGGGCCGTGCGGAGGGGATAGAAACGTGGATGAACACAACAAACGGGCCGAAAGAAAGAGAGAGAGAGAGAAATCTAAGAGGGGAAAAAACGAGGCCAAAGAAATAGCGTGATATTATTCGAGTGTGAGAGAAATGACGGGAGCGATAGCAGAGGAGGGGAAAAGAGTTTGGATTCGGAAAACTCGAAAAAGGAAAAAACTTCCTGTACACACATCGTCAAGCGAGTGATGTAGACCTGGTCGTGACAGCTCCTGTCATCTTTTTACGTACTAACCAGGTTCATTCCGCTCCCATAGTCGCGAGGGATTCCCGAAATTATTCACGACATCGACAAGCTGAAACCGAGAAAACGAAGCTTCCAATTTTCTATTTTTTCTTCTTTTTTCGTAAGTTACGCGCACAAAGAGAAGAGATAACTAGTTGGATGGATTGACGTTCGGAGTCATCTAATAACTTTGATGGACATGTCGACACTTTCGGGACGATCCCAAGCTCAGACACTCCCTTACGCCATTCAGAGATGACAAGAAAACCAATTTGAAAGATGCCTACGACGATATGGAAACAGCGGATATAGTATTACGCTCAGCAGCTTTCTATCAATCGATAGAGAAATCAACATTACCGAGAGCCATAACTGTGCACAGTCCACCTGTCGGTCGCGATCGTCGTCGTCTTATTATTATTACTATCTCCCGCAAAAATTTGGCTACCCGATAATATTAAAAATTAAGCCAGCCGAAATGTGTGTGTGTGCGCCTGTATGTCGAAAAGTTTATTCGCCCTCCCATATATGAACCCGCAGCGCCGACGCAGCGCGTACAATCCAGTAATAAAGTTCTTTGATTCCCAATCAAAAATGAAAAAAATAAAAAAAAAATAAAAATAGAAAATGTTAGAGAGTGGCGTGATGGTCAGCTCGTGAAAACTTTGCGTCTGCTGTGTCTTTTTCCCGTCTGTTTTCCGTGAACTAACGTCGAACTACCCACTCCCCCCCCCACTTCTATCTAGCCAACTTTGAAAACCCTCTTCACCTGGCCCTGTGTGTTTGATTAGAACGAAAGAAAAGAAAAGGTAAAAAGAAAGAAAAGAATCGCCCTTCGCTCAACTGTCGAATGGCCGCAGCATGTCCATGTTTTTTGCCCTTGTACACTAACACACAGTTCACATAAAGAGAGTTATGTATATATATATATATGATCGCATAGAGAGGCACATAAAACTTCTCTCTCTCTCACGCTGCTCCCGCTGTCTATATGCGCTGGACCCGTTCAACGCCGGAAAAAAGAAACAGAATAAAAACCAAAAAGAAAAGAAAAAAACCAAAAAGTTTGCCACCAAACAACAACAACAGAAACCAGCTGTTCGACCGTTGGCGTCCACCTTATAATACCGGCGTCGGCCGGTGGTGTGTGCACCGGGCAAATCATCAACTGGACTTTCTATCCCATCATATATATTATTATATCATTGGAGATATAATAGTATATGTCCATCTCCATAGCAAAGGCTATCGACACGCTATAGTCAACTTTTCCAAACCCTTTAGTATCGTATACGACCCCCCCCCCTCACCCTTTTCCTCAACCCCCCTCTCTCAACCTTCCGTTCACTTTACCCGACAGTCATCGACCAGTAAGCCCATTGCCACAATAGGTTCTCGTGATTCCCTCTTGATCCATTAAGGGACTCGGTTAAACGGGGGGAAAAAAATATCCAATCAAAAAGTGGAAATTGATTTTTTTTTTTTTTTTGTGGGTCAGAATTCGCTACTAACGCCACCGGCAAACGAAAGGGGCAAAAGAAAAGTAGTTCACGCAGAGGAAATGTCGAGTTTTTCACGGATTTATAAACAGGTCCGCAACCAGTCGAGTAATTTGAATAGACAATATGGACGCTCGACCTACTCTGTGTGAGTTTATGAATCAAAAGAAGTACGCAACGCACAATGTTTGGTCCCGTGTATGAAACTGGACGGCGTTCAACAATGGCCAAGAGACAAAAGGGAGAGAGACCTACTGCCTACCTACCCACACACAGACACAACGGATAGCAAAAGACACAAGGTTTCCGATCACAACGCACAAACAAATGGCTACATTTTCTACAAAACTGATTTCCTGCCTCTCTCCTATTTTGAAGGGAAAAAACTGTGGAAAAAAGGGAAAGAAAAGCCGGGCCGCATATATCCCCTTCCTGTTCTTTGATTTCAGGCCGAGCATACACACACACACACAATCATAATCATCATCATAACACAAATAACAAAAGAGAGAAAAAAAAGTCCATCCGCTTTTTATTTCCATTTTCTCTAGCTCTTTTAGTCGCAAACAATAACTCCCCTTTTTGTCATAAATAGACAAAAAACAGAAAATTCCATTATCAGAGAATTTCTTTTTTTTTTTTTATCTCTGGTTGTAAATTCTTTGTTTTCTTTTCAAATCCCCCGCAAATAGTCCCCGGATACAACAGTACCAAGAGGAGCGCAAAGATCCAGATCTACCCTACCATCATCAGCCACCAGCTTACCGTCCGGAAGAAATCGGATTGAACTACGACCAACCGGAAAAGCCGGAGAGACCGCAGGAGCACCACAGGCCAAAAGAACCCCATAAACCCATCTACGATTACAATAAACGGCCAGCAATCACATGGGCCAAAGAATCAGCGAATCGTCGCCCGCCTCCCACCGAGTTCTCTCGCCCAGTCACCCAGAGCTTCAACACCCTCAAGGTAAATTGAAACAAATAAAAAAAAAATTGAGATAAAAAAAAATTTGGTGGGTACTTTACATTATTCCCTTTGTTTGATTCGAGGTGGAAGGCAGTGGGGACTCCATAGTCTCCATAGTCTCCATCCGCCACTCCATAGTCTCTAGTCGCACACGGGGAGCCGCCAAAAACCGCAAAAAAAATGAACATGAACACATGATACCATAAAGCCAAGAGTCAGGTAACTGGCTTCTTCTCAACTGCCGTGATAAGAGCTAGTTTGAAATCGTCGTATACATTAGAGAGGTAATAAAAAAAGCCTACTGGCTGTCGCTTTGGGTTCGCGTGTCAATTGTCACAAGTCGTCACGACACTCAATGACTGAACGCAGTCAGCAGCACACGGCGGCAGCACAAATAAATCGTGTATCTGTCCATGAATATCGTGGACGACCATGTTTTTCTTGGACAATAAACATACGAAAAAAAAAACGGAAAGTTGCATACCTGGATTTGTGCCAAGGTTTCGTCCTCCTCGCCAGGTGTGACGCTGTGTTGGGCCCACTCTAACTTAAGCAAACACCATTGTTGAATATCGTCGAGTTCTGCTTCGATGCCCATCCAGTCGGCGGCCGCATGTCCGTAACAATTAGACCGACGATCCAAAGATGATTCCAACTCTGTCCACTGCACTTCCACGTCAGCTGCTCGTTCGCCGGCTAGCGGTTCAAACGGTTCGGCCAACAATCCAACCTTTTTGTGCCTGGATGGAGAACCGCGAATAATTGGGTTCGAAATATTCGACAAGGAAGGACGTCTCTAGTGGCCTTTTAAGTCTGTAGAGATCGAAAACCTTTTATTATCCAAAACAAATTCGACTATAGATAATCTCTCAGCACAGGAAGCGTAAAATATAATTTTCTTGCAATTGAATTTGATTCACACTAAAATACATCAATGTTTTTATTGTTTCCCACTTGTTTTCTACCTTTTTGTTTTCAATTAAATAAATTCAAGATAAGTCACAAATGCTTTGTAAAAAAACATTCTGACAAATTAGGAAATTGTCGTCTGCTGCAAATTCATCGTAAACTTTGTGTTTCATCGCCAATTCTAGATTAATAACTATGGCAAACCAGAGCACTGGAGCCAATTCATCCTCCTCCATTATTGAACTCGATCATGATAGTCAAGTTTGTCTGTCGGTACAGATGCGGCCCATTACTATTTTCCTAAGTCCATAAAAGACTCAAGTAAGCAACAGTCACCATACAACTTTTGGCGTACTAGAGTTTGGAGCCGATCACAAACAGTTTGCCGCCTGTCTCTCTCTCGTGATGCTGGAAAATAGATCGTATATGAAGGTCGAGTTCAGCAATCACACACGAATAGGCCAACCGCATCCGTATGCTACAATCACTGACCACCCACGAGACTATATCATTGCTCTTTCGCGGAAATTGTAATGAGCATTCTCAATCACGTGTCGCCTGATTGCCTACACAACTGAAGAGATCCTATCCAAAATTTATTCAAATCTCTAACGACCCGAACATGAGACGGATTAAAAGCTTCTGTCGTTCTCTCGAGAAAAATCTGGAGAATTTCGTTGGAGTATCACACTGTCAAGCAGTTTAGTGACATAACCAAGTTAAACAGGGAAAAGAAGTCGTCTACAAATCAAACCCATCCCCACATCTCAAGATTTATTTCATGGCGGAAAAAATTATCAGTATTTGGAGGGAAGTGAGAGGTTTGTTGCTTCAAAACCTGACGACAAGATTTGCCCTGTTAAACTTACCATAAATTTTTTTCGATTTTAGGACCCACATATTCTGGTTACATGGTCCCTTCTTGTACCCCAAAGAACACACCAAATCCGAACAAAGCTATACCATATAGCGGAACACTTTGCGACATGAAAAAACTGATATCTACATTGGGGTATGACGCAAAACTTTACGGGGAACCCTCCAGGAAGAGAGGAGGAGCGACTACAGCCGCGGTCAATGGAGCAACTGATAAGCAACTGAAACGTCTTTGGGTTTGAGGTCTGAAACTATGGCCGCTTAATATGTCGATCTCTCAATTAACAATCGGATTTCAATGTCACAAATGCTACTAAACTAATACTGCTGATAATAAACTCTTGAAATAAGTTCCATAGCTTGCCGGGACGTGAACCACCCGCTCGGAACCTCCTATTTATCTGACAGAGAAATAGTTACAATGCGTGATTATAAAGAACTTTTAATCACGTTTTTACGTTAGTGAACGTAAAAGAAAATTATACTTTTCATAAGTTGTAACCACCATTGAAAATTGAACAGTTTGAAGGGTGCAAGATTCTACCTTTCCTTCAGAGATGACTAGTGGATTTCGAGTCTTTCATTTCATCAAAGAGAAAACCGAAGTGCCAGAATGCTGTATAAACTTTATTGCCCTTCTGCACACATAAATTAGTCAATCGGTTGTTTTATTCCGCGCATATAGAGTAACCAAAAACCTGCCGCACGATCCCTGGCCGAACAAAAAGGGAATTCGGTACAAAAAACCGTTCGCTTTATGCCGCAGCAAAATGGCATGGCAGAGTGAGACGATCGCACGATAGTCGAAGGTGCACGCACGCTTCTCTACTCTAACAAGGCCCTATCTTTCCAGCTCTGGGCGGAAGCCATCAACTGTATAGTATATGTTATTAATCGTCTCTTTCAACTGACTTCCATTTGAAAACCCCATTCGAAACCTGGTATAGCATAAACCGGATATCTTCAATCTTCGAATTTTTAGGTCCGAATTTTTTGTCTTAATTCCCAAAGAGTTGAGACGTAAACTCGATGCTAAGAATCGGCTATGTTTCTTCGTCGGCAACACCGATAATCAAAAGGGCGATCGGTACTGGGACCCAATGAGCGGAAAGATCAACATCAGTAGAGATGTCTCACCCATCAGGCATCACTACGTCCCTCAACCCGATTGACGAAAAGGCATCGATGTATGTCATCCAAACGACATTCTACCAGAAACTCCTGCTCCTGCTTCAGAGAGACACACCATTCATCCAGCCATTATGGTACCTCTGTCGGTCCGTGAGTCAGACGATGTCACCGTGCAACCAGAAAACGTGGATGATAACTCTCAATCAGGCCAGCAACAACTAACTAATCTCAAAATAATTTGCCACACTATCAACAACCCGGCTCAAAACTTCCACATAGTCGCGTACTTCTTCGAACATCCGCTCGTATTCAAGAACGTAAGGCTTTAGGAAGAGCACATCCTGCTCTGCATCGCCAACCCGACCGTTCGAGGAAATGAAGGGAATATATGACCATGTCTGAATCTCTCCTCTCCGAGGAACTTGGACCGAATCAATACAGAGATGCAATGGCGTCTAAACAAGCTCCCGAGTGTTGACTACAGCCAACAAGAAATTCGATTTGCTTATAAACAACGGTAGTTGGGTTTTTGTACCACTTCATCACAATCGCTCTCTCATGGATAGCAGGTGGACATTCAAAAAAGCCCGAACGCTAGAATTGAGAAAAAATCTACAACAAAAAAGCCCGCTTTAAAGAGTTCTCTTGAGTAGCAGGCATCGACTACAACGAGCCCGAGATCTATGCACCGGTAGAAAAACTTACTCTCGCAATTCACCCTGTCTTAATTTTTACTCCAATCAATTTGATTAAGGGGAAGTTTTAAACTAAGGAATGCTTTTTGTCCCTCAATCGAAAAAAACGTCGGCTTATCTCCTCATGACGTTGAAGTTTATTTGTTCGTTAGTTTTTTGGAACAAAGAGTATAAAAATTCTCATTGTAATAATTAAATGTAAACCTGATTCCTCGTTTATATCTAACAGGTTGTGGGCCCAGCTCACGCTTTATTAAAATTAACGAGATGGCCAATCCTTTAGCTCAGGAGAGCATTTGTAATAATAAATGCTCTGTAATATTTGATGGAATCAATTTTGTGAATTGGAATCTAAGCTTTTGGTTTCCCATTCAAAGAAATGAATTGAAAGAGATAGTCCTAAGAACGGACAGGATTCCAGATGAGATGAATTTTATTATTCGTTTTATCATTCTGAGGCAAAGTCTTACAAAAAAATATGGGTTTCCACCAAAATTTTAGGTGACGGAAGGAACAGCAACGGTACTTACTGCAAATGTTTTAACCAGAAAAACTTGGCTTAAAAGAAATAACCTTGCTCGCAGTTTCCTTATCACTCTTTTGATAAAAGTCAGCAAGAAGCTTTAGTTACGTGCAAGACTGTATTTTCTATGTGGACGTCGTTAACTACACGATATATGCAAAGTACCGAGGAGAGACTACAAAGTCTTCATACTCTTTATCTGAATTACAAGTTTAAGCCTCAACATGACGTCAAGAATCATATTGAGGAAATCAAGCTTCTGGTTCAGCATTTGGAGGATGCTAAAGCTCCTGTTACCGAATCAAATCTGATTATCAGAGTAACGACATCTCTTCCTCCAAGCTTCCATAACTTTCTCTCAGCTTGGGAAAGTGTGCCAGCTGTGGATCGCAAGATTGATTCGCTCACAAGACGTCTTATTCCAGAAGAATCCAGAACTAAAGAAATAAATGACGGTGATAGTAGTAAAGACGACAAATTATTTTCATCGTTTTTCACATTGCATAACAGATTTTCGCCGTATCCTAGGGGACGAGGTGGTTACGTAAATCGTGGAACTTGAAGTTTGGGAAATCGCAGTCGCCGAGGTAATCGGGGTGGAGGACAGAACAATCAAAGTGGACAAGGACAAAGCAATTAAACTGCAATTGACAGAAAATATTCTATTGATTTCGAAAACGGAGCTTGTTACAACTGTCACGCCTCAGGTCATCTAAGTCGAAACCTGTCGTATTGGAAAGAAAGAAGCTCAACCTCAAGGAAAAATCGCTGAAGGTGCTACTCCTTTCTGACATCAGGCTATTGCTCTTGCAGCTCGAACCAACTTGTACTGGTTTGCCGACTCCAGTGCTACAGTAAACATGTGCAGTCAACGTTGGATGTTCAAACCTTTTGCCCCTATTAAACCAGGATCTCAGTCGATTGTTGGAATCAACGGAGTTAGTGTAAAGGTGCTTGGAGAAGTAGACGTAGTTTTTTTACTACACTAAATAGCTCAAAATCATCATTGAACTATATCCAGCACGTCCTTTTCGCCCCAGATCTGGGAATCAATCTGTTTTCAATAGCTGCTGTTACGAAATATCTAACATAAAGTACTTGAAGGAGAAGCCTCTTAGTTACTGTCTCACTTACTACACTTAATTATTGACAATTATATCTACCAACTTCATCTTGATCTTGAGTAAACCGTAAATGACCGTTCAGGATTCCCAGCTGGGTAGAACGGTAGAGCAATCCAAAATCTGCTGCAGCTGGTGGCACTTGGTAACCATTCGGGCCATGGATTTTTCTGCTCCGTTCTGTATCCACCCATTTCCTGCCTCAACGACGGTTAAAAACCGGGCGATGAATAGTTACACGATTCGTATGGGCTGTACAAAACTCCAGGTGTTGATTCATCTTAACGTGGACAGCGTCTTCCAAGTGTTTGTGTTTTTCCTACAGGGTTTTCATACCGACCCCATCGCTTAAATTCCCAGAATGTTACAAGCGGCCCAATGCCAACGGATCCGCCTGCTGATTTGCTGAATTTATCGGACAGAACTGACCAAATCCAGGGACTCGACAGCATTCAGTAAGTCCTTGGGGTAATCGGAACAGGCAGATATTTTTTGTAGGGCCAAGGACACTAGACAAGGATAACTTTCTCGGACTTTTGCATCATGGCCGGCCTGTCGAGAAAACTGCCCAGAAGTTGACAAATGACTCGATCGGTAAGCATTCATAGGTTTGTGGCATCAGTGAGGGCGTTCCTGACAATCGAAATCATTTTCTCTTCTAGACCAATGACCGAATGTTGAAACTCGACGGCTACGGTTTCAAATTGATGGTTGTCAGGTTCCATACAATCACCAAACTGACCGCTGACAACTAGTGCTTTGAAATCACAAAACTGGTTGCAGATATTTTGCACCTGTGTGATTAAACTACGCCCACCCATGGTACTCAATTCGAATCTGCTCAGTCATGAGAATTCTTGAATCAATTGGAAGATTCTGACGAGTGCCACCAATCGTTTCTCGAAAATGGTCACTTCTTAAAAGACAGTTGGCGTGGGTGGATTCCAGAGTTTGATTTGTGGCGATGAACAAAACATCATGAATTCTTCAAGAGCACATTACTATGCAGCCAAAGCCGAATGCTTCGACCACTACATCTCTTATCTGATAAATGCAGAATACATGACTTGGTAAGTTTTTTTTTTAGATTTTTTTTGTTATACAATTTCATTTAGCTTCAATTTCAAAATTTTATAAGGAAATTTCTCCCCGGCCAGAATTTCAAATTTTACTGGCAAAAAATCCGAAAAGCCCTTCTTCCTGGGGTGGCGTGTATCCACACGAATTGGCCGTGTGCCAGCGTGCGGAATTTGACTGTATGGGCGCTTTAGGTGTTTATGGGGGTTCAAAGTCATATGCATTTGCTGCCGATGGGCATAAGAGAAACCAAAAGGCTGTGAGGGTTTTCTCTTGTCATGTATTCTTTATTCTGGGATTCAACACACCATTAAGACATCAATACGCATGGTGTACACTAGTGGAAGAAAAATGAGGAGCCCCGCGGGACTGCATGATATGGCTTTATGCCCTATCACGCATATTTTCTTATTCAAAGACGAGAAAAGAATATTTCAGTTTCAGTTGCTTCAATGTGTTTCAACACAGTAGAGAATTTGTAAATGCTAAACGTAAATATGCGTAGTGTATTGAAATAAATACACCAAAATATTTGGCAGGCTTTCTGGATAATTTTCATTGTACACTCACTTCCAAAAATAACTGGGCCAGGGAAAGCGCGAAACAACGCAACAATGTTGGCTTTAACCAAACTTCTCTTTTCTGACATTGAGAAAAATGTAATCCTTTCCTCTCGATTACAAACAACAAAGGCTGTACACCACTGTGGCCAACTTAGGTGCGTTGTTTTGCGCTTTCACTGGCCCAGTTATTTTTGAAAGTGAGTGTACTATCGTTGCGTCAATACTTGTATGCTGTTTGCTGCGCGCAATAACAATGCAATAACTGTGTAAATAACAGAAACCTCAATAATATCCGCACAAGACATTTACTTCTTATTCTTATTATTTTTATTGTGTATGCATCAATATTGCATTCACTTCAACGAATGCAATGACAAAGAAATAATTTTTAAGAAAATTATTTCAAGACAAATTTGTTCGCTTGCTTACAGGCAAAAAGGATGAGTTTAATAACTCAAGAATTCCTGGAGAAACAAGCCAGACTAAAGAAATATCCATTAGGGCGTTTCAATTCCGACGAATTTTTTTTGTAAACAACGGCGTTTTGGGAGATGAAAGATGATGTTATAAGCTAGCTTTTCCCAAAATATCATCCATTTAAAATAAAATTTAGAGGTCGCGCGTTACTCAAATATATGTTAATTTTCAGAAAAATCGGGAAAATATTAATAAACGGCTTATTATAGCCGAAACATGAGTTCTACTGCATTGATTTTTTAACTGCAATTACATATTTATATCAGTAACATTAACCTGAAAAATTGAAGGAATCAAATCAAAATTAAGGGTCCCGCGGTCAGAATTTATTAATCATAATACTTTTAAAAATGCACAGTCATTAACAACTTGCAAGTAAACACAGAAACTTCTTGCAAAACGGTAATCAAACATTTGCTCCCAATATTTTTGTGGAAATTGAAGCCAGTTTTGACTAGAAGGGAGACCAAGCAAAGCAAAAATAAGCCAAGATTTTGGCCCTATTAAAGATGATGAAAAAGAAAGATTGTTATCGTCAATAGTTGGAAATTTTTGCTTTCTAACATTAAAAACGTCCGGTCGCGGGGTTGAAAAAAGTTTTTTTTGCCATAACAGATTGTGTAAATGATCCCAATTCTTCATTGAATAACAAAAAATTACCAGTTCTTCAGTTAAATACCAAAGGTGGCGTTTGATTGATGTTAGGGATGGGATGAAGGATATAGGATTTCTTGAATAGGGCGAATATCTTGGCTCACGAGTTAATTTATAGTTATATTTGAGATGCTGAAATAAAATATTGAAATAAAGAATTGAAATAAATATCTCAATTCTCATTCAGACTACAAAGAATTTGTGCCTGCGTTAGTGCGTTTAACCTACAGATTTCACGAGGCGCCTCCCATCAGAACAAGAACCGAGAAAAATATAAGGGTTACGTTATTCCCTATCGGACCTGACGCCGGACCAGTGCCAGACCAGTGCCGGACCATCAGCTCAGCTGAGTACAACCCAAAGCAACCGTCATGATTGGAACAATTAAATTTGACTAATTTTAAATACATTTTGAATTAATTGCAATTTTCTTTAAAGTAAAAAAAAAAATAAAGGTCGCTTCTTCATTTTACTGTGCTTTGTCTCCGTACTGGCTAAATGGCAGTCCACGGCAGCATCCAGCGCTTCCGTGATATCCTAATACGGTAACTTTTCTTTCGCCAAAGTTAAAAAAACAAACAAAATCGAATCTTGCTTAGACTGATTTGTGCTGGGCTTGTACTTTTCTCCATTGCGACTGCTTTAACACAACTTTCTGTCGGTGTCAATATATAGTTATTGGCAGTTATTGGCTGGAATTAGGAATCAGTTGGAACCTATTCAAATTTAAACTCCGTATTTCAAGGGCTAGGTCAAAATTGTTTTGTTAATTTTCATTCGCGGTACATTTTTCATCTTGCTCCTTTAGAAAAGCTTGAGAGAAAGAGAGGAAAGAGTGACGTAAGCATCGAGAAAAAATGTCGCCTTCCCTTCATCGATTGATTGGCAGGGCGTGGTGTGGCCTCGAATTTATTCACCTGCTGCACCTTGACTGATTCTGAGCTTAGTCTAAGATTAGTTTATTAGCTTCCACGGCCAAATACAAAAGTTCAGAGTTCTCCGATGGTTGTCGACTCGTCTTATTCACAAATCCTGTTCTGATTGTTGAATTGATTCAGTGATCCAAATGTTCTGATCTTCTGTGGCCATTTCTTTTAAAGGGAAAAAGATAAATGTGATTACTGTCGGTGGCCACTTCTCCATTCCCCGACAATCAGCCCACGTGAGTTGGGAACGTAACAAGATGGAAGGAGGGGAGTTGACACATCACCAAGTCGATCACGACGCGTGGTTGAGCTGATTGCTTCATCCTATCGAGAACGACCCAATTTGACTGAAAATTTTTATTTGACTGACATTTTTTTTTTAATTAATTTTTTTTTAAATAAAAAATACTACAGGTTATTTGGAACAGTAAAACTTGACATTTCGTGATACTTCTCTTTCGTGATACGTAGCAGACGGATTACTACTCCTCTGCGTCTTTCGCGAAAGCCGAAGGGGCCAAAGCAGACGAACCCACACTGCGCAATCGCTTTATCTATTAATCTTCTGTTCTGAATCGGATTTCGGGGTGTTCCTCTGTTGAACTTGGCACTTTTTTTGTAAAATTCTGATGATCTACTTTTTGAATTAAGCTGGTTTAACTGCACAAAATGGCTCCAGAATCTGAATATTTTGAAAAAACTTGGTCTAATTTAGAGAAAATAGTTAAAGGTATTGTTACACTTGGAAATGTTTCTCCTACTGCATGGGAAAGTGGATGTAGTCATGTGAAATTCCTGTGCAAGGCTAATCCCACTTTAGCTTGGCAATATTACGACAAAACTAAAATGTGTTTAGAGAACCAGGTTAAATCTCTTCTCATTCAAGTGAATGAAAAAAGGAAAGAAGAGACTCTCACAGAATACTACAAGCTTTTGCAGCAATATACCCAAAGAATTACCCGTTTGGACAAACTCTACACGTAAGTTATTCATTTCTTTTCTCAAATGAAAAAGTAAATGCATGCTTTTTATTCAAATACAGACATTTGAATACAAATTACTTATGGAGACCAAAAATTACGGAACCAGACTTCCTTGCTCTTTTCGAGAGGGAGGATTTTGAAGAGGAACCTGAAGAAAGGAAAGAAATTCTAGAACTAGGTATAAATCACGGGCTAAAAACCAATAAAAAGTATGGTTTTTCACGCTTTTTCCCGCGGCGCGACCCTTAAATATTTTTTACCCCTCGAAATAAAAAATACACGGAGTTTTCACATATCAAAGAACCCCGATCCACAAACGCCCTTGTGAACAAAAAAAAATCGTTGGGAATGAAACGCCCTAATATCCATCTCCGAAGACATGTTTTGGCACACAATTCATGGATGCTGATGTACGAGAAACCAAGTGTGACGACATAAACCATTTCTTCAAATCTGTTTATCATGCTTGTAAGTACATTTTCAACAACTTCCATAACAAGTGACCAATTTAATGGATTCACACGATTAATCATCCTTATGACTCCTCACTCCTTATGAGTCGTAATTGCAATCGCAGCCAAACACGATTAAGAACTCATTCAATTGGACGTGATAACCGCATTTCTCTATTGAGAACGATGGAAAAGTCGACTGAGAAATATACATTTAACAGCCAGAAGGCTACGTCACCGCTGGACGTGAAAACGAAGTATGCAGATTAAACAAATCGATTTATGGCATCCGTCAAGCAGTCTGCCACTTCTGAAATAATAAAGTCGTGCAGGGTTGCCGGAAACGTCCCGAAAATTCGTTTGTTTTTTTTAATCCTGCACTTTATCTTGAACGATTATCTCTTGCCCGAGGGAAGAATAGGGAGGAAAGGAAAGTCTGGTCCCCTCTTTTTTTCATTCTTTCCTTTCCTCCCTTTCCTTCCCTCGGGCACGATTTACCCGTAAAGTCTATTCGGGAACACCAATGGGCGAGCCAAATAAAAATCTTCTGTCCACGGCACCCCTTCACACTGCAACGCGACGCAAAGAGGTCGGCTTGACCCATACTTTTGCATTTGAATAAGGTCTATACAGCAACAACAAAAAGTCAAAAACAAGGCTCCGACGGGAAGTCCGTTCTCGTCGTCAGCCGTAAAAATATCAAATGAATTCAGAAGCTGCAACTTTTGAAAAATCGATTTCGAATACATGCTGAAATCCTATGATGCAACAAATATTCAAAATGTCAAAGATCAACTTGTTGAGAAAGAGTTGTTGTTACGTAGGCTTGGTTTCTAATAAACTTATGCTTTCCCACATGTTACATGTGTATTTCTTACTGATTGGCAATTGTCTGTATCAAAAGGAAAAATTTTCACATGGGAAATTTCATAGACCCTCTCTTCCCCGAAACTATAGACAGCAACACAACGCAGTAGCATGCCTCAAAAAGAAAATATAACTTGCCAGTCCAACTTTAAGTTGTCACTTTTGCCTGTTTTTGATCTGAATACGGCTTCAAATCAAAGGCAGTCAAAAAGAACAACTCAAAATTGATAATGCGCAAAGTATAAAGATACGAAGGATATGCTGACTTATAGGTGAGACTGTAAATAAATGACGGTACGAAGAGCTCCAGTTCTTCCTTCAGCTGTAAAAAGTTGTAAAATTGCCAATCAGTTTACTCCAGTTCTTCTTTTTTTATTGATGGAAATGCAAAACATATTATACAAATCTGCAACATAGCATACAAATTTATACTCTAATAAACATATTAAAACACACAGAATGGATTACATATCTTTACTTTTACATAGTCGACCCAGTCAGTTATAGTGAGACTTACATTATTTATATAAATACACTCGAACTCACTGCAAATAAAATGTAAATGATCTCTGATCTTGGTCTGACATTGAATCCATGAGACTAAATTTGACTGTATTCACCCAAATAATTAAAAGCAGCTTTAGTCATGTCGAATAATATATTAAAGCAATAATACAACATAACATTACCGAGGTTATTGAAACAGTCTATGAGCTTTTATTTGGTTGACGATGTGCCGATAAGGCTGAGGCCTCTCACCGCGTGTCACGGGTATCCGGGAAAATCTCCTGAAGCTTGGCGAGAGTAAGACTAAATTCTGGGCCAATCCGTAAACCGATGATACCGTCCAGTAAAGCGCAACGTCCTGGGTTATAGAATAAGACTTGATAATACTATCTTGGGTATTATTCATACGAGAATTAAACGTACGGCGGGCGCATAGGCAGCAACGGGGACCATAACAAGGCAAAAAACTCTCAAAACATTCATCATAGCATTGGACAGCCGGGATGAGGGTCCCACTTTGCTCATCACTTGGATTTGAATGATGGCCAAATTAGTAAGGGCCATGAAAACTGGCAAAATCAATGAATGGTCCACTTCGGTCAGATTGGGGATCCAACCAAACCCACCGGTGCTCAGAGACAAGTAGAGAATCTGAGCATCTAAAATTTGGTTAGGAAAAAACTGTTTGAAAGGACTAACTGTGTAAACATACCAATGGTCTGTACAGGAAGCATCATGGCCATGTTTCTGAGTGCTACTGACATGCAGACCCAGAGAGGAATCTGACCCCAGAGTAGGACTGTGGCTTTGAATTGATGGCAATTGTCCCTCTGAATGAGTAGATTCCACTGTTTCTTGGCCTGTACAAGGAAGAGACCAATACAATGAAAATATAAAAATTTCAGTTGAAATGTGACAATGCAGTACAGAAACATGGAAAGCTAGTTTGGCTTTTTTGGCATCCCATTTATACATGATTACTGCTCGGTCAGTCTCTTTCTTGAGATCTTTGAGAATGGCGTCCATTTCTGGTTTTAGGTTTCCCAGTCGGGCATAGATGATGTGCTGGAAGTAGGAAAATAACAAGATCTTGAAAATATTTGGATGTTATGAAACTAAATTAGTACCTGATAGGCAGCTAAAGGCAATGTGATTGCCAACCTTAGAGAGATGGTTGAGACAACTATTGTGGCCCACCAAGGCAGGTGTGTGTAGTCATGAACAGTTTCAAGGAGATGTTGGGTATTCACGACCCAGCTGGATCCTGAAAGGTCTGAATAAATTTGGCTCAAAAACGTGGTATTTCCTGTAGCAGTGCTGGCAGCCCGACATGATTGTAAAATTAATTGAGATCTCGGCGAATAATGAGTGGTATTAACTAATTTCTTTAATGAGGCCGGAGGGAACAACACGACAGGTTTGATTCGAAACATTGTTTTGATTTATTCGGCAAGAAACTCTTAGAAGAGTTGGCGAGTTGCCGAACCCTTACCAAAGAGGCAAAGACCAAAGAGCCAAAGACGAAAAATGAAGGAATCAAGGAAGCAGACGACAGTCGAGACAGTCATTTTGCCGCACACACACAGTGTCATTTTGCCGTGTGCCGCGCGCCGTGTGTATCATTTCGTCAGACCAAAAAGGCCCAAGTTTCATTGGAATAAAGTTCTTATTAACGGCAGCATCGACCATCGAGATGGTGAATTAATGGTGAGTTTTTCAATCGAATTTCCTTGGCATTGTACCTGGCCTCTGGGTTAACGGTGAGGGCTGGGGATATTTTGAAGCACCCGGGCCATCCAAAGTATCAAGTAAGAAAAATAAAATAAAAAAAACAAAGGAACAGGAACAGAGCGTGAGTTCGTGACTAGTTGGTAAGCTTCACTGGTTTCTCGTTGCTGTGGGATAATAAGACGAAAAACAGGAAAAAGAAAAAAGAACGCACGGTACAAGTCTGCAGTACAGGACATCTAATAACTGTTTATTTCTTTTCTCATTAAAAATTCGTTTTACGGATGCAAGTCTCGTATATCTTCGCCTGATGGTTTTCTTGTCAAACCAACAACAACAGTTCCCCAGTTCGATAAAATTGAGTTTATAAGATCGAACCCAAATCGAAAGTTTGTCTTTGTCCACCAAACGAGGAAATCCTACTCGAACATTTTAATGTGATCCTCGGTAGGTTCTTTTTAAAAAGCTTTTCGACTGGTCTCAACTTCACGGCAAGTTACTTTAATGATTAGAAGTACATTTTCTGCTGGAGTTTGATTCATATGAGTACTGAAAGCGCTTTACAAATTGAACCCTTCAGAAAGTACCAGTTTTATTAAATGAATATTAGTTCGCCTAACAAGAAATGATTATTTGGCTAGGTGGGATTGAAAGCCGAACGGACGAAATATTTTAAAGGAGCCATAATCCTGGAGCGGACCCGAAATGGACCTTTAATCTTGCCACGAACTTTTGCTTTTCGCCGACGCTCGAATCAGTCAATACCCTGACACTGGTGAGTTCACGTTCGTATTATATCAAAATTGGTTGTAACTTTTTGATTTAGTGCATAACGCAAATTTAAATTCTGCAGGCAACTGTGGATGATTAAAGCAATGGATACCAGCCGTCGAGCCGTGCTTGGCTGCTGACCAGACGTTTCCACAAAGACTGCGACTGCGCTGTAACGGGAAAGCGGATATTGCAGCACCGACGGATCCGACGAGGATGACTGCAAGTCTTTTGGACATTTTAACACGATGCGCATGATCTCCATCTACGTAACTATTTCACGAATATTTCGCTTCTCGCCGCGCAACCGATAAAGAAAAGAAGTTGATTGACTTTTGATTTCCTCTCTATGCAGGACAGCATTGTTGCTATATGGAAGCCCTAACGGAATACGCTTATCGAGCCAGATTGCGTGACATCACCGGCAGGAGTGTCGTCGTGGAATAGCATCCGCGTTTTGTCCAAAATGGGCAAAAATTATGCGCATTAATAGCAACGGTTTAGCCAACGTTCACCAAATGAATGTAAGATTTGCCAAATCTTTTAAGAAAAATATAGTTGATAATCATAACTTATATTTTAGATTCCTAACGTTTGGGGCTTAATGAAGAATGCACTCGGCGATCCAATGAATTCCGCACTTCCGTATCTCAACCTTATTCAGAAATTTGTTTTACAGAATTAAAATAGCAAGGATCACCTACGCACTTTGAAATTATTTTGTGAATATGGGGCAAAACCAGAACTTCGTCAACCAGAAAAAGTTTGCAGATCAAAGGTATTTTGTAGCATTTAGTCATTTGATAATACTATGATAGCACTAGTAAAAAGTGAAATAACAGCAACGCTTCAATCAAAATAAAAATTAGTTTAACAATTTTTGTAATCACACGAAAATCAGCTGAAAAAAACTTAGTGGCTGAGCTTAGAAAACAGGGAATCCGTTCCACCATGATGCATTACTTTATGTAGAACTTGCGATTATTTCGGTAAGAGGATGCTAGCTAGCTTAGCAGCTTAGATGCTTTTAGAAAAATACTTGTGCAGATATTTATGGAATATATAGTTTTACCGAGGTAATTCCCCATAAAATGAAACCGAACAAAACAACGTGAAACAGCCATCGGCACAATGACGCAACGATTTCTTTTTACTTTTCACAAACAAAAAAAGACGAACATTTTATGCTAAGACTTTCAATTTCTTGTTATGTACAATCAAGTGCCAAAGTATAATTGTTCCGTCCGTTTCAAGTTGATTAAGTATTTTTATTATTTAAGCATGAATTTTATTTTATAAAAGACAAAGAAAATCGCTTAAAATAAGAAAGTATGGACTTGAATAATCCTGTGAGGAATATTCTCATTCTAGTAATCAAGGAAAATTTGACTTTATATATCGTCAGCTTATTTGTTGTATTGATTTACTTTTATTTATTACGAAAAGTGAAGAAAGGGAGAAGGCGGAAGAGATGACGCAAGGGCGACAAGGCCTGTGGCGAAAAAGAACATTGAACTCGGTATTCATTTGATATTTGAAGCCTTTAAATCAGGACTACACAAAGCGTCTTTTCTTTAAATAGCCGTTGTTCTCGCACTCGACAACATCGTATTTTGCTTGTTGCATCTATCCAAAGGTAAGTTATTTTTTTTCCTGCAATCTCATATTCTCTTTGGTTATTGTTATTTTTTTTTAAATAATGAAAAGTGATTGGAATGTTTTATTCAAGGCAAAAAGTTTGTCGATTTGAAAAATGGATCGGAAAATTTTGATTGTCGCAGCTGTGATGGCATTCATATTGACGGTGCTCATTAACGGCGTTCATAGTCATACATTTAATCTTGGTTCTTGTCCTCGAGTTGAGCCAGTCATTGATTTTGACATGTCAAAGGTTAAGTTAGAAAACATCTCATCGTGTATATCGTGTATATATATACTGAAGAGGAATAGGAACTGATTTATAATATTTAATTTGATTGATTTCCTAGTTTCTTGGACGTTGGTATGTCATACAGAAATTTTCAACAGCTTCCTCTTGCTGGATATACGATTTTAATGGCAACAATTCCGATCATTCACTAAAAATTGTCCAGTCACGCAACCATGTCGCTCTGGATACCATTGGTCTAGACAACAATTATCGTTACACTGGAGCACTAGTATGTTCTGATTGCGTGATGAATTTGTTTTTCAGTCAATTTAATTATTTATATTATTTTAACCGAGAGGATGTCCCTGATTCGAATCAACCCGGCTTTATGTGTGTGCGATTTCCGATGAGTAAGGAATCTCTTTTGAAAATTAACGTTTGTGACCAAAAGTTATGTATCATAACGGGAATAGTCAAATTAGGAATATTGCTCACGATAAAGGTTTGGCAGGCAAGGCTGATTATATGTAGTATTCGCAACGGATTACGAAAATTATTGAGCTATTTATACAGCTGTCAAAGCATTTTATTCGGCCATCGTCGTTCCGCTTCCATCCTTTCCCGTCGCCCGACTTTGGATCAACCACAAATCAACAAGGTTTGTTTCATCTTAAATAATCTCTACACTTGAAACTTTTTTTCCCTTATTAAACTTATTGCGCAACCGTAGATTCGTTCAAAACTGGAAAGCTTCGGTGTGAATCCTCACGACTTTTCCATTATTGACCATTTAGATTGCAAGTTGCTCCCTTCGATAAGTCTACTGGACGTCGAAGTCAACCCTCATACTTTCAGTAGAGGAGAGCGGACCCAAACCGAACAAAAAACCTATTTTAGTCATAAATAGTTCCGTGAGATAAAAGACTGGGTAATGGATGTATGATGTTAATTGATTCACAAATTTGTATTAAAAGGGTGGGAAAAGGCGCACACTGTAAAACAAAAAGGATAAATGTGGCTCGAAATGTGGTTTTCAATAATTCTGAAATACAAAAAGAAAAGCGGGTAAAGCTTCGAACAAGGATTCAACTTCCATCAGACCGTCATCTGGGTTGATTTAATATTAGGGCCCTGCAATTCGTAGGATTGAGTCACGCGTGATTGCTGCGCTCTTGAGCAGAGCTTTGTGCTGCCGCTTTGTACTGCCTCTACTTGCGACACTGATAAAGAAATGCAAAGAGGCTTACTAATTCATCGGCGGTCAACTCTTCCTTCGAAGCAGGGTCAGGATGTAACAGCTAGTCAACTTCACGCATCAGGTGTAATTGTGTTTCACGGGCGAAATCTTGGAGACGACAACGGGTAGCAATAAAATGGCGTGACGTGCAGTTGCACGAAATGCTGGTCCTCTGGTGTTAAGTGAGAATTTCGTCCCTTCTTTTGCGCACGAACGTTGGGCGTTTTGTGTTATCTGAGAGCAACTGATCCAGCACACAGCACGATCAGGAAATATGTGTGATGCATTGGCGATGATGACGAGCCGAAACACTGGCTTTGCAATAGGAAAATTTTCGGATCGGAAACAACGCTTTGCCCCTGGGCTAATGATGAGGTGGCAAATTCCCATCGGATCGCATGGTTGGGACTTGGCAGAAGAGAAGTTACGACAATAAGATGCATTTCCTGACACTTTTCCAATAATTATTCATGATAAGTACCACAATTACGTTTTTCAATTTGTGAGCCTTTAACAGCGCTCATTATAGAACATGCCTATTTCATTAATTCAATCTTCTTTCAATGGGTCGGGTCTAATTGACGCAAACCGGAAGTAAATAGGTTACATTTGTCAACTTAAATTGGTCTAATTGTTATGAATTTTTTCAAAAGTATTCGTACTGTTATATTTAGGGTTGGATTCGATCCCCGCAGCTGATGACTTTTACCTATATTTCCTTGCCAATTCTTGCTACCCAAGCAGAATGAATATTGCAAGAAGTTGACTAATAAGATCAAAGGTATTTAGTCGCAATTACTCACTTAATAATACGGTCATGGATAACAGTCCACCAACAAAGCGAAATAACAGAAGTGCTTGAATAAAAAAACGAGGTAAAAAATTATGTATAATCACACAGAAATCAGCTGAAAAAAATTATGTGGCCAGAAAGACAAACAAAACTTTTTTTTTGTGAAAACCGGGCTCCCGATTAATTCAGCATTTATATGAGATACGAAGCTACACGCTACACGCATTACCTCTCAATTCGCAAATCGTCGAGTGATTCAGAACTTTGAATTAATACTAAGGAATAGACAACTGTTAAGATTGCAATCCAGCCTTTCATTAAACTAGATTAAAGTAAATAAATGTAACTTATTCACGAACAATCCAAATTATAGCGCGGATTTCAAGAAGTCAGGAAAATAGTATTCTTAACCCTTCCCAATTAACTAAGAACGAAATTGCTGTCTTGTTCCCTAACTTAACACAATGCTCTATAAATTTAGATGCTTGAAGGTTATTCATTCGATTAGTAGAGCAGCAGACGCGTAGCTGACTGACGAGTCGCTAAAGGAGCGGCATTGACTCGATTGAGCATAATCCACAAACTTGAGTGACATTTTCAAGCCGTTTGTGGTTTGACGGATATGATCTATCATCTAAAAAAATAGATAACAATTAACAACTTTACTAGTCTGACAATACAAGATTTTTTACATTTAACAGGACTCCGATTGGATGTCTACCGCATATGGTATTGCCGTATTTTTTTAAATATTCGGTGAATCCTGCCGTATCCAGTGTTTCAATGATGGACATACCCTGTTCATTTATGGCACAGTAAATATTAGTAAATAAGAAGGGAAAAAACAATTATACTTCTCGATCTAGCCTTTGGATAGACTGGAAAATTTCTCCGCATGCTTTGTCATAGTGGGTGTAACGAAATCGTTGACCCCAGTGGCAAAAATCCGATGAAACGACGAAACAGTTGTTGGGGTCCGCGAGATACTTGGAAAGGAGTCTTCCGTAGTGGGTTTCACGTTCCGGAGACAGCGATCCAACCAAAATTGGGACAATGGTAAAATCTCTGTGACTAAAAAAAACAGCAAGATATTTGAAAATGAACAACATTGCAATAATTTGCATGTGAAGAATTCTGATTGCAATAAATTCACATACTTTTCAAAAACTTTGGCAATATAAGGCAGATGCATTTCAATGCTATGCTCATCTTCATCTGTTTCCAGATTCATCCACTCAAAGCAGCCAGTACCCTGTAGTTCTTTATACACTAAAAATAATACAGACTAAATATTTTCCCTTACAAAATTGTGAAATATAAATTTACCCTGTGTATCAATGGTGAGATCATAAAATGGAGTGCGGTATTTGGCTACAGATGAGAGGGCACATCCAGACAGCCTTACATGATGGGAAGGCCCTAGAATAAAGACACGTTTCCTGTTCCAACAACATACACACTGATGGGAAAATAAAAGGTAAAAAAATTTTTGAGGCTTATTTTTACACATTTGTAGGATCAATCTGTTTGTATGCAAAACCTGCACAAGATCCGCAATAACGATAGCCAGCATGCCTGTGGTAAAATAATAAACAGCTTTTGTTAATTTTCACACAGGAGAGACTTTCACAGATTTATATTTTATTGATAGAAGTAAAACAAAAATAATCATTTAAAAAACTTACGGTGCAATGATAGCCCTTGCTGGTCCCTGTGAGAAATTGGCTGCATCTAGCCACCCATCGAGTTGACGACCAAGTTCCTTAGCTAGGAAAGGGTAAATATGATAAACAACTTAAACATGATGTTTTTTCATTTAAACAAAGGAACAAAGATGTCTCAATATTACCCGAATCAGAATACCAGCTGCCAGCGTGAGATGCTTTTCGTACGGACATGTTAAAAATAACCCTTTTTTACGTAATCTTTAATCTAAAGGATATCACCAGTTCTATTCTCGATTAAAATTATTTAAGAATAGTCCTATTTCCTAACCCACCTAGCAGTGTGCCACCACTGTACACAATGCAACCAGCCGTCCTTCTCACACAAGTGATTGAGGATTGGACCATTGGGGGGTGAAAGCAGACCGACCGAAAGCAATCAACGATGCGAAAAATTAACTATTACAGAAATCGAAAATTCCAGGAAAAGTTACATGATTTTTATTTTTAAATTATTTTTTAAAAATCCTGATAGATTTTTTAAAGCTTTTTATAGGCATTTAATCAATTTGAATGAAATTTTAAATCAGTGGCAGCTATCGGCCTATCGCCTGAAAGAATCGAGTTATAACGATGTCAACAAAGAATTGACAGAAGGGCACATGCTTATTTGCTTAGTTATACGTACGTAAGACCATCGTTTAATGCTTGTTGATGAAAACAATATTGGTTTCTTGTGTAATAACGGTGAGTAAAACTTTTAAGAGTGTGAAGCTAGTTTTCGCTGTATATAAAATGCTTGTTTTCACCGATTTCAGCTCTTTTTCCAAAATGGATTCAGATGACGACTACATTGTCCAACAGTTCAGCGATGAAGGAGGCATCGATTCGAGCGATGACGATGAAATGGTTATGAAAGAATTTTACAAGCAATCAGAGTGTGGGGAAAAAAAGTCGTTGAAAGATTTTCAGGCTGAAATGAACAAGGAATTGGAGCTTCGTGTGGCAACTTATCTTGAGAAAGAAAAAATTCAAGATCCAACAAAATTTGGGAGTGATGTTAAAACAGAAAGCAAGTCAAGAGATCACTACTTTGACACTGATTCTGAAGAAGATGTCGAAACAGAAGATTCAACAGCTCAAGCACAATCTAATATGGAATTATTTTATGATCCTCAAATGGATCTCAAAGATGAATCCTATGTACAAAAGCAGCGAGACATGTACAGAAAGAAATTCAAGAATCAGGCCAAGCCCAAACTTTTACCTAACAGTGATGCAGTGTTGAACTGCCCTGCATGTTTTACAACTTTATGCCATGACTGTCAGAGGTAATTATATGACCTGCTTTTTAATTAATTACATCATAAGACTTTGCTGAATCTCTTGTATTGACTGAATGTTAACCTTGTAGGCATGAAACTATCAAAACACAGTACAGGGCTATGTTTACTTTTCATTGTCAAGTAGACATGAGTGAGGTGATGAAAATTCCTCTGCAGTCACAGAAAAACCGTTCCAAGAAGACGGCGTCAGATGAACCTACTTTCAGTGGGTCTGAAGATGTTTATCATCCAGTACGGTGTTCCACGTGCAACACACATGTGGCTATGTTTGATAGTGATGAAGTGTATCATTTTTTCAATGTCGTTACGAGTCATTGAATAAAGTCCCGTCTGTTATTATTTTTGTCAGTGTGTTGTTAAACTTGTGTGTGCACTTAAAGTTATTGTAATAAGAAAATCAAGAGTCTTCGAGGACAAAAATTTTGTGTAATCGCCACACATCAAAAGGGGGAGGAGAGGAAGTCACAATTTCTTTTCATGTGAAAAGAAAATAAAATAACGGAAGGGTCAGTGGGCAACGGTTCACACACCCAAAAGTAATATTCCGCACTGTGCGAACAAAACATGGGATTTTTTTAACCAAAAAACTAATTAATGATGTGAAACGCTGTAAAACGGGTGGGAATCAAATGATTAAGAGGAATATTTATTCAAAATAATTCCTGTGTGTCTGTGTTATCCAATCGACTCGGCTACCATCAAACCCCTATCCCAGATCCCTATCGAATTCGAAATTGGAAAAGATTTGCACAAAATAGCCTCGAAAAAGGGGAAAACGCAAAAGCATCAACAGTATGGGGGGAACGAAAAATTATACCCACAAAGAAAAACGCGAAAGAAGACGAGACCCAAAAATCAATGCACAAAGATTGAAAAAACGGGAAAGGGAGGAAGTCCACGTCTATTAATTTTTTTTTAAGTGGACAAAATTGGTTGTGTTTTATCGAGGAAAGAGGTTGGGCGGATATAACACACCACAAAGAATTTGAAAATAATTTGGTTGTTTCTAGGGCTCGAAGATGAATGTGTCTCAGTCATCGAACGGATGGATTTTTCTAATTTATGGGATTAAAGTTCGGAGGGGAGGAGGAATACAATGAAGAAAAACATTCAAAAATAGAATGAAGAAAACTGGCCGACTCCAAACATAAAAACTTCTTCCTGCTTTTTTCACACTCGGCAGATTCATCTAGAATACTAATTCTATCAAAGAATGGTGGGCTTCTTTTTCTGCCATTCTCTCACACCACTACCCAGCTCAGCCGTTGCTCGATTTTGTGTACAGATGGTGAGATGGTTCAAAAACAACGAAAATTTAAGGGATGAAAAAGAGCAAAACTAGACACAAACGATGAAGGGTGAACCAAACAAGTTTTTTTTTTATGAACGAAAGGGTAAAAACGAGAGGAAGGGTTCTGGTTGATGGTGAATGTATCGAATTTCTTCTACAGCTGACGAAAAAATCACTTATTTTTTTAAGACAAATAATTCCCCATGTTATGTTTTTTTTTTCTTTTCTTAATCTGCCGATTCGTATTCTGTTTTAAATTAACTTGGTCCAGTATTCCATCCCCGAGCAGCACGGCAGTTCACAACACTACACTGGACGAACGCAGCTTATATGCATGGGAACCAAAGTGTTTTTAGACAGTAACGTTGACGTTAGTTTTTTTTTACACACAAAATATTTTTAAAAAAGCAAAAAAAAAAAGGAAAAAAAAAACTATTTGAAACAGAAATCTGGTGATGTTATTTTCCCTTCACAAAATGGATGCCGCCCTCGAAAGATCAATGACAACTGGCTTATTTTCTTTTTTTTTTTCTTTTTCTTGTTTTGCGTATCGTCAGCCGGGTGTTGTTGTAGTCTTACAAACAGTTGCTTTGAAAAGTATGGTACGTTTTGTTGTTGATTGTTGTTTCGGTAAACACAACCAAGTCCACGCTACACACGGCTCACTGGGGAAGGGGCACGACACCGCAGGATTTATTCATTTCGAGGTCATCATGGTCACGAATTCTGCAAAGATAAGAAAAGTCGTGTTAGTATCATCGATTCCACTATAAACTAGACAAAAGTGGGGGAAATAGAAGTTGTCCTGCATCGACTATCAAATTTTAAAACGTCTTGGGAATTCAGGTCACATATTAAAGGACCAGGTTGGACTGAATCTTTACGACGAAAGACGATGCATATTTTAGAGATAACGCGCTAATTTCGGTTTAAAATCGATGCATCATCATGTTTCTAACACCAAAACTGTTTGTGAATGCCTCCAAAATCAGATTAAAATTGGATTAGGTTAAGCCATGGTTGTTAAATAGAAAATTGATAATTGAGAGTTACGTTGTCACATTGACATTTGTCACAGAGTTTAGAAATTGTGCGTCTGTGTACCAACAGAATATTAAAGGTGCGTCTTTGATAGTTTCTAGACACATGGAACCAAAAGCAGCTTTTTAAATTAATATTTCTACTTCCATATTCCACATTATTTTTTGGTCCATCTGGGAAAGTATGGGACCCGCACGTGCATGCAAGAACCTCCCTAAAAATGTGGATATCTGACTATTTGTAAATGCAGGGCTTAGTTAAAAATCTAAGGGTTTAACAGGCGGACAGACGATGTCGACTGCGATAAAAGAAAATTGGATGCAGGTGAGCATGACATATCATAGTTTTTACCTTCATAGTTAACTTGGCCGTCTCCGTCGATGTCAGCTTCGCGAATCATTTCATCGACTTCTTCGTCGGTCAACTTTTCTCCTAGATTGGTCATGACGTGCCGGAGCTCAGCAGCTGAAATGAAACCATTGCCGTCCTTGTCAAACACACGGAAGGCTTCTCGAATCTCTTCCTCGCTGTCGGTATCTTTCATTTTGCGAGCCATCATCGTCAGAAACTCGGGGAAGTCGATTGTTCCGTTACCTTTGGATTAGAATGATAAGAACTACATTAGATTTCTGTATGATAAGAAAACAAGAGAATCGATAAGAAATAAAAGTGTTTCAAAACAATTTTCATTGATATTGAAAACATGCAGTCAGTATTCTCATTCAAGAAAAGTTCTGCGAGCAGAGAGCAGAAATTTCAGGAAGCCTTTGACTGCCAAGCAGTCAAGCCACTTAAGCAGCAAAAACAAACTTGTCAGAATACTTGATAATCTATTGGAGTTGCAATAAATTAGAAAAATTGAATAATGTGTGTACCATCAGCATCAACTTCATTGATCATGTCCTGGAGTTCAGCTTCAGTGGGGTTCTGTCCAAGCGACCTCATGACAGTTCCCAACTCTTTGGTGGTGATGGTGCCGTCACCATCTTTGTCAAACAAGGAGAAGGCTTCCTTGAACTCAGCAATCTGTTCTTCTGTCAACTGGTCAGCCTGTAGAGGTACAAATGTTTCTGGTTAATATAATTGTCTTGAGAATTCCAAATTCCAAGACATTTCAACATGAGTAATAAAGAGAGAGCCTTGATTGGTATCAACATTGCTCAAACCAGACTGTGTAAATTTGCCCTGAATAAATCTAGCAGTACCAACTTTCTCTTTACTACTGGCCTTGTCTGGTCAGTGTGCAACCATATTGTTTGAGAGCTTCAAGTCTGGTTGTGTGCCGAGCTTAAATTGACGTGTGCAGCAGCAAGCTGTTACGAGCTACTCCAAAATTAGAAAAGAAAGAAGCATTCGACATTTCGAGGGCGATGACGGCCAAATTGCCCCCTGTTTCAGTACAACGAGCCGGCAATGTCAAAAGCGACAACTATCTGAGAAGAGAATAGGGAAAAAAGAAAAAAAAAAGAAAAAGGTCGTTTGATTTTACTTCCCCCTCCCCCCGACCCACCCGACTCTTCTCCAGTCATAAAATCTATATTTCCGTCAAGTGTAGACTAGGCACTAAAAATGGCGGAATTTTCGTGTGCCGGTTGGGAGAGGATGCCGACGTGGAAGTACTTACCATAGTGGATATTATTGGATGAAATAGAGAGTTGTCGGGGAAAAAAACTAAGTTATCCTGGACGACGGGGCAGGAGAGAGAGCAAAGGCGGTACCACAACGAGCAGCGACGGGGGACGTTCACCAAGCACAACAGACGACAGCCAACTGAGCCGAATGCTCGGAGGAAGAGAGAGAGTGGGAAAAGAGGCGGGGCCCGACTAGAGGCGCCACATGCACATTGCGGAGAGGAGGAAGAAGCCCTTTTCTCTCTCTACGTATATTGACCGGGTATAGCGCAACCTTCTTACTATTTCGAATCCTCAAAAAATAAAATAAGTTGACTTTTTTTTTCTCTCCTTCTTTTACCGTAATTCTTTTTCTAGACTTTCAAAATCGGGAGTCATTGAGCAATGCGGTGGTACACACACACACACCGTCAGGGACGGATCAACTCCGATACAAGTTGTCATATGGCCGTCCCAGCGTCGCAGTAGTATGTATGCAGCACAGTAGACGTCAAGAATGATGAGTATAAGCTCTAAGCTTTTCTATATACCGTCAGTCCATATGAGTTTCGGGTTTTATTATATATATGGAGAGACCATCAGCCCTGAATAGAAATGATATTGCGCTAGAGTGGCGAATGTTATTTGGCGTAATTGCAAAGGCTCGGCGTTATGCTTGACACGCTTCAGTGTGAGACGGAATGTTGTTGACCTTGCTGCTGCTGCTGCTGCTAAACTATACACATGTCTTCTCTCAAAGACATCCTATATATGCGTGGGCTATATTGGTTGCCAATGTTATAAATTCGTACCAACTCTCAGACCGGAAATAAATTCGACCATTGTTACAGGGCACCCCTGTGGGTAAAGTTGGGGTTTTTTTATAAAAGAAGTCTAGCCACCAAACTAATAGAAAATCTACATCCTTTTCAAAAGGCTAAAGTAAACTCACACACTATGGGAAATTCTTGATTTTGTAACTTTCACTTTACATCCGCCTTGGAGATGTAACATCAAAAACGAAAGTGAGATGTTTCAATGAGAAAATATCATCAAATGAAAGCTATTATTGTAGTACGAATAATGGGATCTATTCAACTGCGCCCCAAAACGTGTCTTTTGTGTTAAGTGTGTACGTATTTATTCATTTTCATTTCGAAACCAAATTCCGACTTAACGTTTCAATCAATCCGCACAAAGTAAGCTAAAGTTGAAAAAGTTGGCGCACACACACACGTAGAAAAAAGGGAAGGAAACGTAATAATGTGCAACTTGTGTTTGCCGTTAACTGAATTATGCCGAAATGTCTGAGTGTAAAGTCAAATATTTAAATTCCATCATCGTGCAGAAAGTGTTGGTGCTGCAGACTTTTCAAATGTAATGCAATTAACTTTCCGCATTGGTACGACATCGCGACAGTGAAAATAAAAAAAAGGTACGCGACGAATTCGTTCACGCAAGTCAATAAAATGGGAAAAGTCATTGGTAAAATCTAATTTCTATTTGCGGCGGACAAATCAAATCGACGCGAGACCAAAAAGGGTCGGGCGGGTGGGGGGCGATCACCACGGAAATTGTTTTCACTGGTCTTCTTGTTACACGCTGTAAAACTCTGTACGTTAGAAATTCCCCTGGGAACGGCGGCTGGTCCAAAAAATAAAGAGTCAACCGAAAAGAGAGATGACGATTCAGTTGGAAATTCATACAATTAATTCTTTGTTGAGCGTCCAATCCAACATCTGCACTTCCGACATGTCGAGCAAATGTCCATTAGCTACAGTGTTTTCCCCCCTATTTATTTTTCCGTTGACTCTCGTTTTGTTCGGGCCGTTCAATATTATGAGAGTCACGCGATCATCCCAGCGAGTGCGAGCCCGGTGTGTGTGTGTGAATTGTTGGTGTGTTTGTCGAAGCCAAATGGAATATAACTACGACGAGCTATATAGTACACACACACACAGCCGGCAGCCATGTCGACTGCAGCAGCAGCAGCAGCAGCAGCAGCGGGCAGGCTTGGTTAATAATAGGGCCTTTCAACCTCGCCTTTTCTGCCATTAGACTGTCGGCTAGCGCCACCACAACTCCTTGAGGCTACCACCACCACCACTCTGGCTATCTGGTTGGCTGGCGAACGTACTGCATCGCGCCCGTTTTATTTTTCCTTTTTCTTTTTTCCTTTTTTACTTTCCCATCCCGCAGCTCACTTTCCACCCATTTCCCCCCCCACTTCCGCGTAGGGTGGGGTCCGCCGTCGCCTATTGGTCGGCTGGCACCTGCAATGCAGAGTCGACGACACACAACAGAGAGCGAATCACCCAGACTATCAGCCCCGGCTAAAAAATTTTGATTTAACGTCTTTTTAATTCCTTTTTTTTCGACTTTCCTTTTATTTAATCAATTTCAGATTTTAACCAAAGAGAAATTTTCTTTTACGACTTGATTTTTAATAAAATAGCTCACTTGAATATCACGACGGCTAGTTCACAGTTTTGAAATAATCACGTAACAAAATATTTCAGGTTAACGAGGAAAATTGAGAAATAATTTTAGAAAAACGAATGATGTCAAGGGAGGAATGCCAATCTAATCCCGAGTTGTTATCTAAATAAAACGCCTGATAAGATGGGGGAAAACTTTGGTTTTACAAGTCGTAAAAATGTAATTGAACTAGAATTTAATTTTGGAGATTATTATTACAGTTAGCATCGGCTATCTGTTCTCTGTCATCTGTTGAGTCTATATACTTTGCATGTCCAGATTAAATATTTAAAGTAAATTAAAAAAGCCAAAGAATCCACATCCGTTTGGTTAATGACTAAAATGTGTCACGGTCCCGTTGTTGTGCCAATTTTATTTATTTGGTTTGAGGTTTTTTCTTCTTTTCTTTTCCGTCATTGCCCCGGCCGTTTCGTCTGTTTGCAGCGCCCTCTCTCGTGTTGTCGCACCTCGTTCCCAGTTGTTGCCGAACCTCATTTCTTTAAAGGAAAGAACGCCATGCAGAAGCAAAACTAGACTACTAGCGGCAACCTATTATTTTTCAACAGGTATTGTTGTATGGGTTATTATTATATCTTACGTCTTTCCACTTTGGGTGGCGTGCTGCTGTTTGCCCCGATGAATATAATCAAAAGTAAATGCATATTTATTTAGTCGAGTCGAGAAAAGGCGATAGCTAGATGTGTGTAATATCGCTGTCGCCACGAGGCGCCCCCTTGGCCCTGTTTTTCCCTGTCAAAGTGGCTGGTGGGTGATGACAGGAAAGGAAAAGTGCAGCCCGGGGAATTTATTTGCCACTTGTTATTTAAGCCCGTTTCGGTATAATATCGTTGCGCGTAGAAAAACAACACCAAGTTTAGGCTGCTGGCCCAGATGGAAGTTTGGCGGCGAAAGTATACATACCGACAGACCCAGAGAATGTCAACCATAAAATATATACCGACGTCTTTGTCGTTGAATAACTCTTCTTACAATTAGAAATGATGTCTAGTTTAGTTATACGAAAAGAAGTATTGATAGGGAATTATTAGTTTTAGAAATCTGCTGATGAGCGCCACCTGTCTCTTGTGTAAAAACTGCCCAAATATGTCTATGGCAGACAAGCGAAAACCCGTTCCTGTGTCGTGACAAATGGCTTTAAAAAAAAAAAAAAAAGAAGAGCATGTTAAGAAAGAAAAAGTCGTTTGATTTTATGTTCTCTCTTGTCGCCAATCTTTTGTTTGGGCCGGGGTTTAAAAATAAAAATAAAACCTTAAAAAAGAAGAAGACGACACGAAAATGTGTTGAGAAAATATCACGGCATGAAACTTGTGATTTTGCGCTAAATGTGACGAAAGAAAACGGAGCGCCCAGGAGACCCTGGGCGGCTGTTGTGTGCGTGTAGAATATAGAAGAAGAAGAAGAAGAAGGGGCCAAAAAGAGGGGCCCGATCAATAGACTTGGAACTCATTAATAGTCCCGCCCGGCGCACACTCCCTGCTCTGCCACCAAGGTGTGTGCTCTCTAGTAGTAGCTACTAGCTAGTAGAGAGTATTGGGTGGGCCGGGCTGGGCCGGCTCCTATACCAGCTGATGGTTCTATAGATCCTATAAATTCTTCTCTTCGTCTATGTTTTTTGCAGAGGGTTTATCTTTTAGTTACTTATAGACAATATTCAACCATTTTTCTTCGAGACACTTCCCAAATGGCCCGCATATGCACACATAATGTATGCGCATCGCATTTAAATTATTCATCCGCAGATAATCAGGGTTTATTGTTGGCGGTATACACTGACGCAGCATCTTTTTTCCCAGCCGCCCTGTGCTGTAACCTGATTGATGCTGAAACAATAAGTCAATAAATAGCGCATCGGCAACTATACACGATTTAGAATTACAAGGGAAACCCACAGGCGAGCGACGCCGAAAAAATAATTAGTGAAATAAATTTCCAATTCCCGTCTGATCGATTTATACGACACTGTCCACGCCGGTTCTTACGTACAGCATTGTCACGACCGCGATATCTATCAGCCATTTCCTCCCGGGAAAAATCAGAAAGAAAAAGGAATAAAAATTTTCGCTCACTCGACGACAAACGCTCGTCTGCATCGTGATCGACCTTGTCTCTTTCTCTCTACGTAGTATAGAACTGACGAGCCATCGATTTCTTCCGGCAGCAGATGCAGTCATAATCCGCACTAGATGGAACGTCAGCAGAAGAAGAAGAGTATAGACATTCCCCAGTCCAGATTACACACAATAACCTATTCGAGACTGTCTATGCATGTTTTAGACCTTGCCGTGATGAAACAAAGGTATACTTATGTACTAAATATAAACTCAATCCAGCGTGTGTGTAACATTTCCTTTCTGTCATCATCAAAACAACATGTATACCAAGTAGCGGCGCTATACTTTATACTAGTATAGTGGCGGGTATTATAATAATACGTCATGCCTGGCGTCAAAAGTTCGCCTTGCACATTCATCTTGTTTTCGTATTCTGCCTTGTCGCTTGTATGAGCGGATATAAGATGGAAGACGCGACAACAGCGTGTTTTTTCTTCTTTTCTATTTTGTCTTTCTTTTTTTTTTGTCCCGAATCAACTGCCAGTTCCGACACAACGCTGAACATATGGCGCACAAGACTAATGGATCCGACCCATCAACTTAAACCTTTTTTTTTTCTTTTCTTCGCGTTCACGTTATTATTTCCCTTTGGCGTGAAAAATTTGTTTCTTTTTCCAATTCGTCGCAATTTCGCTGCTTCCTATTTGTTCGTTTATCCATTCAAATGGGAGATTCGTAGCCCAGCAGAAGTGTATAGACCATAAGTGCCATCCATAACTCTGACGGAGAGGCACGATAATAAAGAATAAGTGTGTTTTCTCTCTCTCTCTCTCAAATCAGGGGTAAAAAAGCTGTTTTTTACTTTTTCTTGGCCTTTTTTATCCGTATGTTACGTACGTTGATAATACATAAATCGTGACCGATCCAAAGAGCGTCTCGCGGAGCCGAACGGAACGGAGATAAAAGATGGGACGCTTTTCGCATTGCAGTAGATCCAGCCAGCCAATACGGTACGTGGATGAGAAATAAGAGCTGCTCGCCGAGTAAAAGCGCGGCCAAGTTTTGATGCGCGCGTCATCTATAGCGGCTAGCGTCACTCTGTTGCAGCTCAGTTGCACTAGTGTGGGCTCCCTCTCTTTTACAGCGACATGTGACTATATACCCTGATATGCTATAGCATTATTATTATTATCATTAGAGTATAAACCCCCCCTCACCCTACTGCCGAACGTGAACACGTCTCGGGACAAGTTGGTCGGTTGGGGTGCGCTAGCAGCTAGCTATAGCTCTATAAGCTTCGTTTCACCGCTGCGCCAACGGCTGCTGCTGCTACACCCAAACAACTGTGCTATGCTGTTGAATAACACACACACCTTGCTGCAGCAGGCGAAAGGCGGCACTGGTTGCATCACATCTGTCATGCGGTAGAATGACGGAGACACACACGTCCACCTCCGCAGTATGGGTGTGTGTGATGCAGTGGTACGGCGACATTTATAATGACCACCTTTTCGCTCATGAACGAAACATGTATTCCATCTCTCTCTCGTCTAGCGCGGGGGAGGTTGAGAAGTACATCAATGAATTAGCGGAATTTTAACTTTGATGAGAAACGCCCTCGCAAATTTTTACAGAGTCGAATGAATAAGAGTTAATGCGTAATTTAATGAATTGAATCAACGTCGTTGGGTTCTTTCACGATTTCTTCATTCGATTGTGACATTTGATCTTATCTGATGTTTTCTTTCCTAATAACGCGCTGACGTAATCATTTGATTTGTTATCACTCGGATCAACCTAAAAGACACAACGTTAGCATATTATTTGTCCGTCTTGTTAAAAATTCGTATTCGATACTTTGAGCAATCAAAAGGAAGAGAGCCTTTATGTTTAGAAATAAACGTTCTGCGAGCGGACGATAAATGTCAAGAGAGAATAACTATATATGAGCCGGGCGAATCATTTAGGAGATTCAGATTTCGATTCCGTTTGTGTCAGATTTAA